>NC_051275.1:18677744-19354411 GCF_015220745.1 Sebastes umbrosus
GTGGAGTGGATGCTGCTTCACAACAGATGGTCCCATCTCTCAGGTGTACGCTCCATCAACTTTTAGCACACTTTAGTAAAAAACACTGACACATTCAGTTTCAAGCGTTGACTGTTTAGGTTGTTAAGTTTCCTCGGACACAATGATGCCATAGTGTTACTTATTCTGCTATATGCCATTGTTAAACCGGCAGCCATAACTGAGCATATACTAACATTTTTATTAGGGATGCAATGATCCAACTTTTTCAGTCCTGATACCGATACCTGGGCTTTGGGTATCGGCCGATACCGAGTACCAATCCGATACTGGTGTTTAATTAATAAGCTGTATTTCTCACTATGTGGAAGTGACAGGGATCATTCTTTGTTGTGTAAAGAACCATCAGGCTTGATTTATACATTGCTTTTCCTAACTTTGTAAAACAAAATGTAATGCTGAATTGTTATTTACTATTAAAATAATAAGTCATACACCAGCAACTTGGTAAAAAAAAAATTAACAGGAATTACAATCCAAGTGTAAACCTTTTTAATACAGCAACAAATTGGTCAAAATTTTCACAGGAGTTAACATTCCAGTATATAATGTATGGAGTATATAAACATAGAATTGAATTGAATAGATCGGCCCCATCGTCGCCGATTTCCGATCCAGCTATTTGAGTTGAATCCCGATCCAATATCGGTGCATCCCTAATTTTTATTAATTCATTTATTTTATGTGTTAGGATCCATGTACAATACTAAACATTAATGTTAGCATTTGATGTATTATACTAGAGTTAACTTGAATCTCATTTTCATCTGCAGACCCTTAATACAAAAGTATTTTATTTTTTTAGCAAATTAAATTAAAAGCACCAATATGTGTATACAAAGCAAAACCAATAAGATGCAGAGTCAGAGGTTGCAGATTTGAGTAGCTTTTAGCAGACTCTCTGGAAATGTTGTTCCAATAATCATGTGGCTTTGTGGTTTTGTCTGCATGTAGTAATAATGCCCCGTGCGATCCTGACATTTAGATTTTCATCAAATTTCCAAGACCTTTAAGTAAACATGAACATGTCAGCAGGCATACCGAAATTACTTTGAGTTAGATGTTTGTAGTCATTAATATCTGTCAATATAATACACTACATACGCAAATATATAGTAAAAATGTTTTAGTGTCACCATTTCATTGGTATTCATTGATACATGTTGTGTATAATTTCAGTGTCAATACAAAAGGGTAAAGCACATTGATTTCTTTCATACCATGTCAAATTAGGACACTTTCAACATTAGAACATAGTGTATGATTTATATTATAGTATATTGTTTGTACATGGCTCAGCTCTATTTAGTCATATCCAGATAACAGGAAATAGTTCAATGATTTCCTTTTTTTAATTTAGCGGATAAGTCAACATATGACTGTTTCTTAAGTTGTTGAATTCTAACATTACCAGTATTATAACAACTCTTGAGAAAAGAATAGTCAACATTGTTTCAGATGTTGCAACATCTGACACATAACACTGTTAATCAATTATGCACTTAATGAAGTTTGCCTTAATTCGGGAACGACACATAAATCATGTCATCAGCTGACAATTAACTGATTTAATTTCACTTAATTGGAGATTTAAATAATCTCCAATTAAGTTTGATACCTAATCAAGACATCTCATAATGACATTCTAACTCGAGATAAAACTTTAAACGTGTATTATAACTAAATATCGTGGCATACTCGCTGTGTGAAACCTGCTGCTGTACTCACAAACACACACACACACACACCACAAGAAATCCAGCCTGAGGCGTGTTAAGCACAAATTTCCTTACATTACTCTAAAACAACGCTTGCAGAGCACCCCTGAGTACTGAGGGCGCAGCAACCAGACTGGCTCCACAGGAAAAAAGTCAGACAAATCTTTTTTTGCCTTTTGCTCCCTTTTCCACACTCAGTGGGAGAACACGATAGAGGATCCTCGGTGGGCTCAATTCAATTGGTTCCACTTTCTCAGCAGCGGAGGCTGAGCCTGCACCATCTTTACCCAGCCTCCCAGGACTGGCGTCACTGGAGCTGTTAGTCAAAGTGGGATGCAGTTTGTCTTGAGATAGATGTTAGGAAGGCAATGTGCATTGAGTATGATGTAGTGATTCTCACTGGAGAGACCCCTTGTTTAGGTAAATACAGTACAACTGCATACACTAGCTGTCTGTCTTTCAACTGTAGCCACAGGGGAAGTCTTCATAAATATGCACCTGTGTTTGCTACTCAGAAACACAAATACCTGTAGCCATATATCTCACACACACACACACACAAATATCAAATATCAAATTCGCGGTTCTGTGATTTATGATTTTGTTTTATTTCACTCAGACTTGACTCTCAATTTAGCAAAATTCCAGATCACATAACAACAGACATTTTTAATATTTAATGCAGTTTTTCAAAATGATTTATGCCAGCACTATTGGTGCGTGGCAGCTGCAGTATGGTCAAGGTGTAGTAAATCTTAAGCAAATAAAACACTAGTGACGGTAGTGGTTATGGTTTTAAAAAGCACTCATTGTTTCACATTTGCACTCTGACATGAAAGTCAGACATGCCACATGCTCATCTACTACACTTGTATCACTCATTCTTTTAACTCTGCTACAGTACATAAAGGATTAGGACAATACACCTAGCTCCTGATTCCATACTATCACGATACTTGGGCGCCGATTCGATATGCATTGCGATTTTTAAGTAATGCAATTCGATATACAATTTATTGAGATTTTTGTAAACCTTTTTAACAGTAGACTTTGGGAAAAAGTTTAACTTCTTCTGACCACTTATAGGGACTTTTACTATGGAAAATATCTAAATTAATACAGAAAAGATGTTTGATTTTCAGCATGTATGTAGTCAGACAGGTCCTGAAGTCACATGTGTATACTTCCGCTAAAGTCCATCGCTCCCTCTTACCGTTAGCTCCGTTCTCTTTATACATCCATGCTCAGCTCCATCGGGGCCGTTTGAATGCATTTATCATAAATGTCAGTATATGGGTGCTCTACCGTTGTAGCGTCGGCTGATTTGACCACAGAGATGAGAGTGACGGCTGGCTTGACTGCACGTTACGATACAATAACGTTTCCTGTCCATGTCAGAGTTAGCATGCAGCTTCAGCCTTTTTCTGGCAATGTATGAAACCCAAAGTGTTTCCATATTTTACTGTATGTGTAGTGTTTACCACTTTGGATTTAAAATGTGAGGGTGCAGGTTCTATTTGCTGTTTCGGCTCACAACGGCCGGCTTGGCAATACAACATGTGCTGCAGAATCATCCGGTATGAACGCTGTTCCTAGGGTCCTGGGCTGGTGTGTGTGTGCACATGTAAGTGTTCATGTATGTGTGTACACAGGTACCGTATGTGTGTGCAGTCACTTAGGGCATGTAGGGTGGATCGGTGAGATTTCAGCCCACAGGTAGAGTTTAATAGCGCAATTAACCCTGCTGAGCTAATACCCACAAGTCAGCAGCACCACACTGTCAATTCCCTCAGTTCAACCCCATGAACACTCACAGTGACTTATTAAGGCTGGCTGCTAGACCCACCATGGCTGAGTCATTGTGCCCTTGCCTCCAGTCAGGTTTGGTTTGCCCTCGTACACTGTTGACTTCAGTTGGCATCTATGAACTCATTTAACTCACTGTCACTTGAAGAACAGGGAATACGGCGTGTTGGGAGGGAAGGAGAGTGAATAACTGTGAGGGAGGCGTCCTGCGTTGCTTTGAATCGTGACCTTCGCTCTTCAGAAGTGAAACTTTTACATGTTTCTTATGAACAGAGGTTAAAGCAGAGGCTGATGTCCAGCTGAGGACTCATTTAAGGAGACTTCATGATTAATCTCCCTGCTTTTAATTACCCAGCCATGTGCTGTGCGAGCCGTTAGGTTAATGACACTCGGACATGTGTACTCACAGACCTCAGGGCACACCTGAGCTAAAGCCCTTTTTAGGTGACCACCTGTTACACGAGCCAACTGCCCAGCTCTCTCTGTTTCACTCAGATGCCAGCAAATGTAATGAGGACAAATCAGAAAGAAAAGGGAGCTTAATTACATAACAGTGTGTGTGCCTGGAGGCAACAATGTTCTTTGTTAGAGGATATGTTTCCTCAGAAGTCAGTCACCCAATTTCAAAATGGTTGCTCGGGATTTTTTGGGAGGAAATATTGTGTTTTGAGTCGAATGGATTCCATGTAGATGCAGAGACAAATCTCAACCTGAGGCGTCGTCTGAAGGTGGTTGGAGGGGGGTGGTTGTGATTAATCTCTAAGGTTTTAATTACCAGGGCAGGTGCTGGGACCAATCGTTTAGTTAATGGCAGGAATGGCAGATAGGAGTGATGTTATGCAATTATGCACACTACTTTGCTCCTGAGCTTACCACATAAATTATTCAGTTAATCTGATGAAGTCACTGTGCACAGGCATGTAGTGTGTGTATACTTAGTTCCCATACATCCAAACATACCCTCCTGAATGAATGTATCCTCACTGGGATTGATGAAGACGAATTCAAACAAATCTTTGCTCATTTGCCTTTGCACATGTGCACAAACTCCTCAGCTCCACACACAAACATGAAAACATTGGTACTTAAATTATTAACAAACTAATTACAAACTGCAGGCTGATGTTTGTGGATGTGTAACATGCTGAGATGGGAAGGCATGAGCTTAGTTCATATAAAATTTGTATAACTGTATGCTTTACAGTCCCGTGGTGGTGAAGAATGAAGGTTGTTGTACTGTACAGCAGAATCCTGGCTGAGGTTTAAACAGAATGAGGTAAACGCTGGTATAGAAATATCATAATATTATATCAGTCTATAGCCTGGATTTCCCATTAAATATTATCTTTGCTGCTGTTAAAGCTGCAATACCAGTGTGGTATTGGATCAGTGATACATGCACAGTAGATATGATAGGATTTATGCACGATTAAATGCAATCATGTACAATAGCACTCCAACACAATACTTCCTTTGTGAAATTTGGGTTATGGTGTGTCATTAGTGTGCTGAATGTGTTGTGTGCCCCTATTTATGTAGTGTAATATCTAAACAAAGATTTAACTTTGTTCAACCTGAACCAAATCTCACATGGCACTCCCCTCCACCTGTAACCATACATTTTACCATAACCTTTGTACCTAAAGGAACAAAACTGTTAAATGTAACATAACATGTCGTTATTAATCTACAGTCCTCGTTCCCTCCAAAATTACATTCCAATATGTATCTAAGGATAATATGAGGCTTTAGCAGTCTGAGTTCATCAAATTAAGAGAGTATCTTTTAAAGGTTTTTTTATAACAGAATTCCCTCTTTGTGTTTCCCCAGACTATGATTTCATGCTCAGCTGCAGTGGAGGGATAGTAAAACAAAGAATGTCTTACTGAAATGAATAACTTTGGAAGATAACTCACTTGATTTGTTAAAGTCACACGGCTGAGATCTCAAATTTCTAGTTCAGATAAAACAAACGTATTGGGCACAGAAGGACGGTGGATTTTGTCCCCGTCACTTAAGTTGGTAAGGAATAATGACAGTAAGTAAAACCTGTTATGACCTTCACCTGACTATTGTTTTAAGACAGGCTTGAAAAGTCTATTCTTAAAAATGTCAAAAACAAAATATGCAATTTATAATGTATCAAGAATTTGATTTCAAAGAAATTCTTGCAACTCAACATTGATAAAATTGAACTTATTGTTTTTGCCCCAGTCAGTCATCATCTTATCCCTAAGATAAGGCAACCATTACCTCAAGAACTTAGGTGGTACATTTGACCAGCAGGTCAGAGCGTTAAATTCATTCCTGTTTTTCCTGATAAAGAACACATGATCGATGACTCATGCATTTATTCCATACCTCTTAGATTTTTATAAGTCACGTTTAACTTAAGTGGTCCAGAATGCCGCTGAAAGGCCATGTCCTTTTTATTCTGGCTTCCTGTAAATTTCTGAATCCAATTGGAGGTCTATATGATTATTTGTAGAGGCCTGCATGATTAGACACCTACCTAAAGTACATCAGTGAGCTATAGTTCTGTTTCTGCTACACGCTGGGTGTGTAATCTACAATAACTAGCACTTAATCCTTTGCCCTGCATGGAAGTAGCTGGGAAGGTTTTCCACTGTTTATTTTTATTCATCCCACATTTGCGCCTCGCGACGCTGCATCACCCAGACAAGGACATCAATTTCCTCTCAGCAATAGCTGTTTTTCTGCAGCGGATCTTGACTCTCCTCGTCCATTACACTCGGCGCATTGTGGAGAGAGAACTGCTTTTAGAGGAAATTAGAGGAGATGATTTGATTAGTCATGATGATTAATGCCAACCAAACACTAATTTATTCCCTCTGTAAAACCATTTCACGTGTGCACGCCTGCTGTGCTGACACCTTTGGTCTCAGAATAACTAAATATGTGTTGCCATGGTCAACCATGTAAGCTCCATGAACTTGTGCCAGTGCTTGCTCTTATGCCTTGATTTATGAAAATGTAGCTATAAATGCTGAAAAGGCTCTGTTTTTCCTCCTGTGGAGAGCTATTATCTACTGGCAGCTAGCGGGGAAAAACAGCTTTTGTTGACTGGGTTGTGATTAGGACAGAACAACACAACATCAATGCCAACAACGTACATATGTACAGTATATACTGGCTCATGCATATACAGTACTTAAGCATCAAAAGGCACAATCATTATCTCTCCCTCTCTTTCTCTGTCTGTGTCTATCTGGATATTTTTTAAGTATGCTGCCGGCAAACTTCAACTTTTCTGACATTTGCTCATTTAGCTGCTTGTTACTCTGATGCAGTGATAAGATCTTTATGTTCAGATGGCTACAGCAGTGGTGGCTGTTACATCTCTTGACCACAACATTGCTTATTTAACCCCATCTTATTATTATTTATAGGTTTCAAGAACGCTACAATGGTACAAATTAATTTTCACCAAATGTCGAGTGTGTTCTTATATTCCATTTAGAAACAAACAAACAAAATAAAAGAAATATATGTCCAACCAGTGACAACTAGAGAGTACCTTTTACTTGTATTAAGTGTACTTGAATGGTGGAAAGAGCCAGGTGCCTTTTTAAAATGTTTTCACCACATTAAATGACTCATAGTTTTGTCCGGGTCACAGTCAGTTTAAAGCAAAGGTGTTCTTTTTTACTACTTATACCTTTGCATCTATGTAATGGCAGCTATAAAATTGGAAGTAATGATAGTACTTCATTTTGCAGTTTGATAGTACTTTTGTTCAGGGATGATTGTGACAAGATGGCGGGAGGATGATGATTTTGGACAGATAAAAGTGTCAGAATTGGTTAGGGTTGAGTACCGTTCACATTTGATCCAGTACCGGTACCCAACAGTAGCTTTTTTCTGGTACTTCACTCTCTCTCTAATAACAAAAAATGTCAATTTCTAAATTTTAGCATTGTTATTTATTTAGAACATTTTGTGATTTCTTTAGAACATTTTACACACCACACAAAATAAAACTCCAACCTACCTCTCCCTCTCCTCCCAAACCCGTCTCTACAACCTCCAGCCTGTCATTCTGTCACCGGGGCATAGTGGGAGAACGCTGTCGTGTCTTGAAGTACATGTCAGATGTGTTGCCCTGGCCAGCTTTCCTTTTTCGCATTACAAATATTCCAGCAAGCGTTGTCTGTGTCGAGTTCTGAAAAGTGTACACCTATGACCGCTTTCAGCTCAGGTGCGGCTCATCTAGAGATTTTGCGTATTGCTTATTTTTTTCGTGTGACACACAGCAAAAATAGACAGTGAAAATGATCCGTCAATAGTCATATTGACATTATACCAGCAAAATTACACCTTTTACTACAGTTTAGTAGAATATGTCACAGACATGAAAAATATATAAATATTTGCGCTCTCAGTTACCGAAATTTGGCACTGATTTAATTGGTTATACCGACATAATTCGGTCAGTACCCTTAAAAGCACAGAATTCGGTACCCAGCTATAGAATTGGTCAAAATGGTCATTCCTCAATTTAGAACAAAAGCTGTCATGACTGCCCATAATGCTTTGCTGGTGGCACGTTTTGATGGTTCAGTGGCTGACAGGTTCATACATAAATGCAGGCACATACATAAACACCCTCTCTCTCTCACACACACACACACACACACACACACACACAGTCCAGACCATATATTTCTCTTTGTCCTTCTTCCATCACTGTTGGTAGGAAGTAAAGAAGATCACAAATGTCTGACATTACAAGGAAATGTCCTTGTCCAGTTCGTTCCAGAAAAGAAGTTTCACTTGCACGCACGCACACACACACACACACACAAACACTTGCATCTTATGTACCCATTGTCCTTGCAGTGTAAGAGAGAAGCACGTCTTCCTTACAGGCAGAGAAGCATGTATGGCTATATAGCTCAATTTGATGGCAGCCATGCTGAAGCTAATGGGCGTGGGCTTGGAACATCACAGACGGTTTGTATGGGATTTGCTCCATTACTGCAGAAAAACATCAGTAATGGTTGAGATTAGAGCACTGATGAGATATAGCCCGGTGCTATGGCCAGGGAGTTTCATTGACCTATCATAGATGTTGTTTTTTCTCTCGTGTTTTCTCAGCCTCACTTCAGTCGCTGAGGGCTGCGAGATGGTGCAGCAGGGAATTTGTATTCTTCCTCTGTGAAGTGTAAATCCTTTTTTTATACAGTGTTTTTTTCCCTTTTTTTTCTCCAAATTCGGATTTGCCAGTTCCTATTGTGCTGCGGGGCTTGTCACTGTTGACCTGCAGAGGGTAAAGACAGTTAAGTGTCTCCTACAGTTCATGTGGAGTCACCAGCTGTAGCCATTCACCCGACAACAAGGAGCTTCACAGAGGTTCACTCTATCCCCCTGGGTCCGAGCCGCCTCTATACCGGCACCCTGACCAACTAGTAGGATTCGCTAGTGCAACAACAGGGACATAATCCCTCACCGGACATTGTGAGAGTGGGCGAGTGTTTTAATCCCTGCTGGGCCAGCTGGGTGTCTTTAGTAGTGTAAAACATTGTAGGCCATTATCCAACAGTTGCTGGCTGAAATTTCGAACTTAAAAAAAACATACTTTGAAAAGTATTAATCTTTGACCACATTTTCAATTCGGATGGTGGGACAAGACCACAGGCAGAACAAATGTAAAAAAATGTATGTTTTCAAAAGATAAACATAACAATATAAAGATACCTTCTTGCAGTTGAGCAAAAACCTAAAATACAACTGTTTTCAAAACAGCTATCTGAGTCAACAGACTTAATAAGCTGATGCTTCATATTTAAGATATACAGGGTGCATTCAATTATTGAAATGCCAAGGCCATTTTTAAAATGTAATACAGTGGCCTGAGGCTGGCTCAGGGCTTTAGATATGGGTGTTGGCCCAACAACATGATACAAAATAGCAAAACAGTCTACTGGGGCGTCATGTTTAATGCATCAGTGATGTTGAAAAGGAAGCATAACTAACCTCTGAAGTCAGCCTGCTACTCTGTTTGGCAGTTTACTAAATTTGATTCAGTTTGGTGTGTTAGTACCTTTGGTTTGTAGCGTGCACATGTGCTACGCATTCAATCAATGGTGCGGTAGTTGAGTATTGGGACTATTTATAAATCTTTTTTTTGTTTTAAAGAAAATCAATATTTTTTAAACACTACTCCTGGCTTCAACATTTAAAAAACATGTTTCAGTAAAAAATATACACCTTGCAGTGTATCTGTCCAAGTAGTCTGTTAATGTAGTGACCTCCTGTATAACCAGTTGGTGAATTTGCACACTGATTTGGTATCGTGCCCTGGTGTCAAATGCCTTTCTTATCTCATCCATCCATTTTATACGTGCATGAGCAAATTATACACACACACACACATGTGCGCATATGGCGACCCATCTCCCATGACAGATATATACACACTCCTCCCATGACGCCCCATCCTGCCGTTCCGACTCCATTATGCCACGTCTTTGATCATGGCTCACAGAGAAGGGTTTGGCGAGTCCTCAGAGCCTCCCTCCCCAGCTGTTGCCAGGCCCTCTGCCATTACAATCGTTTGGCACAGCCATCGGCAGCTGCCACCGTTGCCTCAGCACCACCTCTGGCTACACAGGTGCCCGGTGTGTGTATGTGCATCTACCTGTGTGCTAACGCGGTATGTGCGCATTCACATGCCTTCATCCATCTTTGTATCGGTGTGTGTATTTGTGCCATCGCCTGCTGTTTTATTTGAAATTCATTGCCATGTGTTAATGGATAATTTACCAGGCCCTTCTCCAGGAGGCAAGGGATGGCTGCTTGCTTAATGGCTAACTAACCCTGGGAGGGAGTTTTAGTTGGCCTGTTCCCATCCAGGTAGGCTTTTTACCAGACTTGTTCCTGTTTGTGAGGACACAGCAGAGCCCACCAGTTCACAGAAAACACATCATATTTCATGTGGTATATTTCTGTGATTGATCAATGAGATGGAGGGACAGAATTCAGCCATGAGGGATGATGGTAGCGAGATTTCAGATACAAAAAGTGGCTGCTGTAAGGCAACATAATATTGTTGTTTTTCTCAAACAAACCATCTTTTACTACCATTTAATGGTATTAATGTCCCCAGTTAATTATCAGTTAATCATTTCAATCAGACTAACAAAGGAAAATGACTGAATAATGATGAAAGAAATCGCATTTAAAATTCATTAAAATTGAAATAAGAGTTGAAGGTTAGAGGAAAGGAAAGATGGAGGAATGGATAATAGAAAAGAGTGGGGGTTGGTTTGACGTAAGCCAGCCTCAGCATTATAATATAGCATATAATATAGAACAATGAAAACATGATTGAGGGCATAGATGGTTTGTTATTATAGTCAGAAAAAAACAATGTTTCCCTTAAGCAGAACTGGAAAGTGAGGATACATGATGCACAATATAATCTGTTGATAATATTTTTCTTATTGCCTGAGAGACAAGTACAATGGATGAAAAAACAAAGGAAAGAAAAAATAGTTGGACTAAAAAAAGACAGGATAGATTACAATGAAATCGGTCTGATGTTGACCACAGAGTGCAGCACTCAAGTTGTGTGATTTTGTTTTCCGTTTCAATACTTAAATTCCGGATATTTCCAGCTGACACGCAGAAGTGCTTTCATGGGCTTATTCTTTTCTTCAAAACACTGAAAAGAAGTTCAGCGAGACGATTTACAAAATCGCTTTCACATCTGATTATTTGGACTCCAAGCAGTAGCTTTAAGCTTTATGTGATACCAAAGCACACATTGCAGCCACAGAACTCAAAGAAAGACAACTATTTTGATGCAGAATAACATTAATTCAAATATTTTTTGCTCTTTGCACTTCATTTTTTAGTCTTTTAGGTCATGTATTTTACAATAAAACAATGTGGATACTGAAAATGGGGCAGAGGCATTAAACTTGCAGTAAGCAGAATGTTTTTGGCATCATTGGGCAAAAATTTCATAATAACCTTTCAGCATATTGTAATTCAAGCGTTCTGAGAGAAAACTAGACTTCTGCACCTCCTCATGGCCCGATCTCAATCTAGCCCATGATGGGAGACTTTGGCCAAATCACAGGTCATTTCAGAGAGAAAGCATTCTTATTGGCTGTTCATTCAATGGAGGCAGCTGTCAATCACTCGTGAACTCCGATCAAACAGTCGAACTAGGCAGCGCTGATCAAATATGAATCAATATTCTGTTACTGTAATGCCTATTTCTCTCCTCACATGTTTTCGGAAACATCTTGTAGTGTACTGTTTAGCTGTAAAATTAGAAAGTTTGCTCCGTCTGGTGGGCGACGCTTGGTATTTCTCCAACTGATGTCAACATGGCTGCCGGGTCACAAACTTTCTCAATTTACAGCTAAACAGTACACTACAAGATGTTTCTGAAAACATTCAAGGCGAGAAATAGGCATTACAGTAACAGAATATTGATTCATATTTGATCAGCGCTGCCTAGTTTGACCGTTTCATTGGAGTTTGCAAGTGATTGACAGCTGCTCAGAGACGGCAAGGCTCCAGCTCGGCTTCGATTGGTTGTTTTCTTCCGGTCTGTGAAATCTTGCAGATGCCATTAGGAGCATCGCAGGACACCTAGAGGACACAGAGGACACAGAGGCACATGATTTTTTTTTTTTCAGATTCCCTGTCTCATGCACTACTGTCAGGATATAGTGACCGTTTTATAAAAATAACTTTTTTTATTCATATTTGCTCCATTTCTACCCACTGCTGCGTTAAGCATTACATTTAGTTTTTGCTAAATCTGCATATTTTAAATGGGCCATTGCATAGTACTTTGAGTCATAACAATTGCGTCATCATACACCCAGTGAGGTAAAAAAAGGTACAGAAGTAGAAGTAAGGAGCTTGGACAGCAGAGGATCAGATGGATTAAGGTACAGGTGGTGGAGAAATGAAAAATTGGCATGGCAGGACATCATGGACACTGTTGATAAGATGAGCACGGGCACAATTAAACCCACACACACACAGGACTGGGACTCTAGGGCAGTGTGGCAGTCTATTAACTGTGTACAGGCAGGTAGGCTGTTTTCACTATGCAGCCAACTGTGTTATTAACTCGCTCTGCACTGAATCAATTGACAGGTCTCCAGGTCTCCAGGTGTCAGTGCGTGTAAGCGTGCGTGTTTGCGTAGCTTTTCTCCTTACCTCTTTTGCCTCGCCGGTCTCCATCACCGGCGCCCCGACTGTTCAGGGTCAGCGGATGATTGTCCCTCTTGTATTCCTCCTATCTCCTTACCTCAGATTACACAGAGTGCAGTCCTGTAGGGAAGCGCCGTGGATTACCGTCCACTCCCGCTCACCTGTGTCCTGTCCCGTCCTCTGATTCCTCACCTTATCAGCTGCATACACACTCCCGTAGGGATCCCCATGTGGATACTCCATCCATTGGTCCTATTACAACCCCTGCCGACAAAAGCATATTGCCCTTTCTGTTGCTTGTGTGTACCTGGTACACGTAGATACACACACACACTTCCAAACAGAGGGTTTTTTTCAGCATCAGGCTTAAGCACACAGTGTTTACCCTCGCAGATCCCTCGAGGCCTACCCGTTACATTGTTAACCCTCCTGGAAACCTTTATAGCGTATGCCTGCATGATAACATCGCACATCTACTCAACATTCAGGTCTCATTTATGGAGCTGCATGTCTGTATATGTGTGCGCAATCGAGAGGTGCCAAGGTGGCATTCGGCCCCAACTAACCATCTGGGTTCCATGTACTGTTTCGGTGCAGGTATAATGAGGCACAAGTGGCCCTCAGTTGAAGCACCAGAAAGTAGAGACAGCCAGTGAGAGAGAGAAACATTGCAGATGGGGTACTGTGGCTGTAGAAGCAGAGGGCGTGAGATCCCAGGGGGTACAGCAGCGGTTGTGTGAGGATGACGACGACATACACACATACCGAGTCCATGGTTGTTCTCCCTGGAGCTTTATTAGGCTACGTTATGGGAACTTTGGATGCCCTCAGATACATCCTGCTCCTGCTCAGCACCCCAACGCTCACAAATGACTTGTCTTGCTATTCCTCCCTCTGGATATCTCTCCATGCCTTTTCTCTATACATCTCAGTGTTCCCTTCCTGTTTCTTATCTTGGTAGTCTTTTCAAAAAGTGCTTTATGTCTGCTGAGGAGAGCCCAGTTTCCCTGAAGCCCAGTTTGAATGTCTCACACCATCGATGTAGAGATAAACGCAGCCACACCAGTATCTGTTACTCAGACCATGCTTAAAGAGGACATGAAACATGCATGTTTTGGCACGTGTAGTGCCCAAATATATTAGAAAAACCACCTTGCTAAAATGTGATTTAAAAGAAGTTGTTTAAACCACAGATATTACAAATTAGTTTTCATAATTTCTATCTAGCTAGCGAGCCACCATGTTGGAGTGACGTCATTGCATACGAGGTTGATTTTACCTTATGTTGGTTCATGATGGTTATGATATATTGTTTTAATGTGCCACTAGACATGTGTGACGCCTTTTCGGCAGTTAATATTGAAAAAACTGCGGCAACAGTAAACAGTGTAATCCCACCGTTATAATAGCATGATACAAGACACAATGAGAAATGTTCAAAAAAAGAATTCCTAAAAACAGGAGGACCACAGGAAAAGTTTAAAGACACTACAGAAATGGTGCTGAGGATATACGGCGGGCAGTCGCACTGTTTTGGTGGATGGTAAAGTGGAGTATGTTGGGTCCACAGCAGTGCGACTACCGGGGCTCCCCTGCCCTCACCACCCGATGCTGCCACAGACAGCAGCCCACCGAGTCCGTGGTGTTCGCAGTTGTCCGTGTGCGTGTCAGATTGGGATTATAACGGAGGATTCAACAGGGAGAGACAGAGAGAGAGAGATGAAAAGAACGGTAATATTTGGTCAATCATGTCTCTAGTGAGTGTGATTGTTTTGGTGACATCGGTCACTAGAAAATGTTTTTACTTTGTGACAGAGGTTTTCTCCATTTCAGCGGCAGTTTATGAAAATGGACTGTTTTTGTCCTTTGCTTTAACATTGTAAAACTCATCTTTATATCTAGGAACAACAATACAACAGTGTTTTTTTGTTTTCTTCTGTCTTGTGTCTCGTCAGTCTCCGCCTTTAACTATTTCTATCGTTGTATCTGTTGGCCTAGCCAGCCAACCTCGTGACGTAACAGGCTACTGCAGCATGACGGCGCTCTTGTCACAAAATATATAACAGAGCCTCTTTTGTCTTTTAAATGCTTGTCATGTTTGTTATATAATTGTTGATCAAAGTGAAAATCCATTTAGCAAATCAGCTTAACTTGGTTGACTGCTTCATTTCCACTTTAATCTAATCCAATTGATACTTCTTAAAGGGGCTAAATTCAATATCCAGAGCATTGATGAAGCAGCAAACAACTATTTGCTTTAAAGATATAGAGGAGTAATGTCTACCTGAGCAGAGAATGAAGTCACTCTCCCTCTGTGTGTGTTCATCTGTGTGCAAGCTTCTCCTTGCTTTGTTGGCATAGCTCGGCCATCCACGTATGCTTTTAGTGCATGTTCGTGCATGTGAGCGTGCCCCACTGGCTAGCTCATGGCCGCTGCTCTGCACTGCTCTTATACGTCGGTTACAGCTGATAGCATCGCGGAAGCGTAGCACCCACCCTCCAGTTCCTCCTCAGGTAAACGGTGTTATCTCTGTCATCACTTTCACCGTTGTTTGCACTGTTTAGCGCTGTTAGCTGCGAGCCACGGCTTGCCATCGCCATGTTGAGAGCCATTGAGAGGCAATAGAAATGCTCCCAATCCCGTATTTAGCACCTTAAATGCTGAAAAGATTCATAGTGAAACCTTACATTATGCTACAGTACTTCTACTTGTTGTATTTCTCATTTGATTCTTGTTTTCCTTTGAACTGGATTACAGCTGATTAAATCACTGCTCGTTGATCTCGGTTAATTTCTCTCATTTCATTCAAGCTATGCAAAATCCTAATGCCAAGGTGACCCAGGCCTCTTCCAAATCGATCATTAGAAGGTCTTAAAACATGAACAATATCTGTCCTGTTTTCATCCAAGGACTTTCACTTAATCACATAATGCATGTTGGTTGGGTCAGATTAGGAATGACGAATGGCTACGAAGCATACGGTTTTTGGTCACCTTGAAAGTGCAAAAGGCAAAGGAGAGCAGGAGAGAGGGAGAGGGGAAGAGAAATATGACTGTGAGCTAGTATCAGGGGATTTCCAGTATATATGAGTCCTGATACTGTTGAAGGTCCTAAGGAGCTTTGGTTTTGTCTCTGAGGGTGATGGATACTTTGAGAGTCCACGACTTTAGCACTGTCCCTGCTTGCCCCTGTTGCAATGGTGATACAAAATCGATGCTTCAGGGGCAGTGGTCATCACTCAGAGTGTGAGTATACTACATGCCAGTGTGTAAGAGAGAAAGAGGAAGAGAATGAAGCAGACCAAGAGGGAGAGAGATGAGTGATTGAGAGCAAGGTCCTTTTCATGTGGTGGATTATACTGTAGCATTGCCCTAAAGCGACAGGATGAGCCTTGACCCCCTCGGGTGCTCTCAGCCCATTGGAGTGGCTGAATGTCTGTCCATTTCCCCAGACTGACACATCAAAGGCTGTCACAGACACAGGAAACTGCTATATGGTACTAACGGATAACAGGAGAGCGGTCCAGTATCTCCTTTCCCTTTGAAACTTTTGATTCACAAGAGGTTGTGCGAGGCTGCATGCTTCAAATCTGTCTACTATATAGAGAAAAATTCTGTCCTGCAACTCAAATATAGGGCCCTATTGTGGTGCCCTCATATAACTATAGTGCCATGTGTATAGCAACTTTTCAGTCAGCAGTGTATAAGTTGAGGCATTTCAGAATGAATCAGACTAAATAGTGAATGTGTTTTATTTCAAAAAAGTTAAAACAGTATCTGAGATATTACATTTGAGTACAAGTTTACTTTTATTATTAGTTTATTCAGGCCCATCAGTGGTACAGGAGGATGCATCCATTAGGGGTGTCACGATTCTCCAAATCCACGATTCGATTTGATTTTCGATTTACGTGCTATTGTTAGACTATGGAGTCTTGGTTCGTAAAGATCAACAGATATAACATATACATAACAGATTGTATGCCCTGACAACTGTGTCTGTTCAGAAGATGGTGGCTTATGTAGGTAATTGTGATTTTTGTGCTGGTTCATAGTTTTAACCATGAGTGAGATGGCTGTTACATTTCTTAAGCCCAGCGGTATATTTCTTTATATGCAATTAAGCAGTGCTGGGGGAAAAAAAATAAAAAATAATGAGGATCTCGCTTTTGATTTTGATGGACAGAGGGTTGATTTGCAGAGCATAGACTGTAACGTACAGTAATATATCACAGATGATTGTCTTTAATCACTTGCTTTCTTTAAACTGTGAAAAGTCTTCAATGTGAACAGCTGTTTGCCTTCATGAATAGGGTGAACAGCTGTTTTACTAAGCAAATGTAATCTTTTTGGCATCTGTTTCATGATCAGCCATTTAGTGTCCTCAAGCTCACTAAAAAACGCATCGTCATTGCACAGAAGGACGGGCGTCTGCGTTGACCTTTGCATGAATGAGGTTTGTCTGAGATCTGTCCGTCAGACTGTTATGAAACAAGTGCTTCTGTCGTCCACTGTAAACCGTCTTCTTGAATAATAAAGGTCAGTTTACTGCAGGTTAATCCACCGAGTCAAAATGCCAGAGGCTCTTCTCAGCCTGCACGTGGCTGTTTTTGGTCAACCGTCTGTTTGTGTCTCCGAGGTTATTAAATGCAATAGCAGTACTACACTATAGGATACCATGTTACCTCAGACTATCACTGTTTATACAGTCTCTAACAGTGGTTTCCCAGGAGGCGACAAGCACTTACTTCCTTTCCTTCTCACAAGCCGCCGTCTTTATAAAAAAAAAAAGTCTTTCTTTCTGTCATCAGCATTGCTCTGTTCTTTCTTTTTCTCCCTCTTAACCTTTCTCCCATTTCCTCTCATCATACCGTCCGCTGGTCTCCCTTGACCTTCCAGACAATTACATGCCAGTGGGTCTATCTGTAGGCCAGGCCTGTTGAGGGAGATATGCTGACTGACAGGTAATGACACCCACTGAGAGCTGGAATTCCCCCAGGACTCACTGTCTGCTTGCCCGCCCGCCCGCCCGCCGCCTGCCTGCCTGTCTCCCATCCCTCGGGTACAGAAGTCGATCTACAACCGCCACACGGTCGCTGTTTTCACCATAATAACCATCCTCCTCCTCATCATCATCATCATCGTTGTCGTCGAGATTATCCTTGTGCATCACACTCCCAACAGTGTGTCAGCTGTATCACTCACTTTCTATGTCAGTCTTTTTGTTGCTGCAACAGGTCGCCCAGGCTATTCCCTCTATCACCATCTCTTCCTGTCACTTTCTCTTTCTTTTTCTATTTCTTTCAGACTGTAACTATCCCTTTAAATCTCTTTCCTACTCCATCGTCTGTCACTCTGTCTCTCTCAGTCCAAACTGTCATTCTTTTTCACTAATTTAGACTGAAGGACTGAGTGAAAATGAACTTTTGGCATTCATTTCCAGGTTTCCTCCACCCATCCCTTTCACTTTAGCCGGATGGGCCTATTACTTTGACTTTAATTCCTCCTGTGGCTCCGAGACTGGGGAGGTGGGGGCGGTTTAAAGGAACAGAAAGTAAATGTCAGTGTGGATGTACTGTGTGAGCATGTGTGCATGAGAGATGGGGGAAGGAGGCTCTGTCATAATTCATTGAAGATGCCCTGAGAATTCAGGGGAAGTTGAACCACAGGCTGTGCACCAGGTGCTGCCATTTTCTCTCAAGTGGTAGAGTTAAAGTTTTTCTCTGCCCCCATCGGAGAACCACACAGACACATAGCTATTCTGCTGTATAATACGAGCTGGAGCGGTTTACAGATGCACTGAAGAAAAACAAACTATTCAGAAGCTCATTAACACCCACACGCACAAATACATATCCTTTTACACCTTTTCTTCTTAACGTTTATTAAACGTAGCCGGCGCTGTCAGAGTTCAGTGTTAACAGTTTTGTTCTTGTGGCCCTAGTTAATCCATGACTCATAAAACTACTCCCCCCTAGACATTTTCTTTAATGGTTCCATCAAAGTTTTAATTGCATATAATGAAAAGAAAACAAAAAAAATACATATATATATTCATTTTCATTATTGGTACATTTATTACTTTAATTTACGTATCCAAACAGTACAAGAATTCATAAAGTGGTGGAGCTGGGATTCGTCTGTGCTGTCCGTCGGCGTTACCGGCTCTCGTTATGGGCCTCTGGAGACTTTACAGCCTTTAAAGAATGATCTCATCCGTCGTGTCCAGCTTTGACAGGAGCTGGCAACACACCATGCAATCCATATTTCAATTTCTGTCGTCATGTTTGACCCAGGGGGATTCATCCTTCCATGAAGGAATGAATGTTCTTTTTCCTGTTTCCTCATAGCTTTCTTTCACTGCTACCTATTCCATTTTCCTTAAATCCTGATTCCTGAATACAATTGGAGCGTCACGCCCATGGCAGTGACAGTGACAGAGCTGTCAACCAGCTCTATCGAGGTGAGTCAGGTGTCGTTGGCAGGCTGAAGGCAGCAAAGGCTAACTACTATGTGTTTGTTTTTTATCGGTGGTAGTATTCAGGACTGACCCAATCAAGACGGCGAGCTCTTAAATTAACTGTCACAATGTGACTTTCTGCTGACTCTCGGCCATCAGGAAGCTGTTACTGTTAATGTTCCCAATCCACTCGCCTCATCCCCAGTGAGTGATTGGCCATCATCGTGTCAATTAAAGCTCTGCTGTGAATGTCACACCTACAGTTAGGACAGACACTAATTGTCATGAGGCACAGGGATGACTTGGCATTTTCAGACCAAACAGTTCTGGGGTCTCCCTGAGAGGACCTGCCCACTGGGTAAACTGACCTCAAGAGCTTTTTTTCTGTTTGCATTCACACCGTCAATAGGAACACTGAAGCAACGTAAGCCGGCGCCGCTGACTAACGTCTCCAGCTAGGAGAGCAGCGAGTGGCAAGTGGCGAGTTGTAACTTTGTTACATGCCACAGTCATATCAAAACAAGCAAAATAGCCGTCACAAAAGCACCGTTTACGATTTCAGTTCAAGTCGGCTATTGTTCTTCGGCTCAATGGGTGTGCTTTGAGCTACTGGGTTAGTATTTGTGCTAATGTTATTGGGATAGCCTTTGAGCTACTGGGTTAGCCTTTGTGCTTTGAGCAGCGGCTCTCACTCTTCGTTCTTTGGCTCAGTGGCTGTGTGCTCACGAACGAGTTAACTTCTGGTTCTTCACTGTCGGCCCATTTGTCCATGTTTTCTTCCATCTTTTTTCATTACGAGCTGTTGTTTTGTGTTGTCTGTTGTTTACATGGCTTACAGGTTTTTAAAATTGGTGTATGCGAGTGCTGCATTGGCTCATATGTTCGACCATTCACTGTACACTTCCGTCACTCACAGTTCCTCTTGTGCTGGGAGAGTATCTACTCTGAAATAGGAGCTAAAAAAGTTCCTCAAAATGACGTTTTAAGAACTATGACCGTTCCTAATTCTTGATGTGCGGACACAATAAAAAGAGTGGTTCTTACAACTATGAAAAAGTTCCTCCAGTCTGAAAAGTATTATATTTTCAGTGATTTCAGTGCACTTTTAAGGTAACCAATAGTGCATACTGAACTGTAATGCCATGTTCAGACTGACATCAAAACTCAGCCCCCTCATTCATTTCAATGAGTCTACTGTGTTGGCATAGCGGGGGTGCATGCAGAGGACTCCGGTAAAAATATTCATGGCCGTCCAGCAAAAGAAAGGCTGGCTTTTGTCGTAACACACTGCTATGTCATCCGACAAAGAGCGACGTTGGCCAGTCAAATATGTTGAAACACACATTCCTGCCAGATTAGCTAGCTTTGTAACAGGAACGCTGTGATTCTTCTATTTACCTGGAAATTGTTGCAACAGAGGATAAAACGATAGCCTTCCAGAGTTTTCAGTATTATAATGAAGTGCAGTGTTTTGGCCTCTGATAAGCCGTCAAACTTTATTACTCAAATCAGCCTTGTATTTCGTTATCTCACCAGTACTTACATCACATCGCCCCCCACCAACGGAACCTCTTTGCGTGGTAAGCCACTAGCATGAATTTTAAAAAGTGCACTGTCCCATGGTATTCAGAAAACATGTTAAGTGCTGTGTGGGCCCAGAGCAAAGTCTCAGTCTGTCTACTTAAATGAAGCTTAAATGTAATTTGTGCTGAATGACATGAAAGATGTAGAGTGCTGGCCTTCGTTTTCAATCAACACAGCAGTTCCTCTGCTATGCCAATCTTAAAACACTTCTGCATATGCCAACAGTATGGCAGCGAGGCAGCGGGTACCCCTCACTGCAAGGCAAGCTCCATCTCGAGAACTTTGGATTCTCGGTTCGAGGAATGGACGCCCAGCGTGCCTGTGCTTTTGGAGAAAAGCCCACGCCAGTGTGGCCTGGGCACAATGAATCACACTCCCTGCTGTCTTTCCATGACAACCATTGCTCATTCTCTATCACCACGCTGTCAGAAATAACCCATTCTTCCTAAAGTTAAAATGTTTGCCAACAGCTACAGAGAATGGATGGCCATTAGTCGGCATGAAGACATCAGGCTTTGGCGCGTTGGCTCAGCTGATTCAAGAGAGAGAGAAGTGGGCGGGCTACTTTGTACTGATGAATTGCTTTCAGAGTTTTCCAACCCAGTGGGAGTGGAATTGAACAAATAGCAGCATCAGTCTGTCAGTGGATGAAATAAAAGATGAGGCTGCACTACTATATATCGGTACAGGAGGGTGAACTTGTGGCCCAGCATGTTAATGCCATTCACACTGCTGCTTTTTATGTTTATCCACCATCATTTTTCTCATTTGGCATCCGCCACTCCCTAACCCACCTAGCCATGTCCGGATTCATCAATCTGAGTGCTCCTGTGACAGCTTCTCCACTGACTCCTTTTATGCTTTGTGGATGTCCTGTAATCATGCTGACACTGGCGAGGTCCCATAAGTGCAAGCCTTCTGTAAACAACTTCTGTGCTTTCAATTTATCTGATGTCATTGTGCAGCTACTGGCAACACTCTGCTCGTGCTAATGTATTAACAATAGCAGGCAAGAAATCTTGTGGTGTGCATCCATTGGATCTTTAGTATTTCCTGTCAACATCTGCAGCGTTTCGACCATCTGCAGTCTCTATGTGTTTGTGCCAAATACAGTGTTTGCCAGATATTTCATTTTTTTCTCTTTCATCTGTTAGTATGCAAGCTCGAGCCTGTCACACATTGCATCTTTGCTTCTTTTTTGCCCGTTAAGTGAATATCACTGCTCTTCAAAGTACTTTTGTTTTCATTGCAATCAAGAAAACTAAGAGATGAGGGGACCTAGTTTATTTATTATATGACTTGGCTTATTATGTTGCGTGATCTTGGGTTTAATTGGATTTTGAGTTGAATAATGTGTCAGTGAAAGAGGCTGTTAAAAGTTACAGCCGAGTGTTTCTGCATAAAAACTCAGCAGATTCTGAAGCTTCTAAAGCCTCTGTGGTACTGCATCAGCTAGTTGTGTATTTGCACTTGGCTAGCTGTTGTTTTAAAGCTACGTGGCTCCGCAGTGGTGCCAGGTAATAAGCTGAAGTGGAGCCGAAATTAAATAGAGAGTGTCATTATACAAACAACTATTCCCAAGACACAAAATGCATGCAATGCACACACACACACGCGTCTCGCAGACATGCTGGATAAGGCCCTCTGCTCATTATTCCCCTGAGTGAAATGAGCCTCCAGTCATAACTCTGTTCATAAATATAACCTGCATAAAGATGCACTTGATATGCAAACACACAATGTGTAGACATGCAAGACGACATGCAAAATGCACACCAGAGAATACATGATATGGCAATGCTTGCATATTGCACATATGAAGCAGCGATTATAATCTGAGACAGCTGTCATCACCCTGTCTCTCTCATTTACAATCACAGAGCAGTGCATTCTGGGATACAGGCTTACTGTATATTAGGAGTGGGGAAAAAATCGTTTCACCTATGTATTATTTTTTATTATTTTTTTAATGCCAGAATCAATATATTTGTTTCATTTGAGTCTATGCAGAGGTAAAAGGAAGTTACCGCTTTTATTGTTGTAGTCTGGTTCAACATATGACGTAACGTCATATCCGTTCCGTATCCTTTGACCAAAACAAACCGCAGCTGGCCGCAGCGAGCCGAAACCAAAGCGTAGAAAACAACGGAGTGTCCGCGTGGATACGACCTGCACCCTCACATTTTAAATCCAGAGTGGTAAACACCACACATACAGTAAAGTATGGAAACACTTTGGGTTTCACACATTGCCATGAAAAGCAGAGCTCGACATCATGACTAAAGCTGCATGCTAACTCTGTCATGGACAGGAAACGTTATCGCAACGTGCGGTCAAGCCAGCCGTCACTCACATCTCCGTGGTCAAATCGGCCGACGCTGCTGCTGTTGCGCGCCCATATACTGACATTTATGGTAAATGCATTCAAACGGCCCCGACAGAGTTGACCATGGATATATGAAGAGAAGGAAGCTGACGGCAGAGCTAGTGATGCACTTGGCAAAGTTAGCGGAAGTAAGAACTACGTCCGGTTCTAAGGTGTTAACAAAGGAAGGAAATATACATAAATGGAAATAAGATTGTTTGGATTATATTAACAGAAGTATAAAACATTACATGTCCCTTATAAATTAAATAGAAAATACCACTAATTTGTGAGGGAAATGTCTTTATTCTTTGATTTCTGGGTTTGCTGGAAAAAATTTAACAAATAAAGTCTGACAATGACATCTCTGACTACATACAGTACATGCTGAAAATCAAACATTTTACTGTATTAATTTAGATATTTTCCAAAGTAAAAGTCCCTAGAAGTGTATGATTCAACTGTTTCCCATGGTCTAGTGTTAAAAAAGTTAACAAAAATCGCAATAAATCGTGATATCAAGTCGCAAAACTTGTAGAATCGCAATACTTAAAAATCGCAATACATATCGAATCTGCACTCAAGTATCGTGATAGTATTGAAACGGGAGAAAGGAGAATCCTCCCAGCCCTACTGCTCTTTCTTTCCCTCCCTCTTTCATTTTCTTTAAACACATTTTTAGTTTTTTGAGAAATTGTAAATACAGTAGACACACCACTGATTCTGTTGAGGTTATAGTGATGATTTTGAACCTTGCTTTTTCATTTTACAGCCACAACGATCCATTACGTAGGGTGACATTGGTGCACTGGTATTTAAAAATCCATCTACCGAAATGTTTTATTAACTGTCATTACCACGTTGCTCATATTGGTGTAATGGTGTGATTATGTGATAATTACATGACCTGGCTACAGTTAGAGCAACATCAGAAGCATTATCCTCTGATGTCCCTCTTGTCTCAGTCAATATGGCAAAGGACGTTCTGCGGAGAAATGCTGTCAAGAACTGTAAGATTACAGCTTTCTAATTATCATCTCTTTATCGCAATGTTGCCTTTCACTCTTTGTCATCAGCCCTCGCAGCTTCTTTGTACAAGGGAGTTGGAAAACAAAGGCAGCACTCCCTTGTGTGCCTCTCTGTCAATGGCTTTTACATTCACTGGCCCAGAGGGACTCTATTAAAGGCTTCCTTTTATTCACAAAAATGGTGATTTCAACACCAATTATCATAATTATTGACTGCGTCCTATTGAATTCTACGTTTATGGTTTTAACTATTTTCCCTTCTACCACCAGTGACAACAGAATAAACTGCAGACTAAATATGCATTAACTGAAATGACAGAAGTTTTTACGGGCCAGTAGAGTCGGCGTTTGCGTTCAGCCTTAGATTAATGAGACCTAACACATCAGGCCACTAACACACACTATGATAGGTGTGTGTGGGCTATAATTACATTACGTGACACCAGGAAATCAGTTTCTTGTCGCCAGGTCTTCCGCGAGCGAGGTTTTCTAATTATGTAAGAAAGCACCTCCGCTTCCTTCGGCAGTGCACACCACAGGGCTTGCGGATGAGATTGATTAAAGTGTGGAACTTGCAATTCCATTTGCCATGCAGTCAGACAAGCAGACAGATTGGCTGTGGTATAGTTCGCAGTCACGCTGCTCCAAGTGAATAAAACAGCTATTAGACAAGCATGACACACGGCATTTTCATCCGCTGACATACACAAGTGCATGGGCGTTTAGGCACACATAGGTACATGCACACACATTTCACACGCTCACTAACAAACAAGCAAATATCTGGCACTGAAAAGGCTGCGATAGCTGTCTAGTGTCTCTGCTAATTAATGTCAAAGCAACCATCAAATAAATGAGAAATGTTGTTTGTAGAACGCTGAAAATAACAAATTAGTTGAGTTTTTGATGTACAATCGTTATTTACATGGATAAAAACAGAAAATCACAATAGCAATTAAGCCCTCTAATGATGTCTTTGAAATGAAAGGGACACACTGTTTGCATCAGGATGAGTTTCAGAATCTGTGATGTTCAACAACATAGCATGTGTGTTGTGTGTATGTGTGCGCCAACATATCCACAAACAACGGTTCATATGATATCTTACGAAAATGTTATTCCATCTGTATAACCCTCCTTGATAAAAGTAAAGACTGACCTTTTATTTAAAAAATAAGATGCAACATGTGAGGTAATATAAACTTACCTTACCATACCTACAAAAAAAAAAACTTTCATTTTAATCAGTGGCTTTGGCATCCCTCAGTGAAAAGAGGGAAAAATGTACAAACCCATTAAACTAAAAGGCAGATGAATGGAAGTGGTGAGAGAGGACAGCCCTTTGCATTCACCAGTTGTGAGGACCATGACCTTCACATTTACTGTTCTCATATAAATTGAGGCTTTTATTTGAATGGCACACTTTGGTTGGGCGTATAGTTTCAGTTTAAATCAGACAGTAGTACCTGTAAGATTTATGTTTGACACATCAAATCTGACATATTAAAGCAAAAAGACAGAAAGGGTGTCGTTGACAATGATAAAGCCAAAGTTATAAGTCAATGCACCACATGAGAGTTTCATTAGCTAATGAGCTGTTGTGTTATTTTGTATTTTTTACAGGCATCCAAGTGCATGGCCTGGCCCACAGTGGCTTCTTCGTCGATGCGTTCATTAAGCCCTATACAAACCTGCGTTAGCACACAGCTCGGTTTCTGTGTGTTGGCATGTTTTCAGGAAAAACAAATCTGATCCCTCCTGAACACATGATAGGGTGGACTAATCAGCCAGCTACAACAAAACAAGCAGACCTCTAATGAAGCTGCTAAAGTAGAAGTCGATGCCAGGATATGGGGAAAGGAGTGTTTGCAATGAATAATCCAAAGGCCCGGTATGCAGCTGGCTAACAAAAAGAGCACTTGAGGTGATCAGTCTTCACATCACTGTGTCCGGATTTAAATTAATTTGTTTGCCCCTTGTCCAGTGCTCCCTGCATCCCAGTCAGATTACAGACTTAAAATGACACCACATTAATTATTCAGTGTCACTCAAAATTAAATTAGTAAACATTGTAACTATTTAAGTCCTTCATGGGACTCTGGAAAGATGCTTTTAAACAGGCTGTCTAGTGTCCTTTGTGCATAATTTCACATCAGGTGGATTTATTTTGAAGGGATGATCAACAAGGAAGATACTGACAGGGTGTGATGTGAGAATGGCACCAAGAGACAGCTGGCCATCTGGCAGACGTGCCTTTTGGGGATACAACTGTCTTTTTTTGTGTTTTTTGTTTTCCTCTGACCGGCACATAAGACAGGTAGATCGTTTTTTTTTCTAAATTGACACTGGGCTGGCGATGATGATGGAGAAAAATGTCTATCTGTCTGTATCAGCCCCTCCCCCACTTGATCTATATGAATGTGTGTGAGCGCTCAGCTGAGAGGTTGTCTCTGCAGAGTAGAGAGCGGAGAGTCGTCTTCAGTGTTTGACAGATATTAGAAAAATAATTGATAACAAAATACATTAAGAACTGCATTGATTGCGCAGACAGGGGACATCCTCATTAGACGAGCTACTTCGGAAAACACCAGTGGTAGCAACTTGACGATTACGTAGTAAGCGTTAAAAAATCCACTGACAGCTCTGCATTTTCCATATACGCCACGCAGGGCTTAATGAATAAATTATCTTTATTTACATGAGCCATCATTGTGGCATGTCTTGATAAACCTTACTGCGAAGGTGTCAGTAAATAAACGAAAAATAATAAATAAGGTCTAATGATTCTTAATTACAAAAGTTCTAATCAGTCAGGGATGGTTTTAAATATGTGTCATATTTAATTCAAACTTTATTTCAGACCCACAGGAGGGTCCATAGCAATAAAAGAAAAGAAAACACACAAGATAAAACCACAGCAATTCATCAGTCAATTAAAAAAACATTCATATGTAGGCTATCTCACCAGTGTTTCCTGAGCTTGGATGAGTATTGACTGCAGCTCTTCCAAGGCCTGATTAAAGCCTCTCATTGCATGATTGTAAGCCCCTATGAGCCTACGCATACTACTTTTCTTGTAGCTACACCAAAGATGAGCTGTGTACAAAGGCATGCAGAAAGCTCTAAATAATTAACATTTTACATTTTAAAGAACACAACTTACAAATCAAGATATTTGCCTGAGCATATAGTTGACATCTGTCATCATTACAATCATCAGTGAGAAAATGGCCAAGGTATTTTATTTCCTTGCATGTCATCAGAGGAATATCGCACACAGTCTTTGCCGCACTGTGAGCACACCTTCAGTAAATGCTGTAGCCTATACTATGTATATATGGACTGAGAATTACCAGGTCATCAGCATACTGTATATAAGATGATTGATAACAGAGTTTCCAACAAGACAAGCTGTGTTACACCCATTCAATTGTTTCGATAAGTCATCCATATACACTTTAAACAAAATTGAGGCAGAATTTACCTTTACAATCTGTGTGGGCTAAACCGCACAAGAAGCCTAATTCCTCTTTACTACATGTTTACAATCAGGCAGGCAAACTCATTAAAATATGCAATAATTACGATCATTGTATATGATCTACTACTTTTTCATACTGGTTGGCTTCTCCATACTCTTGTGGAAAGCCCTGTTCATCACAGTGGAGTAAACACTTTTTGCAAGACCCTTTTTTGAAGGTAATTATCATGTTAACTCTCCCTTAATCTCCCTTGATTCCCTCTTTCTCATTACAAGGCTTTAGTGTTTTTAGGCAGTGGCACGGTCGGTATAATCGGGTAGTGCGAAGATGGGTAGTGCGTGATCGACAGTACTGGCCAAAAGGCCAGGGGCTATTTTTTGTCCCAGTCCAGCCCTGCCAAGAGATCTTAATTATATTAAATAAGACACTTGGAGCATCCCGAGCTTACATGTATGTTGGGCTTTGGTAACAGAGCTGTACCATCTTTGAACAATGATTTAGAGTGTCCCATATTTCCCTGAGGGTAGGGTAGTTGATGTAATTTGAGGAAGTAGTTGATTTCTCATATGATTACAAAGTTAAATAGGTCAAATTTAAGAATATGATATAAGACAGAAGTTTAAATAGGCTAATATCTTATGACAAAAAGCCACAGTGTATACTTTAAGTAGATAGATTATTAGTTATTTTATCTGAGGCGAGAGGAGCAGTCCCTCAAGATAATAATAATAACCACTGAGAACACATATTGACTTCCAATTCAAATGAACGCCATGTTAAATCACTTTACAGTATCCATATTCTTCAAAAGCGTTTATTTGATCAAAGGCCAAGTCCCTCTGAACTATTTCCCCCACTCTCCCTATCAGATAATGGCTTTTCCCCCAATCAAAGCCCGCGAGTTGGAGAGCACATTACCATTAATTGCCTTGTACAGTAGGTGAAGCGCTAGTTCATTTGATCTGCATTTAGCACTTGGTCTGATGAAAAGAGAGATGCAGCCATCGAATTAATAGAGAAGCCAGCAGATCCTTCAAAAGGATAATGAGTTTTGGCTGCCACTTTCCAGAGACACTTCAAGCTTTCTGTGTCACAAAAAGCATCGCTCGCACAGTAAGGCAATGCAAAGCAGTGTTTGGACCTTCCTCTTGTGTACTACAACAGTTCTCCACTACTAATTTTCACAGAGCAAGACCCCTGACACAGGTTGAGGTCCAAATGCCTTGTTTCTGACTTACATTTAACAGCAATTCTGCAGTTTTCTGCCAAAAACACACACCTCACAGACCTCCGTGCCTCTTGTGGTTTGTCTACGTGGAAGGAATGAGCAGAGAGAGGGATAGGAAACCGCACTACGTTAAGTTTTAAAGTTGTTAACGTGGTGCCACTTTGGTTTAAATCACATGTTCAGGATGGATAATTTCCAGCTCTAAATGCAGGACTCAAAGTGACAGAAACTTTAATGGCAGTGTGTGTATGAGTGTGTATGTGCATTTACAAGAAGAGGTGCGTAGTTGTGTTTCTAACAAAGGTGAAAAAAATGCCCGCTCCAGTTACTCCATGCAATAAGGGCTCTTATTGGACAATACTGTTGTTGTGAATGACAAGTTTAGCAGCGTTTATACCGTTTTTGCGTAACAGTTTGATGCTGTTTGTCTTTAATGATAAAGGGTTTTATGATTACACTCAGCCAGATGTTGACGTGTTTTGCATGAGGATCACATCTGCGAGAGATGCTACTAAAATGCCTCATGGGATCATCTTCCTGTGCTATGCGCTGTTACCTCGGAGGGATTCTCATTTCATACCTACTTTTCACTGAGCCTGTCTTCCACAGTCCACAGCCCGCTACGCTTCAGCGTACCCCTGGGCTACTCATTGATTGGTTTCGATGGATCAAGGGCCAGCTCATGTTTTCCGTGTGTGAAAACAGCCCTGCTTGTTTGCCAGCTGTCATGTATTGACCATTCCCAAATGTCGACTCCTGTGAGACCAAGACATGTCAGAATTATAAGTTTCATTCAGTAGGCGTACTGTACACCCACTTGTGTGGATACATTTTCAATGTGTACGGAGGCGTTTTAGCTATAATAATTCACCACATTTTATTGGTATTTCTATTTCTGATGCAGCCTTGGAAAAGGAGATGATATTACGCTTACGATTCTTGTCAAGGAAAATTGTCTAAAATGAGAGAAACGGAAGATAAAACATGACACGTGAACATAAAAAGTTATGAAGGACATTGAAATGACGTTGAAATGTCTCTTTTATTAGAATATTTCTCCTCTGGCAAATTGATTGATTTGTTTATTTCAGTGTGCTGGGCTTACAAGACACTGGACAGCAACAACAACCAGGATGTGTCCAATCATATCATACAGTTCCACAAATTCAAAAAGAGAGCATTTCTAAACATTCAATTTCCATCACAAAAAAAGTCTGATTATGTTAGATACAGTGTTCTCTGTCAAACTATAAAGTGAGGAACCTCTGTCTGTCTGTCTGTCTGTTATTGGCATATTTCGAGAACCGATCATCCGATCTACTTCACGCTTAACAAGGGAGCGCTTTTTCAAATTAGGTGCTATTTGGACACGCAGAATTCAATATTAATAAACTTTGAATAAATAAACGAAAAGTGCTCTATGCAGCTGCGGGGGCAGGGCTTTAGGGCTCTGCGGACTGAGACGAGCAAGTCGTCTGCAGCGGGCAGACCGCTCACTTTTGCTGCTGGATCCCGGATATAGTCAGCTGACGCTACATGGATGCCGGATAACGTTACAACCGATCTTCTCTTCACTTCCCTGGAGTGAACAAGCACGAGCAGATAGCCTATATATAGCACCACTCTGCCATTGCAACTCACATTGTGTATGTTTTATAACATTACCGCCAGGAAAATACCTCCGCGAATGAAATCCATTCTCTACTTTATAACCTCCGTGGTCATGTCAAAGCAAGCAACTAATATGCCTATTAGGAAATTACCTCCGCTAAGTGTATTTCACCGATGTTTCTGACCGTGAGATGCCGCGACTTGGGTGTGACGCAACTATGTCATGGCAGGTGTATTGCTCAAGACCCAGTGAAGCGCAGTGTCGAGTATGAAGCTGTTTGTATTAGCGGTTCTCAAGAAAGCTGCAAGCAGCAACACCAGAGACAAAGCACTCAACCCGTTCTTAACAGGCATGTTTTGAACGGGCACACTGCACTAGTTTTCTATTAATCTTGTTAAGACAAGAATCTTGTCATTAATTAATCCACATTACCTTCAGACGACCAAAACAAATTAAGGTTCTTCAACTGAAGTTTTTTCAAACAAATGATTCCTCAGGTCACTGCATGTGGGGAAATGGAACACAACATGAAATTCATCCTCAACAACACGCGGATTGCAAAAAACACATAAACGGCTAATGTGGCTAATACTAGAGAATATTAGTCATGTGTGACAACTTGGCCAATTGAAAATAATTCCTGAAGACATCTGTCTATCTCCATCTTGCTGTAAGGCCATCGTCATTTAATGTAAACAGTTTTACATTTTGTGTAGCTTTTTTTTTTTATTTTCGTCCAACCAAATGTTGGTTGTTAAAATCTGCTGGACAATATAGCTATACATCATAACTATTGAGCCTTGCATACACATGTGGACATCAAAGTGAAATCATTTTTAATCATTTTGAAAGCTTTGCTTTTGTTTAACGGCCACTTGGGGCAGTAGAAACAAGCTGAAAACACAACATTGATCACCTTTTTGTTGACATGGCGAACGTGTTGTTTACTGCTGTTTGGTGCTGATACAGTGGTAGTGTATAGTGGTGTCATTAAAACTTTTTGCGAAACAATAAAGCTGGCTGCGTCTGAAAACATAGCTGATAAGAGCTGTGAGAGTGAACCAAAACAGTAAAGCTGCGGGCCATAAAACTCCCCATAGAGCTGAGGGGGATTGCAGTGTCGATCAATAAATTCCTGTGGGTTTGTCACTACGGGCGACCGACCCCTTTCATATGCAGTACATGTAGTCATTTGATCCACTAGTAATATAAAGATATTGATTATAGCAGCTTCAGTCCAAGGATGTAACACTGCTATGTTGTAAGACATGGCAATGAACAAATCACACATCAGAGAGAGATGTTTAGTTATCTTGACAAGGAATCATGGTGAAACCATACATTTAAACTTGCTGCTGTGTAGACATTAATCTCCATCACAGGGTTTTCCTCGGGATTTGAAGTGTTGATCCTCGGACAGAGAAGTCCACAGAGCTGAACGATGAATATTTATGAATCTGGGTTTTATATTTGAGTTTTTAAAAAAAAATCTAAAACTTATAAAGCCTTACGTGCCTGTACATGATCAAGATGGAGTCTGTTAAGTGCATAAAGAAATTCATGTCCTTTGTGTGCGACCTCGGATGAACTGTCACTGCTACTCTCTGTTTCGTAGCAAAGCATATCAATTATTTGTGGATATTGGCTTAATGTGACTACCGGTGATGATATCAGATGAGTGGATGTGTCTCATCTTTACAATCTAGTTGTTGTTTATTCGACTGTGTGATCAGCTTGGAAAAGGTCACTTCAAACATGTTGCGGCTCTGTATGCAGCTCTGCGTGTCTACGTCTGATATGATTAGGCTTGAAGTTACAACACTCAACCTGCAGTTTTTCGCTCTAATGGATAATCTACAGTTAATTTACCTTTCAGCAAAGTTGCACTTAATTGTATTTTTTTGCGCCCTATTAATGTCACATGTTTACGGGTAGGTTACTTTTATCTCCTGACTCTGCTTTAGCTGTAAATGTAATCTATTTAACTTGAGAACCTTAGTGCTAACCCAGTATAATTACATTAATTACGAAGCCTGCTTTCAGACATCTGCTGCTCATTTTATTGTGTGTTCTTTTCTACCCTTGAGCTGAAACCTACTGAGGTATGTTAGAGATCGTATAAATGGTGGTTGTTCATGCAGTTGGGCTGAAACATAATTGAGTGGTTGATGGGAAATGTTTACTTTTCAGTAATTGCCAGGCTCTTCAGTGATCCTGGAAAAAAAAAAGTACTGACTTCTTGGAGCCAAGATGAGTATTGATGGGATATTGAACTGTTGGGGTCACATCTTCGTGGAAAAAGTGTATTCATGGTTAGACCTATGATTGAAAATACAAGATATGCCATTTATTCAGTACATATCAAAGCATATATGTCATTCCATTTCTTCTGTGTTTAATATCACATTGAACAGATCATGCTGCTTAATTGCCCATGATGACAATTTGACATCTGTGCTTTTAAACGTCACAGAATACGATTAGGATAAAAAAAACTTCTCTCCTCCTTTGTCTGAATGTCTTTAATTATTGCTACAGTCTATTCAGATAGTGCGTACAAATATATCACTCCATACTTATCATGTAGCATGGAATTATTTAAATCCTTTTAAATAACTTATCAGTGGACTCACACAGTGTAGCATCTCCGTAAAGCTGCTGCAGTGACTGGAGTTTCAAGTCTCCAGACTGCCGTTGTGAAAGCTAAACAACCGATGGATGTTTTGAATGCTTTTGCTGCAGTAAACAGTATGTTATGAATGTATATTTTTTGCTGTGGTCTTGAAAATATCACTATGTTATGAATTTATATTGTTGCAGTGTTCATAAGATTTTAAAGCTTTTAAGCTTTCAAGCTTTTATCATACAGATCAGATATTTACATTAAAATAGCACTCAGCCTTTTGGAACAAAATCAGATTCCACGCACTAAAAGCTGCTCCCAAAGTGTATGGATTTATTCACAACAATACCTGCCATGGTGGGCACTCTAGATTAATGGAGAGCAGTGTGCACAAAATGTCACCTAGTAGTATTAGTGCTAATAAATCCATACACCTTGGGAGCAGCTTTCAGTGGATTGAACTTTTATTGTAGAACTAAAAGAGAAAAAAAAGCCTTTAAATACATGACCTGTCCTCACAGTTTCTCAGAGTGAATGATCGTTGGCCACATAGGCCACCCTTGTTCTCTAATGTGGAAAAACAGCAGTTACCAGTGTGGATGATTTCTTTTTTCATTACCACTCCTTTCTCTTCCCTTCTTGTCAGCTGCCATCCTTGATGACCCTATGGAGTGCAGCAGAGGAGAGCGTTTGGCCATCACGCTGGCCAAAGACAGCATCAACAGGAACACTAACCGCTCCATCACTGGCAAGCTGGAGGTGGACATCTTTGAACTGCTGAGAGACAGTGAATATGAGATGGGGGAAACAAGTAAGTAACACGGGGGAAGAAATGCCAATTCACCATGTTCACACGGCGGCCATCTTGCTCAGGGCGGGAAGGATCACCGGAAACTAGTCGGACATCTATAGAGCTATGGTGAAATGGCCCAAACAGCCAAGTGCTGAAACAATCAAATATGGGCAGATAAGTCTGTAAAGGATCCAAACAAAGGGATACAGCAACTGGATTGAAGGTTACATCTACAATGTAGAAAGAGAGACCACTGGCACCCGACGTGTTGCTGTTTGACATTTGCTCAGTTAAGTTGGCAAGTAGCTTGCTGGCTAAAGTTGTCATAAGGAATCAATGTCGATAACTATTTTGTCAGTCGAGACATCACCAGCCTGTACGCCTTTTAGTTTGATATATTAGTAATAGGGAATGGAAATTGCGGAGCATTCTAGGCCGCGCTGGCATTTTTGGAGATCAGCGTACAGAGCTACGGTAGACTGTTATTGTATTGTTGTTGTTCTTATCTGTCACTGGTCTTTTCATCCGTCATCTGTCAATCGTTCATCACCAGAAATGTATAAAGTACGTGTGAAAGACAAATACCCATATAAAGAGAAACTGAGAAGGCAAAAAGGCCATATATTACAAAATTGAAGTCAGTTAATGACATCAACCCTTACCGAACTTGACAGTTTGCCACCCATTATGGTCAACGACCAACTACACAATCATCCAAACAAAGATAAGCTAGGTAATGTTATGCAAACTGAAAGCTCCAAAACGTAGGCTAATACTGCATATTTAATCTACCGTTATCTTGCAAAATGAAACCCATAACGTTTGCCTACCTTTGTGTCTGACTGTATGCTATACAGTATACTACAATTAGTCTTTTGAATCTTATTCACTGTGCAGTGTTTTGTGTTACCTTAAGACACTTGCCGTAAACAGCCAGCAGATGTGTTTGTCAGCTGAATTAGCTAGTCTGGTATACTGTATAACATCTTTGTTTTGGGTTCAGTCAAAGTTGAGCGTAGCAGCACTATCGCAGTCAAGGCAGAATCACCAATTCACCTGGCAAACAGACTTATCCGTCCACATTTGCTGGGGTACACAGTCAAATGTTTGAACTACTTCACCATCTTGCTATATCAGTTTGACTAGTTTCCAGGAGATTCCTTCCCACCCTGAGCGTGATGTACGACCAAAATAGCTGCCATGTGATTATGGTGAATGAATTTGTAGGGAAAAGAAAGTGTTGATGTGTGTGTGTGGGTCTGTTGGTCAATAGATGTGTTTGTGTTGAGTCAGAGGAAAAAAAGTCGGAGAAAGGGTCTCATTTTGAAATCAGCAAGCCTGTCATTTCAATTCACCCTACTGGCTTTTTTCACTCTGTCTCTCACACTCTTCTCCAAAGTGCACAGAGATAAGTCTGTCTGGTTTAACAATATTTCAGTCAAACAGAAGCAAAGAAATTATTGAAAATAGATCACAGACTGCCATGGTGCAGGAAGGCAAAATGGGCTGTCATATTTTGATAGCTGCAGAAGTGAAATGGTATGTTTATATTTGTTTGCTGATGGATTGTATTTTGCTCTCTCTATGTTAGGCTGTATATTGGTAGCCTTCACTCTGGTGTGGCTGAGTGTAATGTAAAAATGACTCACAGTAATCTATGTCAAAGCAGACGACCTTCAACATAAAGGTTTATGGACCTTTTTAAATGAGCCATTAAGAGATTTCAAGTAATTAATCACACAAATGTGACAAATGCTTCACTGAGGGGGAGACTCCATTAACACAATCTGAAGTACCTATTTGTTATCAATTGTATCAATGCTTCCACTTCACAGCTATGCAGAACACCAGTATACTGGGTGGTGACTTGTTGCCTCACACCTCAGTGTTTATTTATTACATTTTTTTTTTTTAATATTTAATGAAAACTATCCAAAATCAATATAGCACAGCATGTGTCTGCAGCAGAAAACAACCAATATAAACATCTGTGACAAGAAGTGTGGAGATTGATTTTCAATAGAACACTTTCACAAACCCAAGAGCTTCAGTGGTGCCGCTTAATCCATGGAAACACCGCTTCACTTACCACAACAACAAGAAACTGTATTATTTTCTCTGCCTGGTGTACTAAGAAACCCTTCCTAAATGTGGTTCCTCCTGTGTGTCTTTATGTGTGTGTGTGTTTCTTTCTCTGCATGTGTGTGTAAAGTAGCATGCGTAGGTGTGTGTTGGCTGGATTTTGTGTATATTGTGCAAATGTTTTTGTGTGTGAAAGTCTGTGTGTGTAATTAGAGGCAGGAATTGGATTAGGGATGGATCAGTGGCTGCAGTTAGATGGAAATATCACAGAAGGACAACTACCTGCCCAGAAAAGTCCCACCCCCACCTTTCAAGCACCCACTCCTGCCTGTGTAGTATACAACTCCTAAACGGATGACTCCCTGGGCTGCCTGCTGCTTTTACTGGCAGTTAACTCAACGTGACAAGCAGGAACGTGCACAGACATGCTGAGGGGCTGATGCTCTAATCTGTAAAAGGGTGATGAAGCTCCAATGGTGCAAAGTCACCTGGAGGGAGGTCCCGGGCTTCCCCTGCAGAATTATTTTAAAGTTATGCAGATTGGTGCATTCTGTGGATGTTTTTTACTTACAGGAGATGACGGTCAGCATGACCCCAGCATCAAGAAACAAGACAGGAGCACCGGTACCGGTGAAAAGCAATACAGTGCTTTGGATGGGGATGGCAAAAAAACACATTTTAGCCACCTAAAAGAAAGGCTCACCTAAAAAAAATTGATCTCTGTTTAAGTGTACGCTATATTTAGAATATTTTTCAACAGCGAACTGAACTGAAAGTGAAACGTATCTATGCTGTTTTTGCCATCTGCGCCTGCTGGCTTTGGAGAGTGCATAGATAAGTTTCACTCTCAGTTCAGTTCCTCGTCGAGAAAGGAGAGGGAAAGGGCTGTCTGACGGCAAGGTAAAGTGACAGTGAAAATATTCTAAATATAGCATACACTTAAACGTATATTGTTTTTTTTAAGTTGAGCCTTTCTTTTAGGTGTCTAAAATACGTTTTTCTGCCGTCGCCGTCCACAGCACTGCATTGCTTTGCTCCGGTGTCGGTAACTCCTGTCTGTTTCTTGATGCTGGGGCACACCGACCGTCATCTACTGTTAGCAATACACCTGCTTTGGATAAGTACCTCACACAACCCCACTTCAAAACACCCGAACCATCCCTTTAAAGGCAACCAGAATTTATATCGTACAGTAAAAGAAAAAAGTTGATATCCTGCATATTGGATGTGTTTCCCTTCACATACCCTACTACGGCTGAGCAACGCCGACACACCGTCTTCATCTTATACACAACTCTCCCTCAGTTGCTGTTGTAGGTGACCAAGAACCCACAGCTCTTTCAGCTCCAGCGGGGGGGCAGCTCAGCCAAAGAGGGCAAATGGGTTATTGCTAAGACAGCTTTAGCCTGACCTTGTGCACATCTTTGGTGACAAGGTTTCTTTCACTGTGATATACTGTATTGCATATACAGCCACATAACACACGCAGATGTTTGCTTTATTGCTGCCTGTGTGCACCTGGGGACACTGATGGCCAACTGAGAGCGTTTTAATCCCAACAAATCTGAAACCATTAAGATCTGAAAGGAAACTTGCAAGCGCCATGACCTGCAGCTGGATGAGTTTAGATGTGGTAGCTGCATTTTGTGGGTGTTTGAGACTCTATCACACACAATATGCAGGCATTTGTGCCACACAACATGCATGTGTACACTCAGTCTTTTGGTATTTCTGGTTTTGCTGTATCTCATGTTTTATTTATGCCTCCACGCCAGCGATAGCCATGGCCCTAGGCATTATGCTTTCGGGTTGCATCCGTCCGTACCATTCTCATGAACACAATATTTCAGGAATGCCTAGAGGGAATTTCTCCAAACTTGGCACAAACGCCCACTTGGACTCAAGTATAGTATAATAGGATAGGGTAAAGTGGTAAAGTGATGACATTTTGGACAGATATGGATGTACATTGCAACTTGCCTGGCTGGCGGAGGCATACAACCGTGAGACGATAATTCTAGTTTTATTGTTTTGTCCGTCGATCCATCCGTCCTCTTGTAACCAGCAAACTTGTCAAGCATTTCACAAGTCAAACTCATTACAGCCCTCTAATCATTCCAAGGTTCCAATAGCTTGTATTGATCAGTGAAAATCAATGTCAAGCGGAGAAAATGGATTTCAGGCGACCTACTGACCTTCTGACCAGAATTTGACCGCGTTTAGAGGCACAGTACCGTTCTGACAATTCACAGCGTTATTGGACACCTTGACACTGATATCAATGCACAGGGAGTGACGAATAAACTTTGGCGAGCAGGTCGAGTTTTGACACAGACTTTTCTGTCACACTCTCTGTCTCTCACACACACACACACACACACACACACACACACACAATGCTCGCTGTGCAGACAGAGACGGAGCGGATCAAAGTGTCACAGGGGCCAGGAGCATGTTGGCTGGCAGTCAAATCATTCAGCTTTATAATTTGGTGAAGCCATGCAGACAGGTGCAAATGTGTGTGTGTGCATGTACTGTAAATGTGGGCACACGTGTGTATGCGGGTGTTTGTGTAAGGTGTCAGTGTGTTCATGTCTTACAGGCCCCATGGGTGACTAAGGGATTACTTATTAATCATTCGACTCACTGCCTCTGGATTCACAGCACAGACTCAAACGGTGCCCCCCTGCCTTTTTTCCACACACGTAGCTGGTTAATGCTCTGCATTTGCCCCAATAACCGGCACCAAATTATCATCGCACACACTCACTTTGTGCACAAATGCTCACACATGAAGAGTACATCGTGTCTGTACTTGTGTCTACCTCACATCATTGACTGCAGCGGTTTAATTAGAAGCCAGGGATTATAAACTCACAAGAAAATGGCATTCTGTTTCTCCCGTATGGGGAGATTAATGCATATGGCCCCTTGTACATCAGAGAGTAAAATTCACATTCTCTGAAATGTTTCTGTCTAAAGATATATTTCCGTCCCCAAAGGTAAAGCCTTTAAATCAGTCCTTGTAAATGTAGAATGTGGAAAACAAGATGAGATGTGTGTGTCACTTTTGGGGATATTATGGCATTCATGTGTAAATGTTCAAATACCAGATTTTATGTTTTAAGCCTCCAGATATTGCTGTCTGTCACTATTTCTGTCTCTGTGCCGTTCTGTCTCTCCTTTTATCTGTCTGTGTCTCCTCCCATTTGTATATCTTCCTGTCTCCATATGTGACGGTCTGTTATACGAATATCAATTCCTCCCACAAGCTATTTAACTCTCATCGGCAGGATCTATAGGAGTTTTCTGTGTGTGCATCACGTTAGGCATATTAAAGATGGACAAATGCATTTGGCCTCGTGCAGGTTTCATTAACGCATGTAGGTTCAGGTTCCCTTGAGACAGTGGAAGCGCTAGCTCAGGCTGCTATCAGTTTAGAGGTTGAGACAGTCAGCATGTGAATCCATTAACATCTGGCTGAAGAGGGCCTTTTTTAAATGACTCTGTACCTTTCCTGGATAGCACTGGCTGACTGACTTTCTTTCTCTCTCTCGCTGTCTCCGTTCTCTTCCCGATCCTTATTTTCCCCTCCGCCCCCCCTCTCTGTTTTCTCTCAGTGTGCCAGATCATGTCGAAAGGCGTGGTGGCAGTCCTCGGTCCCTCTGCCAGCCCGGCCTCCAACTCCATCATCAGCAATATCTGCGGAGAGAAGGAGGTGAGTCTATGCACCCAACTGGCCTGCAGCCGCGGGCTCATATTAGGCAGCGTGCTTACAGCGCGGCCTGAAATACAGAGCTTGGAACGATGATGCTCATTAGCGGTGGTGTGGTTTTTGTAGGAGATTGAGGGGGAATGAAATCCAACTTGTTAGTGAAAATGGTTGTGAAAAGGTTCTCCCTTTTCACCAGGCCCTGTTCCAGAACATAAATAGTGTTTTGTGTCTGTTATTATTTTCAGTCCAATATTTCAGTTTATTTGATACATTATCAATTAAGGTGTGCAAATGACACATGCTTGTTAGGTTTGTTTGTTTTATGGGTTCATAGGATTTTCTGTTGTTGTTCTGACTGAGATGTTTTGGCTCAGCAGCTCAATCAAGGAAAGTGCAAACAGGTTTGCCTAATGATGTCCTCTTAGCAGAGAGGGGCTGGGCCTGTTAAGATGTAGAGAGATAGGTAAATCCATCCGTCCATTATCTGTAACAGCTTATCCTATTCAGGGTCGTGGGGGGCTGGAGTCAATCCCCGCTGACACTGGGCGAAGGCGGGGTTCACCCTGGACAGGTCGCCAGACTATCACAGAACTGACACATAGACATAAAACCAAGACATTCACACCTACGGGCAATTTAGAGTAGTAGTAGTCTTTGGACCGTGGGAGGAAGCCGGAGAAGGTATTGCAAATGATTTAGTGATATTTAGTGTGCTCATTTGGTATGTAATGATTGCCCATAGATGAACTGTGAGGTCAGCAGTAACTTAGAAACCTTGTATTAATGGTTATTTCATTTTGTATGATTTGGATGCTTGCTCTGTTTCGCTCACCCTGTGCATACCTGGGCAGATGTAGGTGGTAGGTTTCTGGTAAGGTGAGGCTGAGAAGGTGAAATGCAATGGAGTGTGGGGGGGAGGGGGGAGAAAGGAGTTGGCAGCTCGCTGTGAGGCTGCAGCTTTCTTTTGTTTGGTATTCTTGTGCTTCAGTTTAATTCAGTTTTATTGAAATTACCGGGTTTCCTTTTTGCCCTCAGTAAACTTTTTGCTAATACAGTATATGCCACTTCTTTTGCACTACTCCTGCTTAACGACCTGATTCTTCAACATCCCTTTTTTAAAGTTTTCTGGTGCCAAACCACCTCATCTGCCCTATAAAAGAGTGTGGCAGCACTACAAAGATGAAATACCTCAACAGTGCCATAACTCTCCATTCAAGTCCCACTCCAATGAAAGCACCGCAGGACACTTTATGTCCCCCCATCCCCTTCATTAGCTCGGATCCGGCCGAGGCTTGCTTGCCACTGTTTTGAGAGTTTAATAGAAACAAGTACAAATAAACAAAAGTACGAGTTTTGATCAGATCACGTGGGTTGACAGCAACCAACTTCTGCTGTCCCTCCTGTACATCTGCTGTTTGAAATTAGGATCTTTACCTTGTAGATTATTTAAAGGAGCAATATGTAGGAATGACAGTTAGCGTTTACAATGGGTACTGCAATAGCCATGTTCATTGTTTACGTTCATTATGATAATTTTGGGGGAGTGGCTTTGGAGGGAGGCATGAAGAGACGAGCTGCCAGTGTTTCTGACTTGGTGACTTTCTCTCTAGATTTAGCGACTTTTGACATCTAGTGCTGCTAGCTACTTTCATTGGAAAAAAAGTTGGCAACACTGGGCTGTTTTTTTTTTTCCATCATATTTCAGACCTATTTTCTTTTCTGTGAAGTGAAGATTTGGAAGAAAGATTCTGCTTCAGAGCCTGGCTGCACGCAAACAGATCCCAGTTGGATGATAATTGGCTTGTCTGAACTCTGACATGGTGTTATTTGCTGTCTGATGTCAAGAGACAGAGCGCCTTTGAATTATACAAAACCATAAACGAGATCAAAATCAATTATTAATCACAAAAGATTTATCTGTTATGGTTTTACTGCCATGCTTTGGGGCGTTCACTAAATTTGATACACTTTGTTTTACACTATTTGTAGAAAAAAGACTATTCGGACTGTGAAAGTGAATGCACCAATATACAGTATTATCGACTGAACTGCTGCAGATTTTAAAATCTACGTGTCAGCTTTCATTCAGTTCATCAATCATTCAGTTTTCACCAGTGTGTTCTGGTATGCTCCCCGCCATAATTGGATTTGGTCCACAGAGAAGCTGCCTTTTTAACTGCATGAATTTGATCAGCATGACTATTAGAAGAAATCCCATTACCATCCCAGTCTCTATAATGTCCTCTGGTAGAGTACAGCCCGTCTTTCTAATGAGAGATCAGTCTGTTGTAGTGGTAGACAGACCAGGACTCCCTGCTGTTAAAAGTCTCTGGTGGCACTGACTCGTGGGGCTGACTGCTTTGAAACACTGACTGAGATAATACCATCGTATGAATATTAAAGACCCCATAAAGTGAAAAATTGCATTTTTGAGTTGTGAATGTAAGTGATACATAGTCATAAAATACTTCAAGGAGTTGATACTGGCCTCTTAAGATTCACAGTTTCCTCACACTGGCTCAAAATTCATCTTTACTTATCTCTTCTTATTGCTCAAGTGAATGTGTAGGGAAATAATTTGGATGACCATAACACTTAAAAGCTCAGCCTATCCACCATATTTGTCACCGATAGGAGGACTATAAGAGCCGCTGTTGTCATGTTGAATTGTCCTTTCACACATATAACACTTCTTGAAGCAATAACTTCCATCCGGCCTTGGCCAGTACAGTACTGTCACCATATCTGTAGTCTGAATTGTATTTAGTGTTTTAACTCCTACTAATTCAGAACTGCTGCAACGCCTAGAGAAGAAATATGCAATGTGTTACAACACATAACTTGGCAGCTTCATAGAAACATTTGCACTGAGTGTTTGATATTCCAGCTGGGTGTCCATCTTCATCTGCTCCGTAAATGAAATACTACATCCATATATCACTCTTGGCAACGGTCCTTTCCCATCTGCTCTAGATGGACTTGTTTTTAGTTGAAGATATCTTTTCAGGGGTTTGACACTCTCAAGTGCAGCTACAGTATGCAACTCTTTCACTTCTATTCTAATCCGTGTTTTGTTAAAAACAGACTGTTTCAATGGTATTAAAGTATTATTTAGATGTTAACAATAACACTGTTGTGATAGTAGCGTTTACCACAGCTGTGTACACCCTTCCCATTTATAATTCCCTTTTATCAGAGCCGCGTTGAGTTTCCAGAATTTAGTTTAGGATTGATGGCAACACATTAAACAAAAATTATGATCAAAATTCTGCCAAGTGCAGTAGACTCAAAAGTAAGTAGTATTATGGCCCCTGTGAGTGATATACTAATATATTATATTATTGGATTACTCATGTATAATAGAATAGAAGATACTTTGTTGATTCATCCCCTTGGGGAAATTCAGAATAATATGTAAGTAACATTTTATTGTTGTACAGTAGTTGGTGAAGGTGAAACTAGTTTTATTTATTTTAAATACTGTCGGTTAGTGTAGCAGGGTAGAAGTATAAAGTAGTAGTACATGGAAATACTAAGGTAAAGTACCTCAAATTTGTACTTGTACTAAGGGGTTCTTAGTTACATGCCATCACTGTCTTTTATTTATGCAGTAGTCAGTCTTAAATGAGCAATATGTAGGACTGACAGCTAGCACTTAAAATGGGTAACAGCAGTCCAATTTCAAAACATTGGAGTCCTGGCCCGTTCGCTTCTCCGGTGTGACTGCAATTTGAGGGTTACCTTCTAGACACGACCGCGCTAGCCTCTGGCCAGCAGCCATAGTCGGAGTCACTTCACCGACTGTGTGTCTCAAATACTCGCTGCCTTGATAACCCAGCTGCACACGGACCCCAGAGAGATGTGCCGAGGCTTTTCAGGTCGGGTAGAATCTAATGTAATGTTATCTCATGTTGATCCAGTTTGTGTGCTTGCTTCCATGGCTGCAGAAGGCTGTTTGTATGCCAATTTGTATCATATTTGGTAACGGGGTGTTGAACTGGGCAGTGGACGGGATCACACCGGCCAAAACAAAAACAGATGTTCAGGACCGGAATGGAAATTTCAATGGAGAACATATTGGCTGTAGCATTGTTGTCAGAGAAGCCAGTATTACAGTTTAGCAAGTTTTCTGAATCTCTGATGATAAGATTTATTACAGTAAATATATTACATATTGGTCCTTTAATATACAACTCTACAAAAAATTGTTTGGAAAACCATTCCTGCAGTGACCCGCAAGTCTGTTGCACTTGTGGCCATCCTCAGTAGTTTTGACATATTGTTGCTCTATCGTACATTGTAGAAGTGTAGAACTGCAGCTGCTAGACGGTACTGAGCGTGTAATTCAGCCCATATGTAGGTCATCTTTGCAGGTTCTGTGAAAAGTGTTAGAGATTGTGAAATGGTTTGAGGTGTTTCTTCTCTGACATGATTTAGTTGGAAATGCACAGTTTGATGTGCTGTGACATGTCTCTCACCTTACAGTAACATCAAGGAGAACTTGATTTTAGAGTTGAAAAAGTGGCCACAGAGGACCACTTGCTTCTTCTTTCACCACCACATGAAAGAAGAGGAGAACACAGTGAGTGTTTGAGCCTTTGGAAGTGGAGAGAACATATTGTATAGTGATGTTGGCATTGCTGTTTAAATTCTGTCAACTGAATCCACTCCCAACATACGTCAATGCTTCTAATGATAGTTTACTAGATCTGAAGCTTTGATACAAACATACAGACTGTAGAGTTGGTGGTGTTGCCCTCAACATTTATAATAACTACATGTTATTAGATGTAATTGTGTGTCCACCCACTGTGCAGAATGAGTCATGAAGAATATTCAGTGAGTTAACAGGAAGAGATGAGGGATTTTAATATGAAAATACACACAAATGCATTTTTGGACACATTATAGTCATGACAATAGACAACAGATTAATACAGGCAGGGGGGAGAACCTGTGTCCTTGGGAATACTGCACATTGATCCTCGTATCTCATTCTGTGTTGTTTAAAATCCATCAATAACTATTTTTAGGTTGGCAGGCAATTCATGAACTAATCAAGCCCAATGGTTCTCAGTTGTGGCCATCAGGGCCCTGCTGGTTTCCATTCTAGTCATCAAATCAAAGACTATTGAATACCTGGAAGGCATAGCAGGAAAACCAGCGGTAGTGTTTCCTGAGGATCAGGATTACAAAGCAACGGTCTTAACTCAGTGGTCCTCACCCGGATGCTATTTAGAGCCGAGCGTGTGCAGATTTTTATTCCAACCAGACACCACACTACTTTTTCACTGATGAGGTCCCCCATCTCAGGCTCGAGGTGTCCAAATCAGTGAAGTCAGCTGCTGTTCTGTGTGTGCGTGTGCGTGTGCGTGTGCATGCATGCGTGTGTGCGTGCGTGTGTGTGTGTGTGTTTGTGTGTGTGTGTGTGTGTGTGTGTGTGTGTGTGTGTGTGTGTGTGTGTGTGTGTGTGTGTGTGTGTGTGTGTGTGTGCGCGCATATGTGTGTGTTCTTTGTCTAGCAGACAAGGTCACATTGCTGTTGTCATGATCACTCTGAAGGGGATGACTGGGTAATGGCCCTTGTCAGCGTGGCCTTATATTAGTGCTGGGGGTGTTATAACTAACAATACAGCACTATCACGACACATTACCCACAATAACTGTGGCATTAAGATACTAGAGATCCTGTGATACTGGATGTAAACACAGTTAAAATGAAACACAATTATCTGTGAATGCCGTTGCCCAGGCAATGCAGTTTTTTCAAAAAGCAGATAATCATAATATACTCTATTCATTTATTGCATTATGACGTGTTTTTAGTTAAAAAATCCTTGATCTTTGGCAAAATATGACGGGTTTATTTGCACTGGAGTTCTTACTTTACCGATTATAAAATGACATGTAAATGTCTTGAATTCAAACTCTTACTTAAAGGAACATTGTGTAGCATTTAGGGGGATCTATTGGCAGAAATGGAATGCAATATTAATAAGTAAGTTTTCTTTTGTGTATAATCACTTAAAAATAAGAATCATTGTGTTTTCGTTACCTTAGAATGAGCCGTTTGTATCATACGAAGCGGATCCTCTCTTAACACATCCGGATGCCATATTTCTACAGTAGCCCAGAACGGACAAACCAATCGCTGGCTCTAGATAGGGACATTAGCGTTTTTGCGTTTTCGCATCGGCCACCATAGTTCCTCTACACGCTTGGCACACAGGAGAAGTTTATGTTGGTTGCTGTCTGCAAACTCACCACTAGATGGCGCCAGATCCTACACACTGCACCTTTAAGACAAAAGTGTTAGCATCAAAATATACTTAGTGAAAGTACTCATTATGCAGAATTGCCCATTTCAGAATCATATATATCATATTACTGGATGTTTATTAATTATGCATTCATGTTTACATCAATTTAATGTCGCTGCTGGTAAAGGTGGGTAACCGTACATCATAATTTATTATTAGTTGATTATATTTTGTATTAATAATCAAAATCTGAAAAGTAAATACTAACTAAAGACATTAAATAAATGTAGTGGGGTAAAATGTACAATAGTTGCCTCCAAAATACAGTGGAGTAGAAGTAGAGAGTAGCATAAACTAAAATATTGCAAACCCCTACTTTGTTCTCCGCAGCTGAATAGTGTGCAGCACCCCTCTGAGCACTGCTCAGCAGGAGATGAGTAGATTGGCTGGTGTAGGCAAGCAGGTGCTCATGCCTAATGTTACCTTTCGACTCCGGCATCCCACCACCTGCCACGCAAACAGCCAAAGCAGAAGTATAAACCCAAAGGGAGTCCCAGTGTCGTCTGACATGATTAGGAGCTTTATAAGCAAAACAGACGTATTTTTGCACCAAATCCACTTTATAAAGCAACCGTAGGTGTTTTGTTTTTTTCATCCTATTCGACAAAAGTGGGTCTTTATTAGACAACTTGAAGTGTAAGTGTGTGTGTTGGTCTGCGACATTATATCTATCTAATAAAGGTGGAAACAGGTCACCCTGAATTGTAGGAGCTGGAGAAGGATGTGTGTGTGTGCGCACACAATACTCTGACCACCTAATCCCTCACTGTGAGCGTAAGGCCACAGATGCTGGCACTCCGGCGGCTGGTTGCCGGGGACACTGGCAGCAATATTGCAGCTGACAGACCCCACTAGGTGATCAGCACATCATCTACCCGTCCCGATCAATCACTCCCCGGGTGCCGCTGCTGCTGCAGAGGCCACTTCCACCGGAGCGACAGAGGAGTGGGACTGAGCCCATCTGGGTTTCACACTAATAGTGACTTATATAGAAAACAGCCACTGCAGAAGGGGTCGACTGTGTGCAGCATGTTGGCGGAGTGTTTCCATCTCGTGCAAGCGAGCAAACCATTGGGGTCAAGATTTGGAGGAACGGTAGATTAATATCGACTAATGAGAAACATTAACTGGAGCTTTGGATGAGAGGCTCCTGCTGCTTTACAGGTTGCTGGCTGCTGGAGTGTGCAGCGCAGTTTTGTTGTTGTTGCTTTGTTTCCTGTGAATCTCAAGGAGAATACATTCAATTCTTATTTATAAGTGGTGACTTAGATATGACGGAATAGACCAAGGACATTTCATCCTCCATTCAGGCTCCATTTACAATCCTCATGTTGTTATTTTTATACAAAGGCCTTGGAATGAGGTCATTTTGCCATCAGCCATAGAAACCTTTCAAACTAAATAGTGTAAATGTCAGTGATTAAATTTCCATGTGCCAAATATTTAATCTGAATTCAGTGTTTTATTCCACTCTTAGCCACTTTCAGCTCAGTTTAAATGCTCTTGCTCCGTGCTTTTACCCGTACCTTCCTCTCCTCTCCTCATAAAGGGTGAAACGTTCACCATCTCTGTGTCTGCTAAAGACGGGAAACACATTCTTCAATGATTCAAACGTGTCAGAAGTGCTCATGAATATTGATGTCCAGTCTGATGTCCCGGGGTTGCTTTGGGCTTGTAAAGCCATCTGGTTGCAGGAGTACAGAAAGATTACACTAGTGCATTTTGGTAGGGTGGTGTTCAGGTTGGATTTAGAGGTGAACCTGAGGTCCGCTGGGCAAACAAAGAGCACATTGGATTGAGGTTGGGGGTCAGTAGTACAGCTCAAGCCCTGGAGACAGGCAATAATGAGAGATTTGTGCTTTCACACACACACACAGATGCATACACACAGAAACCCACGAATACAATTCTGACTCACTTTTATACGACCACCCAGGAAATGCTTTTGAATAATCAGAAAATTGCTTGCAACTTGAGTGTCATTTATGTGCAGCTCTTCAAGTACTACATTATTTTTGCTTTTAAGGTTCTCCGTGTTTTGCTCGCTCCCTGAGTCTGTAGCAGACACTCTCCCTCATCTCATTTTCCGCCTCTTTCTCTCCTGTCTACTCTGATACGGTGTTTCGCTGCATGGTGAGCACTGGTGTTTAAGGTAACGCTGAAAAACTCATTCAGTCCCCGTAAAAATGAATCTGTTCCTTTTCCTTTCTAAGTCTGAGTTTAATTCCGAGATAGTTCGGAGTCAAACGTATTTCTCAAGATTGCTTTATTAGTAGGCAAATGAACTCTGTAGGATCCGTTCACATGGCCAGACAGAAGCAACTGTTGAATAGGGCCATCAGACCAAGCTGAGGCACACTTGATTGCCCGTGAATGGATACTGAACCAATTTGAAAACCTTTTTCATGCTCTCGGAGAGAAGGATTTAGCAGGTCCAGTGTTTCATTGTCATTATTGTGACGCATTCATTGAGCATTCGCCATATTAACTTGTCCATTCACGTGTCCAGATTCTCCCCCCGCTGTGTTTGCATTCAGTGTGTGTGTAGAGCTGTCCAAACTGATTTAAATGGGTTAGTTGTCCAGCAGCTCAATGCTACACACGGTGTGGAATTGCTTTTTGTGACTTGAAAAGCCAGCTAGCCAAACCAGCAAATCCTCTCTGGCCAGAGACCATTTACACGGTCGCTACGCTCACTTTAGACCGTCTCCCTCGCTCCGACGCTGCACCACGGTTGGTCACATGCAGCCAAGCCAGCACACCACATCTCCTGTTCGTTTATAGCCAACTGCTCAGCTTTGCTCTCAGACATGTGGACACCGGTAACATCCAAATAATGCACCTGCTCTGTAATACCCAGTAAAAGGAGAGAACACAGAGGGTTTTTTTTTACCTTGATAGCCATGCTTTGTTCTTATTGTGATAACCATTTACATTGAAAAAAAAAAAAATCCCTGTCTGGTTAGATCGAGTGAACTAATTTGTGTGTCAAGATAAAAAATAAAATAGATGTTCTGGTTGCATTAATGTGTAGTTTTCTACGTAATATAAACTGCTGCTGTAAAACAAAAACACTGCATCTATATATTGTGATGAAAATAATTAAATAATAAATAAATCCTTTGATAATGTCATTAGCTACAAATGTCATGCACTGTTACACATCATTGCATGATATAGTTTTCATTTTCTTTTAATCCTTCAGTAGCAATGATTGTGTTTCAAGTTTTCAGCTTCAAAGTAGCTTCATTTCGCTTGAGGCTCTGCAATCTCCAACAATTATAGATAAAGTAACTGTGTTTAAAGTAACCAGAATTATCCTTTAACACCGCCTGGCACTGTGTTTACATGTATGAATCAAACAGATCGCTACATGAATTAACAGTACGGCATCTTTTCTAAAGTGCTTAAGCAAAGTCTACTAGCTTTTTCTACAGCTTTTAACCACATCTCATCTTTTCATCAGCAGATTTAGTTTGCTCGGTTGTCATGGAGATAGTTTGTAATAACAGGTGGTGGTGTATGGATTAAATAGATAGTAAATTGACCTTGAATTAAAATGTTTATGCCTCCGCACCGGTGACAGCTGTGGTCGGAGCATAGATGTATATAAGTGGACGTAGTCAACGTTACGTCACCCATCGGCGCCCTAAAGCATCCCCTGCTTTATGGTCTATTTGACTCTAAATGGGACCATAATTTACTAAATGAACATCATGCTGTATTGAAGAAGACTTGAAACCAGCGAATGAGACCATAAACTCATGTTTACAATGTTTACTGAGGTAATAAATCAAGTGAGAAGTAGGCTCATTTTCTCATAGACTTCTATACAATCAGACTTCTTTTTGCAACCAGAGGAGTCACCCCCTGCTGGCTATTAGAAAGAATGCAAGTTTAAAACACTTCCTCATTGGCTTCATTTTTCAGAACCGGAGTTGCCCACGGGGCTGGAGGCATTATGTTTTTGGGTTGTCTGACGTACCGTCCATCCCATTCTTGTGAACATGATATCTCTTCTTTCTTCAAATTTGGCACAAACGTCCACTTGGACTCAAGGATGAACAGATTAGATTTTTGTGGTCAAAGGTCAAATGTCACTTTGACCTCACAAAACACGTTTTTAGCTATAACGCAATAATACATATGCTAATTGTCTATTGGGATAAAATTATGTAGTGATGACATTTTGGACAGACATGGATGTAAACTGCAACTTGACTGGTTGGTGGAGGCGTACAACTGCAAGGCAGTAATTATATTTTTGTTGTTGTTGTCAAACTGTGTAGTGCTGATACTGCAAATGCCAGCATTATTTCTGATAAACAATGAAGACTAAGCACCATTTTCTTTGTCTTTCTTTATCTTTAACAAATATTCTACAGGTTTTTAATTAGACATGATGTAAAGATTTTTTTTACATTGCCACAATGAGTAGCTGCAGTACAGTGCACCACTTCTCTAGCTGGCTTGTAGCATCAGATCCTGCACCTTAACTTTTCTTGCAAATCAATTTTTCAACTGATTACATTGCCAGAAAGTTGCATTGGTTAGATTTGATTGGTCTTGATGGGGGATTTGAGAAAGACCGGCTAAGCACCAGCAGCACGATGGGTCTGTTGCCTTTTTCCCTGCTGAAAATGCTACCTAGCCCATTTTTATTACAGAAAACCAACTGAGGACATGTCTTGATACAGAGTCGATGAACAACCTTCATTCTTCTGTCGATATTACCAACACCTCTGTCCTTTACTGCTTTGATTTACACTATTCTCCTCTCTCTCATTTACTGGTCTTCTTCCCTTTCACCCTACTGCAGTTTTAACCAATTTTCACCACTCTACCTTTGTCCCTCCTCTAATATCTGCCATTACTGCCCTTACACAAGCCTCAGCTCTCATCACTCTCTTTGTCCTTATTCTAACCTCTTTCTTTTTTCTCTCCTGTCTCCTCTTGTTCCTTATTTTTCTCGTTTCACCTCCTCCACCTGTCTCTTTCCTGTCATTTCCCTTCTCCAACTACTTCCAACAGACACCAGCTCTAGACGACTACCAGGTCAAGATCTGCCATTGTTAAGAAAACTAATAGAAAACAGTATTCAGAAGCTGCTTGATGTCTCTCTCTCTCTCTGTCTCTCCCTAATCACCCTCCATCAGTCTCGCGCTGAATCTCTATGTCTGAGTGCGTAGTGGTATTAGTTCTGCTGTGTCGGGCTTGTTCTGCTCGGGGGGTCAGCTTATGGTTCAGCTCTCCACTGTAATTGGGCTTTAAAGCCACTATACGTAAACTCAAACGCTCTCCAGCCAAAAGGCAACGTTGTTTTGTCAGCAAGTGACACGTCATTGATTAAGTTGAGATGATCTGCATTTTTCTCAGTGCAGTATAACCAGCTGGAGGAGGAGCCACGTCACTGTGATGTATGTAGTAGGTATTGGAAAATGTAAGCTGCAGTTTGCTTATTCATAGCAGTGCAGGAGCAGTAAGGTGCCTGTTAAATCTCAATAGGATTCCTGCATGTCTTAGACACTCACAGCTTAGTATTCTTTCAGATTCCTCATTCAAAAAAGACACGTAAAGACATGAAATGCAAATGAGCTTTTCATTGCTACTTTCAATACATATTGCATTGTAGCCTGAAGCTGAATCCAGTTCACGTCCCAGCACTCAAGTTTTCATCCCTATATTTTACTTTTTTTTAGGCTCTCCACTCGACATTCGTTATCATCATTAGAATTCATTAGGATCCAAAGAAAGAGGCTATCAAATTTGTCCTCCAGTGTTTTTTAAAAGGTACAAAGACTCTCTCCGTTTAGATTCATTTGCTATCTTAGCTTTTTTTTATTTGTATCCGTCTGGCTATGTCTATGTGTTGGAAAGTCTTAGGAATTAAATCTTGGACTCAGGAGTGAAAGTAAAAAACAGGTTTAATGGCAGGTACTCAGCTGAAGAAGTCTCAGAAGTGGAGCTGCATCATCCCTCACACTTTTATTTCCCTTTTTGGACTTCAGAAGAGCTTTACTGTACTGCCTCAAACTAGAGTTTATAAACTTCGAGTGCTACTAAATGACAGGTCATTAGATAGTCTATGGCCGTTCCCTTTAGTGTCATTTTGAAAAGTCTCAGTGTAATACAGTAGATGATTTTATTTACCTATAAGAGGATGACATGGAGAGGGGTGGATATGGCTACTGTAGGTAATTGCATTAATGTTAAAAGAGGTGTCTTAGATTTGTATTTAGAAAATAACCGTTGATTTTTGCATTTTTTTCTCATTGGCTAATGGTAAACTAAATTAAATTAACAGATGTTCAGCGTTAATTCAAAACTAGCCAAGAGGATCAAGTTATCCTCACAATTATTCTGCATGTTTGAGATGGTTTATGTATTGGTCATAATTTGCCGAACTATTAAATTTTTGCTATGACGTATAACATTATTTTTGTGTAAATCTTGTTTTCAGTTAATAGTATTTAGATAAAGTTTATATTCTTTTTTTAGCACGATTAAAGGCACACAAGTGGTGTTTTTTCATGCGATTAATTCATACGTCAATGACTTTCTGAGCTTTCGCACTGCGAATAAAGGCATTAACCAATCACGTTGTGCGGAGTGGGTTGAGTTACGCGTATATTTAGGAAACAACAACACGGAGGCTCTGTAGTCCGAACCAGGATGGCAAACTTTATTACTCCTTTCAGACTTGACAATCAGGGCAGACCAGATCCACTCCTTTCATTCTTACCTTTCACAATAAAAGCCCTAGATATACAATATTCACAGGTGAATATTTCACATTTTCGTATCGTTTCTATACAATCTTTATTTATATAGCACCTTTAAAAAAAAAAAACACAGTTACAAAGTGCTTTACAATATACTATATATACAGCATATATACAGCATATATATTTAAATTTATATATGTCTTGCCCCAGTGTGTAAAGGCCTTAATACTGGATTTGGATTGGACTCCTAAATCAATATTTTATCCTACAAAATATCAACTGTTATGTGTTTTTTCACTGAAACAGATAACAATCATTTTTGATAACGATAACTCAATATACTGAGCGAGACATTCTTACATTTAAAAGATTAACTTGTCGCTGTTCTCTATTCAAACTACTTAATGGATTCGGTTTCTACATATCTTTGACATTTCTGTACCACAATTACTTCCCAATCGTCAGACATACAGTATGCACATACAGTATAACAATATGTCTGTGATAAGCCAATTGGCAGATTAAACAGTCCGGCCATAATTATTGTTGTTAAGGTTTTAAGAACACACATGAAGAAAGTTAACTTTGAATCTCTGAAGCATCTCATAGGGACTGTCAAACAGTAAATGGCAACATTTATTTAAAGATATACGTGATCTTTTAGTAGATAATATAAACGTATGCACAGCATATTGTACATTTATCAAATGTAGAAGCAATTTTTTTTTCCTACAGGTGTTTTGTCTTCTTGCCGTCAGGCATAAAATGACACAATGACAATGATTATTAATAATGGGTTTAATTGAATTCAGATGATGACACCATAATTAATTTCTCTAAGGTTTGTGTCTGCGCATACAGAAGCCTGAATCTGCAAGTACAGTTGATTAAAAGAATGTGGGTGTTAAGCTGAGTGTCACTCAGTACAGGATTCCTCTGTTCGTCTGCTTGCAAACAAAACGCAGGTGCGTCTTCTGTCTCTGCCTGACCATAATTAGAGGAGCGCAGCTGTCGCCTGCACCTCTGCTGACCCTTTTCTCACAACACTATTGATCTGTCTTGTCAAGGCCGCACCAGCAGAACCGCCATGTGCATATCCAAATCCACTATCTTGTGATCAGGAAGCAGTCTCTTGATTTGATCACTGAGATGAAAGCGAGGGAAAAACACTGAGTGACTCCCAGGTGAGCAGCAAGCAAAATGGATTTCAATTCAGCTGATTGTTGTCATCTAGGGTATGAAAAGGGACTCGGCTCCATGTTACAACGGTGCTTTTGTTTTGTCTTCGTCGGCTGTGTCAGGCAGCAGAGGTTTGTCTTTTGTGGAAGGAGACAATACTCAAACCGGCTGATATTGCTGATGTTTTTTTCTGCCAGCTGCTCACCGAATTAATGCTCTGCCGTTTTCGCGCTCTGAAGTGAAACTCAAGAACGTTCGAGTCTTTTGTCTCTCCATCAACATGTTTGTGTTCTACTCGAAGGCCAAGATTTGTTGGCCAACTGTTTGCCAACCTTGTTGTGTAAAGTTGAGCTGTGCTTTGTTTGGGTGGTGTAAGTCAAACATTTGGCCAGATTCCCAGAACTGGACTAAGCCCACAAAAAAAAACACTTTTCCAATCAAAGCTCCCTATTGAACATTTTGGATGCAACAATACAGACATGTTTTTCCATGCTTGATAAACACAGATAGAAATGCAGAGGGGCATTAAAGAGCATATTTACTGGAAAATGCTACTTCATTTAATCAGGTAGGAGGCTTGAGTCAGCTCCCCAAATCAAATTAGTGGTTTCTTTCTTTATCCTCAGTGCTTACAATAATACCAGCACAGCTGGGAGCCAAACAGGGGAGTTAAAAAAAAAAAACCAATTCTTTCTTTTTTCACAGAGACATTTTGCTCTGAAATAGGGTAGTGGAGCGGGGAACAAGCCTCTCTGGAGGAAAGAAACTTTTTTTTCTCTCTGAACTGGCTGATCAATGAGATAGAGATCTTGTGGTCAATGTTCCACTCTCCTAAAAGGCACCATGGGATCCGCAGCCCACTTCATCTTTATCACTGGTCTGCGTCTGCTCTGACCGCAGGGACCTGATGCAGGATCATTACTACCACAAATAGAGATCTGGCTTCAGGGGCTGAGACTGGGATGAGCCGGCGGTCTGGGATGGAGATTGTTGGTTGGGCGGCGTTGACACTCTCATATCTCCGGTGTCTCATCTCTCCCACAAGATTTTTCCTCTGCCTTTTCTGAATGCCAGCAGCTGGCCTCCCAAATCCCCCATAAACCTTTTGGTTCGAAAGGGGATCAGGTAGACATAATAGACTACCACCTGCCCTCCTCCATCCCCTACCACCTTTGCCAACTCCACTCTGGCATCCCAGCCTTGGCATCACACTTGCTGACTGATGGACAATGTCTCCAACAGCATCTGTTCTCTAATGCTCAGTAGCCAACATAATTATTTGGCTTGCAGTAGTTCTACATCCAGCCAGGCTTCATACTCTGTGTTCTGATTGATTTCTACGTCTGATGATCTCCAAACTGATTAGCTATGTCCACTTTTTGACGTGTAAACAAAGTGTTCTCCGTCTGGCCTCTGCGAAAGCTTGTATTCAGCTCACTGAGGCTGAATGGCCGCTGTCCACCTGGCTGCAGTGCCAGTGTTTTCAAGGACAGTTCAGTCTTTCTGCCAAGCATGTGTTATATGCTAATTGATAGCCAGGTCAACGTGCGCTAATGTAAATGAGTCACTTCAAACATGACTGATGAACAGCACTATAATGCTAGCTTTCCCACAGCCATGCCTGACACGTTCCAAAACCCATAAAAGTGTGGCGAGTCCAAGCCAACAGATGTAGTTGGTCATTATGTCTGCGCTCTCCATATGGCAGTACTCCGCATCCACCTCCCTTTCACCTCCCCTCACTCTGAGTTGGACCCCCTCTCGGCAGGCTCTTGTTAGGTTCACAGTGGACAGGTAGCAAAATGACTCGGGCCCTTGTCAGCTCACCAACCGAGGCAATTCAGAGCTTGTTGTACTGGACGGAAGGGAAATTAGCTTTCACCTTCACTCCACTTCAGAGCACCGGTCTACTCGCTAATGCCTGGTCAGATTTGAAACTACCTTCTCGAATGTAACCTTGTAATTTCCATTGAAGTGGGGTTATCAGAGGTTATCGGTAAGCGTATTCAAAGCAACGAAAAACCCATGGCTGTTTCCAACAAGCAGCCAACAGCGCATCACTGGCTTGACAGTTTGAAAATGTGCCGGTTCGTTTTGCTCCTTGTTTTAATAGCTAATCTGAGCAGATCAGAGTGCAATCTCGGTGTAATTAAGGCGAGTATATTGTAAGCACATTATAATTGGGTTGAGGTATTCTTGCTGCCAAACAATGGTGCCTCCTTTCCTTTTCCCCCACTGCTCACTGTGTGTGTGTATGTGTGTGTGTCTCACTTGTGCAAAGCCTGTGTCCTGTGAGAGCTTCCTCATTAAACGCCTGTCAAACCTCTGTCTGCAGACCTGCCAGCCTTTTCTGTCACACTGCAGGAAGCACACACACACATACACATACAGTAGTATATGGACATGAGCACACAGACTGAGCAGACTCTTTCTGTGTCATACACACACTCTGAAAACACAAGGGACAGAGTTGTACCTTTTGTGGTTTGGATGTACGAAAAGGTACAACGCTGTACCTTCATTTTTCGTCGTTACTAGGGCTGGGTATTGTTTGAAATGTTTCAAGACTGGTGTCAATATACTCCCTGGACTTCAGTACCAAAACAAGACATTTTACCAAAGAGGAATTTATGCAAGATCCTTTTTTCTAATAATCAAATTAACTTTGTCTTACAGCCTTGTCTCCTAAAAATTACATTCCCTTACAACTAAACTGCATTCTCAATTACATTTGGAAACGTAGTTTGTCTTTGAGGTATCACAAATACGTTTGTAAAGCAGGTGATGTAGTATATTGAGCGCCTGTAAATGGAAGTCACGTAGTATAATAACAAGTGAGACGGGCGGGAGGGGTGGTTGATGAGTCAAACAAACACAGGACTTTGCCCCAGGAGGCCGCTGTTCGTGTCCTGTGTGAAACTAAAAGTCAACGTTCACTTACGTAGTCATTTTAAGCCAAACCATGATGTTTTTTTACTTAACCTAACCAAGTAGTTTTGTTGCCTAAACCTAACAAAGTAGTATTGTTGCGTTTTTTGCTTTGTTTTGTTTTTGTTTCAATTTACAACGTTAACCAAATGTTTTAAAACTGTTTAAAAGACTGCGACGCTAACGTTATTGAGAATGCAGTTTAGTTGTATTTAACACAAAGCAATTGTACATGTGCCTAAAACAATTTAAATCCAAAATGTAACAAGAATATATTCAAATTAAGAAATCATGATGATAACGCATCTGATCATAGAATAAGTAAACAAGACTTTGAATGGGACACTGCGGTGACTTTTGCCAGAACACAATGCCATGTCATCCGGCAAGGTGCTGCTTTGACCAGTCAAATATATGCAAGCATATGTTCCTAATAGATTATTTTGCAACGTACTATAAATGTTTCCTTATGATCGTAATAACGAAACATCAAATGATCGCTGCCTTGATAACTTTCCAGCCCTGCAGGATTTTGGTGTCTGATATGCTTTCAAACCCAAGGATCTATTTCTCTAACTGGACCTTGTATTTCATCGTCTAACTGGTACATGAAACAGTCCTCACCAATGCAGCCATGTGCATTTTCTTTTTTATTATTATTGAGGGCTGTTTTCAACCTGAAAACACAGTTTTTGATACCTGGTGCTAGAGATGTAGGCTGCCATCCATAAAGTCCAATACTCCATAAAGTCCAATACTCAGTTCCAGTCATTACATAATGATTACAGCATAAACAACTTTTATGACTTCCTGTTCTAATAGCAAATAAGCACCGCATCTTCTAAATAATAAATGAGAGCCACAATGCTCTGCTTTAACTTGAAATGTATTTGTAGCCCGCAGAGACCAAACAATAACAAAGCTAAATGCTGATGTTGTTACTGAATCCCCTGAAACTGTATGTCTTGAGAAATGAACCAATAAAGTGGAGAACATGAGACAGATTGCCTTTGACAACAGAATCAAATTTTAAACCGCTCAATTCAATGAGGCCATTTAATGAGTGCTGATTGCAACCCCTTATTCATTCCTCACTCTCCGTTTATGTCCATTATGTGTGTTTACCTTTTCCTCTTTTCCTGTCCTGCACACGCTTTCCTCCGTCTCAGCCTCTTTGTCGCTCACTTCATTGCTCTCTTCTTCTGTCTGTCAGACTGTCAGTTTCCCTCCATCCCTCTCTTCATTCCCTCCCTATTTCTGTCTTTCACTTGCACTCAGTCTCCCTGTCCTCACCCACCATTCATTCCCCTGGCACACGCCTGTCTTTCTCACCAGCAGTCACTGTGCTATTTAGTTCAATTTACAGTGAAGCTACCAGATTATTAAAAGCGAAGCGGTTACCTTGGGCTTTATTGTTTCCCTGAGATTTTTCCTCCCCTCACAATTTTCAGATGTAATTAGTTTCACTCCCACACCAATAGTAACACTGCCGTGCGCAGATGCTTTTTAAAGACACTTCCATCTAATTTTGAATTACAGCTTGTTTACTAGTATCTACAAGTTGTTTACACTGCCTCTAATAATTATTTGCTTTAGCCAAATTGATTAACACTAGTAAACCTTACCTGAATTTAACTGCTGTCTCTACTAATAATGTTGCAATTTGTGACAAGAATATCAGGAAGCCACAGAATGGTGGGAATATTTATATTCTGAAAATGTTTAACTCAGTCACATGCATGTAGAATAACACCAACAACAAAAGATTTTTGGACAAAGTGGTTATGTAAAGAGGTTTACTGAGTTAGATTGCCTTTCGATTATGTTGAAGAATGGTTTCAACATGGTTTAATCGCTCACTGTAGATCAGGGGTCGGCAACCTTTTTGAAATGAAGTGCCATTTAAAATTGTCTTGTTAGTCAGTGTGTAAAATCAATATTTCAGTTAACATTAAGGCAACATGTATAGCAACATTTAAAAAAAAAATTAGGATATTATAATTATACATGAGAGCACTTTACAAGAATGCTGCCATCCTTACCGTATTAAAACATCCACATCAGAGTTGAAATCATAACCCTACCAACCTTCCACCAATCTTGTTCATCAGCAATAACAAACAATAACAAATTCCACGAAGAAGGCAACAAGTTCTAACCAATAAGAGGCAGAGTAGGGCGGGTCCTCCAAGAATGCAGGTGGGGAAAAAAAAAAAAAATCAAACTACTGTACATAACAGGCGGTGCGACTGCCAATGGCTGTGAAAGAAGTAATCTGGCATGTGGAGGAGAGAGCACTTAAACATTTCCAAAAAACTGTCTTGCATACTTGTTACTAGTGTGCCATTGGTTAAGCATTGTTAGAGGAACCTTAGGCACATTTGCCACCATTGGCACACGTGCTGAAGGTTGCCTACCCATACTTGTCAACCCTCCCGATTTTCCCGGGAGACTCCCATTTTTCATTACCCTCTCTCGGTTTCCTCCCGGGGTCACAATTCTTCCATATTTTTCCCGTATTTATGACAAATTTTCACACTTTTTTTCCTTTTCATTTCCTCAACCTGCTTCTGGCACTGTACAGCATCTATAAGCCCTACTGTTTCCATCCAGACTACAATACAGCTACACCAAATGTTGTTTCCTGGCGGGAGAGAGCTGCTCGCCACGGCTCGTGACACAACAGTTTGAGCCGCGCTCGCTGCTGGGTTCACAGCACGCAGCGCTCGAAGTTGGGCTTTGCTGGACAGTGAAAAGCCATGAAAAGGTTGCGTTATGTATGAAAGGGCCTTCAGTGAGTGAGAGATGGAGAGAGAAATGGAGAGTACTAAGAGAAAGAAATGCTCAAGCAGGGCAACAAATGAATGAATGAAAACTGATGAATAGTTTCTGCCACAGATTCAAGCAAGTTCATTCCAGAGGGGGGAATTATTTTGTTTTCTTTCCTGAAACTTAAAAGCAAAATTAAAGTAAGCTAATTAACATAAAAATGCTACAGTGCAACTATTATTTTGCAATTTATTTTCTTAATAAGAGTCACCAGAATGCAGGAAAAAAGTCTCTGAAACTCTCATTTTTCTCCCTATTTTTAAGGTCTCAAGGTTGGCATTATGTGCCTACCCCTGCTGTAGATGGTAGGAAAATGAAGCCAGTAAAGCCCTATGAGCATGCAAAACTTATAGACAGATAGAACCTTTAAGCAGCATTAATTGGGCATCTGAAACAAGCAGTGAACACAACATTGACATATTATCACCATAAGAAGTTGATGAACGTGTTAGCCTAACAGCCTATTTTGACATCTGGCTTGACGAATGTTGATCCAATGTTCATTCTCCTTTTAACTCTTTTAACTGTTGCGAAATCCTGAGAAAAGATTTTGGTTCATTATCTATTATTTTCGCTGTTATGTTCTCCAGCTAGTCGCTAACATTGTCTGCCATTGTGTGCTGGGCAGGTAGCACACGATTTTATCAGAGCTTTTTCACTTAAAACAGATGCCTGCTGTGGTTGGAAATGACTGATGAGAGCAGTGAGACTGAAGCAAACGGTTAAGTCGTGGCTGTAAAACTGCAAAACGAGCTGAAAGACACTGAAGGGAACTGCAGAGCTGGGTGATAACTCTCTGTGGGTTTGTGACTACGAGCGACCATTTCACGTTACACATAATCGTTTGATCCATTGTTATTAAAAAGATACCAATTAGCGCAGCTTTAACAATTACCACACACCCAAACAAAGAGTGTCATTGTCCGTAACAGTAAATCAAAAAGTCATAATTTGTGATCAGATGTGCCAGTTTGCTGTTAAATTGACTCACTGTAGATTAGTTGCTGGCATGGCAAACTTGTGAGCTTCCTTCAGAGTGATGATCAGAACGTGTTCGGTTCAGCGTCTTTGAAGCTTTGCTCTGCAAACACACATGGAGGAAATATGTTTCTGTTTTTATTTTTGGGAGTAATTGACCAGCGGAGTGACTGATACTAGCTGTTGGTTGCAGATAAGAAGTCTGGTAAGCGACTTTGATGTGGCAGACAACTTGCTGTTAGTAATGTGGAGATTGATTTTCTTAGCTTAGAGTACCCCTGTTTTAACTCGAGTCTTGATTCAAAACACTTTGTCACTCCACCACGTGAGGAGGATAGCAACTGACAGAGTTTAACAACCAATTAATCATATTGCTCCAGCCCGGGGGGCAATGTGTAAAGGCATGATGTATAGATTTGGTCTCTCTTTCCAGGCCTCGCTGTAAGCTACAGCTCCCTTGTGAGTGCTAAATGCTAAAAAATGATGTTCAATCATTGCAGATTAAGTGAATTTTCACTAAGAAAAAAATGCATGTTAATGAAATGTTTCCAGTAAATATGTTTTTGGGAAAAAAATACCAGGATGTCTAGTTAAATATTTGTGTGAGTCGAGGCTGCATGCTGTGGAATTCGATGATGAATCAAGACTCGTAGCCGAGTGATTCCCCCAGAGATGCCAGCGTTTGTAGCAATAGGGTCCAATGGGCCAGTGGGATGGAAAAAGGACAAAGTGTGTGTATCTGTGTGTTTGTGTGTGTGTGAGTGTGAATATCCGTGAATTTGTGTAAGCTGCTTTCTAAGCCCCCTGCTGCCTCAGATACAGCCTATCGAAGCGTGTCAGGTTTCTAAGTGAAAGGGGTCGGGTGGCACCAGTCTGCAGGGCTGAAAAGGAAGGAAAGAACGCATAGGGAAAAAGGGGGCGAGTGAAAAAAAAAAAAAGAGTAAACAATCTGGGATACGGAGAGAAAGCGACAGAAATGAGAAAAAGGGTAGTGAGAATTTGTACAAATGCAACAGGGAAGATGAAGGACACACCTGGAGAGGGGCACATTTCCCCAGCGTGGTGTACGGCTATTACCCAGGTTTTAGGACTCCTTGAGAGGTACTGAATGGCGTTCCAGCAGCGGCTGTCAGTAGTGGCCGCGCCTCCATCCATCCAGGCACCCGGGGACTCCATTACACCCCGATGGGCAGGGATGGAAAACCAATCGAGGGGATATGGGGACGAGGGGGGAAGCAATGTATGGGCGCTGGGAACCACACGGACAGGCAATCTGCCATGATGAAGAGGCTGCCTTGCCTGTCCCTCCTCTCGGACCCAGCATGTCCTCCCGCATCCCCTTCAAGCCCCACTGCGCTCTACTGCAATGCCTTGGCAGCTGACCGACCCGACACCTGCCACACTCATTCGCACTCTCCCCGCTTTTTTTTTTTTTCCTCCCAAGGCCTCACTGTACTGGCAGCATGTATCCGTTCACATCATCACACGGAGGACTGAAGCAGAGATGATTTCATCGGAGGGAAATAGATGGCAGACGTGTTTGAATTGGGGTGGAATGTAATTTATGATTTTCCTGAAGTTCAGCAGATTTGTAGGTGGCTCTGGTCCCGATGTGTTGCTGTGGTCACAACGTTGAAGGCTGCGAGGTTAGCTGCGGCGTACTTAACCTCCCCCTCTGACAGCGGAGACGAGCCCCGTGCTAGACATACCTGTTAGTGGAGTGGAGGCGGTATGATAAATTCATTAGGGGCGGCTAAGAAATACAGATATTTATATAACTACAGCAAATCTACGCTGTGAAAACACGGCGATCAATCTCCCTGAAGATTGTATTCCTCACAATGGGGCTCGGAGAGAAGAACTGTGCATGTATTGATTCTTACTGAAGGCTTGGTTGGCTTTCTTTAACTTACCGCTTGTGGCTGATCTTTGCTCTGAAAACTGGCAAAACGCATGCACCTTATTACATAAATGCTTCTGCTCTTTAATGTGTTACTTCCCCCCATATATTCAGTGTCATGTCAAGTGTACGGTTTATTATTGAGCGTGTGAGGATGTTTTCAGATATAGACAGGGCATTCTGTTCTTACGGTTTTGGACTGTGATACATAATTGTTTTGACTAGTCCAGCAGCACATTCGATTTTAACACTGACTACGAGGTTAAGTTGCAGGCTTACAGCTTCAAGGGTGTTATAGGCTTTGCACACAGTTCCCACATTTTAAGGGAGTGCAGCAGGACGATGATCCTCCACATGCATACATGATACATGCTGGATCAGACTTCAAGACTACCTTTCCCATTCGTAAGGCTTTGTATTTAGTCTTATCACTTATATACGTTTGTTGGGTGTTATGATAATGTTGCACATTGCTGTTTTTACTATATGTACAGCCCTTTGAGGCATGCTTTGTGATATTTGGCTATAATAAACTTTGACTTGACTTGACTTGACTTGACATGTTTACTGTATGGCCAAATAGTGGAATAACCTGACTGGTCCGGTTAGTCACATGACCTCAGTCCAGCATGTTTCAATTGCTGATGTCTGTTGGTTGAAGAGTTCAGTCTGGCAATGATCAGAAATGATATAACAGAAATGATTAAATATGATACTTTTATGTATTTATTTAAATAAATGTTTGATAGTCCAATTCTGTTCATCTGATATGGATGTACAGTAACTACCCCTCAAATTAAAGCTGAGAGTTGGCACTTTAACTTCACAGTAACCATTTTATTTTATGTGCTGGAGTACGAAGCCAATTCTCTCAATTATGATACATGGAACAGTGCTTAAAAGGTAACCGCTTACAGTTTGATGCGTTTGACTTTTCTAGCTTGTGTAATAATATAACAGTACCAATATTCATCCTGAAAATATAACTGCTATTGTAGTCAAAAATGTGATATCTTGTCTGTGTTTGCGCATTTGTTCTAAAAGTTCCACCTGAAACCCATTGTTGAGCAGCTCTACAGCGAGCCAGGTAAACAAATGTTTGGGGTGTTGTACTGAAGACTTCTCTAACAAGGGCTTGTTCGTGAGGGTGGAATAAAAATATGTTTTAAGATCCACACTTGTACTTTACATGAGCTTCAGCGCCTCAGTCACTGAAAATATGTGTGTTCTGAATATGCACATTGCCACAGACCCTTGGGTTATCCTCGCTTGCAATTTATTACAACAGATTAAACCGACTTTTTTACAGAGCTACTGTATTTTTTCCTCTGGCGGTCTGCTTGCGTTGTACTTTTTTTATACTGCAGTTTACACTCACATTTTCTCCTGTTGTGATCTGTTTTACGATCGTTTTGTCTGCAGACGTCTGCTGCATTTTTAAACATGAATGTGAATGCAAAACGTCAATCAATTGCAAATTAAAATTAGATGGTAGTCTGACACCAGCGTCTCTGTGCAGGTGCCCTATGTCAAGGTGGCTCCAGAGGACATCCTGAAGGTTCAGTTCCCCCGGTTCACCACTCTGGACCTGAGGCCAACCAACACCGACATCAGCCTGGCCGTGGCCGGCCTTCTCACCTTCTTTAACAGCACCGCCTCCTGCCTCATCTGTGCACAGGCTGACTGTGAGTACAGGATTCACACCCTCATGACAAAATACACAATCATACACACCTGGGGAGAATCTGACAACACAGTGCAAACATTTTTGTTTAATGTCTGCTATCCTTTAACACGTGTTGGCACGCATAAACTTCTCACACGCACGCCGACTGTGTTCTGACAACAGATGCGTTGCTTATCAACAACTCACCCTGTGACATGCTCCCTTCTGAAGCAGCTGCTGCACTCCACAGCTAAAAACTCCCTCACAGCAACACGCTCGATGTCTGCATCCCAAAATAAATCACATTTACTGCGGGATCCTTTCACTTTTTCAATGTCATCATCATCCTAAAATTAAAATAATGATATGGCATGCTACGATGTGTCATGTATAATTTGTCTTCAACCTTCAATATCAGTGTGATGTCTGTAAGAGTCTGTGTATACTCTTAAAACACTGTCTGCTGATGATTCAAACACATCTTTAAGACAGACAAAAAAGAATGAGGATGGAGTTTTCAGCTTTATCCACCAGTGATCTGACCGTCTCCTTGTCAAAGGCACTCTTTAGATTCTAAAGATACTAAACTGGATGACCTTAAAAAAGCTTGAAAATCTCCTAGAGGGAAGTTATTTTCGTAAATAGAGAGGAAGATTAAATCATGGCCTGTTCCCACCCTCTTGCAGTCCAGCAAGCACTAATTACAACTCCCTAGACAAAGGCACAGTGACCCTGAGTGGCCCCCGCTAACCTTTTTCCTAATCAGCACAAGGCTTTGAAGAAAGGGAATAGGCTTGAGGCATCAACCATGTGTCAGACGGCCCAGAGATGGCAATGAGCCACTGTGAACCGCCCACCCCTGCCTATCTCAGTTCTCAGTTCTTCTGCCTTTCAACTTCCTCTTTGACTGTCTCTTGGTCTTTACTTTGGAGTCTTGTTTCATTCATAACCTTTAAAGGTAGGGTTGGTAGTGCTGTTCAAATACATATTTGTTGGAGTTCTCATTGAGTGAGTCTGAGCCGGAGTTGTTGCTTGCTTCGGGGCTTCACTTTAATCAGCAGGTGGCTGGCAAGACACGTGAACTTGGCTTGGGTCTTGAGGAGTTATAGCATTTATTCATTGACAAACTGTACACACACTGCACTGCTATGTTCACAGCTATAACATTACTGCTAACTTCATATTCACCATCGTCACACACCCACACTCTGTCTCTCGACCGGATGCTCACTAACGTTACGCCGGGCTTGTAAGTCACTGGCGGACACCGTGACAGAGTACGCCAGGCAGTCACACAGCTGACCACCTCGCAGCTTTACTAAATGTTAAATAAAAAATAAATGTGCCCACAACAACATGCAGCATCGGGCTGCAACAGTAAATCTCCCGGTTAGGTGAACTGGGAACTCAGTTGTCTGTTTTGCTCATACACTGCAGCTGGTGATAAATGATGGATTTAACTTGTTTGTGCTTCGGGTTATCGTTGCAGCTGGGCGGCTTGTTAGGCACTTCAACCAAAGCACCTCTGAATGCAACACACTATCTTGTTGGTTAACGGTTAATGAGGGCCGGCTAACGGCCAGAAAAAAAATATGTTTATGTTCATAATGATCATTTTTGGGGGGTGGCTTTGGAGGGAGGCCTGAACGCACAATTCTCTCCTCTTTTATACAGCTAGTGCAGAACCCGTTCGAGGCGTGGCAGTTCCGAGCCTGTCGGTTGGCGCCCGGAAGTGCTGCTTGCAGCATTGTTGAAAACCGCTCATCGCTCGTTGACTCTAGGGAAGTGCAGAAGAGTTTGGTTTTGACGTTAGTATATCCAGCATCGAGCAGCAAAAGTGAACTGCAGTCAATGAGCCGCGGCCTGTAAAGGCCCGCTGCAGACGACACGCTTGACTCAGTCTGCAGAGCCCTGAAGCCCCACCCCCCGCTGCTGCACAGACCGCTGTTCGCTTATTTATTCAAAGTTTAATAATATTGAACATTGTCACGTGTCCAAATTGCACCAGCTCCGACACTGCATGTCCTTGGATCCCCAGCAGATCGGATGAATGGTCCCCGAGATATGTGAAGGACATACATACACACAGAGGCACAGACAGACATATCTCTTGCTTTATAGTTAGATTTGTCATTCACTTATCCAGAAATTGAATGCTATTAATTAAGCCTACCAAAAAAAAATACTATATATCTAATGGTAGTTTAACCGAACCCCACTACATAACCCATTATAACTGCAAGGGTAAAAAATATATCATTAGGTGTTTTTCCTTCTAGGTGTTCCTGTACCTGTCAGTCATTCTTCATATTCTAGGCTCAGATCCTGTTTTTCTGTGACATTTATTCCACCGAGAGTTGATTAATAAAGCTCTGGCGAGAATAGTGATAACAAGTGAACCTTTTAGACACCCTCTGACTTTAATATTGGCGAGTTTGGAGAGGAGAAACTCATTTTAACATTACTTTTCTTCTTCCTTCTGGATGTGTGTGGGTGTGTAGGCTGGTGGGGAGGTTCTCAGTCTGTGTGAGTGGGCTAAGAGAGGACTGGAAAGGAAATTAAATGAAATGAAAAGAAAAGAAATGAAATGAGGGGAGATGAGAGGTAGATAGAAGAGACCAAGGGGAGTCCAAAAATGAGAGAGGATAGGAGAGGAGAGGATGCTATCCGGCAGAGGTGAAATGTAGTGATTGGGGTGAGGGAAGGGGGAGGAGGTAACTATGCTGGAATTATACATTGGCAACAAGAGGGAGACAGTCCAGGAAATGACGCGGCTGTATTGATTGCTCCCTCTCATGTGACCCTCATTCATTCAATAGAAAATGCAGCAATTGGCAGCATGCCTGGGTTTATGTGTGTGTGTGTTTCTCTCCGTGTATTTGTATGTGTAAAGGTCTGCGTTCAGCAATAGCATCAGCTGAAACCCATTCGACTTTGGCTCCGGCTCGCCCGGCTCCGCCACTCCCCGTCAGCTCACCCAGTCAGTTGGTCGGTTGGCAGCCTGCTGTCGGTGGCTCGTCCACATGTGCCGGCCTCATTAATCACCCAGGCCAGTGACAGCCTAATAGAGCGTGGCCAATTCATGAATATTTTCCAGCCATGGCTGAGGAGGCAGGACTGGAGGTGGAGCTGTGCCCAAAGGCACGGTGCACACCAGGTCGGACATTAATCTAGCTAACCTCCCCTATCGACGGCGGCGTGTGGAGTAGCAGCACTGTAACGCTGGCCCACGTCCAAGTGGTTGACATTTTTTAGACCTGCTGGGTGGCCCCACGTGTTGTGTGGCTGTGGTGTTTGGTAAATGAAAAGAGACGCACCTAAAAAATGCACGCACAGGACTCGCCTGAACGCACAGTGCAAGCCACATATATTTACATGCATGCTGTTCCTGCGATCACACACACTGTGCTACAGGAGTGCACTTTCATTAGTGAGGTAATTGGTGCAGCTGTCAGTAAGCTGAAAGAGAACAGGCCGTAAACTCCGAAATTTGACTGACGCTGCAGTGCAGGATTTCTAAAGAAAACAGTAGGCTTCAAATGCTTGCGGAGCATTATTCCACCTTTGATAGGCACAGTTGGAGACCGAGGTTTGCCATTTTAGCTCGCTGCATCGTTCCACTGCAGCTACAGTAGGAAAGAGCACTTTCATTAGTGGTCGTATCAGGTTTCCACTATAATCTGTTTGTTTTTATTTAATGTATGCATGTGTGCCTTATGCTAATTGCTGTCTTTTCCTGGTGATGATTGCATGTCCATGTCATCTGCAAGGGCTGACCTACTGTCATCACTAACCTGTATTCAGCATTACTCAAGTGGAAGAGACATCTCAGTGACTTGTGAGCAGGACTGTATACAAAGGTGTAAGAATGACAGGAACATAGTAATTGCAGGGGGATGGTCTTAATACTACATAATTACTACATGATAATTGTAATTATGCTGTGGCTACTAATGATCCTGATGTGGAAGGTATCAATGTGAGTAGTCAAAGTGGTGGTGGTGCGAGAAGCAGCAGCACTTTTAAAAGCTTCTCATTGAATAGATGGAAGGCAGTTGGCTCTCTTGCTGCTTTTTAAAGAAATGAGTTGACTCAGTAAAATGACATTTTGGATTTGTCAAGGGTGGGTGGAGATGGAGGTGCAAACGTGCAGTATTTCTCTTTACTAGAGTAAAATGCAAAGCCTATACTTATTTTTTCTATCTAATTAGAAAAATGATGAAAGGGATTTCGGCTGATACCTCACCTGGGTCAATAAAAAGATATGAGACATCTCTTGTTAATCATGTATAGTAGTCTAGAGGGGGTTGTCACATGACAATAACCAGGTTTTACAGAAAATCTTCAAAAGAAAATGGTAATTAATGTGTGTTTTCATTCACTACTGTTATGCGAATATTAGGATTTGGGTGCATTGAGACAAACAGCTGGTGGAGCTAATTCTCCAGTCAGGTGCCATTAAACCATTGGAGAAGGATGAGGCACAACAAGATAACATAATTAACAAAGCGCCACTCAAACCTCAAAACGGTGAAAAACAATGGAGAAAACTTGTTGGACATGTTCCATTTATGTCTGTGTATGTATTAACCGTCTCCTCATCAGTCCACACAGATCTGATGTTTTTGTCTACTGCTATTTTTAGTCTGCTCAGTGGACGTTTAGGGCACGTGCTTCATGTACAATACATAGTGATTTATTCGCTAAGTCAACACATTCTTACTCCCTACTCGTCAAATTGGCCACTTGGTCAGTGCCACTCGGCATCGTTGACCGACACACGGGGTATCCCTCTTGCGTTACTTTTGGATGGACCAGGGACGACGTGTCTTTTCAAAATAAACTTCCGTTTTCACAGGAAGTTAGGTTTAGGCAACACAACCACTTAGTTAGGGTTAGGAAACGGCCGTGGTTGACGTTAACTTCACTGACTAGTGACTCACAGGACTCACGGGACTCACGGGACTGGCGATGCTGACGAGTCATGTGACTAACGACTGACATAACAAAATAAGTCAACGTTACTTTTAGTTTCACACAGGACAGAAACACCGGTCTCCTGGTTGAAAGTTTAATGTTTGTTTAACTCATCCACCACCCATTCTGTCCGCCCTTAGCAGACTCTCATGCTATTAACAGTACCGCACTTGCTACGACCATTGAATAACGCCACGGATGGGTTTACATTGGCGTTAGTTGAAAGTCCGGTTTGACGCATACTGTTGCTATGGGTACCTCCGTGCGTTTCCAATGCCGAGGGGCGCTGCCCAATCAGCGGTATTTGTCGAGTTGAGAGTTAGACCAGGTTGGCTAAGTCTGCTTTCATTGGACTTAGCATTTTGCTTTTAGCGATACACCCAATTTTGTATTTTTTTCCCGGATTTTTGCCATCTACACTCAAAATGCACATAAAAACAGGTGATAGTGTGAAATCCAGCAGCGAACTTTCATCCATTCCTATCTCCCTCCATCATTTATTTCACTAGAGAGCAGTTAGCTGTCCTTTTAAGACAAAATAAAGAGTCAGAGACCTTTAAAATATAAGTATCCCTCGTGGCACTCTCTATAGGGGGGCATTTTCCCAACAGAACAGGTTCACTTGAACTCTGCTATCTTTGCCTTTTTGCCATTTTCTCAAGGTTGTTTTTCCAATTGAGCAATTCCACTCCCACTCAAGCTGTGAAACCTACAAATTAAGCTTTCTGCAGGATAAGTCATTTGTGGTTTCCTGTGTGCCGCATGAAGAATGAACATGAATGCTGTTTGCAGAGACAACAAGAAAGATCAGCAGGAGCCCATTAGATCAGCACCACCACATCGTGTGACAGGTGGATTATAGTCAGTATTGATGGTTGTACTTTTATGGTTATTTGGGTTAATGCAAAAGGGTAATATGCTCAGACATACTTTGAATGTTTTGACACATAATCTTGCCTACAACATTTTAAAGTGATGGTCCCAATGGTGGCAAAGTCATAAAACTCGATCTTACTCTCTGCTCAAGGCTAAATGATGAGTCATCGTAAAAAGTGTTAAAAGCTTTGACTGTGACCGAAGGTTTCATAATACATTATTCACCTACACCTGTCAAGGAATTTATATTCAGCTGCTGTATTATATTCACAGGTTAATATTATTAAACTGCTGGTGGCTCTGTGTGGTGGCAGTATTTGCTTTGGGGTACTTTGTGTGTGTGTGTGTGCGTGTGTGCGTGTGTGTGTGTGTGTGTGTGTGTGTGTGTGTGCGCGTGTGTGTGCGTGTGTGTGTGTGTGTGTACGTGTGATCTTGCAGGCACCCTGTGGTGACAGTATGTGAAAGGTAAATGAGTGGTTACCTGACTTGAATGTCAGCCATCACCTTTATCTGTGTGCCAGAGAGAGTCGGAGCCACGTGTCATCCATACCAATGAGGTAGTGTGGTAACTAACACACAGGTTTACTTCAATACTTGTGAGGATCCTCTTTGACATAATGCATTCCTTAGATTCAAACCTTAACTTAAATCTTCACAACTACTTACTCGACCCCAACTCTCACATCCTTAATGAGTAACTTAACACCTGGCCTGATGGATGTGGTCAGAGGTGTATGTGGTGTGACGGCGTCATAGAGTCCACCTGTACATTACTGCAGTAAGGTGAGGAATTGAACCACTCATTTTTTTTTAATCTCCAGTACCGCTACAGAGCTGTTTTTTTTACGAGTCGATCCCTGTTTTGTTTGTCCCAACGGTTTCACACTATTACTCTAATCTTGAGGTAGCGGCAATGTCCCAGAAATGCAGCAATGTGCCAGCAAAGACAGGACAGACTGCAAGATAGTAACTAGAGACCATCTTGCGATGGGATCACACCAGCCATGACGCCAAATCCAGGCCAGGGGCGTAAAGTGGGGAGGCCAATGGCCAATCTCCCACTTCCTACCTCCCTACTTCCAGCGTCCTTGCTCGGACCACACCCATCTTCAAACTCTGCCTTCATTTTGATCTCAATTACACATCTGTAAAGTTTCGTGACTGCATCTTGCACGGTTGCGGCATTATCACGGTCACAAAATCTGTCCACAGACATATAAACACCCGGCAAAGTACTGAAAACCGCCTCTGTGGTAGTTCCTGCTACAGTAGGTGTCTCCATGACCACATTTTGTCATGATGACTCACACAGACTCACAAGGTGATGTGTAACACAGATGTAAACTTTTATGCAACTTTTGTTTGTTAACGAGAAATTTACACCGAGCGCCTTTCAAGATATTCCTTAAGAGTTCAGTCCAGGTTTCTGGTGGTGACAGCTGCATTTTCTGTGGCTGCTTCACAGTAAAAGCCATCCTGTAGTTCACCAGTTGAGCGATTTTAATATGAAGCAGCAACAGTAAAAAATGTTTGGTTTGCATTTATAGTTACTTATCAGAGTGCTGATTCAGCTATAGAGGAGCCATCAGTTCACTGTGACTTAGATATAATTACAAACAGTAATGTCAGACTACTTGCATGGTTTGTTTCCTGTCAGTGTGTGTGTGTGTGTGTGTGTGTGTGTGTGTGTGTGTGTGGGCATTTGTCGTATACCAACCAATCTGTATCACCAGCCTCCTCTCTGTGAAGCTTGGGTAGCCTACAGCCGTCATATCGAGTCCTTGGACCGTTTTCACATAAGCTGCCTCCAGCGTATCCTGGGAATTACCTGGCGGGATCGTGTGCCTCACACTGATATACTTGACTAGACCAACTGCAGAAGTATAGAGGCCATGATCACCCAGCGCCATCTGCAGTGGCTGGGACACGTGATAAGGATGCCCCCCATGTTGTCTACCCTGCTGAGTACTCTACAGCCAGCTACATCACGGTCGACGCTCAGCTGGAAGGCCGAGGGAAAAGCTATAAAGATCAGCTTAAAAACGCTTTGAGGAAGTGCAAGATCAGACCCGAAGTCCTGGAGGATGATGCTGCTGACTGTTCCACTTGGCGACAGCTGTGTAGGGATGGTGTTGTGTATGTTGTAGATGGGAAAGGCAACCACAAGACAGTAGAAGAGAGCCAGGAGAAATGCTGCGACAGTTCCCACCACCACCACCACCACATATACATAGCCCACCTGCAGTAGAACTTGTGGGTCCAGGATAAGACTATTCAGCCATCAAAGAACTCACCTTTAAAGGACTGGACATCATCAACAATTTCGATGGAAAACCGAAGAAGAGAAGTGTGCGTAGTACATTTTAATCCTGCACAGTAATGGCGTACTCCATTTGCTACTATGAAAAGTACTATATAAAGGGGTACATGCTAAATGTAAATAGATTGAATGGGTATTGTTGAAAAATGGCAACCATAAATTATATCAAAAACTGGGTTTGATTTAGTGAAAATCTTAAGAATTAGGCCTATGACTTTAACTGAAACCTAATTCTAATCTTAGTTGTAAAACCAAGTCTTCACCTTCGAACAGTCCTATCTCTTAAAGGGACTGTTTGTAAGAATCAGAAATGCTTGTTAACAGCGACACCTGTGGCCGTTAAGTCAACGCCGGGCTCGCGCTTGCTCGCTCTACATAGACATGAACGAGCATCGCTCAAAACAGTGAGGCGACACACGTCAGCTAAAACCACAATACAGTATCTCTATAATAACTCTATATTTCAGCTGCTTGGCAGTAACGTTAGCTGACCAGACGGAGGTCTCTCCATGAATCAATGCTGATCCTAGTGTTGGATTTTCCTGCTTCAGCATCCCTTTTGCAGTGTGTAGTGTGCGCGCATGCACGTGAGGTGGAGCGAGCTGAGTGAAGGCAAGCAGGCAGAGGAGCAGAGTACAGCAGAGACTCCGGTCCTGGAGACCAAAACTAACGGTCTCGCCTGCATACTACGACCGCTGCAACACTGTTTTGCAACACGGGCTACACTAGATATAACTTTGCGGTTTTGGTGTTTCAGTGTAGTTTGTGTTGTGTCTGAGTCTGAACAGCTTAGCCACACACGAGCGCGCATATGCGAACGCACATGGGACACCGACCTGGGTGATTTATACGTGTAAAAAGTTACAAACAGTCCCTTTAAACATGGTCCTAATAAAGCACACACACACAATCACACACAGAGTCCGTCTCAAAGTCTGTGGAAAAGAATAGACGCGTACTTTACAGGACAACATACACACACCCACACAATCCCACAGAACTTGTTTTCTCTCTGCACAGGGACCTATACAAGTCTAACTAAAGGAAAGACATTCTTTCATTCAGCAGCATGTTTTTCATTTGATTGAAACTGGTTCACCAGAGCAAACAGTGAGGGAGCAACATGGCTGCTGTAAAGCACCTTGGTGGAAACTGATTCTGACTCCCCTTTGAATCCTGTGCAGCCAGAACACTAAAGAGAATATGAGCTTTTCTTCTGTGTGTCACTCTATATGCGTGTGTGTGCTGTTTCACCAGCTGCATCTAGTACAGTGTCTAATGTCATGAACAAGAAGAGTGGATGCAGGAGGCAGGCAAAGAGGGCGGTTTAACAGAAGCTATTTCAAGCTCATCAAAGTTATTCCGCGTTGTACTGCAGAGGAAGTCGATCTGACAGGTCGGGAGACAAAGCCAGGCGAGCGAGCAGCAGCCGGGAGTGATGTCTCATGAGTGCACAGACACAGGTAGCCAGGTACAGGAAGACAAACACACACGGTGATATACCGCCGTACAGACGGGCTGAAAGACGGGCAGACACTGAGACATAATTATAGAAGCTATTAGACATGATGCTGGTGACTGGAGCAGCACTGTAGCACGTGTTAATGTGCTGTGGAGAAGCTAAAGGAGTCAGCTTGATAACTTAAAATTGCTTGCACCAAAATTGGTCTCCATGTGACAGATGAACTACTCTGCTGTCGCCATGGCAAAACGCACATAAAAAAAGCTGTTGACGCCAAAGTCTGGAGGGCCATTTCGTTATTACTTTATAATGGAAATAGCAGGTGGAGGCTCAGATAAATGCAAGTCCTTTTTGTATGACTCTCCTTGCCAATATCAAGAAATGTTATACGAGATCTGCCAAATTGCCAAGGTGAGGCCAGTGTAACTATCACACCAAAACGCCGTGGTGTACTGCTCAGAGTCTTATTCAGGTTGTATTTTATCTCTGCGACACCCCTCACAAATTAGTCTAAACTCCTATATGGAAAATTAGTCCAATAACCTCTCAGGGTGTGCTAATATATGGATGCCGAGTGACTGGTAAAATGCAGCTGGGAGCGTTTTGATTAAGTCAGCCAGCCATGCTTTAATTAGGGCAAATCCCACTTACCTCACTAGAGTCAAACGGTCTATTACCATGGGATAGAGTACAAGAGAAGTTGCTTGAACGTCCCTTTGTGTTTGATGGCTTTACAGTAATTGTAATTAAAGGTAATCAGTCCACTTGCTCTGCATGGAGACGTTTTTACGGATTCATTGTCTTCAAATGTGGCAGAAAAACAAACATTTTGTTTGTACTTGAGGACAGTGTATGCTTATTACATTCATACTGCATTAACAGCCATCATTCTCTGAATTGTACTTGACTTTCCGTAACTTTTTTGGCTATGTATTTTATTAACTTTTGAAAAAAAAAAGACTATTATCTCCTTGGGAGAGTCTTCCCTTCATTACAAGTAACCCTCTTATGTGTTTTTTTCTTTTTTTTCTTCTTGTGTGCGTGTGTTTTACCGGCAGGCTTATTGAACCTGGAGCAGCTCCTCAGGCAGTTCCTCATCTCCAAGGAGACTTTGTCAGTGCGCATGCTTGACGACAGCAACGACCCGACCCCGCTCCTGAAAGAGATACGAGATGACAAGACCGCCACTATCATTGTCGATGCCAACGCCACCATGTCTCATGTCATTTTGGAACGGGTTAGTATGGTTCACTTGATAGCTGTGTTATTTATGCACTGTTTTCATTCGTCATAGCTTTACAGGAAATTCCCAGGCTCCACATCGATTTAACTCTCGTGCATCTCAAATACGAAAAGTAAATGGAAAACGCCAGTGGCAAGAAGTGTTCAAGGCTGAAAATAATTGTGCATGCGGAGAAGGGTATTTCTTTAAGTGTAAGGAAAAGTTGGTTAGTCTTCCGTTTTGACCTGTAAATGTACAGGTTGTATCGCCCACACAAACAGTGTGCGGAACATATAAAAAGGGAAATCTCCTTTTCACCCGCTTAATCAATTTGCTGTCTTGAACCAGAAGACAGATTATGTGAATTTACGCACTTTTGGCAGTGGGCACAGCATTTAAAAGACGGGGTTACAGAGTCTGGAGTCTACTCTGAAATAAAAGGAATTGAGGCAATCTTGTCAAACAAACCTGTTACACCGAATTATATGGATGAGAGCATTAAATCAAGTTGTATTCCAATGATTCATCTTCCATTCTGCACAGTTAAGTGGATTAGTGTGAGTAAGGACAGACTCGTAAAATGAAGGAGCCCTTTTGTCTACTTTCTAATACAGTGCATGTTGTGGATTAAGACAGGCTGTTCTGTAAATCAGTGAAGCAAATCAAGTGGACGGATTCTTTCATGTCCTTCTTATCTATCATCCATCATAGAAATATACCTATAAATGTAATATGTAGGGTTGTCAATCGATTAAAATATTTCATCGTGATTAATTGCACATTTTTTTATCTTTTCAAAATATACCTTAAAGGGAGATTTGTCAAGTATTTAACACTCTTATCAACATGGGAGTGGGCAAATATGCTGCTTTATGCAAATGTATGTATATATGTATTATTGGAAATCAATTAACAACACAAAACAATGACAAATATTGTCCAGAAACCCTCACAGGTACTGCATTTAGCATAAAAAATATGCTCAAATCATAACATGGCAAACTGCAGCCCAATAGGCAACAACAGCTGTCAGTGTATCAGCGTGCTGACTTGACTATGACTTGCCCCAAACTGCATGTGATTATCATAAAGTGGGCATGTCTGTAAAGGGGAGACTCGTGGGTACCCATAGAACCCACCAAAATGCAACACAAGTTTAGAGCGTTATTTAGCCTCCTTCACGACAAGCTCGTATGACATGGTTGGTACCAATGGATTCCTTAGGTTTTTCTAGTTTTATAATGCCAGTATCTTCATTCTAGCTTTAAAACAGAGCCCGCTACAACGTAAAAATTGCAAGTTGCGTTAATGCATTAAAGAAATTAGTGGCGTAAAAACAAATTTGCATTAAAGCGTTATCATCGCGTTAACTTTGACAGTCTTAGTAATATGCAAAACCATAAAGTCCATCATGTATCATGTGAAAAAAAAATTACCTGGATGTGTTTTCTCTGCTAATGGCATATACCAATCATTAAAACATCATTAAAACCTTGACTACCACATAATGCTACTCCTGATTGGAGACTTATGTTTGTAAAGAGCCTTGATAGCATCAATAAAGGTGATAGTGGGAACAGAGGAAGCGAGGGTTTTTGGCAGCAGCATATGGCCGCCTGGTAATTAATGCACACCTCATTATTTCTAGAAGACGATGGATGGAAGGCTAGAGTGGAGGTGGCAATAACAGGAGACAGGAGGGAGTTGGGAGACGGAGAGATGTTTCTCTTGCTTCTCCCTCATCGTCTCAGTTATAGTCTCACTCTCTATCTCACAGTAGTCTTCAGTCTCAATCTCTCACCTCAATCAAGTGTTCAGGCTGCCATCAGTGGTCATCCAGTCACCATGGCAACCCCGGGCCACAGAGCAGCGGGAGCCCACAGTGGGATGTCTTTCTTTCTCTCTTTCTCTGCTCCCCTTCTCCCTCCGTCTGTCTCTTCAGTCTCAATATGGAGTTGCCCTCTTTCTCGCTCTCTTTTCTCTGATTTCACTTTGTTTCCTCACACCTCCCTCCTCGTGTGGTCTTGTACACCCTTCCATCTCTCGCTCTTTTGTCCCCTTTATGTGTCACGTTGTCTGTCTGTCTCTCTCTGTCTGTCAAGAGACAATCCTGCAGCAGGGTGGTGGAAAGTTGGCAGCCCCGCCTCTCATGTGGAGCGCCTGTTTGCCAAACATATCAAAGCTGCGCGCCGGCATATACGCCACTCTCAAATGATGATAAGAGTGCCAGGCTCGTCTAACGGGACAGAATCGTCCGTTGTCATGCAAGACATTTGTCTGTTTACATCTTGCATCAAACCCTCGTCAGACAAAGGTCTCACTCTCTGAGGTTTTAGCATTCAGAGGGGTTTAGGTCAGCAGTGTTAGCATTCTGAATGTAATCTCATGCAGTCAGCCCTCCACTGTTGTGCACAGCTATACAGAAGCAGAGTGGGATAGATAGTGAGCCCAGTATATGGGGGGAATGCAAACCGTGTGCACTCTGACCAAAAGCTGCAGTAGAACAACAAGGAGATCAAAAAGTGAGAAAAAAAAGACAGGGAAGCTCATTTCAATTGCAGTGAAAGGAAACCAAAAGGAAATATTTCATCAGCTGCTTGTTTGGTTTTATATTGTGTATTCTGAACGGGATGTGGGGAGCAACCAAAGGCGATTTAGGTTATAATGTCAGTTTCTGTTTGGCAAGGTATTAAAGGCACATGTCAGTCCAGTGGAAAGATGCAGTGTTTTGAAATATTACTTGCCGCATGAAGGTACTGTTAAAGCAGCAGAGGGTAGAATTGGAGCAAATATATTTTATAATATGAATATGATTTTTATAGAATGGTCACTATATCCTAACAGTAATGCATGAGACAGGTAATCTGAAAAAAAATCATGTGCCTCTGTGTCCACTGTCGCTCCTAATGGCATCTGCAAGGTTACACAGACCGGAGGAAAACAACCAATCAGAGCCGATCTGGAGCCTTGCCGTCTTTGAGCAGCTGTTAATCATTCGCGAACTCAGATAAAACGGTCAAACTAGGCAGCGCTGATCAAATATGAATCAATATTCTGTTACTGTAATGCCTATTTCTTGTCTCAAATTATTTCAGAAACATCTTATAGTGTACTGTTTAGCTGTAAAATGAGAAAGTTTGTGACCCGGCAGCCATGTTGATATCAGTTGAGGAAATACCAAGCACCGCCCACCAGCCGGAACACAGCCAATAGGAACGCTCGTTCTCTGAAATGACCTGTGATTGGCCAAAGTTTCCTCACGGGCTAGAGTTTCTAAAGCATGAAAACAGAGTCACGAGGAAGTGTAGAAGTCTAGTTATCGGTCAGAACACTTGAATTACAATATACGGAAAGGTTATTATGGAATGTTTGCCCAATGATACCAACAACATTCTGCCTACTGCAGCTTTGAAGGGGAACAATCTCAACCCCTTTGTGCCACATTAGCTAGCTTTACTTACTGTGTGTAACCCCAGGGGATGCTAATAAAAAACAACTTTCCTGAAGCATAATAAATACCTTACATAGTCATCCTGTTGTTTCAGAGTAATTGTGCGCTAAATATACTCAAAGAAGGAAGCTTTATAAAGACACCATGTGAGGCCATTCAGAGTTTAATAGTGGAAATTGTAGTTGAATGTTTTTGCTATAGAAGTGGTGCCTTTCTACTTCTTCCTGTTTTATTATTTATGCTCCTGCAGAATATTCAACAACTGAGTGGCATAATGGCACACAAACACCCACGCAGAGGTTAAAACATTTTGCAGATATGACAGCTAATTATGTGTTATTAAACTCTTTACCGAGCTATGCAACCTTAGAATAATATTAGGGTGAAAAGTATTTATTATAGATATATGAACATTCCAGTGCAACCAGGTGTGGAAAAGATCTCTGAGTAGCTTCTCAAAGGGGACATGAGGGTTAATGCATGCTCAGGAAGAATTTCACTCATGGTTGAATGACGATCTGTGTAAAAGCATTTTTGTACAAACTTGAAATTCTTTGAAACTTTGTTTGATATATAATGTATATTTACTTGACATTTATTGATTTCATTCATAATGCGCATCGCAACGTGATTAAACAGAAGCCTACAGCTCGATGATTCTCTCTTTTGCTAATGACTTTAATGAAATGAAACTATGAAAAGTTCAGCCTGTCCTTCACAACTGCTCATCGCTGTGACTTTGATTTAATCAAATTGTAAGACAGAGCGCCGCGCAGCATACTGATGCACCTCGGAAATTAATTGCTCCATTGAGAGCCATCGTCAGATAAGAGTGCGTCTTATCAAGATGTGGATTTGATCTGTCTGCTGCAGAGTGGAGCTTGAGTTACACTGAATCACTGACCTCTCAACTTCTCTCCCCGCCCCTTTAGTCTCGACTCTCTCTCTAAGCTTTCCATTTTGTTCACCCCCTCGCTCCACCGCTTCTCTGACCTTAACATCGTTTTGTTCAAACTACAATCCTTGAATATCTGTTTTGTGCCTTTTGTACCTTCTTACTTTTACATTTTTCTTTATCTCTCCCCTCCTGCCCCTCTTGTCTTTTGTTCTGCAGGCATCAGAGCTGGGGATGCTGTCAGTCTACTACACGTACATCTTCACCTCTCTGGTAAGGAAATGGGAGACGGTGTGTGTATTTAGAGGCAATATAGATTTCACACCTGCAGGAGCACATCAAGTAGTCTAATGCTGTGCTCATGTAGTGTATTAAAGTAGTGCACTTTTAATTGGGGCTCTTCACTTGAATGAATGATTGAATGGATAGAGTTAAGCAGACAGCCGCTAAGACAGAGGAATTATAGCATAGCTTCATTATAGCATGGCAGATTTTCTCCCTCACTGCATGTGACTGCAAATTAGAGACGTATTAAGTGTGGTGTCTATAGTGGCTCGAGTCGCTGCTTGCTTGCCCTCATTGGTTGAAGTGCACTTCTGGACCAAACCAATACATAATAATGATTATTGTAATTGCTGCAAGTACTACTGCTGTACTGTTGTTGTAGTTATTGCTGCAGTTTTCTTATAATTATGATTGTGGAGAGCCTGCCAAGCTCCCATTGAATGAGCGATGAAGTCATCGTCCTCAGAGTCAACATTCATTTCTGTCAATGAATGAGTTGAGGGGGAGCTACACACATCCTTCCTCTCGCCCCTTTCTGTATTTCTTTCTGTTTGAATGAACTCGACACACATTTTGTATTATTATTATTTTGCAGGTGATTTAATAAGCAGTTATGGTTGGCTTGCATGCTCGCCTGCAACCTTATACTGTATAATGTTTCATTCTTAATTGGTTCTCATTGCTCAGTTAATTAGCATAATTGTTAGCCTTGAACCCTGGTAATGTGGATTAACATTTAGGGAAATTTCCATCAGTTCTATAATGCTCATAAACTGTTTCATACCGATTTAATCACATTGCATTACATACCGTTGAGTGCACAGTTGCTCACAGCTACTTGTTAACTGTGGTTAGTGATGCTTCATACTGGATGTTGCATATTGTTTATGGTGACAATGTCCTCAAAAGAGGTGACAGAGGCAGACAGAGAGAGAGCCGAGAGAGGAAGCTAATGGAAATGTTTCTTTGCCAAGTTCAAAGCTGAATCGTTAAGAGTGAAATATCTAACAGCTACTTCTTAAATGTTTTATGTCCAGCTGTGCACAATAGTTACCTCTGCAGCTTTTGTAAAAGTTGCAAGGTTTTTTTGGGCTGCAAAGCTGTCATTGTGTTGAATAAATGCTACGTTAATAGTATATTTTGTAGGGCTGTCAAAGTTAACGCGTTAAAGCAAATACGTTTTAACGCCTCTTATTTCTTTAACGCATTATCACAACTTGAGATTTTTAGGTTGTAGCAGGCTGAGTTTTAAAGCAAGAGTATAGATACTGGCATCATATGAAAATAAAAAAACTTAAGAAACCCATTGGTACCAACCATGTCATACTAGCTTGTCGCAAAGGATGCTAAATAAAGCCACAAACTTGCGCTAAATTTTGGTGAGGAAAAACTGGCATGGCCATTTTCAAAGGGGTCCCTTGACATCTGACCTCAAGATATGTGAATGAAAATGGGTTCTATGGGTACCCACGATTCTCCCCTTTACGGACATGCCCACTTTATGATAATCACATGCAGTTTGGGGCAAGTCATAGTCAAGTCAGCACACTGACACACTGACAGCTGTTGTTGCCTGTTGGGCTGCAGTTTGCCATGTTATGATTTGAGCATATTTTTTTTATACTAAATGCAGTACCTGTGAGGGTTTCTGGACAATATTTGTCATTGTTTTGTGTTTTTAATTGATTTTCAATAATAAATATATACATACATTTGTATAAAGCAAGCATATTTGCCAACTCCCATGTTGATAAGAATATTAAATACTTGACAAATCTCCCTTTAAGGTACATTTTGAACAGATAAAAAATGTGGGATTTATTCGCAATTAATCACAATTAAATATTTCAATCGATTGACAGCCCTAATGTTTTGTAAATTAAGAGTGTTTTACATGTTATTTTGTACTGTGCCAACATTAGGAAGCAGATTGGGGACAGAAAAGTTTGAAATGAGTCATGGCTCAAAATGTCCATGCTAGAAATTAAAGGGACTGACCCCAAATTTGATAGTAATAGTGTTTAAGCACATAGAGGCTAAGGGATCAGTGAGAGCTAAGATCATAAAGATAGCGGCTTGGGGAAAATTTGATGCAATAGTAAACTTACCAGATAGCTGCTCCCTAATGGAAATTAATGAGGTTCGAAACACTTTGCTCTAATAGCGCTGTAGAGATGATTCATATCAAGCTGATTTATGACTCATTAAGAGTGGGCTGCTGCCATCTTCGTGTTTTCCTCCACAGCCCTTGACATAGTCATTTCTTCTATTGCATCTCCCTTTTCTCCTTAACCTGCTTGTCTTTGCTTTCCCTTCGTGTGTACAACTAAATAAGCTTCCTCATCACTCTGCCCTGGTGTCTGCTGGAGGGCACAGCATAACACACAGATTCGTTGTAGATACTAGATGATGACCCCACACCCCCCTCTCCCGCTCTCATCACCACCATTTTCTTATAATCCTGCCATTGCTCAGTGACGGCATCGTTAATAGCTTCATCTAACATCATTAAAACGGTCAGCAGTGTGCCCCCGGCAGCCTGAGACAGAAGCTGTGAGTGGAAAAATAGAAGCGCTGTTGTCTCCTCAGTTGTTGTAATAAGTGATTCATCCTATTTATTGTGTTTTTAAATGGCTCTGTGCATCATGCTCACCACACACACACACACACATATTCATAAATACACACAGACACAAAAGAGGGTAGGAGCAAGTTTCATTATTTCCTCTCAGAGTTCAGTTCATTGTACGCCCATTTACCAGACTCGCTGTGATAGTACGTCTTTGAAAATGGCAATAATACAATGAATGCTTGGGTCACTTTTTCAATCTCTCATTAAAGTACACTTTGCCATTTCATGAGACCGTCCTGTAAAGAAAAATAATAGCATCGGCCATTTGTTCAAAGACCTTAAATCAACTTAGAACATTCAGTGCCAAAGCAGGGACGTAATGTGCTGTTCCCATAGCGCTGCGTAAAGTAAAGGTATGTGGGTCAGGTTGCTGAATGGGCTTATTAAGAGTATGATTTTGACACACTGGGGTTTACAAGAGACTGGGGTTCACATCCCAGTCAAAGTGGATTCCTATTAACTACAACAATGATCTTTCCATAACCTTCACCCATGGTTGATTAATCTCTACCATACCTCAACCACAAGTGATTATTTGTTAAGCTTGCTCCCTTGGTTACTGTTGCTACGCCTGTCAAGCTTTCTTTACATTTTCATACAGCACATATGGAGTATGGTGATAACAAGGACAGATTTACCACATGCTATTTTTAAACAATGGGTTCCTGATTTCAGGCAGAGAAAGACAAAGGTAGGCTTCTCATTTGTAGCTAGCAAGATAAATAAGCTTTATATCTTTATATATTAACACATTGCACATTGCAGCTGCATGTCCCAGGCAAAAACCCTTCAGCTGTTCCATGTTAAAGACATGGAAATACAGAAACACCAGTGATGTTGCTAGGTACACGTCTGTGACGCATTCAAAATCCAAAAGGAGCAAGCAGCAAACTCACTGTCCAGGGGACGCACCCAATGCTACATTGTCAACAACAAATCCATTTTGAAATCATAGAAATATACAAAAGAAACCTCGCTGTCAAAAAGTAATAACCGACCGATCATCATTTGCTTACCGTCTGAGCATCTATCTTTCACAGACGAGATCCTGTGTTCATAGTCTCAATCAGCGCAGAAGAGACTAAATGCCCTGTAATAGTTGAATAAGAATAGAAGAAATCACCAGTCATTATTGGTCAAATAAATTGGAAGCTTTGTATCAAAATGTATGCAGATTTAAATAGGAACAGGTTCCTGTTTCAATGTCAATTGCACAATAATGCCTATAAGATGCAGGAACTAACAGACGTGGAGAAAGATTGCAGTTCATTAATCGCACTAAAGATGAAGCAGAACAATACATAATGGCATCGTCTGCATAAAAATGTGAATGTTGTTATAATAACATTGCAACACAAATTATTGATATGAATTGCAGATAAAATAGGACCCAGTATGGACCCTTGTTGGACACCATTTTGTATATCTAAAAAGCTAGAAAATAAACCATCAACTTGGACACTTGGAACTGCGTTGTACCGTTCAAGTAGTTTTTGAACCATTGAACTTTTTTTTTAAATAGCCCTATGTTAACCAGCCTCCGTAACAAATCAGAACGGTCAACCGTGTCAACAGCCTTACATGAGTCTAGGAATATTGCAGCATAATATTCTTTCAAGTCAATTGCCTTTATGATGTCTTTTAAGACCTTCATTTGTAGCCGTGACAGAGGGATGACCTTTCTTGAACCAACCACAGACATACAGGAAGCAAGATAGATTGCAAAGATGATTGTAAGGTCACTAATCTTTCTATGTGTGTGTGCGCTCGTGTGTGTGCTCTTAATGGTAGCGGGTGTTCCAGTCCAGATATTTCCATTATCTCAGGGAGCAAATAACATTTCTGAAGTCTATTCAAAGGTAATGCTTATCACTTACTCCCTCACCTTTTACCCTGAAAAAGCTTTTACATAAGGTGACCTGTGACCTGATGCATTCACTTCTTCCTAACACTCCTTTTGATGAGCATAATGACTTAAACTATATCAGACAAATACCGTGGGGCACAAATAATTCTGCAGTCCTTTTAAAAAAAGATGGATTTACAGACGTAGGCAAAGTTGTTGGTAACGTTCCGTTAAAGAGAGAAAAACCCACAATGGTCACTGAAATAACTTGAAACTGACAAAAGTAATAATAAATAAAAATTTACTGAAAATTAACTAATGAAAATCAGATATTGTTTTTGAATTGTGGTTCAACAGAATCATTTTAAAAAACAAACTAATGAAACTGGCCAGGACAAAAATGATGGTACCCCTAGAAAAGATGTAAAATAATGTGACCATAGGGACATATTAAACTAAGGTGTGTCCTGTAATTAGCATCACAGGTATCTTCAAACTTGTAATCAGTCAGTCTGCCTATTTAAAGGGTGAAAAGTAGTCACTGTGCTGTTTGGCATCATGGTGTGTACCACACTGAACATGGACCACAGAAAGCTAAGGAGAGAGTTGTCTCAGGAGATCAGAAAGAACATTATAGACCTTCATGTTAAAGGTAAAGGCTATAAGACCATCTCCAAGCAGCTTGATGTTCCTGTGACTACAGCTGCACATATTATTCAGAAGTTTAAGGTCCACGGGACTGTAGCCAACCTCCCTGGACGTGGCCGCAAGGGGAAAATTGATGACATATTGAAGAGACGGATAATACGAATGGTAACCAAAGAGCCCAGAACAACTTCCAAAGAGATTAGAGGTGAACTCCAAGGTCAAGGTACATCAGTGTCAGATCGCACCATCCGTCACTGTTTGAGCCAAAGTGGACTTAATGGAAGACGACCCAGGAGGACACCAAATCATAAAAAAGCGAGACTGGAATTTTCCAAAATGCATATTGACAAGCCACAAAGCTTCTGGGAGAATGTCCTTTGGACAGATGAGACAAAACTGGAGCTTTTTGGCAAGTCACATCAGCTCTATGTTCACAGACGCAAAAATGAAGCATCCAAAGAAAAGAACACTGTACCTAATGTGAAACATGGAGGAGGCTCGGTTATGTTATGGGGCTGCTTTGTTGCATCTGGCACAGGGTGTCTTGAATCTGTGCAGGGTGCAATGAAATCTCAAGACTATCAAGGCATTCTGGAGCGAAATGTGCTGCCCAGTGTCAGAAAGCTTGGCCTCAGTTGCAGGTCATGGGTCCTCAAACAGGATAATGACCCAAAACACAGCTAAAAACACCCAAGAATGGCTAAGAACAAAACATTGGACTATTCTGAAGTGGCCTTCTATGAGCCCTGATCTAAATCCTATTGAACATCTGTGGAAGGAGCTGAAACATGCAGTCTGGAGAAGGCACCCTTCAAACCTGAGACAGCTGGAGCAGTTTGCTCACGAGGAGTGGGCCAACATACCTGTCGACAGGTGCAGAAGTCTCATTGAGAGTTACAGAAATCACTTGATTGCAGTGATTGCCTCAAAAGGTTGTGCAACAAAATATTAAGTTAATGTTACCATCATTTATGTCTAGGCCAGTTTCATTAGTTTGTTTTTTTAAATGATTCTGCTGAACCATAATTCAAAAACAATATCTGATTTTCATTAGTTAATTTTCAGTGAATTTTTATTTATTATTACTTTTGTCAGTTTCAAGTTATTTCAGTGACCATTGTGGGTTTTTCTCTCTTTAACGGAACGTTACCAACAACTTTGCCTACGTCTGTAAGTATTTCTGTGATGTTCAGAAGAATGCAGATTGAGCAACTAACTGCACATGTTTATCTCACTCTTACAATGTGACAAGCAAATAAAGAAAGGCAGCAGTAATTTGATGTATTTATCTGATGTGTTTTCTCAGTGCGGTGCCTTTAGGAGCCAGTGCTGAGTGTTTCCTGCAAGATGATTGCCTTAAAGGAATACTGCTGCCACAAAATGAGCATTTGTATATCAATTGCTCACTGCGGGTGACTTTCTATTATTGAAGAAAACTTTTGTTTTTCTCACATGCTTCCTCTGTGAATCAGAAAACAGATTAAGTCCTTGATGAATTGAAGTAAATGGAGGACATTTTTAAAAACAGCCAAAATGTACTACTACTCGTCTGGACTTGCAGTACGCCTGCACAAGCATGAGCCGGCAGTGGCGGAAGTGTTTCCCAAACTTTTTTTCTGGGAACCCACTTTTTAAAAAGGTCAAACAATGGCGACCCAATTCACAATAGTCTATAAATCAAATTTGTGCGTAAATGAAGATTCCTGATCATTTTTACCGGTTGAATCAATCTGGTAATGTGTGATGTTATTCCAATATTTACAGCTTGATGGTCCAAACTGAATTGGGTGAGCTGTTGGCATATAGTTTACATACAGTACAGCAAACCATTTATTCAATCCAGTTATTTTCAGCTAGTGGGAGCAGACTGTATGCAGTGACTAACCTCAGTAACATATGTTTTGTTTCTTCTGGTAAAAGATCTGACATCTTTAATCTATTTATAAGAATCCAGGCCCTCTCCAAAATACTCACGAACAAGGCTGTGAGGTCAGATTTGAAACCATATCATGCATGCGAGTAGAAGCTGATCCAAAATCAGCATTGACCACAGTATCTACTTTTCCCTAAATTAACAAAAACCTGCAAGCCTTTTGGTTAACTCGCACTTGTTCCATCATGTTATTATAACCACAGCCAAACTGAAAACTCTTGACACCAATTTAGATGGATTCAATACTCCTTTGATCAGAATACACAGTGAATGTTCCCACCCAAGACACGTAGATTTTTAATGGTCTAACCTGAATCTCAAACTGTAGCTTTTATTACCTGTATGAGCTTAATTAGGTGCCATCAGAAGGTCGAACCGCCTGCCCACACAGACATACTTAAAATGGTACAAGTAACAGGTTTAATGATAATAGACGTAAGGGAATCTGGGAGTGAACTCTCTTCCTGTCGGTATCAATTCTCTACCTATTCCAGTTAATTAGAGACTGTGGTAAGCAAACTTCCCCAAACACTGGTTTGAATTATAGACGGCAGAATTCAGATTGATGTAAGCTAACAAGAAAACATCATGAGCCATGAACTTTTCTGGCACTAGCAAACAAATCTCTGAAAAATGACAGTGACAGCAGAGTGAAGAGAAAAGACTCGCACCTCTGAGCTTTACGGTATGTGCTCTGCCTTGCTCTCTATTTACACAATGTCTGTATATAGTATGATAACGTATACATTATGAATACTGCCTACTGGCCTTTAAATATGAATCTAGTTAAACACTAAAGTGCTATATAAAAAGAATAAATAACTTGGGGAAGGAAACCTAGGAAACCTAGCAATTACTATCCTGAAAAGCTGGTTGCTACCTGAAAAACAATTTAATTCTCCATGGTAATAAGAATCTGTCTCCATGTAAAACCTCTGTGAAGCTTAAAGGATCACTGTGTAATATTTCGGGGATCTATTAGCAGAAATGGAATATAATATTCATAACTATGTTTTCATTACTGTATATAATCACCTGAAACTAAGAATAGTTGTGTTTTCGTTAGCTTAGAATGAGCCCTTCATATCTACAGAGGGAGCGGGTCCTCTTCACGGAGTCCGCCATGCTGCTCCGCCATGTTTCTCCAGTTGCCCAGAACATACAAACCAAACACTGGCTCTAGAGAGAGCCTTTTGCGTTTTAACGTTACCTAAAGGCCACCGTAGTTCTCCGTTACGCTTGTGAAACTGCAGTAACGTGAGCCGCGGAGGGCAAAATCGTCGTACCTCCAGCCGCCGTCTGACTTCCGTTGCTCCTAAAGTAGTGTCATTATGGTAAAGATGGCCTCTGAGTGAGGCGAACGGCATTACCACGGTTTTGCACTCAGCGGCTCACGTTGGAAAGGGAGGAGTGAACGGAGGAATACTCAGTTGGTTGCAATCTGCAACCACACCACTAGTTGTTGCCAAATCCTACACACTGTACCTTTAAGGACTGTCACACAAGTGTTTTTGAGCAAAATTACAACTCATATTTTCACTCTACTTCTAGCTCTGATTTTGGTGTACACTAACTCCTGAGGGAAATAACTGTCTCTTTAGCTGCTAAATGTTCCGCCAGCTAGTTGCTAACTTTGCCATTATGCTGTTTGTGGTTCTATCAGAGGATTTGCTGCTGCTGGAAACAAGGCTGATGACAGCGTCGGGACTGAATCAAACAGTAAAGTCGGGGGCCATAAAACCCCAAAACAATGAGCTGAAAGATGCTATAAAGCTTTCTAGATTTGAGGGCAACTGCAGAGTTGGATGATAATTCTTTGAGGGTTTGCCACTAAGAATGACCCATTTCAAATTACACAGTTATTATGTAGTCATCTGATCCGTTGTTAATGTAAAATGTTGATAAGTGCAGCTTTAAAGAAACATAGTCATGTGGCATTTCCTTGGGTTGCTGTATCCTCAAATGGTAACGACGTTATCATGTGGCCCAGATAAAGACAGAGCTGTCAGTGGTGATAATCATAATTGACAATTTGAAAAAGAAAGAAAAATCATCTCCACTCCTTATCTAGCGCAGCAGCCCTGTGAAAGAACAGACAGACTCCGGTAGCCTATGATTGAGTAACATTTCTGTAAATTGCATATTGATTTTCCTAATGATATAAAGCACTAATTAATGACGCCCCTCCTGTTATACTGGGGGAAGGGTATACCAGGGTAAAAACCTTTAGGCCTCAGTCTGTGATGAAATCCATTTCTAGTGGCGCACTGATTATTCTCTAATATCTGGAATGCTCATGCAGTGTTTTTGGCCATAAGTCATTTCATGCTTGTATCAATTGCCACGTAAATTCAGGCTGAGCTCTAAAGCCTCCTGCAGCCTCTTAATTACGATGCTCTCAGTGAGCGTGGGTTGGGAGGAGAGGAGGAGGAGAGAGGGAGCATTACCAAATGTCATGCCTACAGACTTGTTATGAACCTGGGATGTAATAGCAAAATTAGATAAATCATTTGCTGAATTTTCAACACAATAGTCTGCTGCAGCTGGACATGGAAACGGTAATTGCAGCTCTTCCACTAGTTGCTACTTCACTGTTCTGTCCACGCAATGGATTGGATCCAAGTGATCCCTCTTGCGTAGGTCACTAACCTGTCACTTACATCATTCTCAATGGCCAGCTAGTTTCATTCACACCGAGATGACCATGAAATTAACATGCCGTTAATCTTAGCGCAGCTCGCTTGGGTTGATGCATTAGCTTTGTTTAAAAGCATTTAATAGCTGCATACATCAAAACAATCTGGCAGCATTCCTGCAGAGCGTTGGAAACAAATGACCAATTTTGTTCCATTATTCATAGAATTACGTCTGACCTGCGACAGTAACAGCCTATTTGTGAGGCACAGACCTTATGCCCAGAATAATCCTGAGGCTGGTGGAGGCCAAAAACACCATGAATACTGCATACACTAGCATATGTTTGGAATCTGAAACAGTCTATCTCTTCCAGTAAGCTATTCATTCAAGTCCCGGCTGAATTTTTACGAAGGAACATAACAGCTGAAAGCACAAGAAAAAAGAAAAAGAAGCCTTCAAAGTCAAAAAGATGTGTTACTTTTGAATGCTTCTTTTAATTGAAAAGCTTTGCAGATTATTTTGTTGGGGAAACAGAAAACGGTTCGTGGACCTCTAAGGCTGCAGAGTCGGCGGTGGTGAGCAGGAGTGGGTGGCTGAAATACAAAAAATACGGAGGGAGAAGCAGCAGATAATGGAGGCGAGACTCCATCTAAACTCTGCTCGTCTTAGTGACGGCCTGAGTGTTACACATCGATCACCTGAGCATTTCTCATCAAGACCCCTCAGCTTTGAGACTAAATGTTCACTCTGTGTTTGAAGGGCCTCGGCAGGAAAATAATACACTAGGAAGTGTCTGGCTAGCTTGATAATCATGTGTGGCTTCTAACGGTCATGTTGAGATTTGTTTCATTACTTTTATTTTTGAGGTAATACAAGAGAGATACAAAAAGAAGGCAGGATTTCAAGTTCCCTGATCAAAACAAACCACATTTAATCTAAACTGACTGGCTAAGGTGATTGAGCCTTGCTGGCTCAGCTCTGTAGTTGGTGAATTGATGGTGTCACGGCCTCACTGTGGTCTTTTCTACCAGAAAGATGGAGATACTGCTGCCTCATTCAGATTTTGTTTTGAATAAACCTTTTGTTTCTGTTTTCTGCTTCGTCATATTTAATGGAGGATGTTTTAGTAATCCTGCGGAGCTGCTTTCAATCCTCAGTGGCCAGCGATGTGAATGCCTTAAAGTGCTGTTTGAGAATGTTTTGGATTATTGTGTCAGTGAGCCTCCCTCTTCATCTTCATTTGCCCCATTTTGTTTTGGAAGGAATGTAAGTGTGTGCGTTGTCCTATAAATTCTTTGTGCTGCTCCCAGCCCAGTCAAAAATGCAGCCAATTCTGCAACCAGTTTAATTGGATCAGCAGGGTGTTGTGCATTGTCATGGGATTGAAAGCTGTTAAGCATACAGTACACACAGGCACACACAAAAACTGAAATTAAAGCCATCTGGTTTAGGAAATCACACTCATATTGTGATGGCACTGCAGATAAAGTAAGTTTGATCCCCAAATCATCCGTAGCACGGAACCTTGAGAAGAACATTAGGAACATTAGAAGTGTCACCTATCTTCATTAACTTAATGCAAAATTAATTGAGGTCATGGTGTCCAAATATTCTTAATGATCTCATTAAACTGTTACGACTTAATAGCAGACCTCACCTGCCTGTGTGACAGAATATCAAAGAGAAACTGCACAAACAACTTATTTCCCTCGCTAATCCTGATTGGACATGATCAGCTCAGCTATCAGCTCGACTATCAGCTCAGCTTGATCGTGTATTGAACTTCCTGTCTGGATTTCTTTGTCTGGCCGTGCGATAATCAAAATACAATAACAGCCATGCGCTGTATCAAAATTAAACCTGATTAAAACCTCAAAAAGATAGACATGATATTTCCTCCAAATATCACTAATGACTTTCTGGTAGGTGCTGAATTAGAATATAAAAGCACATGTGGATTTAAAAACATACACACTTGAATTAAGCACACTTTGATGGTTAGTTAAAGAGGCGTGACATCGGGGTAAGTGGGGTCACCGACCGATAACCACTCGGGCTTTCTGGTGGTGATTTGCAGATGAAAACTAATTAACAGTGAAGAAAAAAATGCTCACAGTTTTTAAAAAAAATTACTTTATATTACTTAATTAGAAAAATTAACAAGCTCATTAGTGGACACTGGGGCATATAGGTCCTTGCAAGCCACATAGATGGCTGGTATTTTAGTCTCTCTTAACAAAGCATGCATGTAAGTTTTTGGATAAATTTTACATTAAGTGGTGTGAAAAGCAAAATGATTCTTGGCTTGCGGTGACTTTGTCTTGGCAAGTTTCCAGTTCATTATACAGTACATGGTAGGCTCAAGATAGACGAATAAGGAAAAGGAAGAAAAAAAGCAGCGATAGAAAAAGGAGGAAAAAGGACGTGGATAAGAAGTAGGAAATGCCGGGTACACACTACATGAGAATAGCCAATTGAAAACCAAGCTGAATGAAGCGGAGGGACAACCACCGTTGTCATGGCGGCTGCGGCTAACGCATGATCTAATGCAAAACACGAAGCATAAAGTAGTACTAAGATGGACCTCAGAAATGGTGCATCAACTTGTTTATTTGTGGCAACAATGCAAGTGTTTATTTAACATGACTTCGTCCATCCATCCTTTGTGAATTTTCAGTATAAAGTAGTGCAAAAACTAACATCGCTAGCTCTTCCTGCCCATCGTCCACCAAGTTTGTTTACACTAAAGGTACGTTTGATCGCGAGAGATTTTGGGAGATTTCCGTTTTTTAGTCGGGACTCTAGTTATTCATGAATGAATCTGTTAGTGTATGGTGTGCTGTTTTGGCCAAACCGCTCGCTACACACTATAGGAACAGAGCTGTTAGATTTAACATAACATGTTGTGTGTGGGGTCTCTCACATTTTCAAAATCTGTTAAGATTTGAAAAATCTTTTAGTGTGAGCCATAAGCAGTAAAGAGATGAGGAAAGGAAAAGTGCGATAGTAAAGGAATGACAGAGGTAGCCATGGGAGTGTGAGCCGATGTCGGGACGAAAGTTGTAGAGCACAGAAAGGAAGTCAGGTATGAAGCCAGCGAGCAATTTTAACTTTCCAAAGAAGACCCTACATAAGCTGCTACTCAAGCCCTGGGATTTGGAAGATAATAGGCTGTAATACAATTGTCAACACTGAGTCATCCAGACATGTGGCTCAGAGGCAGAGCTGGTGGTAATAGGGCTGACACAGAGTAATCAATACGCCAGAACTCCTCACACATACAAAGATCTGAGTCTGAGAGGTGAAACACTACACTAAATTGTTTACCTTCATTTACACAAACATCCAGCCGCTGTCTGGCTAATCTGTAAAGATAAAAAGAGACCGGGGAACTTCAAGTCTTATAATTTTATGGTAAACAAGTCTTCTCAGAGTATGTTTTAATATCGCTGGATAGTTATGTTTGGGGTGATAAGGCAAGGGGGCCTGACTCACATATTAAACATGCCAGGTCTCTCACACAAACTCCGCCATCTCCACTACCATAAGGCAGCCAGAAACTGCTTTACATTAAAATGCATTTTCCTTATTTGTAGGCTGGCTTTGGCTTCGATTAATGTCCGTGCTCATTTCAAGTTCTCTTTATGAATCCCGATCAATTTATAATTTTTTGAACACGGAGAGACCTCACGTCCCAACCTGTTAACCCTCAAAATGAGACATAAATGATTTATGAATGCCCTTCATGAACACTGATATGCATGCCAATGCATTTGTCATTCTTCTCCTTTTTGTGTGAGAAAATGGCAAAGTCGGGGCTTAAAAGAGACATTTCCCTTTTTGTGAGGTAGGTGACCTCAGTATTCATGTGCCGTTTACCACTTATTAAACATTTACATTAATTTCCTTTGAGTGGAAACATATGCAGGGAACTTAGAATAGACCTGTTGAGACTTTTCTATTTTTTTTCTGACCTGGAATATCAGACAAAATGTTCAATCAGTGATGAAAAGGTGACTGAAGCGGATGTCTACGGGGCTGGGCCCCCTATACAAAACCAGCAATAATGCATCATCATAACTGCAAAACCCTACAGAAGCTTTTTATGTTCAATAGTTGTGAGTCCACACTAGAGAGATGATTCTTTAATAATGCAGATTGTTTTCAATATAAGGCAATAAATAAATGATTAAGACATGAATGAGACTCAGATTATTAATCGTCTGTGCAATCTGATATGGAGCATAATGAACTGATTGGAAGTGTCAATGGAGCGTCTGACTCAGCCTTCATATCACAGAAGTATTCTCCCATCACAATTGTTTTCAAGCTCTTTTCACACAAGGAAACTGCAACAATACTGAATAATCACATGAAAGAACAGATAAAACTCCTGGTACCGCATGATGCCAATATGAAAAATCACATAAACATTGTAATTTAAACTGCATATGTTGTATTTAAGTGAAATTCTTAGTCATGCATGGCTATCAAAGGGATAGTTTGGGTGTTTTGAAGTGGTGTTGTATAAGGGTACTTATCCATAGTAGGTGTATTACTTACAGTAGATGACGGTCGGCACGCCCCCAGCATCAAGAAACAGACAGGAGTACCGTCACCGGAGCAAAGCAATACAGTGCTGTAGACAGGGACTGCAGAAAAACGTATTTTAGCCACCTAACAGAAAGGCTCACCTAAAAAAAAATATATTTATAATATTTTCATCGCTTTATCAGACAGCCCTTTCCTTCTCCTTTCCGACGGGGAACTGAACTGAAAGTGAAACTTATCTATGCTCTCTCCAAAGCCAGCAGGCTCAGATGACAAAAACAATATAGATACATTTCACTTTCAGTTAAGTTCGCCGTCAGAAAATACTCTAAATCTAGCGTACACATAAACGGATATAGATTTTTTTTAGGTGAGCCTTTCTTTTAGGTGACTAAAATACGTTTTTCTGCCGTCCCCGTCCACAGCACTGTATTGCTCTGCTCTAGTGACAGTGCACCTGTCTGCTTCTCCAAACTGGGGGTACGCCGACCATCATCTACTGGAAGTAATACACCTACTATGGATAAGTACCTCATATAACCCCACTTCAAAACACCTGAACTATCCCTTTAAGTTCCTAGGGAGGTCTAATACTGCGAACGGCTGTTTTAACATGTTGGTTCACCATTGAGTGATGACTTCAAGGAACTGGACCTTGTAGATGAGCTTTTTTTACATTCAAATCCAGGAATACACTGTCCATCTATTGTACATGGATTAACAAACTTTGCAGGTGAAGCACAGGGTCAACAGCAGAACAATGCCCCCAGAACGAAAAACTAGTGCTTCATCCGCAGACTGTACTGGTGTCAACCTCTTATGTTAAGTGTAAATCCTAATTTGCGATAATAACAGTGCTAAAGTTTCCTTCAACCTGTTGTTGCTCAACTTGGTCTTGAAAATACTTTGAAATCAGAAACTATTATTTTGTGTATAGTAGGAATGCATCAATTCACAGCCTCAAAAGAAGTTGTCCTTCTACCTGGGGACTAGCTGTGTCTGTGGCAACAAGTATTCATACCGCTCTCTACAGCACCATCACAATAAACGTAACTCTTAGCGAAGTAAGTTGGCATATTTGCATTACAAATGAGTAGCAGGCAGACATTATTTGGCGAAACACACTTGCTGTGACATAATAACGACATAGTTTATATTCTGACTGGATGCAGCTCTCTGTTGTCACCGTCCACGTAGCCTATTACCTTTTCTATTACTCAGTTGATTGATTCTCAAACTCTGTGTCTAAACAGGGAAATATGAACTTTACATAAGCCGTGGAGGGGAATTAATTAAATCCCAATCATTTTCACAGTCACAGTGGCTGCCCTCTAAAGCAGTTTGACTGACAAGACTTTTTTTTTTTCTAATTTATAAATCTTCTGTAGCACAGTGCACACCGGAGATGGAGGGCGAGGTTGATTTGAAGTGTTTTTTTTTAAAGGGATGTTCCCTCCATTCATTCACATTCACAGATATGGGACACGAAACTTTACCAGAACAATAAACTTGTGAAATTGAATTTTGTATCACCTAGACAATATTGTTATCAAGGCCAGACACACCCAGAGAGAAATACGGAGTGAGAGAAAGAGAGAGACAGAGAGAGGTGTTGGCAGTAAGGAAAGAGGTAGCAGTAAATAAGAGGAGAAATTACAAGGACAAGGGCAAGACAGCAACTACTATCTATTCTTAGCTAGAACAGAGTGACAAAGGGCAAAGCAACCTCCTCAAATTAGTGAAAGAATAAGATATTTGGAATAAGAGAAGAAGAGAGAGAAAATTTGAACATTTTGTGCAGGTCAGGGAGGCAGGCGTACATTTCATCTGCTCTTCAGTGGCACATTCAATTATAAAGCATTTTATCATTTGACAGTGTTGGGAGGAATAATTAGAAGCATGGAGCATGTCGAGCCTGGAACCCCAACTGGCCAACAACAAATAGCGGGGAGCACGGCAGTGTCTGAGAGAGAATAGGGATTAACTAGTGAATAACAGCATCAGCCATGCTTCAGAAGTAAAACCTAACTCCCCTCATCGCCCTTTTATACAAACCCGCCAATCAGCTCTAACCATTATGAATCGAGAAAGAGAAAGATGAGTTTAAATGATGTTGTTTTGTATGTATGAATATTAGGGCTGGGACGATACACCTAACTCCCTATTTGATATTATCATGATACTTGGATGCTGATTCAATATGTATTGCGATTTTTGTTAACTTTTTTAACACTAGACCATGGGAAAAAGTTGAATCACACACTTCTAGGGACTTTTAATTTGAAATTTTAATTTTCCTCTTTATACATCCATGATCAGCTCCGTTTGACTGTATTTAACATAAATGTCAGTATATGGGTGCTCTACAGTTGTATCGTCGGCCGATTTGACCATGGAGATGCGAGCGGCGGCTGGCTTGACCGCACATTACCGCAATATAATAACTTTTCCTGTCCACGACAGAGTTAGCAAGCAGCTTTAGTCATGATGTCTAGCTCTGATTTTCCTGGTAATGTGTGAAACCCAAAGTGTTTCCATACTTTACTGTATATGAGTTACCACTCTGGATTTAATATGTGAGGGTTCAAGTCGTATCTACGCGGACCCTTTGCTGTTTTGTACTTCCTTGTTGCGATCGGCTGTGGTTTGTTTTGGTTGACGGATACGAAACGGATATGACGTCACGTCACTCAGACTACAACAATAAAAGCAGTACCTTCCTTCTACCTCCGCATAGACTAAAATGAAGCAAATATATTGATTTTGGCATTAAAAAAAATGTGCGATACATAGGTGAATACATTGTTTTCCCACCCCTAATGAATACAGTGTGCAGCCTGTTTCTGTGTCAACGTCTCTGGTTTATGATACACAGCTTATATCCGGGTAGCAGATAGACAGGCAGGTAGATAAGCAGGCCATGAGGCTGCAACCATATGTATGTGTGAGTGGGAGGGACGATGGAGATGCTGTGTAGGTGAGCATGTACATGAATTTATTCATTTAACTTGTATCATTCATATATGTGTATGTATGTGTGACAGTCAGGAAGTTCTGGCAGCTCTTCAGGCACAGATGCATGACAATGACTGCAGTGACAAGAGGGATCACGGGTGTGTGGAGGGGAAATGGAACATGAAGAACAAAACAAACAGACGGTGGGGTGTGAGTGTGTGTGTGGGGGTTGAACTGATGGCCCCCGCTTTGCAGAGAGGGATAATATGTCAGCCGGCGCCGTGTGTCAAAGCGTGATTTTGACTGTTTTTGTGTGTATGTGTGTGCGAAAGTGAGAAAGAGAGCCGGCACCCTTTCATCAAGCCTCAAAATGACATCACAAAGCGAGAGTGTGCCATGCGAGGCGCTGCTGGGCCCGATCCTGTGCTCACCTAACCTTCAAATGACATTAGGCATCCCGTCAACATGTGATGAGTCACTGCCAACCTGATGTGATTTATTCAATCGTGCCGAGTAGCTTGGATCGTGGGATTTCAAATCACTTAGATAGAAGCCATGGAGCAGGGACTGAGCGCTAACGTGTGTGCGCGCTCTGTTTGTTTTGATCGTTTGTGTGTAAGCATCCATCAGACGAGTATTCGCGTGTGAGTGTAACATTAAGTTAAAGCTGAAGGAAGCTGCATGATGTCGGCTACTTTACAGAGAGAAGCTGTAAAAAGCCCTGCGGAGCTGTTCAGTATCCGTGCTCTTCCGTGAAGCATGTTTTTGTTTTAATCTCTCTGTTCACTGCGACCCAAGGGCCAAGATTGCTATTAGATCTTGCAATTAAAGCCCAGGATATTAACGGCTGGTATTAAGTGGACTTAATGGGGAGAGAGGAAAATAAACCGGGCGCTGAGAGCTTTATCACACGGAATAAAAGAAACAATGTTTGATACAATCTGAGTGATGCCTGTGCGCTCCTGTTCCCTCCTCATCACCCGTGTGTCTAATTCTGATCAGCACCATCAACTAAAGGGACTCCTTGTTTCTAGATTAAGCATTACATTATCCAAGACCAGTGCCTCGGATATCACAGAGCAGAATTAATGTAGCGAGGAGCACATAGCAGGTTTCAGAGACCGCTACGAGGCGCAACTATCTGAATTCTATAGGGACAGCCAAGCAAACTAAAAAAAATCATCTCTCTTCGCCCCAGGCAACGTCCACTGGAAGATCATTAGCTCTAATGATGGTCAATGAATGGCCATTCTTTCACATTCATCTTCTCCATAGAGACCTTAGTAATAAATGACTGTTGCCATATATAAATAACAAACACAAAAATTAGGGGGAGCATAAAAGAGAGCATGCAAACAGCTTTATGCTATACTTGAATCGTATATTACACATTTTGAAACATGAGACCGCAATCTCTAGTGCAATAATTCAGCTTGGTTATGGAGAAAAGGAGCAGCTGTACCTCTTCTTCTTCCTCACCTAACTTCTCACTCCAGATTAACAACATCAACATGTAACGGAATAAACAAACACGAGCGAAATGAAGACTGAAAGCAGTCAAATCCATAAGTGGGCATGACAAAAAACCCTGATACGAGACGGGTAGCTGCATGAGGACGTTGATGAGCGTCTTGAGATGATTCAGAGGGAAACAGATTAGGCAGGGGAGCAGTCTGGCAGATCATTAGTCAGGGATGTCAGGACCAGAGATAAATGAAGTGTCAGCAGAGGAGGGAGACAGAAGAAAGGAATGGTTGGAGAAAATAGAGGGAGACAAGGGCAAGAAGAAGGGAGGAGAGGGCAGATGCAGAAAGGATGGAATATATAAGACAATTTAATGCTTATGAGCCATAAAAAGCTGTAAGGTAATTGTGGAATTTCATAGCAATAAACTGAGATTGCAAGGGAGTTGCATAACACTTTCAATAACATTAGCTGAAAGTCTCTATTTTCATAAGTATGTTATCTAATGCTAATACATGCATAATTAATCTTACATGCCCCGTTTAATACCCCTTTAATTTATGTAAAAATGATGCCCATGAGTCATTGCAACTTTAATTCATTGTTCTGACTCATTTGACATTAATGCAGTGCTCCTTTACACCCCCATTGACTGGTACTTCTCAACTTCAGCAAACTTCATTAACTTTAATGCCACTGTATCAAAGTTCTTCAAACAGACAAACTGTTGAGATGACTCAAACTCACTGAAATACTGAGAGTTTTCATATTCACAATGTGACAAAAAAAAAAGTGACAGTTTGAAGCAACATTCCCTGCACAGCATGCATGCATACTTCAAAACGCCATATACCCTTGCAACTTGCATTTCAAAGCAGTGCTCGACATGAACTTTTTGAGGCACTTGTCCTTCAGCAGCCAGGTCTCCTAAAAATTACGTTCCCTTACAACAAAACTGCATTGCCAATTAAATTTAGAGGGAAATTCATCTTCTCTTCCAGATTACGTTTTTTTTTTTATGTATGACAAATACATTTCTAATCAAAGTGTGTTCAAGTCTGTGTAGGGAGGAGGTCGGGGTGGATGGACGGGTCAAACAAACACAGGACTTTCACCCAGGAGACCGCTGTTTGTGTCCTGTGTGAAACGAAAGTCAATGTTGACTTATTTTAATGTTGCGTTAATCTTTTAATGTATGCAGAATTCAGACAAACAGTTGAAAGCATCCAAACAGTGTCAACATATTAATGATTCAATTTATGATTTTTTTGTTTATTAGATAGATAGATTAATAGATAGATTGACTGATTTTACAATCATTAAAATACACAAAATACTGCTTCACGTGAAGACGGTTATCACATTTGCAAAACTGTCGAGTATTAGATTACACAATAAAACCACAGGTTTATTTCCATGTGATGCGATCCGTGTGTGTGATCCTGTGATGGTGGGGCAAGATGCCAAGTCTGGTCTAGACCGACAGGTGCAAATATAATATCCATTCAATCACATAAAAGAAACAACATAAAAGGACATCAATGCAAGGTTTGTGCAAGGTCCCTATTTTAAGAGACTATCTAATAGCTATTTCTTCATAGCCTCATTTAAAATTTCTCTCTGCTTCAATGAATTTAAGAGATACTGGAAGTTTATTCCATGTATGAAAAGGTGTTTTTGCTCATAGAATTCTTGGATCTAAAAAGGATAAAGTCTTTTGAGCCTCCTTTTGTTGCATTGTTGTGATTGTCTCTGAAGCGATTAAAGTATTTGGACAGATATTTGGGACCTCAATATGAACAATTTCAAGTCCCATCTTGATTTGTATAACTCTTTTTTTCAACTGGAAGCCAATGAAGTTGTTGAAAATATGCTAAATGAAGATGGTACGGTGAGGTAACTTTAACACAACCCATTTTGGGCAGTCTGGCGTTTTGTTTGTGATGCCCAGCAATACAATACGTCGTGTCTACAAGATAACCCAAAATTGCAAAAACTTGAGGAAACTCTTGTGAGACCCGCTGCCCGACGACCTATCCTAACCTTAACTATTCAAGGTCAATGCCTTACTTTAACCATCATGCAAGAGTTTTGCAACTTGTAACGTGGGTTACCTTCTAGGCACGACTGTGTCATACTCTGAAAACCTCGCGCCCAGAGGGGAAAACAATCGGTGCGACAATATGCAGCTGAAACGCTCAACAAATGCCTGTAGCTAGTTAAAAACATCAGATTTCAGTATGTCAAAGGATTATTTTAGCACCCTACAGTCTACCAGGGTTGCAGTTGATAACTAATATAATGATGGATGGTGATGAAGTTGATGAAGTTAGCTGTAAGCAAACTAATGTTAGCTATGTGTTAGCAAGCTAACTGTACTGTAGTTAGCATAGACTGTTTATAAAGATGGACTACAAGACATCTCCCCAAAAGTGAAGCCAAACGTTGGCATACTGAGCGTCAGGATCCCACAGTTCTTCCTGATGATGCTTCGCTTTTATCTTCTTAAAGGCTCAGTTTTTCGGTTTGGCCGCTTATAAAAACTTAGTTTGGGGTTCTTTATCCTGTTGGTAGTGCATCCCACGACACAGTAGCTTTTAGGGATCTGCTCGTTGTTTGCTTGCAGATGGAATTGACAAGGAGGCACCTTCACACAATACTAAGTCAATGGAGAGCAATGAATTGTTTTCCCCTCCGGTGTGGGCGGGACTTAATTGTGCTTTGTCTTTATAGTCAAAGTGACATTCAACTAATGTTCTGGCTAACATCTTTAATGTTGATTTATCCAACAAACCTGATTGTCATGCCAAGAATTTTGTCTTTTGGCAGATTTTAGTGAGGACGTTCAGAGCTATGGTCTCCCCTGAAAGGTGTTTGTCTAATGTACTTCCTCAATACTTCACTGTGTCCTTAGCTAAAGTTACAGTCTCTCCTACCTTTACCTTCATCTCTGAGGTATTTCGCTGGCTGCGAGTCGAGGAGGCGTCTCTCAACAGCCGAGTGTGCCATTGCGGTGCCACTCATTGCGATGACTCACTGTCAGTAATCGCACTACCTGTCTCTCAGCTCTTTGGAGTGTTATTTAGTGTTCCCTACAAGCTAACATGACATGGTTGGTACCAATCGATTTCTTAGGTTTTCTAGTTTCATATGATACCAGGAACTTCACTCTAGCTTTAAGACTGAGCCCGCTACAACCTCTGAAAGACAGAATAGCGGCCAAGCCCGCCGGCAGGCTGTGAGATTGTTAAAAGGTTAATAGTTTATATAATAAAAGATCGATACATGACGTCTGTGATACAATATTGCCACGCAAAATATCGCGATACTATGCTACTATTTTTTTCCCCCACCCCTAATGTCCAGTGGGGCAAGTCAAGTCAAGTCTCTTCCACTTGGCGTACAAAAAATCCACGTATCCTGGACAAGCGGACAGGCTTTAATGTCAAGCCCTGGAAAGGCTCATCTGTAAACAGAACATCTCTGGTTGAGATATCAGTGTTTCAGTTACAGGATGTTATGTATACCATGCATGCAGCAGAAACGCAGCCCGATTCAGTGGATGTCCTTGGAGCCTGGAGAATCGCTATAATCTCAGCATTTCTATCCTATTTAGGGAGATGAGATCAGTGCACAAAGAGAAGAGCTGAAAGAGGATGGGTGATATAAAGAGGGTTTTGCTTCATTTTAGATATCCTGTTTAGGATGGTGGATTTATAGTGGCTTACACCACTGAAAAGAAATATGTCTGTGCATGTGTGTGTCTGGAGTAAGGGATGGTGGGGTACGGTTCATGATAGTCACCATCAGCACCATCAGTCCCCATGGGATCTCATTATTCACTGCTCAAGCCGACTACAACATAACAAGCACCAAGTGGTCACACATTCGGGCATTTCTGTCGGTCAGTGTTCATGTGTACATGCAGTGAATGGTCCATTATGTGAAAAGTAAGAGAAATCACTGGATGGACATAAAAATCCATAAAATGATAAAAGAGACATTGAGAGAATAACAAAGGAGACAGAAATAAAGAATACATGAGACGGAGGTTTTCGGAGAGAGAAGGGCAAAAATTGAGGAGGTGAAGCAACAGTTTTTGGTCGGTTGGCTCGGGTCCCGGCTGCTGATTGATCTCCAGGTGACAGCCGGTGTCGGGGGCCTTCGGCCAGGCTGTCACTCCCTCCGCTCTCCCACCCTCCCACCCCCTATCATCTTCGCTCTGTCACTCTCTCTTTCTCCCCTACTGCTTTTTAAGCTCTCAGTTGTGCCAAATAATCTCTCACCTTCCCTCTCCATTGATACAACTTCTCTCTCTCTTTCTCTCTGTCTCTCCTTCTCCCTCTCCTCCTCATCATCATTCTGCTCCTCCACCCTTTTCATCCCAGTTGGTTGGACAGTTGGTTTCTCCACTGCTCTCTTCTACCCTCCAACTCTGCCTTTTCGTTCCCCCACTGCTGGGGAACCAACTGTCCTCTGCTAAGAACTGTCCATTTCACACCACCTATTTAGTATGCAAGAGAGCATAATTGCTCATGTGGAGGGATTTAGTCTGTGTTTGTGTCCGACCATGTGTGTGTGTGTGTTTGAATTTGAATGTGCGTCAGTGTCTGTGCCCCGAAAGCCTACGAATGCAGCACATTAGTTTTCTTCAGACATAGCCTAAGGATATTTTGGTGACCTTGGTCTTTAGTGAGTGTGCGTGTGTTGCTCAATTATAGGGATTTCATTTTCCTGTGTGTGGGCGTGCACATCCACTTTGCCAGTTTGTGCTTGCGCGTGTGCTCGTGTGCGTGTGCACATGCATACATACGGGCACCCTTGAGGGGCATGCTTAATGATGGGCTCGTTTGCACAGCTCTGCCTCTAATGATCTATTAAAGTACACTTAGCCAGTAATTATACGGCCAGTCCCAAAAGGCTTATGAGGACCCCACAAGGGATAGCTAAAGATACAAGAAGACGAGATGAAAAGTCAATTTGTTCTATATAATGCACAGGAATCAATAATGTTATGACTTTAACCTTTGAGTTTATGAACAAAAATAAATAAATAAAGGATACTGTCAAATTATAATTTTCTCCTGATGTGATCACAGGGATTAGGTGTTCCTCAGGCTTTGTTTTTCAAAATCGCATACTAAAATACTGCATATACTCAGTATGTCCTGCCTTCTGCCTACTAAATCATCGATTTAGTTTGCCATTACCAACAGACTGTTCACACTGAAGTAAACTCAAGCAATACGTCTTCTCTGCATCACATGACTGTATCAATCACGCCGTTACCAGTCCGAGCTACCGCTGAATAAAAAATGTTTATCTCAAATGTAAATCAACATTACATCTTCCACTGAATTTGATATAAGTAAAATTAAAATTAGTGTTAAATATGTTTTCTGTAGTACATTACATATGTGAGCTTTTTCCTCTTAACTGTACCTTAACGTCACTCGCCATCACTCCTAATTATTTTATCCAACGGTTAATTATTTAAACCATCTGCCTCACAGTCCGCCATTGGACAGTCTAAAGAGACGCAATGTATTTTGGGGCGGTTGCGTATGTCCAGTAAGCTCACGTCTCATATTCACAAATCCTTGCTAATCTGGTATACATCTGGGCATTTCTCACATACACAAAATCCACACACACACACACAACTTTTTTGCATTTGTAGCCTTCTTATTCTTCTTTGAAGAAGTTATGAATGCAATGACCAAATTTAATGTATATTGTTTGTACTTATACTTTAAGTATCTCACTGTATTTTGTAACTGACTGTCCTGTTTTAACTGGATGTTTTATGTCCTGTATTATATGTGTTATGTCTTCTCCTACTGTGGACGCAAGGAAGATTAGCAGTCGCCAAGGCGTCAGCCAATTGGGATCCAGTTAATAAACAATAAACATACTATGCAGCTGGAACGCACTACATACTCACTTTAACATCATACTTAGTATGTTAATATGCGATTTCGAACACAGCCCATCAGACCATTATTCTAGTCATTAACAGAATTGTCTCATGAAGTTCAAGAGCAGCAAGTAGCCCCTCAGATTCCAGTGCCTCATCTTCTAATTAGGCAATACAAATGCTGTTCGGATGTGTTTTACAGTTCTTTTTGGATGGATCAAAACTATTCGCTTTGTACTGTTTTTGCATTCTCAAACATTTTTGTCAACTGTCTTTTTGTTTCCATTTGTTTTGTGTTCTTTTTTTTGTGAAAGTGGGTGCACAACCCAGCTGCAGTCTCAGGCACAAACAGTCCTGAAAGCAGTATCGGAGTAGGATGAATAACAGTCCAGTCAGACTGGATTTCGACAGGTGAATTCATTAGCATAGTGAGGGGGAAAGCAGGCGGAACAGGAGTTAGCGTGGGTAGGATTGTAAGCATAAACTGCAGGACCTAGCATTGCAAGCCTGCTAATAACAGCAGTGTAAATTCTTGGCCCAATCCTAATGTCCCCCGTAAGCCTTGAACCCTCAGGGACTTAACTGATGTCACCTGGTAAATGGTTGGGTATGAGAGGCTGCAAAAGGCTTGAAATGGTAAATAAATATGAATGGGACAGCACTTTGCGGCGACATATCACGTAACCTTGACAACGCCAATTATGGGTTTTTATTCTACAATCTTTACAGCCTGATTTTTAGGATTTTACCGCTTGATTTTAGAAGGAAACCATTATCAGCAAGTAGAGTTGGGGCGGTAATAGTGACTAAATAGATATTCACCACCTCTCATCCTCTTTACAGGCAGTAGATAGTTTCCAAAATGGGCTAGGAGGAGAATCAAAGAGAGTTTCTTAAAGGAGAAGACGGTTTTTGCCTTTAAGATGCAGAATCCCTAAGCATTAATATACATTTTTGTGTTGCTGTATAACTGTACACCACTAACAGATACTGTAGACCCCACACATTATTCCTGTTGAAGAGGTCCAGCTGAGTACAGGTATCATTTACATATCTCATACATATCTTTCCAACTCCGTATCTCTCCCTCTCACCTCTCCCGTGATGTCCTTGTGGCTCATCTTGACCATCTCCGGACTTACCTGGAATATATTTGTTAGCAGAATTTACCAGAGTTGTTTATTTTTAACACTATCAAAGTGAAACATTTGGGATTTCCAGCTTCCTGAGAGGTTGGCAGTGGGGATAATAGGCCTCCCACTCAAAGTCAATATCCACAGCTTCCTGCTGCCCTGCACTCCGAGTCTGTATCAGTGCAGCCATCCACTGGTGTCTTCACAGTGGAGTGACTCATGCTCCTCTCGGTCTGAGAGCTTTTTCCACCTGCCTGCTTATCAGTAATTTAATTCACTGACCTATTCCCCCTTTTTGTCTGAACGTCCATTATCTGATTTGCCTAATCCCCTCTCTTACAGATGAAAAAAGCCATTTTTCTCTTTTTCATTTTTCTGCTGCGGCGTAGCCGTGCCTTAGACTTTGTAAGCTTTGATATCTCTGGGAGACAGTCAACATTTCCCTCTGGCTGACTAAAATGTGTGTTTTTGGTTGGGTTTTTTTAAAAATGAGATTTTGGCCCAATCCTTAAAGCTGGTACCACACACCAAATGTGGGTTTCTAAAGGAAGTAGTTTGCACCTTTGATCATTGTTTTCCCAGCAATGTTGCTTCCTTTCATGTATACACCCCTCTAACCTCTCCTCTACTTGTCTTTCCAACCTGTTGACCATTGTAACCTATATAATATACACACATACCGTATGCATGGCTCCCATTTGTTCTCCCCATGCTCTCCGCTCTGCCTACAACTCCCCAGTGTCACCTGCCACCTCTTTACTCCCACACCACACGTTATTATTTTCTGCCTCACCATCCCCTCAGTCTCCTCTTATCTTCAGAGTCCCCGGCCTTGGTGACAGACGGGTAGACTGGTCTTGGTCTGGCTGTCATAAGCTAGATGGCACAACCAGCTGCCAGGCGAAGGCTGCCACCTGAGGGGGTACTAGCTTCTGACACCTCTATTAACCTTCAGGAAACGTCCATCTCTACTCACACCACCCCCTCCGCTCCTTCCTACTCTTCCTCACCTCTATCTCCGCCTGACCCCCCTGTCTGCTGCTCCCCAGGCGAAGACAAACCAGCTTGTCCCTGAAGCAAAAGAGCCAAATAACAAATACCTGTATTTTTTTCTCCTGCTATCCTGGAGCATTTCAATATGCCACGGATTTCTATCTCACTTTCTCAATTATCGTTCTCAGTGTCCTTTTTTTTTCTCCCCAGTTTCCTGTCTCCAGTCTGTCTCGGGCTCTTTCTGTCCGCCTCTCTCTAATTCTAGCCCCTTAGCATTGCAATCCAGTATTCATACAATGACCTGTGTGTCAGGAATAGCATATGGCCAGTGCAAAATGCATGGTTTTGTGCAGTGACGCATAGCTAAATGGTGGGAATGAACAAGTAGCTACAGCTTTCCCATGTCAATCAGCCGGAATAATGGGAGTTGATGAAAACTAAGTGAGGCGGATTAAATCGGATGTAAACATATTTGATTAACACATGCCCTTTTTACCTTGACAATGATTCGATGTATCATTTGGTGTTATTTAAAATAGATTATGGCAGAAGATGACAGCTCCCATATAAATCAGCTGCGTTCACCCAATAATCTCTGTCTGTCTCTCTCTCATTGTGCCCCGCAGGAATTCTCTTTACTCCGACTGGACGACGTGGTGGACCAACGGGTCAACATAATCGGTTTCTCAGTGTTCAACAAAACCCATCCCTTCTTCCAGGATTTTGTGCTAAGCCTCAACCGCTCCTGGCAAGAGAACTGTGACCATGCACCCTTCGCTGGCACCCCGGTTAGTACACACACACATGATATCACACACACACACACACACACAGAGGAGACCAAGGTTACCCATGTAAGAATAATGGATGATCCCTTTTTATTTATTTCCTTACCGAGTCCAAACAGGGTCTTCCGAGGCATTACTCTTCCAGTATACTGCCGTATCTCAGACTCACCCACTGAAACACTGAAGTCACTTAGACACAAAAAAGACTCTGAAATACACAGGGATGACATTTATCCAGTTAACTGTTGTAATTGCAGGTGTTGCTGTAGGCAGTTGTTGTTTCCCAGACAGCCCATTAGCAGCGTATGCCACCTTCCTTATTACATTTATAATGGCATCCTCCTTGTTAAATTTGCTTCAGAGGAAATGCAACGCAAAAGAGCTGCTTACCTTCACTGCATCCCCCCTTGAAATCATCCACTGCTCTCATCTAAACATTGTCTGTAGCTCAACATTTAACATACCGTCACATGCTCTGCATATTTAAATGAGCGACTTCAAAAGAGCTTCAAATCACCAGGCCACTGTTTACATACGAATGACTGAAGACTGTTGCAGGTTTGTATTTTAAGGAACTTGAATATAGAGATAGAAGTAAAGCCTGCCCTCCATCCAGGATTTATACTCCTCCAGAGTCAGGAAAAGGGCAGGAAGCATCACTGCATACCCTTCAACACCCTGGAAACTATGTGTTGAACGTCTCCCCTCTGGTAGGCGCTACAGAGCACTGTACGCCAAAACAACCAGACACAAGAACAGTTTCTTCCTGCAGGCTGTCACTCTGATGAACAGATAAATCAGTCATACACCCTCGAACACCATAACATCCACTGCTGCCGTTATTGATTATAATTTCACCACATTTTTTAATATGCAAGCTGCATATCATCCGTTACGGTCAATACAAATCCTACATGCTGTAGTATATAGACATGCATACATGCACATACTGTAAATAATCATCCAGTCCATGTATATCCATTTAGCATTTATTTATTTGCACTATTTGTATAGTTTACAACATACAGAACACTTGACTTGTATATAGACGTTGATTTTTAATTTATTTTTATTGTTGGTCATTGCTGCTTTTTATGTATATATTCATATAATATGTATATATACAGCTATTTTTTCACATACATACATTACACATTTCATTTATTTGTCCAGCTTTGTGGTCCTTGTTCCTTGCTGTAATGTTTATTTCCAACTCTGCATCACGCCAAAGCGTGTAATAGACCCGCCTGTCTACCAGAGGATCTCCGAGGCATGAATATTACACGTGTGTATTAAGGTGCACTACCAGCAAAGGACAACAAAACCGCTGAGTTTGGGTTAGGAAACAACATAATGGTTGGCTTTAAAATAAGCATGTAATCTACATAAAATACTGTATGTATGGAAACAGCGTAACATAAGTACAGAAAACACGTCACAAATAAAACAAAACACATCTCCTGGTTGAAAGTCCTTTGTTTGGACCCGTCCACCTCCCCTCCCGGCCGCCATAAGCAGTCTTTTTCACTTTTTATTCTACGTCACTAGCTCTGAGCGTAGTATATTCACACGGATGCGTTTACATTACAGTCAGAACAGACTACATTTGTGTATACATGAGCAAAAATCAAGAAGGCCGTTCTTATTGCAGGCTTTTTCCTTGGGCATTATCATGTCATTCACACGCCTTTTCATGCACCAGAGTAAGAGTGTTGGCCTTTAAATGTGATTCTGATTCTGATCATTTGTCTTATGCTGGCTCAACAGTTTTTTATATTTGAGCCAACCATACTAGACAGAAGAATTGGCCCTCATGCTTGAACATTTTGTATTCTCGGCATAACACTCTCACACTTTTTTTTATGAGATAGGCTTATCGGACTTTTCAACGTCCGATTCAGCAAATAAGATGTCGTAAATGACCTGCATAAACATGATGAGTGCCACCTATTCGTAAATGAGCTCTTGTTCACGAGACCGAAATTTATGAGTATTATCTCACTCCCCAGTAATCCCTCTCAAGGCTAAGCTCTGGCACCCATTTGTCCAGAAGTGTCACTCATAAAAAGAGAGTAACAAGAAGAGCTTCACCAGCTACTAAATTGAATTCCTGCTCTCGGAGTCCAGTAAAGAAACTCTTACTGTATTATTTCTTACATGTCAATAGTGGAATTAACTTTCTCTTAACACATACCATTATATGTATATGAATCAATATTAAACCATCAATACCATCAATATTTAAGTGTTGTCTTCCATCATTTATTGGTTTTGAAAATAGCCAGGCTTACAGTATAATTGTACACATTGTCTTATACTAAATAAATAATATATTAATCGCAATAGAGGAAACTAATGATTAGTGAGAGAAACAGTCAGCCGGTAGAATTTCCCATGATATTACACATAAATATTAAGTTAAATTTATATATTTGAGCTCAATTTCTTCAAAGTAATGAAAATTTATTTTTACAAAACATGATGTGAATAATTAGAAATAACTGCTAACAAATCCAACTAGAACAACCCATCTGGGTGCACAAAAAAACGTGTTTGCAAATTTTCTTAAGGGCTTCATTAGGATCCAGAAATTCAGTAAAGGTAATTAATGAATGAATCCTTCTCTCTCTGTTTGAAGTTAAAAGAAAATAAAAATACAAACAAACGCGCACCCATCGCCCCCTTCTGCTTCATTCAAGATGGGTGGTGAAACAGGTTAAGAATAGTTTGAACATAGCGTGAAAAAACTGTTGTGTTTTGCACACAGCAGGTCACTCGCATACTTCTGAGCCTGCGGCAATTAGGAATTTTTTACTAATTAGCTAATAACTAGAGAGAATAAAGGCTGATGAAAGCAGAGCAAGAACGTCATTAATTCATTTAGATATGCACATAGATAATATGCTGTCTTTTCATTAACAGTAATTAGGTCTGGAGGACATGGGGCTCATACGTACAAGAAATGCATACAAGTGACCTCTTTACATGTGTCGAGCTGAGACATGTAATTCATGCGAAGATAAAGACGTGCACCATGCCAACTGATCATAAAAGTTCATCTGAGAAAAATGCAGGCAGCGGCATTTAATTAGAAGAGGAGGTTAGAAAAGGTTTTACAAGAGACAAATTATTGTAGGACAAATTGTGCTGCCTGTAAATATCTTGCAATCGTGTGAAGATATTTATATTCTCAAATTAGCATCAAAGAAAGTAACCACACAGACGCACAGATAGTCCTTATCTTTTTGAGACTAAAATATCAGTAGGTACACAAGATGTGACTGTATTTGTGTTAGAGAACATCAAACAAAACCAAAAGGTTGAAAGATACTATATTTTAATTTAAATATTAAAACCTGAAATAGTGAAAGCAGCTCATGTTGTCACACAAAAGGAGTACACTTGTGACAGAGGAGCTGCTATGCCGAGTGAAGACTACTACAGATCACTGACAATTTGTTAATGAAAAACTGCAAAAAAATAAAACCATCTGTGAGGTAGACTTAAGGGGACTATTTGTAAGATTCAGAAATGCTGCTTAACAGCGACACCTGTGGCCTTGAAATCAATGAAAGTCAGCGTCGAGCTCGCGCTTGCTCGCTCTACATAGACATGAACGAGCATCGCTCAAAACAGTGAGGCGACACACATCAGCTAAAACCACAATATCACTCTATATTTCAGCTGCTTGGCAGTAATGTTAGCTGACCAGATGAAGGTGTCTCCATGAATCAATGCTGATCCTAGTGTTGGCTTTCCTGCTCAGCGCAGGCTTCAGCAGCGGGGCTCCTCAACGAGTTACGTTATCACCTCCCGACCGCAGCCGGCAGCCGAAGACGCCGGCACCCGGTCGATAACGAGATGATAACATAACTCGTTGAGGAGCCCCGTCACTTCACAAGACACGGAAAACCTCTGTTGGTCTGGAGGAGCTGCAGCATTTATTTCTGCACAAACGTCCACTATACATTCACTAGATATTCTCAGAGCTAAACTAACACTTCTGCAGTGTGGAGTGAGCGCGCGTTCACGTCTAGAGGTGGAGCGAGACAGCGAGGACGCGCGCGCTGTCTGAGTGAAGGAGAGCAGGCAGCGGAGACGAGGCTCCGGCCACACGCGAGCGCGCATATGCGAACGCGCATTTGTGCCGACCCGCTACATTTATACGCTTAAAAAGTTACAAACAGTCCCTTTAAAGAGGAACTATTGTGCTTATTTTCAGGTGCATTTGTATTTTGGGTTTTTAATAGAACATGTTTACATGCTTTCATGTTTAATTTGTAAAATGCATGTTAGCTGATGTACAATGGCTTCTGATGCATGCAAACCTTTGTGATGTGTTTTTGCTATCAGGCTCCAGTCATTCTGATTCTACATATCATCAGCTGACACAATGGGTCTCATGCAAAAATAACACTGATTTAAACAACTTGGCCCATACAAGCAAATCTTCTCCTATTAAATCCTGAATTTATTCTAAGACACAAACAAAAGTTACGTAAGATCCAGACCTATTGTACGAGTTGTGTAGTATTAACTTTCTGATCCACCGACTCTATATGCTACAGAGTGATAGTGAGCGACGAAAGACAGACTTCCAGAGTGAAACGAAGATTAGTAGAGTAAATGCCACGGCATTATTAGCTTTGCGGCGCAGATACTATTAGCTATTAAGTGGACTATAATTAGAAACACTGTAACACTTTGCCATTCACTTCTTTATGTACATAATACACAGGAATATACAGGGAGAGACAGGAACATAGAAGAAATGAGACAGATAAAATCAAGCATAAATAAAAACAGAACGCAAAACAGAACAAAACAAACAAATAGCTAAATAAGTACCGCCAAGACATTATTCCCATATGTCAAACCTAAAACGCCTCGCCTCGTGGTTGTAATGTCTTCACAGGCTGTTTGTTTACACCATATTGCTCTTAATGTGCAATCCACCAATTATGTTCGCCAATTCAAGGTTGTAATGCATCACAGGTTTACAGTTTAATGGCCTATTGTAGTTCTCTTTGGTCTCCGAAAATTGACTGTGCATCACAATCCCCTCCCTGTATCCAAACATAAGGGCAATTTCATCTCCATTTCCATTACACAGATGTACCACACTGAATCTCCCCTAGCTTCTAATGCAGGGCGCCATGTATTTTAATCAAATGTACATAGCAGGATGCAGTGGTAGGGACGAGGAGGCTGTTTGTACAGGGGTGATGAGAGGAAAAGCTGCCTCTCCCACTGTCTTCTGGCCCTCGCTGAGAGGAGCAGGCGGTAATTGGAATGGTCAGGGTGTGCCAGCTTCATTGGGGAAAAGAGTGGGAAGGACAGCATCTCTCCGAGAGACGGAGGGAGAGAGAGAGGGAGAGATGGTTTTCAACGCTGTCAGCAGATCAGAGTCTTTCTAATGATCTAATGGAATAATCTCACTGCCACTCCAGGGATGGGTTAACCCCTCACTGACCGTTAACCACTGGCACGTTACACTTGCAGTCTGTGTGCTTTTGAGTTTTTTGCAGCTTTGTGTGTGTGTGTGTGTGTGTGTGTGTGTGTCAGTGTGTGAATGCATAATGCATTCACCTTCTTCTCCCCCTCTGCAGCTCTCCTCAGCTCTGCTCTTTGATGCGGTATACGCGGTGGTGGCGGCGGTCCAGGAGTTGAACCGTAGCCAGAATGTTGGCGCCACTCAGCTCTCCTGCAAGTCCTCCAAGATCTGGGAGCACGGCACCAGCCTCATGAATTACCTGAGGATGGTAAGATTCTCTGCTGGACATCACGAAAACAGACGGCAGCTCTGACCCTTCTCACCTTAATGGAATAGTTTGACCTTTTGGGGAAATATGGTTATTTACTTTCTTGAGTTAGATGAGAACATCGATTCCGCTCTCTTGTTTGTATGGTAAATATGAAGCTGCTTTGCTTATCTTAGCATAGCATAAAGACTGGAAAAAGATAGCCTGGCTCAGTCTAAAGGGAACAAAATCCACCTCCCAGCGCCTTTAATGCGCACTGATTATTATGTTATACTGTATGTTATATCGCACATCATTATCTGCTGTCAGTGAAAATATCTAGGCTCTAAAATATCCATTGAACACATGAAAAGTAAACAGAATAAGTCAGAAACTGAATAAACAAAAACATCAAATATATCTGTACGCTAAATATGAAGCTACTGCCAGCAGCCACTTTGCTTAGTTTAGCATAACGACTGGAAACACTGGGATGAAGCAAGCCAAGTACTTCTAAACCTCACACATTAACATGTCATCTCTCATTTGCTTAATCTGTAAGATTTCTTGGCGGTTCACAATGACCTCCATGTTCTTGTTACCGTGAGGTTGCTAGGCAACCAGAAGACACTCCGGGTAGTCACTGCGCCCCGTCAAAAAATAGTCTGGCACATAATCCCCCCAGTGAAACGACAAACTGTCATTTCTACATTTTTTGTTACGGATTAAACAAAGGTGATATAACGTGTGAATTAGTGACTTTTAGAGGTGCTGGTAGGTGCAGTTTGTTACGTTTGGACAGAGCCAGGCAGGGTTGGATAGTAACAGATTAAATGTAATTGGGATTACGTAATCAGATTACAAAAATTAATTTACTATGATCAACCCAGATTACATTTGAAAGAAATGTGCAATCAGATTATAGTTTTGTCAAGGATTACTTACATTTTTGGTTACCTCTTTAAAATATAATAATAATGTATGCCAGCTTGTGTTTGTAAGGATAATTTGATTCGACCAATTATGATTTATAGGATAATGGAGTTTTTATTCCTTTTTATTTACATTGAAAATGGAAAATGAGCATTTTGAGTTAGTGGTCCTCTTGCGTTACAAAAAACAGAGTTACAAAGTTATCCGTGTGGCCTTTGATTAAAAAACAGCAGCAACAAAAAATGTACACAAAAGAAACAGCAACCTGCATGTTGTAAAATAAATACAGTACACCTGTAGTTTGTGCCAGTACTGTTTTTATAAAAGTAATTTGATTTGAACTGTAAATGCTAAATAAGGAAAATGTATTTTATTTCTTGTTTAAAAAGAAAAAAATTATATTTGTGGAACTCAATTTTTTGTGGTTGCGTTAATTTTTTTTTGTATAAATTGCAATATTTTCAATGTTTGATCCAATCCAAAAGTACTCAGATAAGATTACATTTTTGTAATCCAATGGATTATGTTACTAATTACAAAAACATTTATATAATTTGAATTCAGTAACTGACTACATTTCAAAGTAATCTCACCAAACCCTGGAGCCAGGCTTACTGTTTCCCCCGTTTCCTGTCTTTATGCTAAAATAATCTAACTAGTTGCTTCACACATACCGCATATAAATGAAACAATCTTCACATCAAACTCTCAGCAAGAAAGCGCATTTCACAAAATGTCAAAATATTTTCCGAAGTTTAAGATTTTTCATGTTTATGTATGTGTTTTTTTTATTCTGTTTTCTGACTCTCACTTGCAACAACAAGAAGGCCAGGAAATAGTATTAATTAGATGTCAGATAGCCAAGCTTGTTGAGATTTTCATTAATGTTTCACTTGTGTTTAATATTAATTGGTTATTTGATATTTTCACTGACAGCAGATAATAATTTATAATCTGTGCTCCCATGTTCTTTAAACATATGCTCCCGATCCACTAGGTCAGTTCATCTCGTCTCTACATTACACTGAGAGACAATGGAGAAGAAGAGATGAAGATGAGCTGTCAGTGAATAAAATGTGTTAACCTATAATGGAGAAATGTCTGTAAGTGATTGGGCTATCAACATACTTAAATGTGACAGGTATCCGATATCAGACTGTTTGTCTTTCTCTCTCAGAGAAAGAAGACGTGACTAATGGCTCGTCCATTTTGCCGTAAATTGCAGATATTACAGCCTCGTCTTCATGACATTATCCTAAACTTGACATATTTCAAAAGGCTCATACTGAGCCGGTAGTGCTTATGTAGCCTCCAGTCATGTCCATAATAGGTGCTGCTGAATGGGAAGCAGGCAGAATTTATAGTGAGGTCTTTTAACGTGTTGCTGTTTCTGTGTTGGATAGGTAGAATTGGAAGGTCTAACGGGCCACATTGAATTCAACAGCAAAGGTCAGCGGTCCAACTACGCCTTGAGAATAATGCAGAACAGCAAGGATGGCCTAAGGCAGGTAATGTAACTCCCAGTCTTATAAATCTCATGTTTCTATTATCTGTCTTCAAAGTAACCACATGCTACGGATTCAGCATGCGCACAACCTCTCTTTAGCATAAAGTGCATGCGATAGGTTCAAAAGAATTTACATATAAATAGTGTGGCATTTCAAGAATGGCTCACACCGATTCCTCCATTTTCTCTTTGGATAGACACTGGCCGTAATATTCCTGCTACTGCTCAACACAAAGCTCTACAGCTACAAGCCTGATCTCAGTAGGGCAGTACTTCTGGCAAATGTTCCAGTTGTCTTTATGTCAGCCAGGTAACTTGAGCCAGATCATGCAGCAGGGAGCTGTAGTAACACTTGCTCAACTGACATCCTTTTGTGCAAACAATCCCCATTATCCCGCTAGCAAAAGTGTCAAGGTGCCAAAATTAGATATTACAGTAGGGATTCCTCTTTGAAGGTGCAAAGAAGCGTGTTTTTATGGAAAAATAATTTAGGTTAAATCAGAAGCTGCTGCTGCTGCTGCTGATGATATTACTAACTTTACAGACGTGTCTATGTAACTTTATATATTAGATACATATCTGAGGTTGTGATTCTTTATGGAATAAAAGAACATTTAGTAATATTTTAATCTTGTCTCAGGAAAATGACTATAATATATCAGCAGGGATTTGTGGGTGGTTTTGATCAATACCAGTCACTTCAGTATGGCCTCAGTGGATGCTTCTTACGCAAGCAGTCTTGCTGTGCTCTTTCATTGAGTGAAAATACTCTCCACGCACCAGGGCATTTCAGTCTATGCCCTGAACCCCCCTGCACTCTGAAACTGGTCTCCCCTGACTTCCCTTTGCCGCAGTTTCACTCCAGGGAACACTGTTTCAAACACTTTCTCCTAAATTGAACACATTTGCCAGGATTATAAGGACTGAAAGTAGTCAGTAATGAAATGTAAGTGGCAAGAGGCTTTGAGCAGCTTGGAGTACTGTTTGTTAATGAATGAATGGATGGCAGAACTGCTGGTGCTCTTGTGTTACGGACGGTATCAATAGCTCAGGGGTCGGTGACATTATAGCAGGTGTTTCCGATGTTTCATGTCAAAAATACCTCAGATCTCTGAAATCTGTCTGAAGACACCTTGTCTGAAAATATTTTTGTTTGGTCATGATAGATGTAAAACCAATCATCACAAAAACCATCTCAGACATTGGGCCTCGTGCAGGAAATGATATAAGAACAAATTTCCTCTTATTGTTGTTCCATGATTTCTTATTTTGTTAATACCCATTGATTTCTGGGATTCACCAATGTTTTATTTTTGCTCTTCTGAACATTTTAAAAATGGTCAAGAGCACTCTTACAAAGATAAGAAAAAAAACATCTTGTTTTCACTCTCCACAAATTGTTCGTCCAACGCAAGGAAACATATATTTTAAATTTGGGGAGCATAAATAAACACATGAATGTCGTATTATCAAATTTAGATTATTTTATGTTTTAGAGTAGTTATAATGATTGGATTATTAGATCTGTGGGCTAAAGAAATAGGCTACCATTTGGTCCATTGATCCCATTTAAGACTATAAAAACCCTTGGATGATATTGCGTGTGTTCAGCTTCTGAATGGCTTACAAACTGCTCTTTGATACTTTTTGAATTTCCTGTAACGCCAGTAAAGACACTCATGTTTACTTTGTTTACGTTTATTTAACGTTTTTAGTGGGTGTTGTCTACCCTTATATAGTGTTTGAGGGCGTTACCTATGCTAACATCTGCCCTTATTAGGGATGTGACGGTGAGAAAATTTTCCCACCGGTTAATAAACTTGTGACAACACAGGTGTTACCGATTACACCGGACATTTCACAAGAAAATATGACGGTCAATATGTGTAGCGCGCTTACTTTGATCTTTACCGACGGGTAGGGGTGTGTCTGGCCTCTCCGGTCCAGCTTTTACTGCGACATGCACACCGACTGTGACCGCTCCATCCTCCTCACGCCGATTGCCTCATTAACGTTATGGTTCCCTTGTAGAATTGGGTTTAAATCCGAAGTATTGCCAAATAGGCGCGTTTGTTTTTCGCTTCGACACCAAATCCTTCGCCATCTCACGGTCTGTCAACTCTCTCTCGTCCAGTGTTTGTGAAATCTGACTCCTGCTCCTCTGAGCTGAGACTCCGTATGGAGCAGATGCATTCACTTTTAGTTTGTAGCGTCCGTCATCCGACTATCTATTGATAACATGCCGCTGATACGCCAAAATTAACTAAATGGGGTTTATTTCTGTAAAAAAAGCAAAACGACGGTGAGGGCGGTGGGTACGTAATGTAATCGTTGTGTGTCCGACCACCGTGTAACACCGGTAACATCGACTACCATGACAAGCTTAGCTCTTATGTAGTGATTGGGGGGAGTTGCCAATGCTAATACCTGTTGTTATATAATGTTTAGGGCGTTAACTATGCTAATAATAAAAAATCAACCACATGCCTCAGATTTATTATCAAGTGGGATTCATCATTCAGCACACCTGGGTAAGAGCAGATATGGTGGTTAAGAACGTTTGGTTCATCTGGAGTTGACTTCTCATTTTCTTTTCTCTTAACAAAAAAAATGTAGGGATATTTAAGAGAATTTTACTGCATGAGGCCCATCTGTCATTGTAACAATGTTGAAATATTGAAATAGAAAACTGAGAGCCTTCTGATGGAGAACTGACATTTCCTGGACCCCACTTTGGGAACCAGTGTCCAGGAGTTTAGCGAGGCAGTTTCAGACAAGAACATTGCTTCAAATTGAAGACTGCCTGGGGAAAATGTGTGTGGCCAAAGTAATTGTCCACTACTTTCCCATCCATCAACAGCATCTCCAAATGCTCCAGTGGGGCTGTGCCGTAGCCTGCAGTAAAAATATGTGGTTGAACTCCAAGGTAAAAAATAGAAAAACATAGGTTGTATGGGAAGAAAAACAAGGGGTCAAAGGTTAACAACAGCACAAAAGTAGCAGAAGCCTTGAATAGCTGAGTGATAGAGGTGTGGATCAAGATGAAGAATCTGGCTGTGGCTTTGTTTGCTTTCATGGTAATAGCCCGCTAACCCTAGGTTTCAGAATATCTATAAACATAACATCTTTCATGTGAGTCACAAAACAGCTTATTGAATGTGTTCTGACAGATATTTGATAACTGTACTGTGGAGTTGGGGGATAAATAAGACTATATTGGTGAACCAAGTGATGGGAAAATGCACACAATAATGTAAAGAAGGAGAGAATGTGTATGGATGAGTAATATAAGTAAAAATGTATTTTCAATTTCTTTTGTCAGCCCCGTTTAGAGAAGTAGCAAGTTGTTTCCATGCCAACAAAGTATCCAGTCTCACTGCGCCTTAGTACTTGATATTATCTGTGACATTACTAAAATCTGCTGAGAGTGTTGAGAGTCTTGAGCGACCAAGCGTGAATTAGCTTCAGTGTGGCCTTGGGCTTTAGACGAGAACCATCCAGCGTGAAGTGTTTTGGACACGAGTACTGTATGCGCCAGTGCAGACATAAGCTTTAATTTCAAAACCAGACCATAAATATACAGTATGTGTGCTATGACTTATTTCATACATGCTTCATCTTGTAATGGTGAACCTGTAAAGTTCATCCAGGTTTACGCAGTTTAATGACAAAACACCATTTTCATTTTGCAAAAGGCAAGTGATGACCAGTAACCTGATCATCCTTTAGTAACTGTAATGTTGTATCAGTGCACATTTACTGGCTACATGTAAAGACACTGGTGGGTTCTGTGGTTGGGCGGTGCAATCAATCAAATTTCAACCCAGCTGGCCCCCACTGGGCGTATTTCCTATGTGGCCATGCACCGCGACCAGCTCTAGGTCGGCTTGGAAAGGTCTGGGGTGAAGATGGCGCTTTACAGCACTTCTCGCCTGGACCTCGCCGCTTAGTGCTCACTCTACCCTCTCTCCCTGCAGTAAGGGACAGAGCTCCATGCTGTCCTCCGTGCAGCAATGTCAGCAACCCACCTTGAAACCTTGAAACACGACCCCCGTCTCATTTACCATACTTTGTGGGTGTAACTTTTTTGTCGTGTCATCACCATTCACATCTATACAATCAATGTGTGTTTATGATTAAATTGTTTACTAGAGCACATAATTCTTCATAGATCTAGCCTCTTAATTTTGCCCTTTAACTTTAAAATGTAGGCTACAAAATCTTCTTTTTAAATGCATGATATTTCCAAAGTCAATGAGTAATCGTGTTAGATATTCCTGATCTCAATATTGACCAAACTAATCGTTATTATGATTTTCGCTCTAATCGAGCAGCCCTACTCTGTGGTGTATTATTCTCATACATGTCATGATATCTGCATGCAATGTGGCTGCGTTTGGCAGAGCAGTTATGGCTGCCAAAGTGAACGGAGATGCATTAAGCGAGCTCTCTGCATCTGTGGTTGTGTGGTCGGTAGATGCTCGTCTATAATCACACAGACACACTATCATAGAGCAACATCTGCTGCTTTGCTTTCGTCCAATCAAACTGAATACGGTAGCTCTTCCTCGTTTATTTAATCTCTCTCATCGTCTCTGCCTCTTCCTCACACCCCATTCAGTTCTTACAATGAACAGATTACACCTGACTATCTGCTTGCATCTTTACTTGTTATGTGTGTCATATTATGAGTTAATAGCACAGACTATACTGAATGCCATCATTTCTATATACAGTAGCTGATACTGTGTGCTAGCGTTGCACAGTTTGCTCTTAACACCCTGTTTTCTTTAAATGCCAGGACTTTAGTATTTCACATTTCATCTTAAGGCTTGATGTAAAACGATAACTGTAATCCCTCAAGTTTATGCTTTTTCACAGTGCTGTACCAAACCTAGAAATACCCGTCTCTCACCCTGACAGCTGTGTTTTCCCTTCTGCCCCGACTGTTGTGCTTTTTCTGTCAGTGCTGCATTATGTATGACGTGCATTAACTTATCCATAATCCAAAAAAACAGTCACCACTCTGCTGCAGCAGATAGCTGTACGTGTGCTCTCTTATCAACGGCATTTTAAGTAGTTGTTGTACTATTAGGAGTCACTGACAAGACACAGGCAGTTTGACAGCACAGAGAGGAATAACTTGAGTTGTGTTTAAAACATTTGACCCCTTCCGTTGGGTCGCGATGATCTCCATGAAAGAGGTGATTGAGTTCCTGCCTTGAGTGTGAGAAATGTCTAACCTAAGTAAACCCCTTAAAGGAGTCAGACAGCAGCCCATCTGCCTTTATTAACCTTGTCTGTGTCTCCCCATGTCCCCGCTTTATACTGGCACCAGGCCAGTCGAGCAGAAGGATAATGCTATCAGGCCTAATGTGATGATTTCAACCAGAAGTATTATAAAGCAGCCCTGCCAGTTATGTTAATGGGGAGAGGCAAGGTGTAAGACAGGGGACAGGATGGGGGGTGTTGTTTGTTTTGTTAACTAGCACCTCCCACGTGCTGTTGGGTTGGGGCTGCTTCAGCCAGGCAGACGCTAGAGGAGCCAGGGCCTTGGCAGAGATTAGGAAGGTGGCTCACTGCCCACACACATACACACTCTCGCAAAACAGAGTTTAAGCATAGTATTTTCAAATCAACACATGACAAGTTGATATCTCACGTCTTTTGTTTAGTTAAATAGAGTAATAGCATCTTAACACCCACACCGTGTCTAGCCAGTGAATGCACATTAAAACAAGAGAAAAGAACACCTTCCATCAACTTCCACTTTCTGGAGATAGAGAGACGCCGACCTGCATATCTTTACCCTACTTCCACTCTCTTTTCCTCAGTCGCTAACACCCACCGTTCGCTCATCCCGATCCCTGTTGCTGTGCTATAGATCGCCTCACATGTGTGACTATCAGCTCCTCGGGGGGTTCGACACTTTACCGCTAATCACTGTCACAAATTGAATTTCTCAAGCAGGCATTTTCACACATTAGAACGGTTTCCTGCTGCTCGGTCTGCTCTGCCTTTCCCTGTTTTATCTATCCAGCATACCTTTCTCTATCTATCTATCTGTCTATTTGTCTGCCTGTCCGTCTATTTAGCCGCCGTCATGGCTTGTTTTCTGCATTGCTTTATAATAATGAATAATGAGCACCAGTCATTGGATGTGCTTTGTCTTTGCATCTTTAATGCAGCTATCAGCTCTGACCAGAGTAGGAATCATTGGTTGTCCTTGAACGCTTAAAAAAGTACTTCATGATGTTACAACAAACCTCCACAACAGTGAGTCTGTACTGGTTCTGTTCCAGTTCAGGACTCTGCAGCAAGGATTTTATAAAAAAAAAAAAAAAAAAAAACACCCATATCACACAGGTTATAGACAACTTTCATATTGATGCAGTGTCACATTTTACCTTTTGACATAATAAGTGTAATATTTCCATTGTGGGTGCTCAAATGTATTATTTATACTCCGCTTTCAAAACCTTTAAATCAGAAAATTAGATACTGTTCTTTTTATTTCTTTTGTTTGAATTATTCATTATTGAATTGGGCATTTTGACCAAGTGTGGTCTGATGCAAAATGCATCACAGTGAGATATATGCTTTAATATCATCTGAAAATGATCCCTCTAGAGCGCTATAACTACACAATCATAGCATAAAAGTAAAATTCCAGTAATCGCTTTAAGCTTGAAAACAATCATTTCAGATGACAGTTCAGTTAGCCTGTGTTATTTCCAGAATATGAAGTGGCTGCATTACGCAATAATCTTTATTTGTTCAGTTTGTTGGCAGGCAAAGTAAATGTCCCAGCTGCTCCGGAGCTGGCAGCCAGGTAGGCCAATGATGATGGTGTAAGAAGTTGGCATGGCGTTGTCCGTGCTCTGGCCGAAGCGCCACTGGCACCTGTAACCGACAACAATCCACAGAGGAGGCAAGAGAGGCAGGTGGAGGGGGAGGAGAGAGGGAAAAGAGAAATGAGGAAAGAGGATGACAGGCGGAGAGTAAATGAGACAGAAAGGGCGTGCGAGAGAAAAATGGGACAGAAAGAAAAGAATCAAAGACGGAGCTCTAAAACGATATTTCTGCATTTCAAATAACAGCTGGGGCATTTTTTTTCCTTACAGTATATGCACACTGCTTTAGGTGTCACCACATTTAATACTTAATACAACAACATTGACCTTCACTCCTCTTTCTTGTTGGAATGACTAATCACATTAAAGGAATAGGCTGTAATCCTCTATATCCTTTTGCTACGGCTATTCACCAGCCAGTGTAATGAGCTAGATAAAGGAGGCTAATACGAAGAACTATCTTGGCTCGTGCGTGCGAATGTGGACGTGTTTCTGAGTGTATATTTTCCAGATGGTGTGACCACCAGGGGTACGCTGTAAAACGGTATCATTCCGGATATATACAGATGGATAATATAACCCAACCTGTTCCTGTGAAGGCACAGACTGCGTTCTACTTTTCAGGAACATCAAAAGACAGAGCTGTTTCCTAACTCACGCTCTTGTTGCTAAAATGGATTACAGCATTTTCTGTTTGGGGGGGGGGGGGATCAGAAGTATGATTATTGTGATTCTGGGCTGTCGGACGGCTGACTGATCTATCTGACATCAGTTCACAGGGCGTATGTGCCGTCCTGTGCCTGTGTGTGTTCGTTTGCATGCATGCGTTTTATGTTTACGCTTGTGTGTGTGTGTCGGCGCTTATGTGTGAGCATTGATGGGATTGGTGCCAGCCCCACGCTGCTGCCTGCTTCTTGGCTCTGCGCACAGTCGCACACAACGAGCCCACCGCCATCCATGCTTGTTTAGCCCAAGTCTTTTCCAAAACAATCACGCTGCAGCCTGCCAGCCAACCGCAGCCACAGCACACACCATACCGACGGAGCGGTCCAGCCTCTCTGCAGCCCCCTGGCCTCCGTGGACCGGCCCTCATTTTCTGCATGGAGCTCATTGACAGCAGCACGCCTGTTAATTGGAGGAAGCTGTAAAATGAGTAATTATTGCAGTTTGGGGTAGGCAAGCTGTTGCCTGTTACAGCGTTAGGCTCTGCTGTGTGACAGTGTGAGAGTGCACAAGAGAGGGTGCTATGTAAGCTGCATCAGTGCATTTCTATGTTTATGTATATTTGTGTGTCTCTGTTTGCACATCCATGCAAACATGTGGATCTCTGTGCATCGCAGGGGGCTGCGAACACTCTTCAGGTCAGCTCCTGGAGAGAAGAGAAACACTAATTAAGTTATATAATAGAGGCACTTAATCACAGCTTTGGTAGAGAAACCACCTGAGAGAGAGGAGAAGAAAGGGAAGCAACAGAGAAAGAGAGAAATATTCTGAGTTTAAGCGTCAGTTGGAGAGACTGGAAGAGGCTACAGAGCAGGGAGCAGGTTATGAGTAGGTTACAGCAGGACACGCTGACCAGAAGTGGAGAAGGCCAAAGGCCGACTCCAGCATGACTCAAAGTAAATTGTTCTCATTATTGAGTCCACAGGTGCTTTGCAAAATCCGATGCTCAAGAATAGATTTGCCTCTGATATTCTCGTACACTCATAATGTGTTTTGATGAAGCTTGTGAGGTTAAAACAAGAGTGCGAACTGAGTTGAACTTCCACATCTGTAAAACAAAGGTCAAAGACACATGAAAACATCTGAGACAGTCTTTTAGTCACTGGGACTTACCGTAGTTGTGCCTGAAGGTGCACATTTTTCCCTCATTTCGTTTTATGCCATCTTCAAATTCTGCTTCCCTGGTCTGAAAACTATAATCCCATCGACATAACTTGAAAACATGTTTTTTTTCTTTCTTGTTTTTCATTACATCCACTGAAGTAATAGAAATCCCTCCCTAGGCGAATGAGCAAGCCGCCCAAACAACCTCTGGCAGATTTACTGAAATAGAAAGCAAGTGTCCCAACTCATTCCTTTTTATCAGGCTAGATTAGATTTGCCGCAGCATTAAGAATGAATTACCTAAATACAAAGAACTGATTAGGTTTCTAGCTCAGGTAGAGAATACTCTAGCCATGTTTGACACCACAATCAAATTCATTGGGGCCCGAGCACCAAAGTGCCAGAGGTCCAATGGTCCCTGGCACTGAAAGAAAACTTAAACTTCGACTTTATTACATTCATCATATACATACAGTTACATACATGAAATTTGACCTCTGCATTTAACCCATCCTAAGCATTTAGGCTCAGTGGGCTGCTGTAAAGCGCTCAGGAAGCAACTTCAGTGTCTCGCTCAAGGACACTTTGACATGCGGACAGTAGGAGCTGGGGGTCGAACTGCCAACCTTGTGGTTAAAGGACGACCCACTCTACCCACTGAGCCACAGCTGCCCAAAAGTGCAAGGAACCCATTGTTTTTGTAGAGATTGTTATTTTTCTGCTGCGAAATCACATTTTTGATGGGCTTTGGATGCTCAAAAACTCACAGAAATTGGCACACACTACAGAGTTCTGCAGTGATTGGGTTTTGGGTGTGGCCAACGGGCTCCATAGCGCCCCCCAAACGCATGCCATTTGAATAAAGTTCCTTTGATGTTCACAAAATTTGGTGGGATCATTGTTCTCATCTTTAAGAATATATCAAAAATGTGTGAATTTTTTTTTCACCCGATCTGAAGTCAGCCATTTAGGATTTTGTGCATTAGTTTTCATTTTACACACACGTTTGAGGGGTTTAGGATGCACAAAATCTCACAAAACTTTGCACACATGTTCAAACTAGTAATCATTTTTGATTTGATCTTGCAATTGGGCTTAGGTGTGGCGCGTCGGTTCTATAGCGCCCCCAATTACTTTTAGCCTTTGAACGCATTTTGACGCCCTTGGTATAGTCAAAAACTACCAAAATTTGACGTACACATTAAAACCTGTAAACATTGCGAGAATGTACAGCGATTGGGCTCATGCATGTTTAGCAGGCTCCAATAGCGCCCCCTAATGCAGAGAGTTGGGACACAGTTGCTTCGATATTTGCGAAATTTGGTTGCCACATTGCTCTCATCATTTCCCATTTGTTTCATCCAGAAGGAAGTCGCTTTTTTGAATTTGGTGCGTTTTTCATGCATTTTATTCAAACTATTTTGAACTCCTCCTAGAGAATTTATCGAATTCATTTCAGATTTGGTTGGTGTGACACTAAATTGCAAAGGAATAGATGATACCTCGAACGGTGATGTCATAGGTCAAGTGACAATACACCATTTTAGGCACTTTACAGGTATGGAACTTTTCTAAACTCCTCCTCGAGGATTCAACAGGTAAATCTCAAATTTGGTAAGCAGCATCTCAAGACCTTTCATGATGCCAAATTGAGAAGCTTTTGTGGAACAGCGTTGCTGTGGCGAGTAAGGCAATTTGCATGTTTCGCCTTGACACAGGAAGCTGTTGTAACTTGACTTTACATTGTCCAATCTGCCCCAAATTTCACATGCTGGACAAGAGTCCAGGCCTGAAGACACCTACATGCCCATATAGATTCATAGTCATAGCACCACTTACTGACAACGGGAAGTCTGCTTTATGTGACAAAGATTTACATGAAAGTTATACATGATGTACAGCAAAAAATGGCGTATAATTAGCCTGTGTTTTCTAGCAAGAATCAAACAAAAGAAACATCTACTCAACTGCGGCAGCCACAGCTCAAACCCTTTGTTCATCTGATGTACATAAACAGATCCTTGGTGGCGGTGCACTTTCTTTAACCTTGGATATTGATTTTTTTTCTTCTTTGTCTTCCTTCCACACATTTTACTCCCATGTTCTAATTTGTGTGCATTTGTATGTCCGCATAGTAAATCTCTGTGAAAAGATCGTCTATAAACTGTTAAGTCACCTAGACATGCAGTACACTGTTTCCAATTTCCTGAATTACCATTTGAATATTTACAGCCAGATTGCTTTTTAAAATACATTTTATTCCCGTGGTGTCCTTGTGTCAAGGTCTTCAGGGTGGAGCCGAGCAACAGAGGTGGTGTAGTAAGAGGAGACCCTTTTTGTACCCGTCTGCTTCCCCATATCTGAGGGAGCGCTGAGTGCCTGGAATATCTAAGACACGCACACACACACACACACATACTGCATGGGCACCACTTCAATTTGCAAGAAATGATTTGAGCTGTGTTATTTACACAAGACTTCCTCCAGTTAAAGGGTGAATGTGCTCGTTCAATTTCTTTCTCTTTTGGATTGGATTTATTTATTTCCTGTCAGTGCTGCTCCTATGTTTATTACGGCAATCTGCTTTTTCCTTCCCCTCCCCTTTTTCTTTGCTCCCACCTCCCATCTCTGAGAACACTATTACTCTAGCTGCCCTCTCTGCTGCGGATGCAGATGCACTCAATTCAATTTCTCTCCGCTGCTGCAATGTGAGGGAAGGAAGGAGGGAGGGGACAGGTATAGCGAGGTAGAGGGGGGGGGGAATGTAAGGGGATGAGAGGTGTGGGGTGGTGCACAGCAGGTTGACAGATCCAAGACTGCCTCCACCCTTTTTCTTTCCTTGAAGGACATTATCATAGGAGCCCGGTGTAGCTCAGCGCACCACGACACGCCTTGGATCTCTTTCTCTGCCTCAGGCTCCAGCAGAGATGAGTACATCTCAACCAGGTCTGATAGACGTACAGGGTCTAATTCACGAAAGCTGGTGCTTGAGCTCCTGCCACTAAGGTTAGAGGAAGTTTAGAGACTGAGGCGGCCCTCTGATCTCCCCCAGCTGTGCAGTTTAAACACATTTCAATCTTTGACTCTGTCTGTGTGTTTGTGTTAGCGAGAGAGTCAGACAGACAGAGAGAGTCTGTTTTAGAGGGAGAGTAAGTAGGTGTCGACGTTACAGCTGTGTAATTGCGAACAATAATTACAGCAAGTTTAACATTGCAGAGGTGGCAGTTTTAATCAGATGTAAAGGTGCTCCAGGTGGCCTCTTAAAACAAGGTGTTGTGGTGTTAAACATAAATTCTGCAAATTGAGCTTCGCCATGAATCATTTTATATGCGTCTTTATCAGGGTCAGGATTTAATAGATACCCATGGCAAATTGTCAATAAAGAAAGTATACAATATTGACTGTTAGGAGGGAGGAGAATGGAAACTGCTAGTTGCCAGCAAGGGAAAAGAAGTAGTCGGGGTATACGTTCAGTGTTTATTTGCCTGTATGCAATGCAGCTGTATTATTTCACTGTTAAATAAAACTGTCCCTGAAACGTTGCACAGCATCTCTGAGGATCAGATCAAGGGGACTATAGAGCCTGTTGGAAAAATACTTCTTCTCTTCCCTGGTTCTTAATATAGTATTTTATTTTATTCAGTGTTTTATCTGTTGTTATCCCGCTAACAATATATTTAAAATCAGGACTGAGCGTTCCAGTGTGGTTTTGTTGCCGTAGATGATGTGTGTTTGAGTTTTTATGTTTACTTGCGAGTATAGTTCATGTTTCCAGCCACTGGAACTGCAGCATGTCAGACCACATTAACTTCTGAGGATCATCCATTAAACACGGTTTCTCTTTCACCTTGTTTATGTGCCGTGTTTCTGCTCATTTCATTGTGAAGTCTGAAGCAGCTTTGTGCGTTTCCAGAAGGGAATTTAGACTTCAGATTCATCTGCCTGCCTGGAAGCTCAAATTAAAAGTGTGAATTCAGTATCGCCTTTTCTATCTCTTCCTCAAGCAACCTTTTGCATTCTCGCTTCATGTTTTATGTTCAGTCCTCCCTGGGGTAGCTCCTTCTTTTAAGTTGCTTTAATCTCTCTGGTGTAAGTGATGCTCTCCGTTCAGCGTATACCGATTTGATTTTTTTTTTTTTATCACATCACCATGTAAACCTTGTTTAGAAAAAGTGCTCTGATGCAGGAAACTGTTACATAAAGTTTAGTTACATGCCCTCTTGCTAATGTCAGTAATGCTCAGTTGCAAAGCGGTGGATCAGTTTACGAGCGGCTTTGTCGCCACCAGTTTATTGCACGCGTAGCTGTCTCTGTTATGAGTTAAATGTCCTGAGTGCTGCAGACAGGCCTGGAGGTCAGTGAGGCTGTGAATTTTGAGAAGAAACAACTTGCAAAAAACTCAAGTCACTTTTATTAGATCTCCTCTCATTACATTTTCATTTCATTTACTGGAATTCGGGTGAATACTAATCGCAAGAAGTGATAGATGTAATTGAATGTATTGCTTTTGAAGTGTAATTAGAATGCCTGGCCTAAGATGAACGGGTTTGATACCGAGTATAAAACCTTGTGTAAGACCAACATGTGCATGCACATACTGCGTAAGCTAATACTATCTGACTTTCTTCTCTGAGACTCACACACACAGACACACACAGTCATTTCCAGCAGGGATGTAACAGTGGTGGAGATTGTGTCAGCTGCACGACACGGCTGTTGATTTAAATATGTGGGACTGGGGGAAAGCTGGGCAGCGTTGCTTACAAGACATATTAGTCGTCTTTTGACACATTCTCCCTCGAGACCTCTCTGCTTTTCGCGTTTTTTCTTGCATCTTCTCAGAGGTTCAATCAAAACCTTAGAAGAAATCTTAAACTGGTCAAAGACAAAGTTTGATGCAACTGCCTTCTCCTGACTATATACAAAACACATCAGTGTTACACGTATTAGAGGCAGCGTGGGTGCGTCACACACATTTTGTGGCACCAGTTAAAGCACATTGAATAAGTAACTTTACATGAGATCAAATTAATGCAATCCAACTGAATCATCACCAATCTGCTCAAAGTTATCTTCCCTGTGCTGAATCTGCGACTACATATTGAAATTCATATTGAATTTGTCGAAGCAGAGACTCACATCACTAGTCTACACACACCGGCATCCTCTGTGTGTCTCCAGTTCTCTTCTTTGTTTGGTCTCTCGGAGACGTACAGCAGTCCCCTTTCCTCTTTTGTTTTTCTCAGTTTGCACTTTACAGGCTGGAGATGGGGAATAGATCAAAAGCAGAATGGATGAGCTGTTTTGCAAGATCCCCCAGTCTTAACGGATTTCAAGGCTGGATGAGACTGTGTATGGGTTGCTTGGCTGGGTGTGTGTGTGTCTCCGAGTGTGTGTATGTGTGTAATATGCATGTACATGCAAATTTATGTGTGTGTGCGCGAGTTCCTCTGTGCCTGTGTGCCTGCAAGTTTGCCTCTGTGTCTCTGTTTTTATCAGTCTGCACAGTGCACCCTTGAAATCCTACCAAGAGTCTCGGTATAATGCAGCTACAGAACAATCATAGTTGCATTGAAATCTTATAGGTAGTGTTTGATTTGTTCTTTCTTCTGGGTACCGACAGGTTCACCCTCTGTTCTCCCACCAGTCTTGTTAGGATTTCCCTTTCATATTACATTCATTGTGATCTTCGTTTTATTGTTTTATAACTTAACAAGGGTCAACAAAAGAATTTCATTTGAACTGCAATACACGCGGAGTTTTGTACGTTTGCTTACCTCAAACGTAAGCAGGGGAGTAATAGTAACTAAAAACAACATATTTCAACCTGCTTTAGTCAAGTAAAAAGCAATTATTCTAGCTATAACCCCACTCACGGCCTCCCCAGAAGGACACAAGTGGCTGATAACACATATGATCTGATCTTTACAATTCTGCAATTTCATTTAGCAGACGCTTTTGTCCAAAGCGACGTACATCTGAGAGTTCGTACAACACAAGCGAGGATCTAGATAGGAGGGAACAACAAGTAAGTGTCAGCAACAGCTTCAAGTCCGATCGGACACAGGTGCTGACAGGCAGTGCACAGAGGCAATGCACAGGGTGTATAGAAGCATCATGTCATCATCATTAACAACATCAACAACGTCATCAATATCATCATTATTGTGAATATCCTAATCAACATCGCCGTTTTTGTTGCTGTTTTGTAAGCGAGGAACAGGGTTTTGAATTTGATGCGAACGGCAACTGGGAACCAGTGGAGGGATATGAACAGCGGAGTGACGTGTGCTATTTTGGGTTGGTTGAAGACCAGTCATCTGCAGTCAGGTTTGAATGTGCATGCAGGGAGGCCTGCCAGTAGGGAGCTGCAGTAGTCAATGCGGTATGAATGCAGCCTCCCAGACTTCTGTGTAGACAGTGTAGTGGTGTCCATCTACAGTCATTTTTTAGCTGCTGTAAATGTTCTCACATCATCAGACAGTGATGACCCCTAATGTTTTAGCCATTCATATCACTTATCTTCATACTACACTTTCAGAAGAGTGGAGAGCTGGGCTAAGGCCCAGACACACCAAACCGACATCAGAGAACTAGTAGCCACAAAGGTCGCCTGTTACGACACCTCACGTCGCCTGTGTCTTGGCCACACCGCAACACTACCACGTACGTTCTGCGCCTGCGTGAGATGAAATAACTCTCCCTACCAGCAGGTAGCGGTAGTCCGTATTCATCAAAAAGGGAAACCGGAAGACTGACGACTGTGGATATACAAGCCGTTATTATGATACAGACATGAAATGAAACAGCGTCTGCCGACCATTTTCACATCATTCTCACTCACCACTTAGTTTCATTCCAGATGGCCACGTTTTGTGAAGATATCCACGTACTGGAATGATCAGATGAGATGAAACATGAGAAGAGCCTTCTGTGTGTGCCCTCTTGACTTTACTCCTTGGCTTCCTTTCCTCACTTCTGTTTTTCTTCTTGTGCACTGATTCGTTAAAGCTGAACAGCCAATCGGAGTGATTTCTCTAACTGACGGGCTCCACCACCAATTCAACATGCTGAATCGGCCAAAAACCCTCCGATGCACGCAGACTACAGCGTGCAAAAACTAGGCCGACAGAAGCTCATCGACGGGCCAATGGCCGACCGTCGGCTTGGTGCGTCAGGGCCTTTAGAGTTGTCAAGTCAAGTCACAAATCACAAATTTGCCCTAAAGGATTAGGATTGGACAGAAGTAATGAGTGAGTTGGGATCGGAACACACCCCTAAAGGTCTTGCTCTGTCCCCAGTGTTTAGAGCACGTCTCCACTAACACTCAGTAGTGACGGGGTACTGAGCAGGGACTGTGGCTGCGAGGGCATCTATTGTTTGCCGTCTGCTCTACTGGGAATGCAGCACTCGGAGAACACACAGCGCTGCTTTGAAGATCTGCTCTGACAGACGGAAGACCTTCTCTTCAACCCAGAGTTTGAGCCTCATTACTGGGATTGAACAAGCAGCGCCATTATTCACCATAATGCCAAATGATGAGCGTGCTGACTGGCTTTGGAATGAAATACCAGATCTAAAATGACGTGATGGATTTATGGACTTTTATGATACAACAGTTTTTGAAAGTTTAATCAGGTCAACTTTTCCGTGCTTTGCTTTCCTCCACTGCCAGGGATGGGAGACTTCTTGACCAGCAGGAAATAATAGCAAGAATACCACCAGTCTGTATAGCTCCTTTTCCTTCAATCAGCGCTGAAGTCACGACTGTGTGCTTCACCCAATCCTCCCTTTACTGCGTGGCGGTGCCAACCACCTACACCACCACCACCACCCGTGTCTGTCTAGTCCATGAAGTTTGCCTATGGCGCCACCCTGATTAGTCTCATTCCTACTGATGATGAGTCATACCAGAGAGAGCCCTTTCTTCCCACTCACTATTCCATAGAGAAAACATGCATAACAGTTACACACAAACACACAACGCCTTTGCTCATCATTTGAACAATGTGATCATTGTGAGGCAGAGTGCGCGCGCTATAAATATAACAGTCCTCTGTTTAGTTTTAACTGGGCGCCAGCTGCTGATTCAACCGGTGGTAATGTCCACTGATGGGTAGAAACTGCATCTACTTCAGCATATTTTCGTCAAGCTGAGATGGCATAACGTTGCTATAAGAGCTATAAAAGTCCATCCTCGGAGGCCCGTGAGGATATTTTGCTTCTGCAACACACACACCACCACGAACAGACATGCACACATGCCAGCCAGAAACACACACACACACATATACATTTCCGTCTCGACTCAGACTCATTTGCACCGCCGTGACACCTGAATGCTTTAGCCTCGGTGTAAGTGGGCTGTATGACATTATGCTTGATAATGGTAGCTATTGCTTCTCTCACATGTGATGGATGTGTCTGTCACGGCGCAGTCTCGCCACACCCTATTGGATATGGCATTTTTCTGACAGCAAAATCAGCCAATCCTGACGCTTCAATGAGCAGCCTCCCTAATCTGTTCCCCGTGCTGTAATTCCAGGTTGCAGAATGAACCCTGGGTAATCCCTCATAGGGTGCGTCGTTCCACTTGTTGTCACTTTCCCCTCGTCTGTCTCTCTTTTTCCTCGCTCTCTCGCTCTTTCTCTTTATTTTACACTCGCATAAACTCTCTCTCTCTGTCTGTCTTTTCTGTCTCTCAGTTGCCGTCTCTTTCTCTTGTTCTCTCTCCGCCTTATGTTCTGCCTCCCTAGCTGGCTGCTCCTCATACTTTCTCATTGATTTTCTTTCCGTTCGCCAGCCGCACCGCACCTACTCAGTAAGTGATTGACATTCCCCTGCATATTTCTATTTCTCTGTCTTTTCCTTGTTCTCCTCTCCTATTCCCCTCTCTCTTATTATACCTTATTCTTCCTCCTGCCTCCCTGTTTCTATAATAAATAGTGCACAGTGCTCTTCAACAGCCTGAACTTTGTCTGAATTAGTTTCAGTGGTTGTACTGCAGTAGTTATCTGCTGTAATTGCAGTGTAAATACCAAATTAATGACACTGCAAATGAGAAAGTTACAGCTATTTATATTGTTGTGCACAAACACAGTCTGGAATATGGCAATATGCAGCTTCCTCTCTCTATGATAAAAGCTTATGAGCCTAATAGATTCTTGGGTTGTGCTGCGTGTATAATGAGGTTTTATGCAATGGCTCAGTGGTGTTGCTTCACCAGATTTAATGCGATGGTTAGGGGTACCGTCACTTTAGAGATTGCAAAACATACAGAGTTATTACAAAATGTTTTCCAAGGGAAATGACATGTAAGATTACTGATGTTCTTTCCTGGCCGTCAGATTAATGGCAACTGCGTTGCGCTCTGATTAATATATCAATTTAATTATTTGTATATTGGTGTGTCTCCAACTTGTAGACACTCTGTTGTCATCTTTTCATCCTATTTGTGCTATATAATGAGTCGCCTCCCATTTTTATTGCACAAATCAATAATAAAAATGTGTAATTTATTGCATAAAGCCTCACAAAGAATAATTACAGCTTTAAAGGTTTTCAGTCTGTTTGATAAATGTCATGGTGTGTTTGCTTCCGAGCGTGCTTTCCCCTGCTTACATTAGCTGATGTACATCTTCCTTCCTGTTTGTCGGAGTGACTCACAGACAGTACAGCTCTATTTTCTCCCCCTCGCGGCTCAAAGAGAGTTGACGGCAGGGGCACCAAAGGGCCAGTTCCTCCCCCGCCAGCATATGCGTCTTCTGCCTTCCTGCTCACAGCTCCCGCATCTCCCTCTCCCCACCCCTTGCTCCTCTGCAAGAGCCACAATGCCACCCCATCCCATTAGCCTCTCAGTCACCCCCGTGCTCAGACCTCTGGTGACACCTGCTGAGCCCAGACTCCCGCCTCCCACCACCTCCGCAGGCTCTGATTGTGTACGCTGATTGCCGAACACCGTATTTCCCGGGTCCCTTTCTGGTCGCGCCACCGTATGTTCACATTTCCTCCCTCTCTGTTTCTCGATGCCGTCATCAGGAAAGCGTGGAGTGTGTTGTGCAGGCAGTTTTGGAAGGTATACAGATATCTATTTGTGTGAGCAAGGTGCTGTTTCTCCCAACAAGTACACCAGAGGAAATGGGTTCTTTTTGATCATACTCTCAAAGGAAATCTTTGATACCAGCAGCTCTCTCTCTCTCTCTCTCTCGCGCTTTTTAGTTTTTTATATCTCACATCAGAATTCATCATCGGTGTTAGGAGGGTAGTTAAACGACTTCCAAAGGCAGCCACTGATCAACATGAATGGGTTGTAATCTCTTGAGAGTTTTGGCAATTTAGCCTTGAAACATACTATGACCATGATTGGAAAGCTTTGTTTACTGTAGTTTTTCTTTTTTTTCTTATCAGACTTCAATCACTGATCCTCTAACAGTTCATCCTCTCTGGTCTCCAACCAGCATGACTATTCCCAAAGGTTTTCTAGCATGTAATCAGAGAACTCATTCCAGTGACATGAATTCAATGTATCAAGGCTAAATTAGATGCTGTATTTTCTCATTTACTCCTCCTATATAATATTCATAATGGAGGGAGGTTGATTATTTTGATAAGGGATATTATTTCTCCACAGTCTTCGAGACAGCTGTGGCAATGCTTACATAATGAGGTAGATTGCGGAGTTTGAATGTAAATGACCAAAAAGTGTTTTGAATTGTCATCATTTCATTTCTCAAACAGGTTGTTGTCGGTTGGCATATTTAATGAAAGACTGAAATTGCTGCCTTTGTTTCTAACTCGTTTCCATATCAATAAGACACACTATAATCTTAGCAGGAACACAGTGTGCAGGATGACCTCATGTTCTTAAAATGCTCCTCAGATATTAAATCTACACCAGAGATAAGTTGCACAAACTAATAAAAAGACACATTTTGCATATAATCTAGATCTTGATTTATGTCGAGGTTATCTTCTGTGCAAACACATAAAGCAAATGCTGTTTGTTATTGACATTGAAATTGTGTGTGTCTGCGTCAGCAGCAGAAATGAAATGATAGCTTGGGAAGCCGCCATGATAAGGAAAGCTAAATTGTTTTGCTGATAGTTCGGAGTCACATAACTCTTACCGTATAATCACCAGCAAAGAAGTCTTGCGATCTTGAATAATAAAGATCTCATACAGCACGCCACAGCACAGGTGAATTGGTTGTCACTGGAAAAGTCAAAGCTCTGCTGTCATGTCAGATCTAAGAAAAACACTCTTCGTTTTACTGAACAACTTCGCCTTTTTCACTTTATCCAGCACTTGCACAGATTTTGATAAGCTCCAGGGTTGCAGCATTTTCCCAACCATTAGAGGAGCCGTGCAAATCCTTCAAGGTCAGAGCATGCAAATCTCCAAGGTTTTTTTTCCTGTCAATGCCATTATGGTAAAACGGAGGTGAGTAAGAGGAATTTGTACCTGAAAGTAGCAAGAGGCAAAGATTTACAAAATGCTCGTGTCTGCAGAGACCGCCGTCCTGGCGTTGGAGGTTCACAAACTTGGAGCAAATAGATGAATGAAACAGGAGATGGCAGAGACAGATTGAAAGGGAACAGGAGGAAAGACACCGTGTGAGGTGGAGGTGTGAATCCCCACTCGAGCTGTAATGAAAATGAGAATGTGGCTCTGCACTGCAGGATTTGCCGGTAATTGGTTTAATGAATGCATTCTGGTACCTCTGATTGAACACATGCCCCGTGTTCGCTCCTCGAGGAGCCACACACACGTCTTTGTTTCCTCCTGCAGCCTTACTAGCTCCCGCTATCACCTTGTCTCACAACATGGCGATCTGTCCACTGCTTTGTCTCCGCCTACCACTGTCTTTCGTGAAGGTCGTACTGATTGTCCTTTAGAGAAGAGGGAGGCAATTAAGTACAGATTGTTTCTGTTGGCTTTTTCCAGCTGATGGACTTCATGACTGATCTGTTTGTGTGTGTGTGTGTGTGTGATTGCTCTCTTTGCAGATTGGCCTGTGGCACTCTGAAGATGGACTGTCCATGGAGAGAAAGCTTCCATCAATCAATGTGACAGACACCCTCTTCAACACCACTCTTACCATCACGACAATATTAGTGAGTACTGCTGTATACACGCTGATACGCACACATCAACGGTGGTCTGTGTCATTTTTATTAGCTCAACGCCGCGGCTGATCTACATGTGGCTGACATTCTGTGGTTGACAGACAATTACCATATCAAAAGCCCATTTTGTATTTTCAGATCTAAACTCAATCCTCTCGGGATCAGAGGAACTGCCGCTGCGCGATTGTTTTGCCCTGAGTACCTCAGATGAGGCTACATCACAGTGCATCAGCAGGAGCTAATAATTCAGCATGTCAGCCATTCTCAGCCTCTGTAGTAAATATAGATCCTGTGATGCCAGCTCACACTGCCCTCACTCTGCTACCTGTTACAACGGATGCACTTTTTAAGCAATGTCCCTAATCGCCTGCCATGTTAATGATCAGTAATCTATGAATCCTTAAAAGCTTGTGAAATACAAAATTCATGCTTTTCCTCAGTGAAAGCTTTATGCAAACAGTTGACATTTATACACAATTAAATAAACACAAGTGAATTACATAAAAAGGGAAGCAATACTGTCACTCCAAATGGCTGCCCTTGCTCTGCCTGTTGTTATTTAACAATTCAAACGAGTAAGCATAATAACTCTGCACACTTTATAGGCTTTATCGGAGGATAAATTAACACACAGGGCACCTAAACATTTCATTCTTGTATTAATGATCAGGGCTATTGAGGCTCAATTTGCCTCAATCAAAACTAGTTGGTACGACGTTTTGTCCGACCACGTCTTAAAGCATAAATGTTTATAGCTGCTCCAAATTTATTTATTAGCATATCAACATGGTGGTGAGTCATAAGGTGTTCAGTGTAACTCCTGCTTGATAAAAATGTTTTGCAATTCATAACATTACAAAGGAGGAATGGTGAATTTGTCAGATGAAAACAACACATTCTCACTCCCAACTCGTCAAATACCGCCGTTTGATCAGTGCCCTCGGCATGCCTTACTGTTGGACGTGTCGAGGATGGCGTGTCAATATACGCTCGTTACATGCATAGTGCCCTTTCAAAATAAACTTCCGTTTTCACAAGAAGTTAGGTTTAGGCAACACAACCACTTAGTTAGGGTTAGGAAACTGTCATAGTTAACTTCACTGATTAACGACTCACATGACTAGCGAGTGAAAACAGCTCACATGACTAGCGAGTGCCTCACGACTCATGTGACTAGCGACTCATGTGACTAGCGACTCACATGACTCACGGGACTAGCGATAATAACGATTCGCGTGACTAACGACTGACGTGACAAAGTCAACACAGGCAACGGACAGCGGTCTCCTGGTTGAAAGTTCTGTGTTTGTTTGACCCATCCACCTACCCTCCCACCCGCCTTATGCGGTCTCTCATGCTCTTAAAACTACGTCATTTGCTCTGACCTTGGAATAACGCCACGAGTGGGTTTGCATTGGAGTTAGTTGAAAGCCCCATGCGTCGCATATAGTCGCTAAAGGGGTCCTCCGACGGGCACTGACCAAAAGGCGGTATTTGATGAGTTTGGAGTAAGAATGGGTTGGATGAAAAACTTAGTTCAGTTGGAATGACCTCTAACTTCCAACAAGTCTTCAAGGAAAGCAACACCTTTCGTTGTGTCGTTCGATTCATATGCAAAAACTCACACGGTTGATCTCTGACTCCAGACATTGAAACACATATCAAACTAATATCCACACGACGCACATCACTGCAACTTTGCAAAGTTATAACCCTGCCATTGGCCACCTATTTCAGCCATCATCCTCCTTCCCTTCCGCTATCTGTGCTATCTATATTGCAAGGGGCATCGTCGTTGCACCCGGTGCTTAGCGCCGCCCAAGACAATTGCGATTGGTTTAAAGACATACAAACAAGCCAGAGTGTTTTTTTCCTCTATATCATAATGATAATGTGTGGAGCCAGACCTTTCTTTAGCGCTGACACAGCGCTGTGGAGCTATGCGAGACTAATATATTCTTGACTGATCTAATTCTTAACAGTGATTAATTGCTCATCAATTAATTAGCTACCTGCTTTAATTAGTAGAGCAGATGTGTCAGGAATTTCCAAAACTTGTGAGAAGCATATGATGCTGTTCATAAGGCTCAACTTTTCTGTTTTACAGTAGCCTTGATATCACATCAAAGGTGATAAATGGATTCATGTTGGAACTGCATGAAAACCACTCGGCTCTTCAGTCAGCCGCATGTGTTTTCAAGCCTTTCTTCTCCCCTCGACACACACAAACACGCAGACAGTCGCATACACAAACCTGTCACTCGCCCAGCTCCTCCTCCTCGCTGATGAATCAGACGATAAGACACAAAGTAGCTTGTAAGCAGAGGCAATTGGCCCAATGTGTTAGTCTGAGTGCCTGGCTTATCAGCTGCGGAGCCGTGGGAATGAGGGAAGGACATATTGTCATATTTCGCCACTGAACAACTCACTGGCCTCATTGAGAGTTATTGGGATTCAGATGGAACGGTTCATTTCACACAGGAGGGAAAGGGCGCAGGGGTGGGGGGAGGATGGAGATGTGTGCTTGGGTTGAGGGGGAGTACAAATGAGACAATATTTTCACAACAGAAGAGAGGGTGTGAAAGAAAGAATTGGCCGAGCACAGAGCTTTGATTTCACTTTGGAGATATAGAGTCCCCGGACCAAACTTCGGAAGCCACCAAGGAGCAATTTTCAGCGCCTATCACAGCTCATTCATCATGGTGTGATTGCCATGTCGCTGTTATCTCGCTTGCGGGCGGCAGACGAGCCACAACTGAAAGCCTCCATAAGAATTCCTTACCTGTAGCGCTGGCCTGGGAGGCTGCGTGTGTGTGATTGCACCAGCATTAATGGATGCTCTCTTCCAACGTTTGCGTGTGTATGTCCAGTGTGTGTATTTGTGGGTTTGTGTGCATGCTTGACATGGTCAGCTGGCCTTCACAGGGCAGTTTTATTACATGTCACATACCGTCATATTCCCAATTCAATTTCACAAACACCTCTGGGGGGCAGGGGGAGGCAATCACAGAATTGATTATCACTTTACTGCAAGGCCACAAACCATGTGTTTGTAATCAGTGTTTGAGTTTCTTAAAGGCACTGTTTAGGTCTTAGTGAAATAACATCTTTGTACCCTCAGTAGCCCTACCGATGTAATAGAAAAAAAACATTCTTTGCTTCCTCCAGATGAAATTCTCTTGCTTGTGTTGTCCTAAATTGTGTGTGCTATTGTGGTTCCAATATTCTAATATACAGTAGCTTGTCAAGCAGTAGAAAGAGTAATCATTTCTAGAGTTTTTTCTGATTTCAAGTTCAATTCTGATCTCAGGTGATTTGCATTTTGATTGTGTAACAGCTGGATTTTAATAGCTTCAAGTTATCGGCCCTGTTCACATCTGGCATTCTGGCGTTAACATGCGTCTTGGGTGATCCGACAGCTCTAAGTACAGGTATAAATACACCCAAGACACACTGAGGACACATTGAGATCTGATCGCTCAGACCACATTTATGTCTGGGCCATATATGGACGCATTCTTTTAGCGCTCTGAGACCCACAATATACCTGTTCTTTTGTCTTTTTTAGGGGGGTAGAGGGGGTCTTTATGGGAGATAGCAGGTCAGCAGTAGATGTCACATAGAAATGGTGTACATCATCTGAAAGCTGGGAACCTGAAGAATAATTTGACATGCAGCTCAGCACTTCGTCAAATTGTTTGAGTCATAAATTAGAAATAAACATAGATAATTTAATTAAATTATGAATTAATTAATGAATTGAATGAATAAATGATTGAATAGCGAGCACTCCGTTCTGGAAACTGCTCAGAAACCCCCGTATTGTCAATCTACCTGGGAGAGCCTTCTATTCTCTGAATTCTATCTTTAGTTTGTGGCTTTAAAGTTTCATGAGGCTGCGATTATCCTAGAGGTCATCAAAAGTCATTTTATACAGTGAGGTCAAATTTTTAAAAAATGCTCTCACTAAAATGAAATGGCTACTATGGAGACTAAAATCAGCACATATGAATACAATTGGGCTCATGAGATCCACAAGAGTCTCATCTTTACAGTGATACCCAACATATACAATTCCAAGACTGTTTAGGGACCCCAGTATGCAAAAATACTAAACTTTGTAGAATAGTTGAAAATAACACATTTATACTGCATGGTTTTTGCCCCAGACTGTATGTGATTATCATAAAGTGGGCATGTCTGTAAAAGAGAGACTCGTAGGTACCCATAGAACACATTTTCATTCACATATCTTGATGTCAGAGGTCAAGAGACCCCTTTGAAAATGGCCATGCCAGTTTTTCCTTGCAAAAATTTAGCCTAAATTTGGAGCATTATTTAGCCTCCTCACCGACAAGCTAGTATGACATGGTTGATACCAATAGATTCCTTAGGCTTTTCAGTTTCATATGATATATGTATATGTTAGCACACTGAAGTACACTCTCGTTCCCAAATTAATCTTATTCAGCTTTACTTTTTTTTTTTTTGTTCCACGTTTCTCCACCTGGTTATGTGTGACATCCCTGCAAAAGCTGACCGACACCACTTCCCATTAAAATACATATTCGATTGTTAGATACACACATTAGATACACACATAGAGCCACCAACCCCCCACCCCGCCCCTCCTTACACACAGCTCAATTCACACAGATGAACAATTTTGAAATCATCATTAATGATTGAAAAATGATTTTTACATTAGTCAAATATTTTTATGAGGTCACAACAGCACAGAGGGTAGATAGTAAGAAAATACTCATCTGAGCATAAGGCCACCACAGTACACTAACACACACACACTAACACACACACACACACACGTCACACGTCTTTTTTCACTGACTTCGTGTAAATACATGTGGTTATTACGTTACACCATTAGCAAATCATTTAACAGCCTTGGGTGCCCGTGATTTAATTACGCTCTTAAATACTACTCATGCTGTTATTTCTCTTATCTGAAAGAAATCAAATAGAGCAGAGCTCTACCTGTAGGACCATCTCTCTTTGGTTCCTGCCACTGATGGAGAATCATATCATCTACATATCTGAATCCCAAGTCAAGACCCATTTTCCCCGTTAATGCCTGAAGCCTGCTTTAAGTCCCTTCTGTAAAAGCCACTTTGTGCTTTTGTCAACTACAGTTCTCTCAGACTACCCTTGTGTCAGTGAGTGCTCTCATATCTACTCACATACGCATTGGTGAGGATTCAACAGTGCACATAGAGCCGACAGATAAAAGCAGACACAGGGGCAGATTTGCTGGCACACGGGCTCAGCGGCACTGAGGCATGTGCACCTGAATCTGTTCACATCCTTTTGTATTTGTATGTTCTGCCATTTATTTACTGTCGAGCACTAAACTGATGTTGTGCATGACTTGACCCTTTTTCTAATGACCTAGTATTTTAGAGTATTGTCAGAGCGTCTGTGGCTCTTCTTCAAACAGCACTACCAAACCCTGTGAGAGAATTACATCTCAGCTGCCAGTTTGCTGGGCTCTGGAGAGCAAGTTTTTAAGGATAAGACAACAGTTGAGCAAAGCGAGGAGGGTTGTGTGAAGACATCTTGAACACCCTGAGGTTTTAAAAGGGGAAACTCCACTGTGGTGTGTGAAGTTGAACACCCACCGGTGCACCTGGCGCTCTGCGTCTGTATGTGTGTGTGTGTGTGTGTACACTTTCTTACTTGTGCGTATGTACGTGTGTGCTTCTTCCTCCAAAGTTATCAGTCCACAACCAGACTCCTCTTGGCCTGGGAATAAGAGCTGCTTTAAAAGTCTGCATTTCTTTAAAGCTTCAAACTTATGGCTTTATTGCTGTTTTGCTGTGGTGTGCAAAAGAAGGTAGATGGAATTTCCTTGTGATTTTGCCTTCATGGAAGACAGCACTTTCATTGCCCCGTATAGACTTTTCATACCTTTATATAGTTATTTTTATATGATTTTGTTCTCAACTTCACAGAGGGCTTCTAGTGGAAGTGGTTCTTTCAGTGATTTTTTTTAGTCAGTGTTTGGTGGAAGTTTTTGGATGAGTGTGAACTGCAGCAGCTATATACTTATATTGTATTTCCAGGATAGTCCCATTGAGATTTAAAATCTCTTTTCCGAGGGAGTCCTGGCCAAGTTAGCTTCATAAAAGTTTCACACATAAAACTACAAACAACAGACTTAATACTGAAATACAACGTAAGAAATGTCACATAAAAGAGACAAATAACAGACAAACTACAAAAAACAACATAACAACAACAACAAACAGCAAATTGCATCAACCAATGAATTACAATAGCAGTGTCATTCAGTAATACCGTTCAAATAGTCCTTAATCCTGTTTTTAAAAACTGGCATGCTTATTAAACAATGTAGTTTAAAGGGACTATTTGTAACTTTCAGAAATGCTTGTTAACAGCGACACCTGTGGCCTTGAAATCAACGAAAGTCAGCGTCGAGCTCGCGCTTGCTCGCTCTAAATAGACATGGACGAGCATCACTCAAAACAGTGAGGCGACACACGTCAGCTAAAAGCACCATATCACTCTATATTTCACCTGCTTGGCAGTAATGTTAGCTGACCAGACGAAGGTCTCTCCATGAATCACTGCTGATCCTAGTGTTGGCTTTTCCTGCCTCAGCGCACGCTCAGGCAGCGGGGCTCCTCAACGAGTTACGTTATCGCCTCCCGACCGCAGCCGGCAGCCGCAGGGAGACACCGGCACCCGGTCGGTAACGAGACGACAACATAACACGTGGAGGAGCCCCGTCACTTCACAAGACACGGGAAACCTCTGTTGGTCTGGAGGAGCTGCAGCATTTATTTCTGCACAAACGTCCCCTGTACATTCACTAGATATTCTCAGAGCTAAACTAACTCTTCTGCAGTGTGGAGTGAGCGCGCGTTCACGTCTAGTAGAGGTGGAGCGAGTACGCGAGAACGCGCGCTCTGTCTGAGTGAAGGTAAGCAAGCAGCAGAGACGAGGCTCCGGCCACACGCAAGCGCGCATATGCGAACGCGCATGTGTGGCGACCCGCTACATTTATACGCTTAAAAAGTTACAAACAGTCCCTTTAAGGTGACTGTAGTTTAAAACTTTAAAAGCACTTTCACCAGTGTGGATTTGAGGAATAACATACATAATTTATTACCGAAGGCTGCAGCTACTGATTCTTGTTACTGATTAGGAGTTTTAGGAGTCAGTAGAGAATATAGATAAGGAGGCAGTTTGTGTAATATGGCCATATAAAGAAATATCAGCTTTTAATAGCAGTTGTGTTTCCATTCCAGCACAGATCTGGTTAATAGGCGGTTTGGACCGGACATGTTTACTCGGGCTGACACCTTCTGATCGGTTGGTTAATTTGTCGGTCGATATGCTCTCGTCCAACCAACCAACTCTCATAAGGAGAAAGCGCTTACTCCATTATTTTTGTGGCCGAGAGGGACATGCGTGTGAGAGAGACGCGGCGCTCCCTCGGAGAGCCCACACACACACACAGTCCTTGTCTCTGTCCTTGTCTCAGTCCTCAGTCCTGACAACTGTGTCACTTTAATGCATAAAGCTGGCAGTTTGCAGGTCGGGTTCAGGTGGTTGATTAACGCTTATTAATTGTTGGGCGGGGTTGGGCGGTGCGGATTGTTTAGAAACCCTGACCCGCCGCCATGCATCATCACTTGGTAGGCTTTGAGTGTGAACATATCAGAATCTGCAAACATGTTTCAATATGTTTGGTGTACCTACTGGTTTTGTTTGAGTAAAGCTGTCAAAGTTAACGCGATAACGTGTTAACGCAAATTCATTTTAACGGCACTAATTTCTTTAACACATTAAAGCAACTTGCGATTTTTAATTAACCTCTTAAAAATCTGACAGGCCGCCGTCTGTCCCGGCCACTATTCTATATTTCGGAGGTTGCAGCAGGCTCAGTTTTAAAGAGTGAAGATACTGGCATCATATGAAACTAGAAAACCTACCAACCATGTCATACTAGCTTGTCGGGAAGGAGGCTAAATAACGCTCCAAACTTACGCTAAATTTTGGCGAGGAAAAACTGGTATGGCCATTTTCAAAGGGGTCCCTTGACCTCTGACCTCAAGATATGTGAATAAAAAATGGGTTCTATGGGTACCCACGAGTCTCCCCTTTACAGACATGCCCACTTTATGATAATCACATGCAGTTTGGAGCAAGTCATATTCAAGTCAGCACACTGACACACTGACAGCTGTTGTTGCCTGTTGGGCTGCAGTTTGCCATGTTAGGGTTTGAGCATATTTTTTATGCTAAATGCAGTACCCGTGAGGGTTGCAGGTGCAACGGCTCGTTCTATTTTCAGAAATCAAATGAATATGAGAAGGTTGTTATCATTAAGTATAAAATAATTAGGTTAAAAATAATTGAATATGCTGCAAATAGCTCTTTATGTTTATTTATATATTATATATATATATATTATATGTTTAATTATAATTCAATTTTTTCCCCCCATCGACCAGTCAATTGTTTGAACGATAGGTAGAATTTCTGTTGACCAATATCTTCTGTGGTTGACTGCAGCCCTAATTCTTATAGAGCAACTGGAGCTCAGAAAGAGAGACAAATTGAAACAAAGGAAAAGTGACAAAGAAAACAGCAGAAGAGTAAACGGGGGGAATAACACATTTTGGCTTGATAACAGTCAGACCGTCCCTGTGTTATTGATCGCTGTTGGGTTTTTACTGGTGTGATTGATGGATGCTTGCAGGTCTGACTTTATTACTTAACCAGGTCAAACACAGAGGGATGGGGGAAGGCAGTATTTTCTAGCCTCACTCTAAGAGATGGAGCTTCCTAATGATGGCAGCCATTTATTATTAATATAAAATGCTTTTACCCTTTTTCACACACATAAATCAACAAGAAGCTTGAAGGTGAATTATGGTCAATTAAGTGTTGTAGTAGGACATAAACATCCATCCATCTAGGCACCTTACTGCTCCTCTGCTCTGTTGGTGTGAAAAGCTGTTAAGTGACCGTAGCAGGTTTGTGTTTCTTCATTTCTTCCCTGTCCCTCTGTCCAGCTCGCGTTATGTACAAAACATCTATGAAAGCCAACCCTCTGTAATAATGTTGCGGAAATTGGTCTGGTTCAGTCTAGCTTGACTGCAAGTCGGTGCTTGAAAAGCTTCAGCAGACTGTGAACTCTGAAATTAGCATTTATATTGTGCCTCATGCTGAAACATGATGCATAGACTTCATGTTAGACCAGTGAGGTGGGTGGCTGTAAGGAGTTAATGAACAGATGGACAGTTTTACTTTTATAGATTGGTACGTACAGTCACTAACTGGCTGAGAACTTGGTTAGCGTTTTGTTTTCTCTTCTAGGACAAAAGGCTGAAAGGTTATATGCTATACTTTTGTTATTGTCAATAAATCCCATGAAAAGAGTAAAACCGACTATGCTTTAGTTCGTCCATCAATATTCTCTGACTTCTCCGGCCCATCTGTGGCTCTCAACTTTAAGCCCAGTTGTTCCTACTGATGATGTAAATCTTTAAAAACAGTACAGGAATATATAGTTCTGATTTTTTAAAAAAGATAAATCTCTTCCTCAAAGACCTAGCTACTGTAGTTTCTAGCACAAACAGAAGAAAACAGTGAATTTGTTTTGATTTGCATCAAGGTTTTATACTACTAAAGTGCAACAGCAAATACATTTTGAAGGAAACATAATGCTGCATGGATTACATTTTTATACGTCTGCATTGTTACTTACCATATCTGGCAAGTCAGAAAATGAACAAAATGTTCACTGTCAACGTTATTCATTTATTTCTTACTTACCTTTGCAGTAAGGTGTCCGCTCGTAGCATCTACTGCATAATAAAATGATTTTATGGATTGTTTAGGCGCTCACACTTGGTTAATGTAAGGGAGAGACCATGGTATATATATATTGAAGTGAAGTGAATATTGACTTTAAGCACAAGACCAGAAGTGCATTAACTGCATTAACATTTAACAAAAACCATCAACAATCTTTTTCTGATCTTAACCAAAGCGCTGTTGTTCTGCCTAAACCGAACCACATACAGGAGTCAGGACATGAACCCCGGTGTCACTGTCTTGCGCTTTGTACACTCACCACCATCCCACCCAACTGCCTCCCTATGACTTGTGTGGGGTACAAACATTTAGCTCTTCCTTCACTCGAATAATGTTGCTTGTGAACATGATCCAGGCACCGCTTGCATTTCCCAGCACAATGGAAAACAAATTAATATTATATAAATGTAATTTCTAAGACACAGGTTTGGGATTTGGTGAGTATTTACATCAGCAGGACGCTGTACTGTATAGACCATTTCACAGTTGTAAATGTAAACAATCTAAATGTTTCACAGTTTATTTCCTGTTGCGGTGTATGTGAAGGACATAAACTGACAGGAAGCAAAACTGTCCAATCTGCAGCCTCAACGCTAGATGCCGCCAGATCCTACACATTGCACCTTTAGCATACACATGTGCAGCTCACTTACTCTCACGTGCATACTGTATCTTGTAATACGGCGTTTGTCATCTGCCTCTCTCTGTAAGGTGCTGCAGGTTAATGTTGCTAGACAGCGTGTCTGTTTAATCGAATTATGAGCCTGGTTAGATCAATTGAATCCATATGCAGATTCTAGGTGCAGAGTTAAGCAGACAGACAGTCGATCATTTTATTCTCAGTCTTATCACAGCAGAACATGAGGCTGTGGGTTCCACCGTCCAGTGATGCAGCAAGAAACAGGCGAAGACGCCCAATCCGGTGTCAAAGTGATCTGTACGCAGCTACAGGTGGAACCAAGCCGTTGCTACGACAACAGGGCAAGTCACAGTTGTGCCACCTGATGTGCACCAAGTTCTCAAATGTTCCTGATTTCAGTGGAACTATTATTTTTGTGGCTCTCACTGTGAGGCAAATCAATCGCCAGTCAACCAGCCACCACACAAATAGGTATATCCAGCTGTGGCGATGACAAAACAATTTCACTTCTATTCCACTTCTGAAAATACACCACAACACTGCTCAGCTGCCACAGCAAGCTTACGCACGACTGTGGTGAATTACACACATCCCGCTGTACGCATTTACGACAATCTCTTGAACAAGCTCATGGTTAAACCAAAATTTGTGAGCTAGTATTTTATTTGAACGAGCACATAAACTTTAGTTGTTAAAACACTCAATAAAGCTTCTATCCGCAACAATAAAGAAAACAGAAGTTTAGATTCCTTTTGCTTTGTTTATTTAAAAAAACGTGTCAGTGCACGAGAAAACGCTCATACTAGATAATCACTTTCATCTGATGTCATTATTGCCATAGTAATATAAGTTAGTTCCCACTGGATTCACTAGCTGAGTGCAGGTAAAGAGCAGCAGCAAAGTGGTACATAACGCTGTCTTTTTTATGATGTAGTGGAGCCCGAGCACACCAGTTGACAGTTGCATTATTTGAAAAATAGCGCAATAAGGGTGACTCCGAAATACATCACTGCTGGGCTCTTTAAATCTTCCTACAACATCAACTAAATGACAAAACAAGACATAAATAAACGGACAGCCGAACAGAAAGTTGGTCCTCTAAAAGACAGGTTGTAAATAGGTGTGTGTTTGGGTGTGTTTATGTGTGTGAGAGGAAACTGTTTTTGTTTCTTATCCACTTTCTGTTGGAGATAACAGATTGGCATGCGTCTGTCTGTCCCTGATTTAAGTGTCTGGCTCTGCTTCAGACCCACAAATCTCAGTTTTCATTGAAGGCAGTAAACCTGATGTGAACTGTGACCTCTAAAGGACATACGAGATGCTTCCACCATTCTTCCTGACTGTAAAAGCTTTAGTTAGGCTCTGTAGAGCAATCAAATTAAACATTAAGGAGGCACTCCGGCTATTTAGTAGTACGCTTGCAAAAAAGTTGTTGAGGCTTTTTAGACTCTCTGTGACAAGTAAACTGAATAGTACAGTCCAGTATACATTGTGTTTCCTGTGACTGTACAATATGTCAGTATCTTGCCTGTGCTCCGTCTTGCTTTGTCACACTACTGTCAGTTGGAGATGTGCTGTCTAAGATGCAAACCCTGTGTGTTTTTCAGGAGAATCCATATGTGATGCTGCGGCAGAACCACCAAGACCTGGAGGGAAATGACCGCTACGAGGGCTTCTGTGTGGACATGCTGAAGGAGCTGGCAGATATTCTCAAGTTCAAGTATCGCATCCGACTGGTGGGCGACGGACTGTACGGGGTTCCCGGAGCAAACGGATCGTGGGCCGGCATGGTTGGAGAGCTCATCTCAAGGGTATGTAAATATATACACATGCACTATCTGGAAAAAAGCCCTACAACCATAAATTATTTTTTATCACATCATATATATACTTGGAAGCACTTGAGTGTCCAAGGTACTTTCTCGAGGCACTCACATACACAAACCTAAAAGTGTGTAGCTCAGCTCTCATATAGTTCACAGCTAGCAGCTCTCCTTCATGTCAAACACACACTTTTCATTCAGCAGTTGGCCTTTTCAGCTTAAGCATTGTATTTTCAAAAAGAGTCACAGCTTGTTGGTGGCTTGTTCCCTGTCAGCTCCTTTCCTTAAGCCCTCTGAACTGACCTTAACAGACTTTCCTCCTGAATCGGTCTATGTTGTTGCCAGTAAATCTCTCTGTGAGGTGTTACACTCCTCCAGCTGTGCTGTATGTAGCTGTTATATGCTTATATAACACCTAGTTCACTCTACATGACTTTAGCCCTCCGCCCGCCAACAGTTTTTGGAGCTCCCTGACAAAAGCCCTAGATCAGAGGGGAATTGGCGCTGGCTCGGCGCTCGCTGACAACACAAGACACGGGTTTGGGGAGAAACCTGGCGGAGGGGTAGTTGTTGCTGCCATCCATCCATCCTTTTACTTCCGCTTATCCGGGGCCGCGTCGCGGGGGGCAGCAGGCTTGAAAGGATATTCCAGACATCCCTCTCCCCAGCAATATTTTCCAGGTCTTCTTGGGGGACCCCGAGGCGTTCCCAGGCCAGAAGAGACATATAATCTCTCCAGCGTGTTCTGGGTCTACCCTTGGGCCTCTTAACAGTTGGACGTGCCCGGAAAACCTCTAAAGGGAGGCGTCTGGGAGGCATCGTGATCAGAGGCCCGAACCACCTCAGCTGGCCCCTTTTGACGCGACGGTGCAGCGGCTCTACTCCGAGCTCCCTCCGGATGTCTGAGCTCCTCAGTTTATCTCTAAGGCTGAGCCCAGCCACCCTTCCAAGGAAGCACATTTCGGCCGCTTGTATCCGAGATCTCATTCTGTCGGTCACTACCCAAAGCTCATGACCATAGGTGAGGGTTGGAACGTACTGTAGATGGGCCGGTAAATTAAAAGCTTTGCCTTCTGGCTCGGCTCCCTCTCCACCACAGTGGTCCGGTACAACGCCTGCATCACTGCTGACGCCGCACCAAACTGAAGTTGTTGTTACACCTAGAGGAAACAGGCTATAAAAAGTAAAGACGTGTGGAAACAGGCAATTTTGCGAGTACGTGCCAACGACAACATCGACAAGCATAACAAGGAAAGTTCCGCAGATTGGTTGAACAAAAAAATCTTGTCTTCTGCATGATATTACGTTATTTCCCGTCTCTCTTCTCACGTGTGTTTTCATGACAAAACATTGTGGATTCCTCCTGGTGTGACCACATGTCACCCATCAGTCATGTAGTGTGAAAACCACAACGGCTTCAAGACAGCACATTGTGTAGTGTGAACAGTACATCAATCTGACGACTTTGAAAGTCATGTAGTGTGAACTTGGCCTAAGGGAGCTGAGGGGAGAAGAGGGGGAGGAAAAAAGTGAAACAGGCGTAAAAAAATAGTGAAGATGAAGGTTGAGGTGCGGTAGAGGAAAACAGGAATGAAGTAGAGAGGGACTGAGCCGATCCTAGGAGGTGATCTGTCTTAATTCTGCAGGCTAATGGAGGGCAAAGCCATTAAGTATGTAAAACAAGGAGTGCCTGCTCTTGTTACTGTCACAGCCTGCCACCGCCCTCGTCCCCTGTAAGTTACGTGTGGACGGCTGACCTTCAGAAGTGCCGTGGTTAAAGTCAACATGTGTCTGAAGGCAGCTTGAGCTGTGGAGTGGCAAGGCGGGGGCGCGGACAAAAAGTCAAAGCGTACTTGAGAGGGATTTGTCATGGGATGGGGGACATCTGGAGGGATGTTCCACGGTGGACACAAAGGCTTGAGATTGTTTGGTTAAAGGCTTAGAAAGGAAACGGGAAAGATGGCAGGGGAAAAAGATTGTGAAAGAAAACAACGGAAAAAAAGCCACGGTTGCAAGTTTAATGGATGAGTTGAAAGGATATGAAATATATACCCGGTAGCAGCAAAGGAGGACAGCCTCAGGTTATTCCGGACAACAGATACCTGTGTCCCTGCCAGTACCGTTCACATTGAACAATATTTCACTGTGTGGGGGTGATTAGTTTGACGGGTGTCAGACAGCCTGCGTTAACAATGAGAGCAGACATGCCAAGAGGAATCCAGACCAAAGTCTAAGTACAGTACGTCCTGGTTCCTTAATCCACAGTGCTGCTTTAGAGAACAAAGGCATCTCCAAAGACTGAACTCTTAAAGTCAAATCCTACATCCTAGAGGGTAATGTTTAATTCATCCCTGACATTCACAAGTTTTATTTTGTCCTTTTTAACCGGGTTACCCTGATATGATTGAACGCAAGTGGAAACGGGTATGATGCAATATTGAACAGCCAGCATTACAGTGTGTTTTTTTTTTCCCCAGTTACACTAGAAGGCATAACAGCAGGCAGGCAGAGGAATCCGGTAATCAATATTAATATTCTATCGTCACATAAATATTTCAGTGGCTGTTACGACCGTGTGTTCATTTTTCAAAGGATCAGTGAATTTCTTTGTTGAAATTGCCTGGATGGTCGTTCCCTGCGTGTGGCTTCCTCCGGGCGCCGGGAGCAGGCGATCAGACTTTCAAACGGCGGAGAGAGAGAGAGAGAGAGAGAGAGAGAGAGAGAGAGAAAAGACGAAGCGGAGGCTGGGGGACAGCTGATGATGGAGGGTCAAAGCCTGCGGGCTCAGGGTAGGGCAGCGGGAGACATTAGGCTGCAGTGTGGAGAGTAGGCTGGGGCGAGGTTAAAGAGGTGGGAATTTAGAAATGTAACGCACTAATTGGAGCACAGACGGCGCGGGATTGGGGCTTTATAGGTGAAGCTCTAAATGTCTTCCGGTGGCACTTTAAACCTGCTCTAAAGGTTGGAATCATTACGGAAACATTTTCACATCACGTCAAAATGGATGTCGTGGCAAAAAGCACTCTGTCATGCATGCCACATGCCCCTCTCCCTGTCTCTCTTTCCTGGAGATACAGTGCATTGTGGATTTTTGAGTGGCGTCTGCAGTGCTGCAGCAGAGCTCCCCTCTCCTCACTCCCATCCTCCCATTCCTCCCCGTCTCCCCAATCCTCTTAGTTCCCCTGCAGCAGACAAAGAGCAATGCGTTGCTGCTTTCCCTCTTTGCTCCTCAGGGAGATGAAAAATCCCTTGCAGTTGCACTTTGCTGGCCTGTATTATTAGCAGGGAGCCATCCAGTATTCAGCGTACATTGACCATTTCTACGTGTGTGTATGTGTGTGTTTTACCAGCCGCTGCTTTGTCAAGTGATTTGTCTTGACAGTGTTCCCTTGGCCGGCACAATGGTTACCCTCAGCTCTCTTGTGCCCTACACACACACACACACACACTCACACAGTGCCAATGCTGGATTATCCTCACCACAGATATTGGCGGACAAAGAGGCTATGGGATACAAAAGGGCATTATTAGGGAATTAGCATCTAGTAGCCCACTTCTTATGCCATCCTTCCAAGCGTTATGTCATAAACTCATGTTACGTCCTCGCGGCTATGCTCAGTATGCCTTCTGACTGTGTGTTTACATGATTCTACTCGCCCCCTGTGTTGCAGAAAGCTGACCTGGCAGTCGCGGGCCTCACCATCACAGCAGAGCGTGAAAAGGTCATTGACTTCTCCAAGCCTTTCATGACTCTCGGCATCAGCATCATGTACCGTGTCCACTTGGTGAGTTACCAGCCACACACACACACACACACACACACACACACACACACACACACATGCGTGCTGTAACCGATCGAACAGGCTCTCGTACAGCTTGCGGACGTACCACAGCAGGCTGTCAGCCTTGTCTAATGGCTAGAAAAGAACCACTATACCTCTTGGACTATAGAGTCTATCTCTCTTAGCCTGTCCAAATCCTTCCACAAGCTCTCCTCCTGTGCACCTTATCACCTCTTTTACCTCTCAGCTACTCCATTTCCCCTGCATCTGTGTGTTTTCAAGGCCTCCTCTTCTTCCTGTCATCCTCTCCTCCAAACCTTAGTCTCGCGTTCTCGCTTCTTCTTTATCTTCCCAGCATCCTCTCCCTTCTGTCCCTGCAGTCTCAACTTTTTAATAGCGTCCAGCTCTTTTTCACTTCTCCTGTGTTTGCTCATTTCCTCCTTCTGTTGCCGTGGCCCCCCATCCTGCCAGCACCAGATGGCGTGTTTTATTGTGTGAACTTCCTGATGAATGTACCAGTTTCACAGTTGTTTTCGGCTTGCCCTCTGCTTGGTTTTGGCAATCTTATTCACACGAGCAACGCCCTCTCGCGCTCCGCTAAGAGAAAGCCCAAGCAAGAAACAGTGAAACCACAGCAGTGCAGGTGGAAATGAGCCAGTGTTTGCAGAGTCAGAGGCCCATTAATCATCAGTCCTCCCCCAAAACCCAAGGTGACACAGCAGGGGCTAGTATGGCGCCGGCCACACTCCGCACTTAGGTGATCTGGCACGTGCGTGGTATCCCAGTGGGGCATTTACTCACATTCCCTCTGACTGCTGTCTCCCCTTCTTGTAAATCTCCCTCCTTCTCACCTTCCCATAGTGTACACACACAGCACTAATAGGTGTAGCATTGAGGGACTCAATTGAGCGCCAACAGTTGGGGAGAATCAATCGATGCTCGCAGCAGGTACGGTGTTAAATGGGCTGCCGGGTAGCGTATCACCTCTGAAGTGGGAGGCAGGCAGGCGGGTGGCAGCACAAGGAGGTGATATGGAGCTGATGTCCCTCAGGGCTGGCACACACAGTCACAGAGTTGAATTAGCACAGACTTGAGCCAGTTGACGTCACATCCCTGAGTAAAAGGGCAATAAGAAGGAAATGAAGAAAGCTGTTATTATTAAGATAAAGCACTGAAAAGACAGCGAGAAAAGAGAGAGGTACAAGATAAGAGAAAGAGAGAGAGTAAAGACAGATGTGTCTCTCTCTCTCTCTCTCTCTCTCTCTCTCTCTCTCTCTCTCTCTGTCCCACCATCATTTCTTCATGCCCTTTTTACTCTCCCGTTGCCCCTTGGCATTTTCCCAGATCTGTCTCAGAGCGGTCCCTCAGCATGGCTCTAAAATTCGATATTTGAATTTCTGTGACTGCACTTGTTTAGTTCTAATCCACTGACTATTGATCTGAGGCACAGTGATTTCTAAAAAGGGGGTCTGCTGCTTTCAAACTTTAAATGAAAATTTCAGTCTAATCAATGAGAATGGCGAATGCAATAAAATAACGGCGCCTGTTGAGTATTAATTACCCTCAGACTGTCGGCCATTTAATCTCCATTTCTCCTCTTGCCAGTATGTATGTATTGTACGTTTATCTCTCAAACGCACACAGTGTCTCTCTTTTATTGTGCATCCTTTTTTTGTCTCGTCTTGTTATCTCAGTCACAAGATCGGTTGTGTGTATGCGTGCGTGCATGAGTGAGTGAGCATCTCTGTGTCCGTCCTAACTGCATAATATTTTGGATGCTCATTTATGGCTGCATGCTCAAGGACCTCTCACTTTCTCAAAACACTTTTTATTGCCTGTTTGATACTGCCACTGATTGCCTGCTGACTCCTCACTCACTACTTCTAACCGGCCCCCGGCCGGTAGGGGCCGCAAGTGATCACACAGCTGAGTGCATCGCCGCCTCTCAGCTGCTACTCTGCGCCCAGAGACACAGTGGGGGAAAACAGTTTGCTTATTTTTATTGTTTTGGACGGTGTGTTTGGCTATCAGCTAACAGCTAACGGAAATACCAGCACACACACTACTGAATAGCTCTCAGCCGCTGCTCTGTGGCCAGAGACACAGTGGGAGGGAAACAGTTTGATCAGTGAAGGCTGAATAAACGCTTCAAGTCGCGGTTACACCCGTGAGACGGAGCTGAGGCGCACGCCTGCACAGAGCCGGTGTAGACATCTGCATAGATTACACTTGCAGTTTAGATGGGGGGTTAGCCAATTGTGAGTTGTATTCATTCAATCAAACATTACAGCCATAGTCATAGCAGAGACACCTGGCGGAGATCTGTACTCTACTGAGTGCACCTTTCTAGTCAAAGGCAGGTTTGGTAAGGATTTTAGAAACATTTTTATGCCTCCCTGCCGGCGACAGGGTTGTCTGTACGTTCTGTCCTGTCCGTCCTACTGGTCAATTCTCATGAACGCGATATCTCAGGAATGCCTGGTGGGAATTTCTTTAAATTTGGCACAAATGTCCACTTGGACTCAAGGATTCACTGATTAGATTTTGATGCTCAAAGGCCAATGTCACTGTGACCTCACATCCGTCCCATTCTCATGAACGCGATAACACAGGAATGCCTGGTGGGAATTTCTTCAAATTTGGTACAAATGTCCACTTGGACTCAAAGATGTGCTGATTCGATATTGGTGGTCAAAGTCCAAGGTCCGTGTGACCTCACAAAACACGTTTTTGACCATAACTCAAGAATTCATATGCTATTTTCAATTCATATTCATATGCAATTTCACACAAATGTCTAATAGGATGAAATGATAACATTTACAGACGTGGCTGTAAACTGCAACTTAACTGTTTGGTGTACTCATTCAAGCTCGAGGCAGTAATTGTAGTTTGTTATATTAGTTGAAATTCTAATCACATCCCCACAGCAACCAATAAATCAAATGCTATGACAAAAAAGAAAAAAATCCAGTACCTGTGGCTGTCACAGGACTGTAAGAAGCCCATCCAATCATTACATTCATCCAGAATGGTGCACTCATTGCCTGTCACCGGTGTATTCCACAAGCTGCTAGCTTGACAGCTGTGAGTACTAACTATAGCCATGTTCACCGTTCACGTTCATTATGAAAATTGTGGCTTTGGAGGGAGGCTTGAAGCGAATGACAGTTAGTGTTGCCAACTTGACGACTTTCTTGCTAGATTTAGTGACTTTTGGAGCTAGTTAGCAGCTAAGCGGAGCGAAAAGAGTTGGCAACACTGGACTCTCGGTTTTTCGGTTGGATTATTTTAAAAAATCTTGTATACTCTTGCTAATTTAAGATCACCTACCCTGCCTTTAAAACTGTGACACACATTCACATTCTGAGCCAATCAATATGGACAATCTTTTCCAATATAGTAAACAGCATAATTCTGTTTTGGCGGAATTGCTTGTGTATTATAAAGCTATCTCAAACTGTTTCCCAAACAACACTGCCTTTATGCACAATTCACAACAAATTAATTTCCTGTATGAAACAGCAGAAACTTGGACTGAAACTCCGCTGGTTCCTCCACTCTAAAAACTGTCAACTGTCACAGTAAACTTTTCCGTGAAGCTTTCAGAATAGCGGCAAATCACAACACTTAATTACCTGTCACATGATTTTGTGTCAGTGTTTTACGTTACACAAAAAGACAGCGGATTTGATTCTCTGTTGACTTGTTTCCAGGGCACCACATTCAAAAGAAAAAATATAGGAACAAATCGCAGACAGCTTGTCTGCAGAAGACGATCTCAACCTGTCTAGGTTCTCCAGCTGTCTTGTCTGACTATTTTGTGGTTGGTTGGAGGTTTGTAGTTGTACTGCATCCAGTCATGTTGTACTGTATCTCATATTGTGTGGTGTGTATCCTTTGAGACATACAGGTGGTTTGAGGCCATACAAATAAATTAGATTTGCTTTTGCACACAAATCAAAGAGCACACCTTCACCTCAGCAGCCAGTACAATATGTGAATTGGACACCAGAGTTATGAACCCAGACATAACCTAGAGCAACTGTCAACCTCTTCTCATAAAAACCAACCCTCCCATTACATTCATCATCTGTACAACAAAAAGCCGTGTGCTGTAACCCAAGACCCCAACACTCCGAGGTACTTTATATCTGTGCCAGTTCCATCATCCAAACGTTTCCTTCATTTTGGGGACTGTGCAGCAAAGTAAGCGTATAAGAGAAAGAGAGAGCGCCACTTAATTAGACGAAGGAGCTAATTAGGAGCGTGTGGTGGCTGTGTCAGATTCAGCAGCTGCCCTGAGGGTAAAGCGTGGCATACGGAGCTTTATTGACTCTCTGGCCACACACGACCTCAGACAAAATTACACAGCCACAAACACGTGTAGCCTTGCGCACACACACCCACATAGTTTCACACTGTAACGCACAGTCGCACGCATGTATTAAACACACAGAGATAAAGCCAGACAAGAGCCCAGGAGACAGCAGGATGTTGTTATGAATATGACCCTGTGACCTCTGCCAAATCAACTGCTCTCTGCAGATTGCCCCCGCGGCTACCTAACAGCTGATGGCGTCGGCTCTGACACAATTAGGAATGCACACACACTATCAAAGAGCTCCAGAAAAAAAGACTATAAGGTGGGGAGACACAGGAAGAGAGAGGAAGAAGGAAAAACATAAAAGAGAATTAGCGAGAAATGGGCAGAAAGAGAAGCAAAAGGGGGTGTGGAGAAGACGGAGGAAATGAGAGCGAGAGTTGAAATGACAATGGGAAGTCTCCTTCAGCGAGTCAGTATTCAGGCAGGCAGCCTCAGGGGGCAACAGTGTGGTATGAATACCAAGAGGCAGGATGAGTAGGTGAAATCCTTGACTGGATAACCTCACCAGCTCCTTCAGCCACCCTCCTGGCATGCAGGCAATCCCGAGAGAGAGAGACGGGGGGAGGAGGGGATGAAGGAGGGACGGCAGGAAGTTGAAAGACAACAAGGGCAGTGCAAGGTAAAAATGAATGAGATCCTCATCTGCGTGTTAAGAGGAAGAAGGGATATACAAATACCATAATAGGCAGCAATTCCTCGCTCTTCTATTTGTTGAGATGTACCCATAAAAACACAGGTCGTAAAGGATGCTTTGCCCTCTGCACCGCGTCTGCATTCTCTCCTGTCTTCTTATCATCTTAACGTGACGATAAACCTTTATAAAATGATTCCCCTGCCTCTAATAAAAATAAGTCAAACACAGCAGCAAATGTTTATGTGTGAGGAGCAAGGGCAACCTGTGGCTATAATTTATACCCATGTACTCACATTTGGTGCTCCTTCTACTCTGAAATTCCTTTATTGCAGCGGGGTGACTTTTAATACCTTGCGCCAGGGCATTTATTAATGTCAATACTTCCAGTTTGTTTGGTCGTTATGTCTTAGTTTTGGAGTCTTCTGTCTCTTCCAAGTGCATATTTCCTATTAAGCAGTAACCACCAGATGAGCCATGGCTGCTGTGTTTTCCCCAGCCAGAAGTCAGCTACCTGCTGCCTCTGTGTTCAGCGCCGGTGCTCTCTGTGCACTGGTTTGCCCGAGCACGTACTATATCTGCCCTGCTGCTGCTGACTGACAGCGCAGACAGCTGCTGACAAGCTTTGAAACACAAGCACACACACGCACACAAACACGCAGCTACTGACAGTATGCCTTGCACATACACACACTCACCGTCCAGAATGAAGAGAGAGCAGACCACCTATATGAGCTTGCTGTTTAAATAATAACCCGAGGCCATTTGGATGGACTGGGAGGTACTCGTGGTTTCATAAATTGCTCTCTCAAGTCAATTTATCATTGATAAGCTATGAATTACTAAATACGCTCAATATTTACGTACATAAGTTATTTATAACTGTGCTAACATCAGTGACACTGAGCCCTTACTTGCAGAGATGAATCAGAGGTGCTGTAACAGATGCACTTTTGACGCCCCTCCCACAATCTTGGAGGCTGTCCTGACCAACCTCAGCAGGCATCACTCTCACAACCCATCAACTATCAGATAACCCTTTGGGGCCAAGGGGCTGTATTTCTGGGGTACTGGTGTAGCCAGCGGATATCCAGGCCAAGACTTGCTTTTCCGTGCACTGCTCATTGTTTACAATCCGATTACCAACTTGAGATGCGAGACTGGAGTTGGAGTTGAAAGTCAACGTGTACGACCGGATTGATTCACAAGTAGCCAGTTTACAAGTTAATTTTAAACCAATAAAAAGCGAAATCATCATCAGACGATAGCTGATGGGTTCAGATATTGCATTTCGGCCAATGCGTTCCGCCTCTTTTGCTCTCCACACAGAGTTTTTACCGGTCAATACTACTCAAACTACAAACGGAAATCAGAACGCTTCCGATGCCAAAATCTTGTGCCGTTGCCTACAGATTTTACATGTGAATGCAGAATCTGGTTTTAGAGATTATGGTGCCTTCAAATGGGGTCCATATGAACGCCCCTCTCTTGTGGTAGTCACAACCTCGTAAGTTTCTGAAAGCTCCGAGTTCACGAGTTGTGACGTGTTTGTTGACGTTGTCAGAAAGGCGAAGGCCATAGAAGTTTATTTTTTGGTGCATAATAAGTTAATATATTGTAATTTTAGTCGTATGTTGTTTTTCTTCGTAATTTTATAATATGTCTGAGGAAAATGTTCATATTCCCAACGTCCTCATCTTTTTCCTCTGTCATTATGCCTTTTACTGCACCATGTTACCCACTTACTAGCTTGCTACATTGTTAGTCTCTGTTGCTTCTATGCCGACGGTAAAGTTAATATTGCCGTTGCTTACTCTAAATGCTGGCCCCTTTTTATCTTGCACGGCAGCTGGATTCGTGCGATATTACAAGATCCCCTATCACATGAAAATCCATCTTGTCAGGCTTCAAGTGATACGTTTGTGTCCGGCAAGCCAGGGAACGAACTAATCAGCGTCCTGTGAGGAGCTACTGGTGGCTACGGGAGAGGCGACTGTTCGTTCAACACAACATGGTGGCTGCTAATGAGCTTAGCGTAGATGCTACAATAGCATCAGTTATATCAGAACTGGAGAGCATTTCTTCATTGAAAGAAGAGCAAAGAATGAAACTGAAGGCTTTTCTCACTCTTCTCCAGACTGACTTCGGCAAGAGTTTGATTGACAGATGGTTCATCCAATCACCTGCCAAGTATTCTATGAAAGCGCCTGCCCTTTTCCAAACACTTTCCAATAACGGTTTCTCAGATGGTTCTGTGTAACAAACAACCTGGCGCATCAGGTTAAGCCCCTGTGCTCATCCTCTATCCTCGACCACTTGACCTGGAACACAACACTGGCACATTATCACCTTTATAAAGTATAATGGCGTGTTAGAGAAAAGTTGCTTACAACATTTACAGACCCAGCAGACAAGGAGCAATGTGAGCATTATAGTATAAATCCAATATTTACTTCTTTTAGCTCTGCTTTGGTCTCCACCAACCCCTGAGGGAAATATTTGGCTATTTAGCTGCTAAATGCTCCAGTATGTTCACCAGCTAGTTACAAACTTTGTCTGTCTGCTCTTTGGTGCTGGGCAGGTTAGTGTACAGTAGCTTTATCAGTGGAAATGTGGCTGATAAGAACACCGAAACAGTAAAGTTGCTGCAGCGAAATCAAAACGATTGTTCATCAACAACAACAGCTGTTGATTAAGTGTTTATTTTCTGTTGGTTCATCACTACAAGAGACAATTTTTACATTTTATACATAGTCATTTAATCCATTGTACTATAAAAGTATTGATTAGTGCAGCTGTAAAAACATGACATTATGGCAGACATCATGATAGTGTGCTTTGTTGTCAGAAGATGATTATTAAAGGGAGATTAATTAAGCCTGGGACTCAGTTTATAAGACCTAAAAATGTTTGTAAAAAAAAAAAGGAAAATATCCTGACACATTTTGGAAACAAGCACACAGATTTTAATACATTTTATGCATTTCCCATTTAGCCTATCTGAATGTCTGTGTGCTCATTAGTGTGTCTCTTGCAGCATCACCATGGATAATTTCCCCTCCAACTCCTGAAAACATAACTTATTCTCTAAATGCTAAAACACGCATATTACTGTTGTGTTTCCTGTCTCTTCCTACCTTTCTCTCTGTCTCTATCTCTTCTTCTCCTTCACTTCTCCACCATCTGTTAGCATGGCCGTCCCGCGTCTCTGCAGCTCTCTTCATTTTAATAATAGCACCTTGGTGGGAGCTTAAGATGTGGGCACGCGGGGCAAGCATTTAACAAAACGCTGGTTCAGCATGCGCCACACTGGACCAGCAAACAGGAGGACTCATGTCAGCACATACTGCTTTTTACCCCAATAACGCCAGTGCAAACAAGAGGCAGCTCGGCAGTGAAGCTCATTTTACAACAATACTCCACGTCTGAGATGGCCATCGGGTGTTTCATCACTCCGCTGTTCTATTTTGAGGCAGCTATCAACTCTACAGACAGACAGACATTAAGACTGGCAGGCTGATTTGAATCATGCAAAAACTGACAATGAATCTCACTCTCCTCTCCTGCACCACTCCTATTTTACAGGCTAATATGCAAGTGATTGCAGGCGCATTAATGAATTTTCATCTCTGCTCAAGTCTAAATGGGGATTCGTTTATCATAACAAATGCCCAGCACAATAATTTCACCCTCTTGCTGCAAATTTAATTTTGGAGGGCCTCAGAAATGTATTACTGCAGCGTTTTGGCATGCGTGATGTCCCTTAGGAGTGTCTAATTGAGTATTTTTTTGCATAAAAGCGATTTGGGCTTGTTCAGGTGGGCTCCGTGGTGCTGCCTGTAGACAGAAACGGAAGATAATTAACTTCTACTCTCATAACAACACTTGGACAGTTGGTTGTTTGATCACCTCCACTATTTAACTGTGTTGCTGGCCCCGACATCCACCTCCATTTCATAGTCATTAACAGATGGTGGACTTGCATCCGTGTGTAAATGGCTATTATTCCCTTGCTAGTGTTCGTGCAGCCACCAGGCTATAGGCTGAACATGCACATAATAAATATGAGCATGCAATAAGCGCACACAATCACCGGTAATTGGTTTCATTTAGAGGACAATAGCTGTTGGTGCTGAAAATGAAACATTAGGACTTAGCCCCTATATTCCCATTGGTCTGCTTGCTGCCAGCCCTATTTTAGCCACTTTATCTCCTCTTCCACTGGTTACCAATCCAAACATAACAGCCCATTGCTTCTGCGGCACAGCTAGCCTTTCCATCCAAGCCAAAGCTATTAATCTCTTTCCCTTTTTTTTACTCCGAGCCGGGGCACTGTGCGCTCCCAGTCATACAGGAAGTCAACTATAGGTCACGGAAATGAATTTCGCTTTAATGTAGCTGTAGTGGTTGACTTGATTATTTGACCTTTCTCTCTCTACTGCATTTGACCTTGTGGAAAGCACAAAAGGTGACTCTGTTCATTACTCTGACCTCTAATAGTTCTTTATGACTGGACTTAATACTGTAAGAGCATACTATATATACCAATTAACAGGAAACAGTTAGAAAATAGACCGTTATTTTTATTTTTTCAGTGCCAGAATCCAGGAAACAAAACCTCTTATCTGTGATGTTGTATCAATATACAGCCCCGTGCCACTCTGTTGACAGTTCATGGGAGACTGAGTTTGTGCTTTCATACAATGTTGATCTGAATGTTTACACGCAAATGAGATTCATATAATTATATTGTTATCAGTTTAGGACAGGAAAATCTCGGCTTATCACATCAAAATGCCTTTATTTACTGTCCCAGTCACCTTTTCATCTTTTTCCAAATTACACAGGCGGCAATAAATGTTGTTTAAAAACAGACCAAACTGGGCCTGAGGGCAAAAGAATCAACGCTGAAATTCAGCATTTCTTTTTAATTAATCTTGGCACTCACTTTGTGGGGGTGATGTTAGAGACTTAGATGTTTTTTTCACATGCTAATTATTTAATCTTCACCTTTACAAGTAAGTGTTTAACCTCTCGTTCAGCAAAAGCCCGTGTTGTCTTGGCTGGTGTGAATTTAACATGGGATCAAAGTGGTCACGGTCTGTGCAGGCAGGCTTTAATGATCTTAACCCTGTACTATGTGTGTGTGTGTGTGTGTGTGTGTGTGCGTGTGTGTTTGTGTGTTTCAGGGACGTCGGCCAGGCTACTTCTCCTTTCTGGATCCCTTCTCCCCGGGTGTCTGGCTCTTCATGCTTCTGGCCTATTTGGCTGTCAGCTGCGTCCTCTTTCTGGTGGCCAGGTAAGAGCTCCCCAGTAGAAGACACTCTACAGATGAGAGAGGAAAGAAATGAGACAAACAAAGGGGGGTAGAGCACAGAGAGTAAACCCACTAAAAGGTTTGTTTGGGGGTTATACAGAGGAGGAAACAGGTGTCTGTTCTCTCGCCTTTCTTCAGTCTCTATCTATCTAGTCTATCTTCCACGTCACGCTGAAAGAGATGTTCTCCTCCCAGTGGTGGGTCTCCAGCGTCATACTGGCACCTGCTGGTCAGGGAGGGAACTGGCACAGCTGCTGCTGCAAATTATTATTGCTTATACAACAGAAACATTATTAAATTACACCGTATCTTAAGAAGAAACCTGATCAAAAATGCTAATTTATGTCTTATGTAACACCTTCTGGAATCAAATTATAGGTAGATGTATAGATGACTGTGTGAAGAGAGTTCATTGGGTGGCATACTGAAATTAAATTGAGTAATGTGATTTAATCATGACAGTATGGATAATATACACTTTTGTTTTTTGCTGAGGTTTGCTAAGAGCAACATTTCCTCTACAATCATACAGGACATTAAATGTTCATTAAAGAATAGGTTTACGTTTGTTCAGCTCTGAAACAATGTTCACATGCTGAAATGTATGTAAATTTATATAGTTGTCAGTGACTGTCATTTTAATTCAATTTCATCCAAGTCAGATAGAATAAATAGAATAAATAAAAAATAAAATAATAGCGGCAGAGTATGACCATATAAACACAAATACACAGGGAGAGTAAAGTGCAGAGTGACCAGACATCTCTACCATCATAACACAATTGTCAATTGTCATAGTCTACATAGACATCATAGTGGACCTCGTCATCATCATCAGCGTCATCATCAACAACACGAACCACATCATCACCAGCGACACTACACACTTTGCTAAGTGAGTAGCATTGAGCCCCACTTCCTCCTCCCCTGGCCTGGATTCAGAATTGAAATGGCGGTAGGGATGAAGGAGTTTTTTCGCTGTTGCTCTTAACAGGGAGGAATCTGAACCTGGAGCCAGAAGGCTTAATCTAAAATTCAGAGTGTAGGGGGGTGGGCGCTGTCAGATACGATGACTTAAGCCTTCCTCCGTACCTGTCTACTAAACAGGTCAGAGAGCATGCTCTTGCTGCTCACTTTCATTATCATGGATAGAGTATTCTTGGATTAATCGCCACTAAGAAATCTCTTTCTAATGCAATTCAAATCCAAAGTCCTCTTTATGTGCAAAAACACATTCCACTTGAGAAGCTAATATTCAGCAGTCTGAATTAGACAAATCAAGTAGGTATCTACCAAAGTTACAGTCTTTATAGTATGAAATTCCTCCACCACAGCCCAGCAAGTAAACACAATCTGGGGAAACATAATGAGGAATTTCTTTTCATTCGTTTTTAAAAAAAAAAGTATTTTCCTTTACAAGCCTTAAGTCTTTCCTTTTTCTTTGTAAGTTTTTTTGTTAATTGTGGCGGATCAGAAGGAAATGATGCCCTAGTTTTAAGACAGAAACTGTGGCAAACAACAGAGTTGTCACGTAACTTTATCTTCATGCAGCACCATCTGAACATACCAATTACATTGCCTTCACTCCCACTGTTTAAGCAGGCAGCACATGGGGAATGAAAAGCAGGTTGGTTCTCTCTAGAGAGCCAAGGTGACTTTGTGCTCAGTTGACTGTTAGAGTTGTTTCGCTTCGTGTCTGTCTCTGCCTTTCTTTCTCCATTTCGCTCTCTCAAGTTTTGCTCTCGTTAGAATACTTAATCCGACTTTCATTCCCGCTCTTGTTGGCTGTGTTCCTCCTCTGACTCTCCCTGTTGTCTAACCCCATTGTCTCCTTTACCCCAGATTGACACCTTATGAGTGGTACAACCCCCACCCTTGTCTAAAAGGTCGCTGTAACCTGCTGATCAACCAGTACTCACTTGGCAACAGTTTCTGGTTCCCTGTCGGAGGCTTCATGCAGCAAGGATCCACCATTGCTCCGAGAGCTCTGTCCACGCGTTGTGTCAGCGGAGTGTGGTTAGTAATGTTTTCAGCTTTCAAACCCACTCAGGTATACACCCATTCAACTCTGTTCTGTTTTAATTTTGTGCATATCGCTCCATCATGTAATGCATTTCATCTTTGACGTGATCTTGAAGCTTCATTCCAGATTTCCTGGACATCAGGGTTCAAGATGAGATGAGTGATGGCGTTTGTGCACGTGCATACGTGAGACATTGTCTGTGTGTGTCTGCAGTTGCAGCTAAAACATCACCTCCTTTCATCCAAACCGAGCATTATCACCTTTATCCATTCACACTCACGCATTCATGCATCCCACCCCGTCATCCACTGAAAATCCTGCAGGGTCTTCTCCTCTCAGGTGCGCAGTTATTTTAATCCTCCCACACTTTCACTCAGACAATCTATCTTCATACACCAGCCGTCCCCATTTACATACTTTTATAGGTGAATTCATGTTCTTGTCCCGTGCCTTTCCTCCACAGGTGGGCCTTCACATTAATCATCATCTCATCCTACACTGCCAACCTGGCTGCCTTCCTAACGGTCCAGAGGATGGAGGTGCCGATAGAGTCCGTAGACGACCTGGCAGATCAGACGGCGATAGAGTACGGCACCATGCACGGAGGATCCACAATGACGTTCTTCCAGGTCAGAGGTCACACACGTCATTGCGTATGACGTTATTCACAGCCACACATATACACACAGACTCACTCAAGAGCCTGCAGTGATCAGTGCGCCATCAGTGATGTTATCCTCCTCATCACCCTCCTGTCCTTCCTGTCTTCCTCCTCCGACCAAAGGTTTTATCTGTTTCCTGTCTGTTCCTTGCCACGACCATTCAATATCCTTATCCTCAGGGAGATGGGGCACAGTCCAGGTCCCTGAGAGAGGGACACTGTATCCTCTTTCATCCTCTCAGGACTTGACCTCAGAGAGAGAGAAAATGAAGGAGAGAGAGTGTGGGAAACGGAGAAAGAGTGTGTTACAGGCAGGAGAGTGAAGGATGATGTAGAAGGAAGGAAAGAGATACATTAGCCTTGTCTTTCTTTGTGCTTTCACGTCCACTGGACCTTGAATAACTCGAGGAAGACAGGCCAAGAAAAAGTAGAGGACAGGTGGAGAAGTTACGGGAAGAATCTGTTTGAAACTTTGAAGTTATTCCAAAAAACTGTCACATTTAACTGTAGCAAACCTTTTGGAGAATTTGAATAAATCCATCAGTCAAGAAAATGAAAAAGAATGACAGAATAAAACCAATCTCCACCTCTGCAAAAACTGAGAAATTATGCGTCTTCAGCTGATAGACTGAATGTGTCTGTTTGTGCTGATTGTGTCCCGCCGCTCTGCAGAACTCTCGCTACCAGACCTACCAGCGTATGTGGAACTTCATGCACTCGAAGCAGCCCAGCGTGTTTGTGAAGAGCACGGAGGAGGGCATCGCTCGCGTCCTAAACTCCAACTACGCCTACTTGTTAGAGAGCACCATGAACGAGTACTACCGCCAGAGGAACTGCAACCTGACTCAGATTGGAGGACTGCTCGACACCAAGGGCTACGGCATCGGCATGCCGCTGGGTGAGTTGAAAATTAGAGGGGGGGGGGGGAGAGAAGAATTAAGGGAAGAGAAAGGGAGAACTTAACAGTGAACTCACACAGGTAGGAGACCTGCTGGATATCAGCGGCTAAGACAGAAGACTTGGAGAAGTAGAGGGGAAAGGAAGTTCAGTGTAAAATGAAGGCAGCGGAGGACAAAAGTTGATGTTTTGGTTGGATACACTGAAGCTAAGAAGGGGTAATGAAGAGCAGAGGCATTAGTTGGAGGATACACCATAAATGTCACATTGGAGGCCCATTAGCTGCTATCATGGGGAACAATTGTGCAAAAAGTGAGAAACTAAAAGAGACTTACTGCTAGGTTTTAATAGAGCAACTGTTTCCATGCTGTGATGGGAGAAGTGACGACGAGAGAAAGGGAATTTGAAATATTGTTCCTGTTGAATGTGGAACTGTTGCTGCGCGGCTCGCTAGAGTATAAACACAGGGTTTACCTACACTTTGATCTCACCTTGAGTCAATCTCCAGACGGTGGAAAACACACCTTAAAGTAAACAAGATTAGTTTCAATTCCTTTGATCTGTAGAAGGTAGATAAACCCACTCTTTAGTGGCTGACGCTCCATACCGCATACTGTGATGTGACCTGTAGAACACTTCAAAATCCTAGTAAGCCCCTTTAATCTTTCATTTGAAATCGTATTTTTTGTTGAAACAAAGTCTTCTAATGGAGTGACATCATTTCACATTCACCATGGCAAATCAGAAGAAGAAGAAGTCATGAAAATGCACTTTGATTTAACAAAGTGAATGTCGATTTTTTTTGTCTGAAGTTTCCGTTTTAAGTTGGAGTACCGTTTTAGGTGCTTTTTCTCAGTGTGCAGGTTTGAGCTTTCGCCCGTCTCTTCCCTGCAGGGTCAGTGTACCGGGATGAGTTTGACCTGGCCATCCTCAAAATGCAGGAGGACAATCGTTTGGAGATCCTCAAGAGGAAGTGGTGGGATGGGGGCAAGTGTCCAAAGGAGGAGGACCACCGTGCCAAAGGTTCGTCTCTGGTTAATCCTCATCTGCTTGTTCTTGAGCTCCACTCCAGTTTGTAACAGCGTGTGTTTGGAACATAGACTGTGTATAATGGTGCCTTCAAATAGGGTCGTGTTTACCGTGTTCACGAGAAGAGTCCATATGAACGCCCCCCTCTTGTGGTGTTCACAACCTTGCAAGTAGAGGTTTCTGAAAGCTCAGAGTTCACGACTTGTGACGTGTTTGTTGACGTTGTCAGAAATGGACATGGAAGTTAATTTTTTGGTGCAATTTTAGTCTTATATTGTTTTTCTACTTAATTTTAGAATATGTCTGAGGAAAATGTTGATATTCCCAACGGTCTCATCTATATCCTCTGTTATTATGTTTTTGCATTTCCTGCACAATGTTACCCGCTTGCTAGCTTTCTAAATTGTTAGCTTCAGTGGCTTCTACACGCCAACAGTAAAGTTAATATTGCCATTGCTTAGCAGCGGTGTTCTCACGAACAACTTGAACGCCAAGCATATTGTGTACACAACTTCCCATGTTGTAAACACGAGCTCACGAGTTTCATTTGAAGGCACCATGAGAAGTGGACGTAGTCACCGTGACGTCACCCATTGGTTTGTGGACTGACGTTTTGAAGCCTTGAGTTTGACATTTTGAACGTCGCCATATTAGTTTTTGGCCATCGCCATGTCGTTTTTTTGCAACCAGAACTGATAAAAGAGGGTGGAGCTAAATACAACCGAACGCTGAATAAGATGTTTTTTTAGGCGACCAAAAAGGTTATAATTAACTTTAATGAACTGAAAACACACTGTGAAAGGGTTAAAGTTCTAAGATGAAAACACAGACAACTCCCAGACCGGACAACGCCGTGGTAGCGACCTGTCAATCACAAGGTAGCCACGCCCTAAAGCATACCCTGCTTTATGGTCTATTTGACTGTAAATGGGACCATAATTTACTCAATGAACATCATGCTGTATTGGAGAAGACTTGAAACTAGCGATTGAGACCATAAACTTTGTGTTTACAATGTTTACTGAGGTAATAAATCAAGTGAGAAGTAGGGTCATTTTCTCATAGACTTCTATACAATCAGCCTTGTTTTTGCAACCAGAGGAGTCGCCCCCTGCTGGCTATTAGAAAGAATGAAAGTTTTAGGCACTTCCCCATTGGCTTCACTTCTCAGACCCGGAGGTAGCTCACTGTTTTGGAACATTTCAATTTCCTTGCCTCCTTTTCCCCATCATCTCTCACTTCTCCTGCCATATCCTGTTGCTCCCAGGTCTGGGCATGGAGAACATCGGCGGTATCTTCGTGGTGCTGGTGTGCGGCCTGCTGGTGGCTATCTTCATGGCAGTGCTGGAGTTTGTCTGGATGTTAAGACAGGCACCAGGAAATGAGGTGAGAGAGGGCTATCTAACCTGCATCTGCTTTGTCTCCCTCTCCCCTCCCTGGCACCCTCCCCCTCGCGGAGCTGCCAGGCTTTCCCACAGTGCACAGCTCTGACAGGAAGTGTAGCAGGCCTCTCCGTCTTCCTCTGGGTTCCGCTCGACACCCAGCCTTCGTCCGACCAGCCTATGTAACATCAGCACAAAACCAAAGATATACCTCACTTATACCTCACTCAGAGTACACGCATATATAGATTATTTTCTATTTATAGCAGTAGAAGATTCATAAATATATATTTCATATAATATCGTACATAATATAGAATATTGAATGTAGCTCAACCTTATTGGAGGTGAATAAATGATTACAGGGTGCTGCCAATGAGAATTTACTCATAAATTGTGATTGTTTTCTTTTAGCCTTAATCCAATCATCTTTTTACTTAAAAGATGCTTGGCATTGTGTGCACATCTTTGCTCAAAATCCAATTATCATAGACCAGAAGTCTTACATTCTATCTGAGGATGAATGATGGACAGTCATGTACTAGTTGTGGCCGTCAACCAGATGTGGACAGTAGAGGAGAGGATCGGTTTTTAAATGAAAGATTTCTACTTAACATAGATTTAGAAAAATATGCAACTATAAGTACTTTTCACTGTGAAAAGTCACACAGATAGTGTGTGATTATTATAATCCTTAAAAACAATATCAATTATAAATCAAAACTACGTATATAATCATATACATTTTATGTGGGGTGAGGTCTGTTTGGAAAGGCATTTTCATTGGGACAAAGTTTAAATTTCTGTTAGTGAAGGAGCTCTGCTGCGCTATTCTTGAGGCGGTGACGGTAGAGAGAGATGTGCATGCCGTGTTATAATTACTTCTGCTGTGATTCCTTTAAAATATACTTGATAATTGTCTTTTCAAATGGACTCCACACTGTGATTGTAATTCAATAAACATTCGGAATGTGAAAGTCAAAAAACTCATGTGATTTCTTCTTTTTGAGCAGCGAAGATTGATTTCACTCTAACTTGTAAACCCTGTGTGTGTGTGTGTGTGTTTGTTTGTGTGTGTGTGGGGGGTTTATACCTGTGTACATCCGTATAGTTGTCATTGTGCTCATGTGCGGCATGTGTGGATTGATAATTAGCCTCTCCTGTTTGCAGTATAATGTCTGTCATTGTCATTATTTGAGTTTACATACTATAGATACCCAGTGGAGCACTCCATCATCAGTCCAGAAGATAAAATGTGTATGTTACATGTCTGTATGTGTCTGAAAAGTAAGTTTAAAATGCCATGTGTACTATACAGTCTGTGTTATTGTTTTTACTGATTGTCTCTCTGTTGTTCCCGCTATACACTGATTATAAAGATGAAATATGTTATGTGTCTCATCAGTTTGATCAAGTCAGTCAGTCAGTGAGTTGTCTGGCCTCTCTCCCTTTCTCTCCCTCTCTTATCCCCCTCTCCCCTATCTTTTTCTCTCCGTTTGTGTGCTTGCAGCAGTCAGTGTGTGAGGAGATGCTGCGGGAGCTCCACGGGATTGTCCTGTGTCGCGACAGCCTGCAGGTGAGGCGCCGGCGGACGGCTTCGATGCTGCGGCCGCGACCCTTACCCCTGGAGGAGCGTCGGGCGCGAGCCGCCGCCGTCAGCCTCAGCAACGGCAAGCTGTGCGGGGGCACCGGACTGCCTGAACCCCTCTCCCACAGACTGGCGCAGGAGGCGGCCCTGGTCGCGAGGGGGTGCAGCCACATCCGCATTTGCCCCGAGTGCCGGCGCTTCCAGGGACTGAGGATGCGTCCCGCGGGGGCCACCGGGGCCCTCCCTTCTCCCACGCACAGTGAGGAGAGCATAGAGTGGGACAAGACCACAAATAGCAGTGAACCTGAATAACGCCCCGCGACTCCAACAGGACTGACTTTCCCAGCAGCCACCTCTCTACTTTCCAGGGATCAAAGATCACATGGTATTTTCATTCAGCCATTCGGAGCTTGATCTTACAGGGCAGCACAGCGATGTGAACCTTGTTTTGCCCTCGAGGCAAAAGCCAGTAGTCAGTTTTGGAGTCTCCTTGGGTGAATTTTTTTCCTTGGCCACAGGAGAAACTGATGAGTCTGTCTCGGTGTGGTCTGTCCCTGTTGGCTCTCTGTACTATGTCAAACAGGACGGACAAAAACAGCTACGGGGCATTTGTACTATGCAGTATTTTCAGTCATTTATCATTGTGCTGTTTCTTTTTTTCCCCCTTTTTAAATTATTTCTGTCCTCTGTTGGATTATCAGTACTGAATATTGTTATTCTATTGTTCTTAAAAAAACAAACTTTAAACAAGTTCCTTTTTTTTATCTGACAATTTACTGTATGAACGTATATTGCCTCTGAAGCTGCAAAGATGAACAGACTAATGCAAGGTCATCTTCAAATCCTTTTATTTTGAAAGTGCCAAAAACCATGAGTGTTATCTTGTGGCTGAAGAAAGCACCACAGCCTTGAGAAGACAACAAACTCAACTGAACCTAGAAAACAAACAAACAGACACACGGACTTCTTTTATAGTAGTGATATTCTATTAAAAAATGTTTTAACTGTTGGTATCTCTGAAAGACAGCGATGCATGTCCAGAGGTGTTGGCAGGTGCTCATTGAATGATAAAGTGGTGGCTGAGTAGCTGAAAGAATGATTTCTGGTTATGAATACCTTGGCATTACGTTCTCCTCCATCTGTCCTACATCTTTGACACCATGACACGTTTATTGTCTCATCACCTGTCCGTTTTATGATCTCTCACTTAAAAATGTACACGCGTTGTCTCCTGTGCCGTCTGTAAGAGATTAGAGGAAGAATGATTCAGGTTTCATAAGGACAAGCCAGACTGTGAATGATATTATCTTTTATTCCACAGCTATGTTGAATACTCGATTCTGATTGGTCAATAACGGCGTTCTACGGTCTGTTATTTCTTTATAGCAGACCGTTGCTATGGGCGCAGTTCTGATATCGGAGTCTGGTGTACCATTTTTGTGTCAAATGATTGATTTCATAAGTAAGTAGCCGTGTAATAAGCAGGATAATGTACAGCTACCGGGTCGTTGTTTTGAAATAAACCCCTTCAGGGCGCTGCAAGACCCCTCCGCCCGCATTGCCCTGTCAGGGTTTATTTCACAACAATGACCTGCTCACTGTTCATTATCCCTTCCATATCAGAACCAAATGAAAACATAAAGTCCCTGGAAAATGAAAGTGTTTTATATCTGAAGTTGTTTTGAATTCTTTTAAAATGTCAAAGCAGTTAAACTTTTACTGAATGTGATGTTTTACACACTGCTTCGAGGAGTATTTCAGTTCGTATCAGCCAAGATGAGTTGTCTTTATTTGCTTTATATCAACCATTCCTCCAGAAGTGAAACAATGAGAACAAACCACCAGCAACGGGATTCTTAGGTTACTTCCTTCATAGACTGTGACACACGACTAAGTGTTATCCCATTGAACCGACAGGTCTGAAGGTGAATCTGTATGATAGTCTGACTGTTGCTCAGAAGGAATCAACGGTCTACACTGCTTCTTGCTCATGTCTGATGTGTCCGTCATTTTAAATCTCTGTCAGTCACCCTCCCTCAGAACTAGGCCACCAACTCGAAGGTAGCACTGCAGTATCTCTCTTGTACTTTTATTAGCCACGTTCACTTTCTATCTCCATCATTTTCCACCTGCAGATTCTCACGGTTAGAAATCCTCTGCATTATGCTCTTTTAAAGTAGCAACCTGGGAAAGGAGTGAATGTTAAATTGAGGTGTCAGACCTATTGATCATTCGCCGTGGTTTGTTTTGTTTTTCCGCGTTATTGTCAATAGGTCAAACCTCATTGTTGTGACACGCCAAAAAATCAAAACAGATCACAGCACCTATACGCACAAATCAAAACCTCCGATCCAATCTCCTTGCGACCCATTAAGAAGGCAACACACATCTTGCCAAGGTCCTGAATGGTCCAGCAACTCATACAAAGTTATTTCAAACAAACAAAAGAAAAAAACATCCTGAGATAGTATATTGTCACATAAAGAGTACAACCCCCGAAACATAAACTAGAACAATTCAGCATCCCCTCCACATGCAGATAAAACTCCAAGTCCTCATTACATATGAAAGAAAAGGGCCCCAAAAGCCTTTAAAAAATGAGCCCACAGTTTGGCCTCTAGAGCTTCTCTAATGGTAACAAATTGTGATAATTAATGGAGAAATAACTTAAATATTGGAGAAGCATTTTCATTCTTAGAAAACAAAATACATTTCTTTGAATAGTACTTAATCATAATTAGTATCGCATTTGAGATGATTAAATTAAATTCAGTCCCATGGCGTCAAATACCGATGCTATGTAACCCATCGGTAAGTAAAGTAACTTCCGTACTTAAGTTACAGCATTTCCGGTGTTATTTTGACCCGAACTGCAATCTTTTCCTAAACCTAACTAAGTAGTTTTATTTTGAAAAGACTGGACTGGAAATTGACAAATTCGTGTCTATGTACACAAATCAAATAGATTCAATCTCGAGACTATTTCACAAACTGCTGCGAGACTGTGTTGAACAAACACAGGACTTTAATCCTGGAGAGCGTTGTTTGTCTTTGTGTTCACGTTATGTTTCACTTTTACTTCACAAACATAGTAATTTTAAGCCAAACTATGATGTTTCCTAAACCTAACTAAGCGATTTTCTTGCCTAAACCTAAGCAAGTGTTTTGTTTGAATTCACAACGTTAACCACACGTGGTCTGCGACCGTAGTGGAGGGTCACAGTTAGACGCTACCCAACGCGTTAGAAAGTGACGCCAAGGGGTCCTGGCCAAGCGTCAGTATGTGACGAGTTGAGATGAGAACATGTTGAATGTGTTTATGTAAAATCATGATGAGAACATATAGTTTGGATCTCAGACACACACGTGAGTGATCACACCGTCACCTTGTTGTTGAATCATCCTGTCATTTGTTTTACCATTTCACAAGCACAGATATGAGTTCACCCAAACTGCCTAAATTCTACTTTTCAAGCAGCTGTTATTGCATTAACGGCCGTGATTGTTATGCTGTCTCAGAACATGTGGAACTGTGGTGAATCACTCGCTGACAGACCTGGAGGGAACTGCAGCACAATCGTACTAATGCAGAGTTTTTAGGTGAATTGATGGTTCTGAACAATCGGCTGACTGGAATCACAAATGAGAGGAATTTCAATTTAAGGGTTTTTTTCCCCACACTTCTTCAATGTCAGTCGAATCAGTTGCGGAAAAGTGTTTCAGATGGCATTTCCATTCAGGTCTGCAGTGTGTCTGAACTCCCACAAGAACACATCGGTGTTTGAAACAGCATTGAATCTGCTTGATTTGGCACCGAATAGAAGTGAGTGGGAGTCACAGAGGCATTATGTCATCATCTGCTGAAGCGCCAATAGTGCCAATGCACCTAATCCTCAAGTAATGAACTATTAATGTCCCACAGCCGGTGTGTAAATACAGTATGATTAACAGGGTTCCCCAGTAAGGGTCCAAAGTGTTGTTTTTTATTACAGGAGTAACAAGTTGATTATGTTAATAGAAAGGAGATGTGTATTATGTTTATATGGACACATATGCCATTTAGACACAGACACAGATTGTGAGCATAATGGTGGGGGAAAAAAACAGTCGATGTTAACTTTCTATATTTCTTTATATAACAACTTGTCAAAGGCAAATTGCCAAGCAAATAGCAAAGAAAAAAAAAGACCCACATTTCATTACCAGTTTTATAAACGAAGTTTCTATCCATTTACTGAATGTCACAAAGAAACTCATGAGAGTTAGGAGGCTCTCCCTGCACCCGATGCTAACTTCTTAAACACTAAAAACATTTACACGGGTGCTAAATCAAGCGTAGTTGGAATGAGATTGCCAATTACCTTGAAGGCAAGGAGAGCAGTGGAGTAAGAATTAAAACAAATCCCACTGAAACACTGGGCGACCTTAGCTGGGAGACCGCTGAGAGAGAGATGGCAGGGTTTGGCTGCTATATTTTATATGCTTTATTTTCTTATGTTGACATTTTTATTCCATTATAAATACATTTCTTAAAACAACCTCCGCTCTGTGGGGTTTTTGTCTCTTCTTTACTCTGATGTATTTGACCTTCTGAGCTGTTTAGATCTGTCATGCTAAATAGCTTCTGAGTGCACTTTTCTAGTTTTATTATTCAACCGGAAGAAACATTCAGACAGTGCACTTGGTTTGTTGTGACATAATGCACATTGAGGGAAGCAGTATGAGGTTGTATGGGTTTCTAGCTGAGTACACATGACGATTGTTGAGTGAACCAGAATAAGGAGCTCACGCATCTACCTTTCGTTTATCTCCCATAACTGAATTAACGTCTGCACACTTGTGAATTTGTTCAACAGCTGAGAATGTGTGTGGGTGGGAAGGCAAACGGAGTCTAATGAGTTTAACAACTCACTCGTGCTACATCTGCTCACCTGTAGTTCATCTAGCACTGGGATTTTCAGTGGATATTTATCTCTGCCCAGGATAGTGAGTGAACACACACCACAACCTGCATCTGATTTACAGTTTAAAGGTGCTCAGCCACTAGATGTCGCATTATCCCTCCCCCATTCCAGTGCATTCACTTCACAACAAGTCGTTGCCAGACACTTATCGTCAATCTCAGCCATTTATCTGTTTTTATCCACACTGACGACCCAGAGATATCACGTGAGACCAACGTCGTTTTACTATTGACTCACAAGCCTTAGTAGAAGTGGGAACCAAACGTCAGATATCTTCCACAGAGAGAGAAAAAACATTAATTTTGGACCCGCCAAATTTTTTTAAATGATTTATTCACAATTTTTTTCAGGAAAAGCCATACTTTTATTCTCAGCTTTCTAAGGTATGAGGGGTGAAAGTAACAAAAAATGAATTGATGAAAATGGAAGCGATGAAAATGGATGTGAATTGAAAAATGGAGTGATAAATTATCAAGTGATTAGATTTATTTAAAGCCGATTTGATTAAAGCAGTTGTGATATGATGAAAAACAGAGCCATGTTTCATCTTTTTCACCATCTTACATTCATCATTCACAACATTAAATTGCCATTTATCATTTAAGGAAAGTGGCCATAAGGGTGGAAGTAACAAAGAATAATTGAAGAAAAGGGAAGGGATGAATTCATAATGGAAGTGATGAAAATGTATGTGAATTGAAAAATAGTGATAAATTGTTAATTGATTTCATAAATTTGATTGATATTTTATTATAAACAGAGTTGATCTGATAATCGATAGTCGACCACTGACATTTATCGTTTACAGAACGCAATTTTTGTCACTTTCGCACAAAATGTCAATTAAAAACCAGGGCCACTGACAGAAAAAGACAAGAGTAGGGCGGTTTGCTGAGTGGGCGTGTTCTTTTTCTTTTTGATAGGGAAACATTTGACAATTTATCACTCTATTTTTCAATTTGCATACATTTTCATCACTTCCATTATTAATTCATAAGCATTTTCATCACACATCTCTTTTCTTCGATTATATTTAGTTACTTCCACCCTTGAAGCCACTTTCCTTAAATGATAAATGGTAATTTTGTATTGTGAATGAAATGATGAAAAAAATTAATGTTTTAGTCAAATTGGCTATAAATTAATCCTATAACTTGATAATTTATTACTCCATTTTTCATTTCATATCCATTTTCATCACCTCCATTTGTATCAATTAATTTGTGTTATTTCCACCCCTCATACTAAAGGCTCTGTGGATGTATTGTTTTTTTTGTTTTTTAATATTCGTCTACATAAAAATATTATCAATAAGACCTTTAATCCAGGCTTCCTCACAGTGTTCCCACTACAGCATCAGAGATGACAAGTTCCTTCAGTGCGTCACCGACCTGCACATCACAGTGCATATCCTCAGCACACCCGCCCACATAACTCTTACAAGAGTGACAAACGCACGTCAACACTCACCGCCACCTGTATGTCAAGTTTATTTCATCGCCCTCACGCTTTTCTGTCTGCCTCTGGTGCTCCAGGTCCATAAATTCAGTGCATCTCTCTGCCCACCGCTGCCTCGCTGCTGTTGGATTTATGGAGCTCATGATGAGCATTGAGTGCCTGCAGAGGTGTGTGGAAATCTACTTCACTCCTCAAGCTCACCCAGTTGAAGCACATAGCAATACCAATTTCCTTTTAGTTGATTATGATTCTACAAGGATTTAGGAATTATAGTGTACTGAGTCTGATGCATTTGGCCACGCTAGCAGCTCACATCCCATATATACTTGAAGAATGTCTTCCTTATCAGCACATTGCATGTAAATCAATGTTTTTTTTGGCATTTTGCTCATAAAAACATATATATATTTTAAGCCTCACAGTTCAGCTGTAGGAAGCCAAAACATGAAACCTGGAATATTTACATTTTTTAGAATATTTTGTGTCTGTAACTCTGCATTCAGTATGATTTATTGTTGAATCTATTCATCACATTTCTGCTGCATTCCTTTGTCAAACTGTTTTTTTCTCCTCTCCTCTCCTCCTCTTCCTCCCAGATTTCCCAAGGTTAACAGCATTCATGTATACATCCGCCCCATAACAGCCACATAATGAGCTCTGGATCTAAGGATGCCAATCGGAAGAAATAACAGACTATTCAGTGGAAACTAACTAATTCACAGCGAGACAGGTGCACATTTTTAAGTGAGAACTGTCCTATTGATTTGCTGGCAATTAATTGCAAAAGGCTTGTTGCTGTTGTGTGCTCAAAGAAAAGGTATTCAGAGAGCAAGAGCTCTCTCCAAGGTGAGACGCTGTCAAGGCTGTCATACAGCCTTTTGTTCACTGGCAGTTGTTTTTGAACATATTGACCAAAACATCTTGGCATTGTTTGTCTTTCAGAGAAATAAAATGGAGCTTCATTTATTTCGTGTTTGGTTCCCTCACTATTTATTCCTGCCTTGATCGATGGCCCACAGATGGGGAAGCATTGATTACCTAGTTTTTTGTGTCTGTATGCGTGCATGTGTATTTGTATGTGAGCTATCTAAAGCACTTCTTGCCTCCATGGGAAATCACAGTGTGGGCATCTTGATTCATCAGCTGGAGGCCGTTTCATTGTATTTACCAAAAAAGCTGAACAGACAGCCAAGTCAAATTCCAGTGGAAATGCGGCTGCCAGCCCTCATTCTCAGGTATTCGTCAGAAAAATGAAAGCAGACAGCTTTTATTGTGGAAATCGATCACTTGTCTTGGGTACCGCGTGGGATACCGCACAGAACCACATGAAGTCGTCACAAAACTCAGCTCGGTTGAATGTTGGTATGAAAAGACTTTTATGGCCCTGGATTGAAGTGTCCATAGAAATCAGTCATTTTCCATAACGGCTCCACTTTTATATAAAGCATCACCTGTCTTAAATACATCGACGACAGCAGACAAATATTACCAGGGTTCAAATCAGAAGCAGTTTATTCATCACCATGGACACTGTTTTGATGGTGCACATGATTAATGAATAGTTGGTAAACCTGTAGAAAAAGGGTATATGCACCTTATGTATTTACTAACTACCAGGAATGAAAAGTGCATACCTAAGTGCATTTTTTCAAGTATTTCATGTTACTTTAAACTTGTACTTCACTGCCTTTCAAAGGGGAATATTCTACTTTTTCTTTTGCTACATTTATTAACAGCAATAGTTAGCCTTCTTTTCTGATTCATATTTAACATACAAACTGAATTGTTACAAGCTTAAACCGGTCGTTCCTTTTGGCTTGCGACCCCTTACAAAAGAGCATTGTCTAGTTTGGGCCCCTTGTCACGTTTCAGATGTCTATGAGCTGTTAGCAGTTCCACCAGAGACAATTTGGGCCTACAACAGTTATTTAAAATACCTGTCCAAGTATATAAAGTTGTTAAAACTAGCTCCACCTCAACCAGCTACAACCGTAAAATGCTATCAGTATCAACAATCTAATATTGTAATATATAATAATATATCAGTCATAGGGCCATTTACCTGCAGAATGTGTACTTTTACCTTTGATACTTAAAACACATTTGGCTGGTAATACTGCTGTACTTAGATTTTGAATGCAGGACTTGCTGTATTGATACTTGTACAGTACTTACTGAGTACTTCTCCCACCACTGACTACCATATGGTAATTTTATAGAAACGTTTCCATAAGGGGAATATTACTATAAGACACACTGCTAATAAATATTTTTTTTTGTTCTGTGTCCCCCCACTAACAGGTACATTATGCTTATCTCATTCTGAGAACTGGGCCGATTGCAGTCAACCCCATTAAACCCTAAACAAACAGAACGACGTACCCTCCGAGGGCAACAACTCCTTGTGGTTTGAAGGAGAAAATATTGGTTTTCAGATGAAGGCCTCTCGAGTTCCTGAGTTAATTGGTCGTTAGAGCACAGAATTATCTTCATCCCCGAGTAAATGATTCATTACCTCACAGATGAGAGGCTTAAAAAACTGCAATGGGCCACGAACGAGACACACAAATGACAGCCTTGGAAGTAAAATCTGTTTATCTCGCTCCCCACGGGAGAAGTCAGGTTTTATCGACGCTGGGCAGCGATGTCATATTTCTTGCATCATTAACTGTTGTTTTGCCTTTCTCTTGTTATTGCCTGTTAGTCTACCTCACACTCAACTTTACTTTTTATATTTTGTCTTTCTCGTGATTTCTGTTTTGTCGTAGCTGTGAATGAAAATACTGCAGTCTGGTAGTACTACAGTTTAGCAGAGCAGTCTCTTACATCTCTGTGGTTCATGTGGCCAGTTTCACCTCTCTTGCCGGTTACCATATTTGACCTCTGGTCCACTGACGCATAAAACACAGCCTGAGAGAACTGTATCTACATTGCTACCTGTTGTCAGATCATGGTAGTCTTTATGTAAGTACGGTACAGTGTACTCACACCCAGTATCAATCATTTCATACCACGTTAGGGTAGCCGTCACATGCTTTAATTTGACAATGACATCTTGTCCCAAAAATCACAAAGCATACCATGTATTTACACATATGAAATAGTCTAAAACGTCTACGATACTCTGGTCACCATGTCCCCAGACAGTAAACAGTCATTTGCTACATCTAGTGGTCATTACACAACATTACAGACCCCACATGATGAGCTACTGAATACATGCATAGATAACTCAGTCTATTTTGTACTCTGATGGTAAAATATTATATAATAAGAACATCCATCCGTGTGTTAGGCATACCAAATTGCGAGTTGCAAATTGGTGCTGTCGCGGACGTCACTTTCAATTGAGCCAAACAGATGCAACAGTCTGATCAAACAGAACTGAGTTGTAGATACAACATTAAACAAACGTGTCTTGCCGAGAAGAGCAGCTGCTTTCATTTTCCTTTTAGATATGCAGCGCGTTCAGGCCAGATTCGGAGAGCAGTTCCTTGTAATTTTGATGAAGGGTTGTGCTCTTGTGCTCCCATCCCTGTCGAGCCACAGACAGCTGGGAAGTCAGGCCGTCTAGAGTCTCCTGCAGAAAATATTAGTTTTAAAAAAAATTAAATGCAAGCTAAAATTCTCCCTTTAAATCACCCAGTTGTCTAACCTGATATCCGTCCCCTCTTAACCACCTTTAACTCTGATGAGTTTTAGGAGCGAAGCTGAAGCAGATGAGGCGTAATTAGATTCTTTGTCATAGTGGGAAGGAGAGAAATAATGATAATTGCATATTAAAATCCTAGTTCTGTAATCACGGGCTGAGCCCTCTAACAGGGCTCCAGGCTGGACCACTTATCTTTGAAGATCTGCGTACTGGAAATCTGCAATCTGCAATTGGGTTGTACCTATGAAAGGTCAATACCACATTCCTCATCCGTTACATTTTAATAGAAGATTCTGCTACAGTATTGTCCCTGTTTGAAGTATCATACCTATAGGTTAGCATAACATTGTATGACATTATTGTGGATATTGTAAACTTGAGCGCTTGTGCGTGTTGCTTGAAACAGCTCTCCAACCGAGGACTAAGGAAGTATGGCCCTTAAACCAACCACAAAACACTATCCTGTGCTTCATTGTGGATCATCTATATCATTTTACTGATTTCTCAGTTGTGCTGGCCAGATAGCTTCTCACATCTCACTGAAAACAAAACAGCTGGTGTGCATCAAGGTTAATCTGCAGATTGATGTTCTGTGGTTCTGGAGCACCAGAAAGTCCTATCAAATTGTTGGAGAGCTAACGTGTCATGTTCACCTTTGCTTAGGCGTCCAAATACCTGTTCTTTTGACAGGTGGGCGAAGCCTGGACTATCTGAGGCTTTTACAAAGGTGTTTCCAGCTTTCTGTTGTCACTACAGTGATGGTGGTGAGTACGATGTTTTGTTAACCTCCAGGTTTATTGGACAAAACTATGACAGGTTGTAAAAAAAAATGATTCTCCTTAATGTGAATAGTGGAGCTGCAGGAAAGCTGATTACAGCACTGCATTATGCATTATACAATACGTAATTATTGTGTTAGTTTAACTCAGGCTTTGCCTTCTAAAAGAGCATAAGAGCAAAACCTGACAACCCCCAGCTGTGCCTTTAAAGCCACTATATGTAGGACTGTAGCTTTTCTGACTTTGGTGACTGAAAAAAGACAGACAATGACTATTTTTTCATCAGGATTGTGCCATTATTCTACAAAAGAAAAGGCTTGCCATCACAACAATATGAGAGTTGGAACAATCATACAAGAATTATACACATAGGGGCCTTGACGTGACAACTTCATGTCACTTTAAGTATAACTGGTCTCAGACTGGTCTGCCAATTTAGACCAAGTCATCTGCTCGACATATGCAATGCAGCAGACACAAAATAACACCTAACTACATTAAAGCAACAGTGGGTAGTATTGGAGCAAAGATGATCAAAAAAAGTTATTTTTATAAAACCGTCACTATATCCTGACAGTAGTACATGAGACAGGTAATCTGAAAAAAATCATGTGCCTCTGTGTCCTTTGGTGTCTTCCGGTGCTCCTAATGGCATCTGCAAGATTTCACAGACCGGAGGAAAACAACCAATCAGAGCTGATCTGGAGCCTTGCCGTCTCTGAGAAGCTGTCAATCACTCGTGAATTCAGATAAAACGGTCAAACTAGGCAGCGCTGATCAAATATGAATCAATATTCTGTTACCGTAATGCCTGTTTCTCGCCTCAAATGTTTTCAGAATCATCTTGTAGTGTTCTGTTTAGCTTTAAAATGAGAATGTTTGTGACCGGAGCACACTTTCTCATTTTAAAGCTAAACAGTACACTACAAGATGATTCTGAAAACATTTGAGGTGAGAAGTAGGCATTAACGTAACATTCATATACTGTGCATACATTAACATTCTGCCCATTGCAGGTTTAAGTCACTGTAAAAAAGTGAGAATGTGGACAATGCTGCTCTTTTAGGGACAGCCCCACATGGGTGCAAGAGCTTCATCCTAACCGGCTTGGCTACATACCTGCACATACAGGTTTACAGATCACGGGGCCTCAAATATGTCTGGTTAACCCTACAGAGACCTATTAGTGGCTGCCTGTTCAGAGCTTTCTTTAAATCAGTTTGTATTATCTTGTGTTCAAGTTTCAAGTTTCAAGTTTCAAGTTTATTTGTCATATGCATTCAAAAGTACCGTGTACAATGAAATGCATTTTACCCTGGCTCTCTCTCAGCCCTTAAAATCTATAAATAGTACACTTGATAAATACTACAATAAAAAAGAAAATTCCTGAGAATAAAATTATAAAACAACCTAAACACATCCATAAAACAATCCACAGCTCTGCATTCATTTCATGCTACTGTTCAGTAGTCTGACCGCCTGAGGGTAAAAACTGTCTCTGAGGCGAGAGGTCCGAGCTCTAATGCTCTGTAGGCGCTTCCCTGAAGGGAGATAAGAGAAAAGAGTATATGCTGGATGACTTGTGTCCTGCATGATACGATGATGATGAAGTGCTTTCCTCCTGCAGCGAGTTGTGTAAATGTCCTGTAACTGTGGTAATGGTGATCCAATAATTTTAAATGCTGTTTTCACTGTCCTCATCAGGAGTTTGTGATCATATGATGTAATGTTGCCAAACCAAACCAGTATGCATCCAGTTAAGATGCTTTCTATTGTGGACCGGTAGAAGTTGATGAGGGTTTTTGTGGACAAACCATGTTTCTTTAATCACCTCAAAAAATAAAGTCTCTGTTGTGCCCTTTTTATGACACAACTGATGTGCAGGGACCAGGAGAGGGAGTCAGAAATATGGATGCCTAGGAACTTGAAGCTGTTGACAATTTCGACAGGAGTGTTATTTATATCAACAGGTGATTGAACAGTTTTAAATCTCCTGAAGTCAATTATAAGCTCCTTAGTGTTGCTACTCACATGCAGGATCTTCTCATAGTCTGTTTCCATGTTGTCCAGCTTGTGTTGGAGGTCAGCTATGGTGGCGTCCTTCTCCCGTTCCACCTGCTCACGCTCTCTTTTCTCTTTCCTCAGTTCCTGCTGACACAGCACTAAGGCAGACAAATGCATAAAGGCATGTCATCGCCGTCACTTTTCATTTGGGAACTAACTCCTATTGTCTTCATTCATTGAAGTATAGATGTTAAAAATGAAATGTATTCATACCAAGCTCTTCCTTCAGGTGGCTGACCTCCTCCTCCATCCTCTTCACCTTGTTTGTCAGCTCCGTCTGCATGGTTTTGTACTGGCGACTGAGGTCTAGAAGAACATTCATGTGGAAGATGTCAGATTTAGCTTCCATTGCTGATTCACTGTGTAAGGCTAATGCAGCAATCAGCTTAGGCACCCAGCTAATTAGACTCTTTGTTTCTCAAGAATTACCCTAACCTTGGCAAACACGCCCCTTGTCCTCACTCCCAGAGGGATCCACAATTTATCTCAGGTTATTAAAAGAGAGGCTAATTGTTGATTCATGCCCTGTCTGTACCGTACCAGAGTTGACGTCCCTGTGGTCTTGTCTCTCGTGCTGCAGCTTCTGCTCCGTGTCTCTTACGCGTCTCCTCAGGTCAATTCTATCAGACTGGACCTTTTGTACAGACTCACACTGGAAGGCTGTGGTAATCACACAAACACATGCATCCATGAAAGTACACACCAGGGGTAGATATTTTTTTCTTAAGGAGAAAGTAATAACCATTTGTAAAATAAATACTCCAATTACAGTTCTGTTGTCAATATTGTACTATGGTGAACTAAAACCTTATTAGTGCTCAAGTATCCAATTATGCTTTAACATTTAACAATTTAACTCATTTAACAAACGTGTATGCACTTTACTGTTGTAGCTGGGCTTATTTAGTTATTTAGATAATAGTGTGATCTATATCAATGCATTTATTTTATTAACTGATGTATGTTTTGTACAAAAAGTGCATTTCCCTGGAGTAGAAGTACATAGAAAGGAGCATTAAATAGAAATATTCAAGTACGGTACAAGTACCTCGTGCTGAAGCACATTACTTGAGTAAATGCATTTACCGCCACATAGATACAGTGTAAAAACTTAATCTGAAAAGTAAATAATAATCACACTATCAGATGAATTTAGTTCAGAAAAGAACATTTTTCCCCTTTTTAAAATGTGCTTAGTTGAGTCTGAGTATGTGGCTGACCACTTAACTAAATAAATGTACTAATATTGTTTTTGGTACTTGGTTTCACAGCACATACTGACAGACAGTATAAAGAAATGGAACATGGTAGTGTTGTAATGATAAGTCAATTATTTAATCAACAGAGTTGTTTGTTGTCTGTTTTATATCATTGTAAATTCAATATCTTTGAGTTTTGGGCTCTATGAAATTGTAAAGTGCATTTTTCTTTGCCATTTTCTGACATCAAAAAGACCAAATGATTCTTCCATTAATGTAAAATTAATCAACAAATCAATCAATAATGAAAATAATCATTAGCCCTAGAACATGGTACATCAGACATACTGTGTAAGACATAATAAAGTATGGATTTGTGCTCTTACAGTACACATGAATAACAAATATATATGACTAAACATATAGCCTATACATTAAATAAAGCAACTGCTGCTCACCGATGTGATCCTGCAGGATGGCTACATCCAGAGTACTGCGCCTATACTTTGCTTCCAAGTCACTTTCATCTGCAACAAAACAATAATAGTTGTAAAGAAAAAATTCACCATGTTGCATCACATGGAGCCAACAAAAAAATGAATCGTCTCATGAAAGTTTACTTTTTTCTGGATTCTTCTTTGTGGTCTTTTTAGTTTTTTTCTTTGGAGGCATGTTTGCTTGCTGTGAGGCTGCCTGGCTGCTCAGACCTTTGAGGCACATACACTAACTACATACAGGGATGAGTCTTTGTTGCTGGGCACTGGTTGCTGAGTGTGTTGCCATGGCACCAACTGTCCAGCTTGATTGATAGTTGATTGACTTTAATAACAGCCAATCACAACTGGACAACTGCCTTTTGAGCTCATGCATGCAGGGCCGTGTAATTGGATCCTTTACTTTTTAGTGAGACATGTCAAAGCGTCCTTTGTTGTCAGGGGCAACCAAAGCTCAAGCTGGGGGAATTCAGGCCTGTATTAGTGATGTGTGGGTCACGAACGAGTTGGCTCTTTGAGCCGGCTCTTATAGGTGAACGATAAGAGCCGGCTCCTGTCCGAGAGCTTTTTTTTTTTGTCTTTTTTTTTTTTAATTCAAGGCAGAATGATAGGACAATTTTTTCAGCGCCACGGGCACTCCATGCACTGAGTGTGACTGAATGTTGTGTTAATGACGTCCGTGCGACCAATCAGGTGATGACAGACAAGGGAACGCGGCGCACTGACGGTCTACAGGTACAGAGGAAGCCCCCAGGAAGCTGTCGACGAGCTGGACTTTTGTAACGGTCAAACGGCGGTATTGCAACTTCCGTGTCAGTCAAGTGATGCATTGGGCCCAAAAATACTTTTTCCCATAGACTTACATTGACATCTGTAACTCAGCGGATACATTTTTTTGAGGTGAATCAACTCCCCAATACGAACACTCTAATAGCCCTTATTTAAAAAATGAAGTTTTTAAAGTTGTAAAATGCACTAATAGCTGAATCCAGAGTTATTTCCCTTCCTTCGTTCATGTGAGTGAGACCCAGACCGTGACGTTGGGACCCAGTGACCGAGTCATATGACCGAGCGGACGCTACTGCGCATGTCCCAGTTGCCCAAGATCCGTCGAGATACGGGTACTTTTCCAGACGGAAGTCGAGCCATTTAGGCTTCATGCGTCAATGAGCAACTCTCATAGAAATGACCGGGGCCCCGCCTCCAACGCTGTATCCAGTTCAGTTTTAATACATCCATGGTACAGAGCAGGAGGGAGAGGAGGAGAGAAAGAGAGTGCGGTGCGCGAATAGCAGACAAGATGAGTGACAGTCGGAAACGAAGCATCATGTAAAATTACGGTATTCTGGAAATTATAAGATTTCGTATAATTATATTGAATAATTTAAGTGATATATGTGCACAAATACTAATCAAAGGTCAAAACAGCGCTAAATTTGGCTGAACTATAATAATAATAATAATAATAAATTGGAACTATATAGCGCCTTTCAGAAACCCAAGGACGCTTTACAAAAGGGGCACACAAAATCATACTAATAAATAACACAGAGGAGAAACTATAGCTAAGTAATTAAAAGAGTGATGTGTAGGAAGAGTCTGCTGAGATCATAGGCCTTGATGAACAGGTGGTGTTTGAGGTGTTTTTTTGAAAGTGTCCAGGGATGAAGCATTTCTTCTTTCATGAGGGAGAGAGTTCCAGAGGGCGAAAAGGCAGAAGTGGTAAAAATGAAAAGCCGTTTGGGCAGCCGAAAGAGCCGACTCTTCTTGCTTCTTGGTGAGCTGAGCCAAATGATCTGGCTCACTAAAAAGAGCCTGAATTCCCATCACTACTAGCCTGCATCCCTTTAACCTTTTTATGAATGCTGTACAGGCAGAGAGGCGCGCTCCCGACTACATTCACTCTCCTCGTGGACGCGCACAGGGAAGAAGGCGTGGAAGGGGAACAAACGGAAGTAAAGAGGACGAACAGGAAAGAAAAGGGCCGCACATACATACACGTCACGGGGGGAGAACACAGAGAAAAACACTGGGAAATGTTTAATAACCCCACATGTATTTATTCACCCCGTTCAAGTGAAGCTTTCGGTGGTTTTTAAAGCGTAACCGAGAGCTCTCTGTCGTCAGCCCGCAGAGGAGGAAGAGGAAGAGGAGGAGGAAGGCTGACACTGTCACACACAGCCACTGAACTTCCCGTCAAGACACACACAGCACAGCACAGGAGAAAAGAGCTGCTGCTGAAGACAAGAAAAAAGGGGAACGACATCAAGAGAGAGAGAGAGACTACACAAGACTTCTGTACACAGAGACACGGTGTCCCCCAGCAGAGACAGGTCTCCTGCAGAGAGAGACAGCTAGCTGCAGCACAGAGGAGCCACATTTATCTGATGCTAGGTTGACTGATGGGAGTCTTTATCCGATAGATAGTCATCCCTCCCTCCCTGCCTCGGACCCTGGCTCGGATTCGCCACTCGGGGGGTGCCGGATCCCCATCTCCCCGGTCCAGGTCCAGCTAACTCCAGGTCCCAGGCGGTTCGGTTCCTGACTGACCCCCTAACCCTCCTCTCCTCTGCCGCTCTGGCCGACCCTAGCAACCGAGCCCCAACATGGCAGGCAACCTGAAGAAAGGCGGGGGTCTCATCGGCATGATGAAGGATGCCTTCCAGCCTCACAACCACCACCTCCACTCTCACCACCAGCCCGGGGCCGTGGACAAGAAGACGGTGGAGAAATGCTGGAAACAAATGGACAAGGTTGGTAACTAGCTAGGGATGCTAGCTAACAGCAGCTAACTAGCTCATCATAAGCTAATCTGGCAGCTCTGGTGTTGCTAACGTTGAGTTAGCTATAGTCAGCTGAGATGGTTAGCTCACGTTAGCTAACCTTTAAACTGTTGGATTGTAAAAGACAAATACTTTAAAAGCAGCTTGAAGAACAAAGGTTTCTTTAACAAATCGTGTTAAAGCTAGTGCCACTAATCTGGTAACTGAACTAGTTGTCAGTAGCTAGCTTTGTTTGAGTGCTATGGTAAACCTTTAAGCATTAACACATAAGAAAGAGTGGTTGTAAAGCCTTGCTGTACTGGAGTTTAATTGTTTGTTTGTCTCGCCAACCATAGTAAAAGACAAATACTTTAAGGACAGAACAAGGGTTTCTTTAACACATCTGTTTGCTAGTGCTGTGCCACTAATCTGGTAACTAAGCTCGTTGTCATACCAACAACTAGCTTTGTTTGAGTGCTATGGTGTATTGTTGTAAACCTTTAAGCATTAGTACAGAAGAAAGAGTGGGTGTAAAAAAAGGTTGGTTTCAAGCTGCTTTTAAAGTCTTTTACAATCCAACAGTTTAAAGGTTAGCAAATGAGCTAAATTAAACTCCAGTACAGTATGGCTTTACATCCACTCTTTCTTATGTGTTAATGCTTAAAGGTTTACAACAATACACCATAGCACTCAAACAAAGCTAGTTGTTGCCAAGGTATGACAACTTGCTTAGTTACCAGATTAGAGGCACAGCACTAGCTTTAACAAGATGTGTTAAAAGAAACCCTTGTTCTGTGTGTGGGCTAATGTGGATTTCAAGCTGCTTTTAATGTATTTTACTCTGGTTGGCTAGACAAACAAACACATTAAAGGTTAGAAAATTAGCTAAATTAAACTCTACAGTATGGCTTTACACCCACTCTTTCTTATTCTGTTAATGCTTAAAGGTTTACAACAATACACCATAGCACTCAAACAAAGCTAGTTGTTGCCACGGTATGACAACTGGCTTAGTTACCAGATTAGTGGCACAGCACTAGCAAACAAGATGTGTTAAAGAAACCCTTGGTCTGTGTGTGGGCTAACGTTGATTTCAAGCTGCTTTTAAAGTATTTTGTCTTTTACAAAGAGTGGGTGTAAAGCCATACTGTACTGGAGTTTAATTTAGCTAATTTGGTAACCTTTAAACTGTTGGATTGTAAAAGACAAATACTTTAAAAGCAGCTTGAATTCAACGTTTAGCCCACAGACTAGAACAAGGGTTTCTTTAACACATCTTGCTAACCTTTAAACTGTTGGATTGTAAAAGACAAATACTTTAAAAGCAGCTTGAAATCAACGTTAGCCCACAGACACAACAAGGGTTTCTTTTTATCACATCTTGTTAAAGCTAGTGCTGTGCCACTAATCTGGTAACTAAACTAGTTGTCATGAATTTAATTTATCTAATTTGTGACTGATATTACTGCCAGCAACAGCAACAGTTCTCCAGTACATTGTTGCTGAAAATGTCTACAGTCAACTTGTCTGTAAGCCCTTTGAAACTAACACAAAGACACAAAGAAATGTGTCCATTTAACTAGGCCAATTATTCTCTTTCACAGGGGAGACTCATTTCACAGCTTCACTTCTCGGAAAAAAAGTCTGTAGCAGTTTGACCCCCAGTTTCCTGTGAGATTCACACAGCAATATTATAGAGAATAGGAAGACAAGACACTCTTTTGTGTGTCTCCTCTTCCTCTTTGAGGCCTTAGTGTAGAGAGCTCTGACGTTAAGAGACCAAGTCCTTTTTACAAAGCTATTATTAAGAAACCACATTCCAGTTTATTTTGCTCCACTGTGGTAGATTGTCTGGCTGGACTGTTCTCCACAGTTGTACCTAACACAAATAAGAAAACAGAAGTAAATGCTGCAACCCCCATTCTTTCTTTTATTTTTGTTCTCAGTGAATGTTCCCTCTTCTAGAAAGTTTTTGTGTCTGTCTGCAGTCCAGACAAGATGACTGGCCAGCTGACCTTACACCACTTAAACCACCTGCACAGTCAGGTTAGCCTTTGCCGTTTACAGTATGGGAATAATTTACCATCTGACATCTGACTCAGTAGAAGAGTTGAGCGCAGCACCAGCAATGTGAAAAAAAGAGTAGCTTACCTTTTTGAAAACACCAAAAGTATTTTTACTACACCAGATAGTTTAAAATAGCAACGGAAATATTGTTCAGCGCGGTCTAAAGGAAAACCACAGCCCAGCATTTACTGTAGAACAGCACCTGCAGAATAATAATGCAGTTGTTCTCGTAAAACCCCTCCTGCACAGGAATAAGTTAATTTTTATCGAAAGCATAAGCATAATTTCCCTTTTCAGAGAAGGTGTTCAGCATAACAAACCTCATTTATTGAATCCTTGTGTTTACGCTTTTGAATAAGGCTAAACACTAAATTTGTGATGCCCTGATCAAAGGTGTGTTGATAGTTTAGTTACCTGCATAAAGTTTAAGCTTAAGATTAAACTTTAAAGCATTAAAAGTTTAACCATTAGGTGTTGCATTACTGTCTCTGCTGTTGCATTGCTGCATGCTTCAGGCTAATTGGCTATTCATCAATGAAAACCTCAAGCTGTATGTGGAAACCAGCAGCCATACTAGGAAATATTGGCAAAGTTCATTTAACCAAACATTATATTTTAATCAAAGATAACATGGATATCATGATGTCAATTTTGTGCTGTAGTACAGCTCCGTGTCATATCAGTCACAGTGTCTGGTAGACAAAAGTAACATTGATTCATTCATATGTTTTTGTGTCTTTTGTTATTAAACAAGTGTAGTAAGACAGCGTCCACTGCTGTGTCTAAAACATCGGTTCAATCCATGGGGTTAGGCTTTTTTGAAAGGACTTTCAGACTTTCTTGTAAAAACATTATCTGTATTGTGAAATCCAAAATTTGGGGAGAATTAACAAATAGTCCTTTCTCATTGCTAGACAGAGGGCAAAATATGTTTTCCAGAAACAGTCTCTGCGCTCTACAGAAACAAGGAAACAGAAAATTGGCTGTTTACAGCTAAAGTCTATCAAAAATTAAACCAGGGCCAACTATCCCTCATGCTGGTTAACCTTTAAACGACTTGAACTTGATCTACAGTACAAAATACACCAGGTCTATGCCTGGTGAAGTGCCAGCCAGGAGAGACTGAGACAGGGAGAGAAAAAGATGAGTGGAATGCAGTTTAGCTTGGAGGGAGTCAACATTTCACTTCAAGACAGTAGTCTTGATTGACATTGACGTGTACAAGAGCACTCAGATATTGTGGCCTTGTACTTGTGCATGCACGTGTGTTTGGCTGAGTTATGTGTACGGGTTTTTGCGTGGTAGATGATAATGTTAGTGGTGTAACCTTGGCAACAGTCTTATCTGGTCACAGATATAACCAGCGTAGAACTCCTGCGTTTGGAGGCCTGGAGAAGGGTTAAAGAAATGAGGGCACAGTGTGGGTAATGATACTGAAGGCATATTAGCTTTCAGTTCAGTTGCCCATGTTGTCAAATCACTCAGATATCAACCACAAGCGAATTATACACAGAATATACAAAAAAATGTATAGTGTGCTACATACCGTTCACTTGAAGTTCTCTTTAAGCTCTTCATTCTCCTTCAGTTGCATCTCAGTTTGGTAATTGAAATGGTTTAAATAGATGAAATCATCAGGGCTTTGCTAGTTTTATCTGTTCAGTCTAATGCTGAATGTAATATGGATAATCCCCATGACTAATCTTAATAAAAGTCTTGTGGTAGTTGCATTTCCTGGTGCTTAAAGCATCCATTAGATCAGGTAGTATCTAACCCAGCAATGCTTTATGCACCCTGGTGGTCCTTGATGTCTAATGGATTTTTTTAATTCTATCTGTAAATCTGGAAGAGTCAAAAGTTATTGATATGGACGTGATGATATAAAATATTTCACCTGTGATCCATTACACTCAGTATCAGTCGGAAGGTGACCTTAATGCTCAGACACCAATGAAGGCCACCCACAGTTTTGCATATTGTGAAATCATTACTGCTTAAAATATCCTACCGGTACAGTGATGATGAACTGACTGGTTCACTTACAAACATTTGGGCTGTGGATTCACGTGATGTCCCTTTTTAAGTCAGGCACCTAAGGTGTGGAAGTGGAATGATAATAATGACCAATAATTATATATTAAATCGCTGCTGGTTAAGATGAAGTTTAGAGGAAGTGATTAATCTTATGAATAGTTAAATATGTAAATTAAATGCAGAAAATCTACTACCATGTAATGCCCACAGGTTAAACAAGTTTTTGGCATAGAAACGATTTTCAGTATGTTTACAATAAATATGTTTATTCATGCATTAAAAAGAAAGTTGTTTTACTATTGATTCTTGATGATATTTGGTAAATCTATGTGGTTCCAGGCCCACGTCAATTATAAGCTGATTGATTATAGGATGGCCTGCTAAGTCTTTTGAAGTCTTGTTTTCCCATAATGACAAACCAATGGCTTCCAAAAAAGAAGAGGCAAGGAAATTCAAACCGACATAATGTTATCCCTGCCATATTTCTTTCCTCTTTGTTTCTAACACTTGCATGTGATTAGTAGACAATAATCTGGCCTGGTCTACAAAAGAATGAGCCATGTCCTGTTGTTGACATGCAATTGTTCGGTCGACAACCTAGCTCTGTATATCGCCGCAGGTTCAAATGAGGACATGAGACCCTGAATTTTGTAGTCGTAGAAGTGTAGTTTTATGCCTCTGCAATTACGCAAGTAAGTTAGACTTAAATGCAGTGCTAAATATGACGGCAACCATACTGAGCTTAGTTTCTGGGTGTTCTAGGCGGCCCGCCAGTGTCTCTTGTAATGGTCAACGAAGTGACTCAGACACAGTGCAGCAGTACAGTGAGATAAGTGAGGAAAGGTTGAACATTACTGAGGATATGACCTGTATTCATGCAGTCTAGTGAACAACCACGTACACTAACCATCGAAAAGGAGGTCCAAATTTCCATGTTTTATAAAGCCATCTAATAGAAGATTATCTCTCTGCTCACCCGTTACAGAATCCACCCTCTGTTGTGTCAATGATTGATGTTAGTCAAGTTGTTTGACTTTGTGTCCCTAAAAACAGGCTTTTAAAAAAACATTTGAATACTTGAAAAGTTTATTTTGTGATGTGTCACTGTAGCTGAAGCTTATATCCACAAGTCAGTATCACAGCTTATCAGGCTTCAGCTGTTCAAATTTGCAAGGCAGTCATGCTGAAATGTTGAGTAAAGAGAATTTCTGTTTTTTGTGGCAGAAGTGGGTATATAGGCTGTTGCAGATTGAAATGAGGAAGTGTAAACATATCAACAGCTTCTCTAAACACGCTGAAGAAAATGGAGAATCAGACTGTTTGTGACCTATGATTATTGATATGGTAGCCACATAGTAAGAAACAAGCATTGCTGTGCATGTCTACAAAAGGACATCTGTATGGTAAATGAATAAGAATAATGAGCTTCACAATGAGAAAAGAAACTGTCCATGGATAAATGCAGATAGGCCTTTGTCCTATTCCAACTTCAGCTTTTTTGTGTAGATACAAGAGAAAGTAGACAGTGGTTAAACCCATGATACTCAGTATATTCCTCATATAATGTGTAGACTTGCCATACTCTCTGACAGGGCTTTTAAGGGGCTTTCTCTCAGTCTTTGACTTTGTTGGCATTTTCCGTTCTGCATGTCTTCTATCTGGGCTCACTGACAATATTCTGCACTAAAGATAAGTGCTCTAATACAGAAACTGTCTATATGATATAAATAATGTCTTACTGATGTACAGAGTGAAAATGCACAGTGGCGTTATCAGATATTCTTACCCTGTTACACCCCTTTCACCTCTCTCTTACCGCCGTCTTTCAAACAGATCTTCTGTCTCGTTTTTCTCTCATCTACCTTACCTCATGCACCAACTTCTTGTCTCTAACTTTTATCTTGTCTTCCCCCTCACATCCTCCCTTTTTCTGCAGGTGGTGCGCCTGTGCCAAAACCCCAAATTGGCTCTGAAGAACAGCCCCCCTTACATCCTGGACCTGCTGCCAGACACCTACCAGCACCTGCGCACCATCTTGTCTCGCTACGAGGGCAAAATGGAGACTCTGGGGGACAACGAGTACTTCCGGGTCTTCATGGAGAACCTAACCAAGAAGACCAAGCAGACCATCAGCTTGTTTAAGGAGGGCAAGGAACGCATGTACGAGGAGAACTCACAACCCAGGTGAGTAAAGTGGATACAAACATGGCAGCTAGATTCATATTAATCAAGTAGATGTGATTCTAGAGGGGGAATGGTGTGACAGGCTCCAGTCCATATGTTTTCTTTGCTCTCTTATTGAACCGTGTTGCTGAGCCATTGTGTTGACTTTCTCTAATGAACCCATCTGAAACGAGGGAATTTGAGGTGTGAAATCTTGTCTGATAGCTGCTGTATCACGACAACCTCACACACCTCAAATTCATTCATTCAGTGTGAATAATTATGACTGAGCAGGCACACAGCGAACAATCGCACCGATCCTCAGCCCCCAGGGTGGTTGTAGCTCAAGATGTTTCAAAACAAGAGGAGAGAGGTGTTGTGGTTGGAGCATGTGAGCATCTGTGGTCAGAATGGCGCTTAATCTACAGCTGCCTGCCTGTCACTTTGTCTTTGTGCCTCGCTATCTCTACCATCTCCTTGAACATTTTCTCTACGTGTAGCTGTCTTACCGTAATGCTTTCTTTTTTGAAATCGCACAGTGCCTTTGTCTCTTATCTCTTTCTTTCCCTTTACAGTCAGTAATCTGTCTCTGCCCCTCTGAAAGCAGACACACAAGTGTTTTAGAAATAAGCAGTTGTCCGGCTTTTATGTGTTGAGGGACTTGTGGAAGTGTAATTAATGAGACATTCTTCTCGTTTCCCTTGTTTTAAAAAAAAAAATAAAAAATGAGAAAACGCATTCTTTTGAAGAAAAAAGATACCACAGAAGACTTTGAAGCAAAATGGAGCTTCTTAAAAGCACACAGTTATTGTTGTGTTAATGAGGAAGCTCTCTGGGATGCAGACTAGCTGCTGGATGGAGCTGTTTTACTTCCTTGCTTGTATCACTACAGATGCTTTTTGGGTTTACTGTATGCTTCGTGCAAAAGCTGTCAGACACAGCTGTAACAGACATTATGTACAGTATGTAATGAATTAGTAAGATAGCCCTCATTAGGTTTCTTTAGGGAGTGTTTATATACATGGGCTAGTATCAAATACTGGGTTTTCTCCAGAGAGCTGCCTCTGGGGCGGGGGCTTCTCTTACTGGCAGTGGAAAAGATGACTTGCAAAAGACAACTCTTTGTGTTGTCCAGACGTCTTGTTATGTCTGGCTGTTGTGAGGCGGCTGTGTTTTAGGGGGTAAAGCGGGTCGTCCACTAATCAGAAGATTGGTGGATCGATCCCTTGCTTCTTCAGTCTCCATGTCAAAGTGTCATTGGGCGAGATACTGAACCCTAAATGGCTCCCGGAGGCTGTGCCATCAGTGTGTGAATGAGCATTTAGATTAGATCCTGATGAGCAGTTTGGCACCTTGCATGGCAGCCTCTGTCATCAGGGTATGGCAGTGGAATGTTGACATGTAGTGTAAAAGTGCTTTGAGTGGTAAGAAGACTAGAAAGGCACTATATAAATGCAATTCCTTTTACCATTTAACTGCTGTCTTCATGGCAGGATTGGTCAGTCTCACAATAGCCGTGTTTTCATTCAATTGTCAAATTAATTTTTACCAAACTTTATGTTGCAAAAAAGAAATGCGATTAGCTGTGTTTCCATAAACTGGTTTCGAGCGAATAATCTCGGCTACGGTGTAGTTTGGTCAGAATTTGGCGCTATAAGATTGCATGGCTGTAATCCACCAGTAAACAGAGTAGAAGAAGTAAAATTAGCGGACCAGAAACAAAACAAATTGTCTTGGCCATCTAACCATCGACGAGAGAAAAATGGAGAAAGGTCTTTCGGAATTTTTTTCAATTGGGCAAGTTTTAATTTTCTCTCATGTCAGCTGGTATTGGTCATGATTCATGTGGTCCGGAATGTTATGGGAATATCCGAGAAGATGCAGACAGTAGGAACAGCTGATCAATCATGTGAGTTAAATATTTGTTCCGTCAGAACTTATTCAGCAAAGGCATTTCCATAAACCATTTAAACCAAACATGGCAAATGACACCAAGTGGATGTGAAAATGGTTGGACAGAAACCATTGTGGGGGAGCCGTAAAATAAGGACCTGAAATTTTGTTTGTTAATAGAAAAAATATATATATTTTATATTTATATAAAATATATATAGTTTTTAACAACATCCTTAAACCATATCAAAAGCAGTTCACACAGCTTTGTGTAGTACTGGGTTGTTTTACTGTGCAACTCTCCTTGCTGTCGATATTTTCCGTGTTCTCAGAGTTTACAGTAGAGCTGCAGAACTATGAGAATGCAAAAATACAGTTTTATTTCAGTTTTCAACACGTTGAATTTAAGATCAGACAATCGTGTTCTACTCTTACTACGTCCTTACTGTTGACTTGAGCTGGTCTTTGAAAGTGACAGTTCATGTCCTTAGATAAATCGATGTTAATGCAACTAAGATTAGTTGATAAGTCATTTTCTATGCCTTTTTCATGCTGAATGACTCATTTCTAAGAAACTTATGAGCACATCTCTTGTAAACACAAGATTTAAAGTGGTGCTTTTGTGTGATTCTTTGTGGAAAAACGCAGTTTGACAGATCTGTTGACAAAATGGTATGGTGTTAGTCGTCTAAGAATTTCTTTGGTTGAGGACAGCCCTAGATTTAAGAGGTGATTCACTTTATCTCTGTAGAGAAGGTAAATTGTCATGAGTCCTAATAGGCTCATGTCATGGCTTGGAAATGTATCTTAACTCTTTGCAAGAAAACATCTGAATTCCTACACGCTTAAGTAAAGGGAGAGGAAGCTTTAGGGGGTTATTCACATGTCTGTAAAGCTGGTTTGACCTGAAGTAATGTGAGAAACCTGAGTGGGTAGATGGACAGATAGAAGAGAGGAGCTCATTAGTAAGTGGATGTTTTGTGTGGCAGTGAGTCCTTTTTAAATCATATTGCAACTTACCTTTCATAGTTTTCATTAATTATTGCCATGAAATTTAATTGCGAGAAATGTAGCTACCTTCTCGGAAGTCTCTTCACACTTTAACCGAACTTGTCGTCTCTGGTTTGAAGTGTTTCTTGTTCTGAGAAAATTAGGTAATAGTTTTATCTAGCCAGTCCTACGAGATACATCCTCATCTTGTCGCTCAGTTCCTCAGTGAGATTCTTCTTTCTCAGCTAGCATGACAGTAATCTTGCAGACCCACAAAAAGGCAACCAGAGAGAAGAGGAAGCTGTATTTACAATGAGCTGGGGGTTGATGTTTTTTTTTTAAGTCATTTTAACTATTTCTGTGAAATTCATTTTCATCATCACTACCTTGCACCAAGAGGCTGCGTTGAAAGAAATTCCTGGTTAAAGCAGAGGAAGCGCACAAACACACACGCACCGTAGCGAGGCATTACACACAAAGACTGCTATTGTCTGTGTGGAGAAGGCAGTGGCAGTGACACTAACCAATCGGTATCAGCCCACTTAAGAATGCTATAGAATAAACCAATGACGTTGAGCCGCTAGAGAGACTCGTGTGTGGTTAGGCTGCAGCTGAGCTCAGCACATGGCTTAGACTGAAAAGTTGACCAGTTCGGATAAAGATTATCTCACTGCCTTAATGCAGAAAGTTTGATAATACACTGCTTTCACTGTGTTCTTTAATTCAGCCTTAATTAAAATATGAGAACACTAGCACTTATTATTTCCACCACTGTGACTTCAATCAGCATTAGCTCTTGATAGTTATTGACTTAAATGACAATGCACGGGACTCCACTGTGACTTAATAGCTTTTTTCAAATCGAGTGAAGGATCTGAGCGTTTCATAAGAGCCCCGAATGGAGCGTGGGTGGATATGCTGTGTTGTGATGCCTCACAGACTTCTCCACTATGTCTTCTCCAGAGATTTAGAGCCTCTATTTATCTAGCCCCCCACTCCCATATGTCCCACACAGATTGTTTAGCTTTTGAGATGAAGTAGTAGAGTTGAGGTGGCGCAGTAAAAGCTTGGGTTTTCCGTTTTTTGTCGAGCAACAGTCTGCTAAGTTTTGACTCATGTGGAAGTTGAGTTGTGTGAGTAAGATGTGCCGTATATTTACAGTGTTTTTACATAATTATGGGGGGGAGAAAGAAAACGGGTTTGATGTTGTTCGCAGTAGAAGAGATTGAGGATGAAAGGGAGTCTACTGTGAGCGAGACTTTATTAATACTGACAGCCCATATTCAGTCAGAATCAACACAACACAGTCAGCATTTCCTCCTTGTTTGCTTCACTTACTTCCTTTCTGCTTTCACAGGGCACAGCCAAGACATTTTCTGGCCTCAGAGTTGACAAAGACCCATACAGAAATGAGTTGGGTTTTAATCTACAATTTTCTCTTACTCTCCACCCAAGTGTAAAAATGTTTTTCTTTTGCCTGGCTGGATATCGGTTAGATCTGCAACTAACGATTGTTTTCATTGTTGATTATTCTGTTGATTTATTTTCTTGATTCCCAAAGATGAAGTCCTCAAATGTCTTGTTTTGTCCACAACTCAAAGATATTCAGTTTACTGTCATAGAGGAGTAAAGAAACCAGCAAATATTCACATTTAAGATGCTGGAATTAGACAATTTAGACTTTTTAGGACACACCTATATGTTAAATATTGCACATTCTACAGCCCCTGAGCAGAGTAATATAGTAGAAGGGTTGATTGGTGTGTCCTCAGAAAAGCCCTTTAACCCCCTCCTCTATGGGTCTAACCGGATACTGCTTTGACCTCACTGTGAGAGTCTGTTTGATCGTCTTCCTGGGCTAAGCTGCCATTGCATCCTGACCACCGTCGATAGTTCCAGCTGGTCACAGGAAGTCGTGGGCTTATAGGCTGCAGGGTGACGCAACTGCACCGTGGGACAATCTACACTGCAGAATGTGACCTGGAGGCTAATAATGTAGATGGGTGTATATATCTGTCATGGTCTGATTTGTCTTGTATGTTGTCTTTAGACACCTATTCTGTTGCTAGTGAAAGGCATCATGGCTTTTTGGTTTTGAAGAAGCGATTCTTAATGTGGTTAAAATGCTGTCTCTCTCGTCCCAATGTCAGCAACTGTACTGATTCATTGTTTAATCATTTTTCTAGTTATTGTCTCTCAATTGTAAATGTTTGCTTATGTATCTGAATATTTTTGGCTTTTGGACCGTTGGTTTGTCAAACATTTTAAAGGCTAAAAGTTAATTGATTTATTAATCAATAATAATGGTTAGTTGCAGCCACAAGGTTAATTAACAGTTTAATCCACACATCTTTTAACCCTGAACTTCACTGCCATCCCTTTTTCTTTACTTGCTTCCATCATCCCTACCTTTCTTTACTGACAGCATATAGATCCAATCTTTTGCACAATAGAAACATGCATTCCAGACATGCTTCAGTGATATTACGACAATAGTCGGTAGGAACAACTTCCTCAGGCTTCTACTCATTCATTCTTCCCTACAGCTGAACTACTGTTCGTAGGGATGCACAATATTGGATTTTGGCCGATTGCTGATATACGCATATATTTTTCACCTAATTGCAGAGATCAAGTCTCTCCTGTAGTGGAATTGACATATAATTATGCCTACAGTTATCGTGACAGCCCACTGGCAGATGCAGACATAAAATATAATGTTTGTCAAAATGTACACATTCACTGAGATAAATAGGAAAACTATTTCAACTTTGGTTACATGTAAAACATGCCATAGTTATTTTTTTGTAACATATCTACAGCAGAAACAGTAATGTCTACAACAGCAAAGTCACTATATAAACTCAATATCTCACTGGAAACAAATCTAAAATGTCAATAAAATAAATAATATCTCTGACTCTGACATCGCAATACTGAGTGAAGTTTCTAAAGAATGAAGAACACAGACATCAGTCAGTAACGGTAGTTACGAGTAGGTAGAGTAACGAACGTAGTTTTCATCAACTCGAGTAATCTGTGTGTGTTTATGCATGTGGAGGAGCTCAGCCTTGACACAGAGAGCAGAGGAGATGCTGCAGCGCGACTAAATTACACCAAAACATTGAGAAGTACCGATAAAAGAACCGGTAACGTCGGAGCTTATCGATACTACGGTCTTCGTAATTTAGCCCTGGGGTGTTTCGGTACCCATCCTTACATATCGGCCTGTCCTATCGGAGGAAATATTAATTTCAGGCTGATGCCGATATTTCATTTTAAAGGCCTTCATCTGCCGATACCGACGTCATGCTAATGTCATTGTGCATCCCTAACTGTTCAGGCTTCAGTGGCAGGTGCCATGAAGAGCCAATAACTCAACAATGAGTTGGATCCATTTCTCTTTACTCATCATGACAACATTCAGTTGTTTCGTAATTGTTTTAGTTGTCACTGCTGTTTGTAATGTGCATAAGTGCGAAGTTGAAGAGATTTGAGTGCACAATAAAAACACTCATTTCTAAGATGAACGCTGGGTGTGTTTTACGCCCCAGTACCAAAGAACTGTGTTAGTGTCTTTGTCTGAAACGTAGTGGTGGTGGTTAAACGCTCACACTTGAGGCCTTTCTTTCCGTAGGTTGGGACACGTGTTTTTGGCAATGTTGTGTCTAATGCCACCACACAGTTACTGGCTGCTGTTGCTACTTGTCACAGCACCTGGCTGTCTGTACATTTATGTTTTGGATATACTTCTAAAAGTTTATTTAATTTGTTGCTCGGGTCACATCTCGCTAATGCCGTAAATCCTAGACAAAAAGATCAGAGCATGAAATTCATTCTGCAGCTGTTTACAGTAAAGTGCTCCTGTTTCATCACTGATTTCTGTAGTCAAGTCTTTGTGGACAGAGAACAACATGACATTGTATGGTACAGTACCTCTGGTATTTGCAAATGTCATATGCACCCATTACTATTTTGGTTCACTAGGAGAGCCCCGTCCTAAAATATGACTTCCTGTTTTCTGTAAACGTACCTGACCTCCATATGAAACAAAGGTCTGTCTCTGAGAGCACAGCTCTCGACTTTGACTATCTGAAAATCCATCTTATCACTGCAGCTATGATACTGTCGGAAAGGTCTGTGTTTGTAGTATTGGAGACATGAGGAAATGCAGCAGTGTATGCCAATGATGTCAGATCAAATTGATTACAGGAGAAAGTTTGCATGGATATCATTCATTCCTGTTTAATCAGTAGCTGCTGGGCTACGTTTAGTTTGAGGATGTAGCTACTCCAACTTAAAAATCATTTTAAAATGTTTGATATTAAAGTTTAAAGTTGTCGAAAATTGACTTGTTTCATATGGGCAGGTTTATGTTACAGTATATTTGTTAAGTTTTTAGGATTGTGTTCTGAGAGTGGTCTGCTGCATGTGTTTCTCTGCTGTTTCCCTAAATTTTACCTGAACTCTCTATTTCCCCACAGACTGTGTCCCCTGCTATCAAACTGTCTAAATAAAAGGTCTTGCAGGTGATAATAGGAGAATAGTTAATGTGTTGTTTCCCACGGAAGTGAAACACTCAGTTTTTCTAAATAACTCTTTCTTAGTAAGTCACTTATCTGTTTTTTATTTGTGCTCTTTTACCAGTAAAGACATGAGTAATAATACTCTGAAATCTTTTGCCTCTTTTAGCACAGGTTGACTTGTTGACGTCAGTTTAGAACTGAACTTTAGCTGCATTGTCTCATTCTCACGGTGATTTACTGTAGCGTATCCTCATACCGAAGACAGCCACAATGCTGTTTCACACCACTGCTTTTCTCTGCATTCACTATTAGATATGAATCACACTGGATGTGGTGCCTTTTCTGGTTCTTCTGTACAAACTAAGATAAATTAAGGGGGAAAACGTAATGCCTCTCTCTGTGCTGCCACAGCAGGGAGTGCTAGTTGGTTGTGATGGACTTGGGAGTAAAGTAAAGGGAAGCTTTTAGCAGTTAGCCTAGCAGCCAAACGGCTGTCAGTGCTGGCAATGGAAAAAACACCTTTCACTCTTCAGACGTTGCGGGTGTTTCAGCTTCAATTACATTTGCCTAGCTTGGGGCTCTATGTGCAGATATACGCATACACACATAAATAGCAGAGCATCGTGGTTATTTATGTCACTGCAGTATCAGTGAGCAGTCGACTCATGTAGTCCTCACATTATTAGATTATGGTGATTAGCATGATGTAACCCACTAGCTTCTCTGCCCCGCAGGATACAACAAGCACTTGCTGTTTATGCACACACACAGATAAATGAGCTCAGATATGCACTGAGATATGGCTAGTCGACTGTGTAGAGAGGATTAAGATAAAACAGTGTTGTTTTCTGTTGTTTTTTCTTTATTTCCTCCTTCACAATAATCTGAGTTTAAACGTGTCTAATTGACTAGAAAGGTAAGAGCTTTTAAAGATTGAATAGATTAAAGTAAAAAGGCACATTTGGAGAAGTTGGTCTGGATGTTGCATGAGTGTAGAGTATTTTAATCAAGAGTTTGTGTAAGGAAGCAGTTAAGTGTGTCTGGGTCATTGCTTAAGTGCTGTGTAGTGTGTGTGTGTGTGTGTGTGTGTGTGTTGTCGTCATGGCTGTTTCCTGATGGAGATCTGGATTGAAGCCAGTTCCGGAGAGTTAAATTTATAAAGTGATGACTAGAGCAAAACGGTAAACCAGAATTTCAAACACTTAATCCACTGTGTTTCCCAGTACAGTAACTACATTTATTTTCAATCTCTGCCTATATTTTTTGTGTAAGCATTCATCACATTATTATATTCAGTGTCCAAAATAGTATTAACCCTGGCCCAACGAAGCAGATGCTCCTTTCCCTTTGTATATGTGTCACGTTATAAACCGTGAATGCAACTGCAACTTAATTTCTCATGCTTCATTGCTAACGGATCATCAAGAATACGTGCACCTAAATGTGATCTGACAGACACCGAAAAGGGCATGATCTTGGGATCCAGTAGGATGGGTTTGAGCTGAGCTTCACCAAGTTATTCTTTCTTTTTGGCTTGATTTGCGGAGGGCCAAACAAATGCAAGTCTGTCAATGAGTGAGTGACTGAGCAAGTGATGAAGTTACACGATTGGTTGGCCGAGTGTTGGACTTTCCTCATCGGCCATTGCTCTTTCAGAATGAAAAGGCGTGAACAGTCCGTTATGCAAATGAGCCATGCGCTTAAAATGTTTTCAGAAGTAGATTTTGTTGGATTGTTTAGACGGAATAACATAAAGTTTACGAGCAGGCCGCCATGTTGTTTCCTGTTTGAAACATCAAGCAGAAAAGCAGAGACCAATCGGGTGCATTCCATGCTAGGGTACGTCACCACTTGAAGAGCCAGTTGAGTGGAGCAGCGCGTCCTGTAACGTCCTCGCTGGACCTGGTGGACAAGTACCGCTGGATTTAACATAGACATGACCACTGATTATTTGTATAACACTTTAACCACAAATTCACAGACTGACCATACACGGTCCAGCCATATACTCGGTTTGATCAAGTCTTGTTCTTCTTGACACGGTAGTGATAGGACATTTCATGGTAATTTAAGGACTATTTTAAAGTTTTTTTTTGTTTGATTGTTTCTTAAACGATTCCCAACACTCAATAATTTCTTAAACTGAACGAGAGGATTCGGAATTAATTTGCCTTGGGGTGAAATACTGGTAGATTATGTTTTATCTTCATAATGTGCATCATATTCAATATTTCCATTCAGTTGGAAGAACTGTGCTGTAGCATACTATGAGCTACTGTGCTCATAGCATGTGATGGCTGGCACAGTGTGAATGCTTTGCATATGACTGGACCAGCACAGTAAAAACTGTACTGATGTGTTGGAAGTCGCATCATGTTACCTGTACTAAATGCCCTTTCACATGCTCCTCTTGATCTAATCAGAGTACTTTGACTGTTTCGTCTCTTACCTTTCCTATCTGCAATATATAATACTGATCCACTGACAAAAAAGCGTTAGTAAAATGTTAGGGCTGCAACTAACGTTTATTTTCATTGTCGATTAATCGCTCGATTTTTTTCTCAATTAATCGATTAGCTGTTCATTGATCATTGTTCCATTGGTCTATAAAATGGTGAAAAATGACGATCAATGTTTCCCAAAGCCCAAGATGACGTTGTCAAATGTCTTGTTTTGTCCACAACTCAAAGATATTCAGTTTACTGTCATAGAAGAGTAAAGAAACCAGAAAATATTCACATTTAAGAAGCTGGAATCAGAGAATTTTCGACTTTTGTTTTCTTAAAAAAATACTCAAACCGCTTAATTGATTATCAAAATAGTTGCCAATTAATTTAACAGTTGACAACTAATAGATTAATTGTCGCAGCTCTAAACATTTTTTTGAAGACATCATGTTGATAGACTCGTAAACAGAGTTGTGCAGACATGTTGTGCAATTTATTGCACAGTGACTTCCTAAAAATTGTCAGATTACATTAAAACGGATAGGGCCTTAGTGATCCAAAAGCATTATGAACATGGTTCGGTATTTTGCTGGTCTGTAAATGTACTTAATCCTGATCTAGCTTAGTTCATTTTATGAATTGTTGAAAATAACTTTTGGTAGCTTTGTCGCAGGGCTCAGTTCGTGTTTGATCTGCATTTCCCTTTTTTGCCTTGAGCAGAAAAGATAATACAGCTGCATGATGATATTACAGCTACTTGTGACTCTGCCAATCCAGACAGGCTCTCATTCTGTAAGGTTGACCCTTGCTTGCTGTGCTGCGGTGTATTAGCGCAGTGCGGAGCTGGCTGGCTAGCTGCGCTACTTTATCACATCCAGCAGGAAACAGGAAGGGAGCAGCCAGCTGCAAGGTCAGAGGTCAATCTATAGCATGAGGGGGATGGTGGACAAAAAAACTAGTGTTCAGAAAAAAGGGTTTGGCTTGTTGCCGCGGTTGTGGTTAAGAATGAGTGAGAGACGGAAAAAGAAAACACTATAGACATATGACAATCCAGAGTAGGTCAGCAAACCATTCTCTGTTCGGCTGTCGCCCACTGACTCTGCATTGTCCGTGTTGGCAGAGCAGCTTAAAGAGCAGCAACAGTTGTAGGAGCACTGGCTACTGCCCAGTACACACACACACACACACACACACACACAGTACAGGGCTGGTATTGTAGGACGAAGAGGGACACGGTCTGAGAGAGACGGAGAGATGCTAAAACAGATATTGGCTTGTCCTGCTACGTATGACATTAGATTTAAACCTGTAGGCTATCTTGCTTAGATTTTCAAAATATTATTCAGCCTGCCTTTGGCAAAGCCCTCTCTATCATACAGACAAAAAGACACAACAAAGTCTCATTCACTGTGCAAATCTCGTGCCAGGGACAGCTGTGCCACCCTGTGAGCTTGATGCCAGGCAGACCAATGTTCACTTTCACATTCAGTCTCTCCGTCTCTTGAGTCGCACATACGATATGGACAGAGTCACACAAACGATATGGACAGAGTCACACAAACGATATGGACAGAGTCACACATACGATATGGGCAGAGTCACACATACGATATGGACAGAGTCGCACATACGATATGGGCAGAGTCGCACATACGATATGGGCAGAGTCGCACATACGATATGGGCAGAGTCGCACATACGATATGGGCAGAGTCACACATACGATATGGGCAGAGTCACACATACGATATGGGCAGAGTCACACATACGATATGGGCAGAGTCACACATACGATATGGTTGTTTGCTGTTACACCGAGTCTAAGTGAACTCACTGTGTGTATATGTTGTGTGTAGAAGAAGCCTAGACTGGTGGATATCAAACTGTTTGGCAGCGTTTTCCGAGGCCTGTGACCCCCGAACATTGTTCTAACATGTACTGAAGTGCACATGTCGTGTGATTGGGGATTGCGTATGCCACTTCACATGAAGCTTCTTATGCTTTTACAAGTATGGTTGCTTGACTTTCTGTCTATTGCCTAAACAGCTACTCCTGCATGTGTCAAATCAGTTTGTTTTTTTCTTGCTTTCAAAGAAAACCCATTTTCTCTATCAGCTTCTTATTAGGAGCAATGGTGTCCTACATGAAAATAAAATTTCCTGTTAAGCGTTTTAGGCATTTTACAGGAATCATTCACTAGTTCCCACTTTTCCATGGTGATTAGGGCTGTCATGGTGAAGGAATTTCCCCTGCGGGGATAATGATTGGCTCAACAGCACGATATGCGGTATTATTGCCTTTTTATTGTTTGCAAATTACTTCATTTATCCTGATTTTAGTGCTACATAAATAAGGTTTATTGTTAGGCTACTATTGGGCATATTGTTGCTTTTTAAATGGCACATATGACAGTTTTAAAACTGATTAAATACTTGTTTACTGTTTATATGCAGAACACAGAAGGGCAATAAGGCGAAGCATTTTTTTTTTTTCAGCTGAGCCGCTTTGTTCGCATCTGGTAAAAAATGTCGTCAGAAGATGAAGTACTTGATGAATTGAAGGCTGAAGCACGTAGGGACGCCCGCCGGTCTATGTATATTAATTTCTCCTCCATTATTGTTGTTCAGCACTTGTCAATAGCGCGCGGTATTGCAATACTGCGGTTATTGCAATACTGCGGTTATTGCAACAGCCCTAATTATGATGATTTGCTGTTTTTTTCTGTTTTACATGCTTGTAAACTGAATACTTCTGGGCTTTGGGCTGTTGGTTGGACAAAACAAGACATTTGAAGATGTCATCCTGGGCTCTGAGACATTGTGATGGACATGTTTTCACAATTTTTTGACATTTTGCACTTCAAACAATTGCTCGAGAATCTGCAGATTAATCAATAATGAAAATAATGGTTAGTTGCGGCCCTAATTACAGTTTTGGTTTGTGTTTAAAAAATCTCACAGCACTGATACATGTTAAAATAATTTTGTAAAAACTTTTGCTGGAACACAGGGTAGACGGAAAGGCTTTTTTAGAAGCCACTGCTCATGCCGTTAGTGGCTAGCTAGCTAAACAGCAGCTCACAGATTGATGTTTTGCTCTGTTAATCTTGGCAGCTCCACTACTCCTACAAGCCCATACAAATTTTTAGACGAACCTCAAAGGGAAGACCTTCGATCTGTTGAATACATGTAAAATTCAGCCAAGCTTTTGCCTCTTCAGATCACAAAATTTCAGTGCATGTTGTGCCCAAAGAAATTATGACCCCCAAGGGAGTATCTTCAAACATATCATTGACATTTGCGGGTGAATTAGAAATGAAATGTAATGGTGGGTTTTGAAGAGTAGTAGCTTGAAGTTTCAAGTAGGCTCCATGAATGTTTCAGTTCAGAGATGAGGGGAGTGGATAAGTGGATTCATAAAACCTGTAAACTAGCTCAGATGTGGAAAATGAAAGCTTTCAGTGAGGAGATATTAATTCCACGTATAAACTTGAGAGAGAGAGGGTACCTGTCTTCATATGAGTAGCTTGTAGATGAAAGTAGAGCAGGAGGGGGGGTTGTTGTAACTTGGATAAAAGCACAGGGCAGAGAGAGGTTGACAGGAGAATGGATGAGCCTGCAGCTTTAAGGTTCAGTAGGCCAGTAGGGCTAGGAAGCAGATGAAACAGAGGACGACCCCCTGCTGAGATGATAGCTGCTGAAGAAAACACACAGGCATGCCGTGTCACAAACGCTCTGTGATGACGCTGGAAAGGGACGATGTTCACAGATACAGCTGCACGAGAACCTCAGGGAAAGAGCCAAAAGTAGTTGAAGGTCTCATTTTCCACATTGCATCACTGATGAGGGTAGCCCTGACTTCAAAGACACACAGTCCCTGCATCTGGCTTCAAGTCTTTTGCTGTATTTCAAGTAGGCAAAGCTGTTCAAAAGATTAGACATCCAGCTACAGGAGTGTTCACTGTTTGAGGATCATTTACTGCTGAGAGGGTATAAATACAACGCTTTTATTGCAGTTTGCGAGCGTTTGCATTTTCTCTTTCAGATTCTTGTCTGCTCCCCTCCGAGGTAAACTATCACCCTAACAAGCGCTAGTCTATTTTGGCAGGTTCTCAACGTACACTAATCTTATTCATCCATCTTCAGTCACTGTCCTCCTTCCTCATTCACTCTTTCCACTCCCCCCCCCTCGCTCCACTCATAGGGTGCGTAGTGTAGTGTAGGGCAGCTGCAGTGTAGCCACGCTTTCATTGCTGTCTCTCTTGTGCATGTCAATTCACCCTGCCCGACAGCCAAGCACAATCTCCCTCTGTGCTGCCTCATAAATCATGTCTTTCTCAGCATAACGCTGCGATGGGGTGCAGGGGTATGGTGACATTGCGTGGCTTCGTTCTCTCGTTTCCTATTTAGTCTCCTTTTTTTTGTATCATTCCCTCTGATTTTTGTCTTCCTCAGCTATACTCTTCTCCTCATCTTCCTTCGTGTCATCCTTCTACTTTTCCCTCTCCTACTCTTCAGTCCTTTCCTCTCCTCCTGTGCTTGTCGACCAGACTTTTGCAACTGGAATCAGAGCTGTATACTAGGATGTCCTGGCCGCTACATCTCAGTCACTCTGCGATCATATATATGTGTGTCTGTGAACACTGCTGTGTCGTCTCCCCGGACCTGTGACTATTTCTGTAAACAGCTAAGGGTAATTCTCAGTGGGAGAAAACACCAAGCAGAAACCTGGCCATGTGTAAAATGTCATTATTTCTTAATACCATCCGTCTTACTGCATATTTTTAGAAACGTTAACTTTATTATTCTTATGGAAGTGTACAGTTTACATTCCAATCTCATGTTTTCTGTGAGAGGTAAGGCTAAGTATTCACGTGGCCTCCTCACGTGTGTCAGAACTAAATTGAAGAGTCACTGAGTTTGCCTTGTGGAAAAACAAGTAAAAACAAATTTAGTGTTGCTGTCAAGCTTGTCACGCGATTTCCTTTTCTGGGAAATTAACCAGTGTAACAAGTATGAAACCCAATCACTTGCACGTTGAAAATGTGCAACAATTGCCCACAGCAAGGCTAAGCTAATATCATCCAGAAGATCTAGATCTACCACCAGCCATTATTTTACCCAACAATAGTGGCAGCAGATCTACATGCATTTTTCTCAACTGTTTTTTGTTTTATCCGCTTTTAAGTAAACCATTACATATCACATATCAGGAAACCTCAATTTATGGTGATGGTCAACAGTTCAGACAAGCTAGTTGACAGCCGCGTGGATAGCAACACACAATCCTACACACAGACACAGTTGAATACTTCTCAAAGCTACCAATGGAGCGCGAGTAAAGTGATATATCAGAGAACTGTCATCAACCCTGACAGTTAGATGATACTAGTGTCAAGACTAGTTGCCCACTAGAGGAAGAAGCAAGCAAACAAATAAGAGAAGAGGGATGTAGTCAGAAATCTGCATGCACAAAGAGAGAGAGAGAAGAGAGCATTCAACGTTTCTATTTGCTGATGTGTTCCTTCTGCAGATTTAGCTTCACTTATCTTCATCAAACACAACTAATATGAGGGGATCATGTGGGTGTATTTATTGGCAAATAAACTGTTTTCTGATTTGGAAGTCAAGAGTTCTAACTGTCACCTGTTTCAGTTTGATATGTTTTGGAAAGCAAGTGCAAAAGTAAAAAATCGAAATATAAATAATAAATAAGAAGTTTTAGGAAGTAGATTTTTGCATAATTGTCAGGCGCATCGCATCACTGCATGTTTTGCAAACCAACCAGAATGCTAAACAGGTTACTATTTATAGTTGACTGGGGAAATTACATGTTTGATACACATTTGAATATATTTTCTATTTTTACTTAAGTTTTGTCAGTATTTCATCTACAACAGAAAATGTTGCTTCTTCCTCATCATCATGTAAACTAACCAATGCTGGCAGAACTCATTGTGTTGTCACTTTCCCCTGTATTTGCAAGCTTAAGACTGCAATAGGCAGAATGTTTTTGGCATCATTGGGCAAAAATTCCATAATAACCTTTCAGCATATTGTAATTCAAGTGCTCTGAGAGGAAATTAGACTTCTGCACCTCCTCATGGCTCTTTTTTCAGGCTTTAGAAAAGCTAACCCATGACGGGAGACTCTGGCCAATCACAAGTCATTTCAGAGAGATACACACAGTGTATTCTGTGATTAAAATCAACACGTAACGCTTATATATTACTACTGTTGCTCTGCATTTCTCGAAGCTGTTGTATGTGCTGATGACGCCGCGACCAGTGCAATGATAAAGGTGTGAAATCTCACACCCTCCCCTTTTACTTCTGATTTCCACAGGAGGAACCTCACCAAACTGTCGTTGATCTTCAGCCACATGCTGGCTGAGCTGAAGGCCATCTTCCCCAATGGTCTGTTTCAGGGTGACAACTTCCGCATCACCAAGGCAGACGCTGCAGAGTTCTGGAGGCGTGCCTTCGGGGACAAGTGAGCACGATTCTATATTAGTTTTTACACATTAAATATTATATTACCCCAGTGTTTTCATACTGGCATCCTGGAACCCCATGGGGTCCCTTACAGGGTGTTCCCAAAGGAATGAGTTTAATGAGAAGTTACCACATTAAGGGAGTCTATAAGTGACATTTGAGAGCATTAGTTTCAGTCTCCTTGCTCTCGCTCTTCATGTTCTATATGATCACACACATTTGAATTCATCAAGCCCCAAGTGCACACAGCTAAATCAGATTTTAAGCGAGTGTAGTCATACAAAAATAATCCTGCCAAGTGGAACTACAAGAACATTTTAAACGGCTGGGGTTTTCCCAATATTAAGCAATAACATAATTTACCCATTTATCAAATAGCTCTGTGGTTTATATATCGTTCATCTTCAGGAGGAACCGCAACAAACACAGGAACATTTGGAAACAGTACTGTATTTTGCAAATGTTGGCCTAAAAGCATTGAAATGAATCTGTTTGCATATCTGGTAGCTGTCTCTTTTAAAAGATCGCCTCAGGTTAGCATTTATGACCACATTAAGACCCTCAAAGCTCTATGTGGAAGTACTGAAATAGCGCATACACAGAATAGCATTTCTTTTTTGTCACTTATGAATCATTAGAATTTAGTTCTTCACTGGAAGTGCAGTTCATATCTGTGTTGAGACGTTCTGGTGGTGCAGGCACCAGTTAATTAAGTGCTCATGATGCACTGAAGAAGCATGCAACAGATCAAGTAACTCAAAGTTCTAATCATAAATGTCACTGCACCTAGGGTATATCGCAAGGCAGCATGCAGGTAGTCTACATTCAACACTCATTATTTATGAGGTTTTGATGTTCGATTTCAGTTTTTGCAAGGGGATGTCGTCATGTGTTCTGTTTTTTGTGTGATGCAGGACCATTGTGCCTTGGAAGATGTTCCGTCAGTCTCTCCATGAGTTTCATCCCATCAGCTCCGGACTGGAGGCCATGGCCCTCAAGTCCACCATAGACCTCACCTGCAATGACTACATCTCTGTCTTTGAGTTTGACATCTTCACCAGGCTATTCCAGGTAGGGGAACAAAGAGACACACACGCACACGCACATACACACACACACACACACACACACACACACACACACACACACACACACTGCACGGTTCTCCTAGTGTTATCGTTGCATGGTGAGTTAATGAGAGGAGAAATGTGCAAAGGACGAGGGTTCATAGCAATCTGTTAGCCTTGGTGTTGGAAACAAATTCCATTTGAGCAGCACATAATGAACTTAAACAAATCTGCCACTTCTTTTTTCGGCTAACTCTATCAGCTTGTTAACAGGATACCTGCTGACTTACTCACACTGTCAGACGGGACTGAAGTTGAAACTTTCCTTCGCTCTGCTCCACCAGTAAATGTTTGGCAGTGATTTTTCTTTTCCTCTTTATGGGATGTCTGTTGTTGCTTCGTAAGGCCCAGACAGGTCTGTGTTTTTCCAGATAGAGAGTCACACTGCGATCCTTCTCAAGGACAGTCATTATCGTATTGTTATATGCATAGTCATTATGAGATTGTACTTTCTTACTGCTAGATGAATAATAAAGAGCAAGGATGAAAATATGTGGAATAATTCCCTGGACAGACATAACTTTGGGGCTGTACAGTGTCGGTACTTTGTCAGTTTATGAGTTGTTTTACTTTGCCAAACCCAAACCCTGACTCAACTTTGTCATTGAAAGATCACACTACTGACATATGCAAGCATAAAATGAAGCAGCAGGAGAAATGAGGGCTGTTAAAATGAAATACAAAATAGAAATAATAGAAAATGGGGAGGGCAGAGTGCGGGTTTATCAGGCATCAGCTCCAGAGCTTTTCTTTAGTATGTAGAGAAGTTTTTGTATTAGCATTGTAATTAACACAGTACCATATCATCTATAAACCTAACTCAATGTGTTTTAATTTACATTATCTAAAACCTCATGTATCATATCTCATATGCAGTAGTGTATGTTGTTTATTCTCTCAGCGACCTTATCCTGGGCTACTAGTGTAGCACCGACAGGCTTAATGAAGCCTAAACAAGATTACAGATATTTCCTATGACACTCCCTCACACAGAAAAAGCCCTCCTCTAAATGTCCTCAAACGCAGAATAGGAAGTGAGCCTGTGGCCATTTTGAGCTCTGTCCTTGATATGCAGTAGACTGGAGGGGTGATATGCTGAGTATTTTAGTTATTATTACTATCAAAAGCCCTTCAAATGTTTCATGCAGGATCTTTAGGCTGAATGATCTGGTGGTGATTATAAACCAATATATTGCGAAAAGCTTAGTTGCTCTCTTCAGTTCAGTGTAAACAGAGCAGGTGAACTGATGTCCAAATAAGAAGCAACGGAAAAATAGATGTACAATTACTAGATGCTCTGTTACCTACTAACTGTGCAAGGACAGCACACTTTTGTTTTCTAATCCCGTCAGTCTGCGATCACATTTCACATAAGAGAGATGAGATACCTCTAACATGCGTCCAGCAGAGGAGACAGTTTCGATTTGACACTTCCTGTGTGAAAAAGTATAAATAACCAACATCAGATTTTAATTTAGGCAAATGTGGTGAAGCTACGTGAGAACAGGATAGTCCCTCTTTGTGATTTAGTCTAATAAAATAAGGTTTTACTCGTGCAGATTGAACTGTGCACGTGGCTTCTGCAGCTCATTTTCAGTGTTGTATGTGTTAATTCTACTTCCTTTCACACCAGACTGGTGAGAGCAATTGCGGAACCACCTACTCACTACCGGGCTCACTCAGCCATGGAGTAGTATGAGTTATTTGATATTTGTTTGCTGAAGTCTTCACCCCTTGTTGTTGGGACTTGATTTGAGTCAAATAGTTTTTAAAGAAAGAAGCAAGTTAATTTTTGCCTGCTTTATATACAGTATGGGAAGCAGTCTGCTCGTGTCCATTTAACCTTCCTCATTCTGTGGCTCCAGATGGTACCAAATGAGTTGCATGCTGTTTTTAAGTGTTGCAAATTCTGCTTTAAGGACCTTTTTTACACTGCTTGACCCAGGTTGAAATGGCCATCGTAAATCACACTGAAGTTCATTGAAGGGTTGTTTTCAGCGTCATCCGTGATACAGTATATTTCTCCATTACTGTGCTCATACTGTTATTGCGGTGTAGATTCACTCACACATCAGATGAGTCACTCTCTCTTTCTCTTGCGTTTGTGTGTGTGTGTGTGTAGCCTTGGTCGTCCCTGCTGCGGAACTGGAACAGCTTGGCAGTTACTCACCCGGGGTACATGGCCTTCCTCACCTACGATGAGGTCAAAGCGCGGCTGCAGAAGTTCATCCACAAGCCTGGCAGGTGAGACATAAAGAGACATAAAGAGACAGAAACACATGCACACAGACACACACTTTGTAATTCAATCTAAATAAAGATGTGCTGTCATTTGGTGCTTCCTGGTATGAGTGCAGCGGTATAGCCGTAACTGCACATTTCTGAACACAGTTCACATCTGAATTGGCTCTGCCCTCACAGTCACCTCCCATTCACTTGAAATAAATAGTTTACTCTCCATCGTCGGCCTCTATTAGCACATTTGGGCAGTATGAGCAACACACTTTTATTTCCATTATTGGAACTTAACGAGACACATCTTGTAACCATGTTCATGTGTTTCCATGGGCAACAGCATGGTTGCTGGTTTTACTGGAGCTCTTAGGATCTATTTCCATCCCTGCTCAGGAGACGTTATATGTATATGCTAGTGTGAAATGTACATAGTTAGTCGAATCATTTTTACCTAAGTGACTAGTGCTATCACTCTGCACGCAAACTCACACGTATAAATGCAAATGATCAAGGTCTGGCTTTGTATCAATACAAGCTTGTGTGTGAAGGACCCAGGGCAGCATGGCACTGGTACCTAGCATCAATGGCCTGATTGTACACTCAAAGCTGATGTCACTGTTTAGGCTTGGCTTGTGTATGGCCACGTTGACATCCGAGCGGTTATTGGTCAATATGAGCACTTTGACACTATAAATTACAGCTTACTGTCAGGAGCGTTCTGTTTGTTTTACGGGTAAAGCAGTTTCACTTCTAAGCTTAACGTCAAGGCCAGACTACTTTTTTTTTTTTCCCACTTGTGCAGTATCTCCAAACTCAACCCTTAGACGTTTTTACTGATGAGGAAATTCTAATACATGCATCCATGCCATCTAGGAAGGATTAATGTAATGCCCCTTTTCTGGCCTACCTCAGTCACATACCAGTGGTCTCCAGCTTACCCTGAATGCTGCGGCTAGTGTTAGAAGTGTAAGAAAATATCGATACATGAGTATCGCGATATTATGTTTTGCAATAATGTATAGATTCTCCAAAATGCTGTATTGATTTTCTCAATTTTGAAGCTAGTAAAGTGAAGATAACGCTCCAAAGTTACGCAAAACTTTGGCGAGGAAAAACTGGCGTGGTCATTTTCAAAGGGGTTCCTTGACTTCTGACCTTAAGATATGTGAATGAAAATGGGTTCTATGGGTACCCATGAGTGCCCCCTTTACAGACATGCCTACTTTATGATAATCTCGTGCAGTTTTGGGCAAAAAAAACATGCAGTTTTTTGCATGCAGTACAAATGTGTTATTTTTACCTATTCTAAAATGGTGTATTTGAATATTTCTGCATACTGACGTCCCTAAACATTCTTGGAACTGCATAAATTGGGTATGACTGGAAAGCTGAGACTCTTGTGGATTCAATGAGCCCAATTGTATTCATGTGTGATGATGTTAGTCCCCATAGTAGCCATTTCATTGTAGTGACTTTTTTTACTCAGATTGTATACATATGGTGGTGTGTCTTATACTATGCCAGTTTTCCTAAAATTAGATTGGAAAAAAACGCAATATATCACCTTGCTTACAGTATCGCAATGTATTGAATCGTTACCCCTGTATTATGATAAGTATCATGTCGCCAGATTCTTGCCAATACACAGCCCTAGCTAGTGTGCTAACAAAGACGGTGTCTTTTGGCGTCATTTTACTGATCGGAAATTCTTAATTTGTTCATAGAAACAAGGAGGCAGCAAATGTTGAGTACTGGTAGAGTGGCTGCATGTCTTTCCAGACTCATACAGCCTCTTATAGCCACTGTTACTCTTCCACTCTAGAGTAGGTTAAAGCCCAGCTGCTCGTGGCCATGAGACAAACCAATTTACCTGACTATGAGCAGTTGATAAAGGCATGCCCACCCATGCCACAGCACTGGTATACTTAAAGGTGCCCTGTGGGGTTTTCTTGTGAACAAAAAAAGAAAATTACATTCAGTGTTACTCCCAAAACACATTGTGTGTATCCTTGAGGTCTAACAAATGTGTTGAATGCCTTTCCTCCCTCCTGAAGCATTTGTAATGCTGATTTTTTAATATATACAGTATATTAAATCCTGCATTGTTTGCATCCAAGTTTTGTAAACTAGCTAGCAGTTTTCTTCTTCCCTGTCTTTGTTGTTGTATTTGCTGCATATCTGAACATGTTACCGCCACTTGTTGATCAGTGGAATAGTTTGAAACCATTTATAGAAGTGTATATGCATGTGTGTCGTCGTATGCGTGCAGGAGACAAACAAACAAAACGGGGACCCACTCATAAGAAAACGTCTCCATAGCGCTTCCAAGGGCCAAAAAATCCACAGGGAACCTTTTAAAGCAGCATTATTAATACAAATATGAACTACACCATGCATTCGCTTGATGTTGACTATTTATCTTTTATTTTGACGAGCAGTTGTGAGTTTTGATGTTGCCCAGCATGTGTCTTGTCTGTGGATGTCGGGTTCAATGATAACTGGGATGATGTCGTAATTACTTTACTGTTTTTATACATCTACCCCTTTTATGTGTATAATGATGTATATATATATATAGTAATGTATAACTTATTCTTTATGTAGTTAATGTATTTTGATGTATATATAATGTATGTATACATTTGCTTTTATGTGTTTGCTTATGCTTGAATGGGATATCTTATCTTTTCAACTTTTCATGTGAACTGTGTTCAGACATTTTTGAATGATCACACACATCAGATCAAATTTGACTTCATTTTGTTGTTATATTGCCAAGGGGATATTTCCATGCATAAATCAGCCTACATATTTGCATTTTGACTTATTTCATTTCGTACTCAGGTACATGCATACTTGAAGAACATGTTTCTTAGTGTGCACAATTTGCAAGACACCCTCCTCTATTGTATCACTTTTTTCAGTGTAACAAAGTGCGACACACCTCAAGCATGTCTTTTTTCTCATGTCTCTCTCCTCAGTTACATCTTCCGACTGAGCTGTACACGGCTGGGCCAGTGGGCCATCGGCTACGTGACGGCAGATGGAAACATACTCCAGACCATTCCCCACAATAAACCCCTCTTCCAGGCCCTCATTGATGGCTTCAGGGAAGGATTGTAAGTCCACTGGCATTTTTGTTTGGCGCAGTTATGGCTGTCATTTTCTTTGGGATTTTCATCTGGACATCTGCTCTGTGTCTCTGTGGCTGGGTCTTGGTCTTCACTTGACACAGTTTTAATAAATGATCTATAAGTCAAGCTTCCTGTCATATGCAAGAGCTTCTCTTTTTCTTCCATTTCTCATTTTCTTTCCTCTTCTCTCCCCACAAAGCATGCATCTCTTGAGTAAACTATGCAGCTCTGTTTTGCATCCCACGATTGAATCTGCCTTTCAGCTCTAAACCAATCCAGCCATATCATATTGCCTGTTCCCATCATTCCAGTGTTATCATAACCAGAATAGAACTGTTGGTTTCTAATGTGCAGCTCAGTTAGTGGTTTAGCTGGCTGGCATTAAACTCATCTTTTTATGCCAGCGTTGATTCCTTTGTTTAATGAAAGCTATGGCTGGCTTGCCCCAACCTGCAATCAAATCCTGACTTTTTAAACTGAGAAAGCCTATACAGTATATATCGCCTCCATCTACAAAACATTTATCAAATGGTAATTACACCATCTGACCATTTGTAAAATAGTCACGTACTGTACATGCATCATCTCTGTGATGATATTAAAACACGTTGCCAGATTGAATGAATGGACTGAACAGATGTTTTCAACGCCGCAGCCTGTTGGCACATGCAGTATAATCATACAAACTAATTATGGTGATAACTTTTAAATGAAAATGCCTGTCGAAATACCCAAGGAAACTTTAAGGCCCCCCCACCCCCACCCCCCTGTGCGTACCGTCTAATTTCATATGCTTTTTCATCTCCAGCTATTTATTCCCGGATGGCCGGACCCAAAACCCAGATCTGACAGGACTGTGTGAGCCTTCGCCTCAAGACCACATCAAAGTCACACAGGTCAGAGCAGTCAGGCTGCACCCTCAGTCTTTAATATCTTATACATTCTTGCTACTCTTTGGCATTTTATTGCAAAGGTCAAATGGCTTTTTTTGGTGCACACACAGCTCAGTAAAGTCGATGCAACAGTCTAGTGCATGACGAAAAGGAAGCAGAAGTAGAAGACATGATAAAACATCACACAGGAACTGAGTTAGCCGAGGCTAAGTAGCTGACTAACCAAAATAGTTAAACAAATAGATTTTTTTCTGTCTGACATTTATATTTAATAAGTAAGATAAACTGGATAAAAAATTTTTTCACTGTGATTTAAAAAAAAATGCACTCAGCTAATGTAACTGCAGTGAAGGTGCCATAAATGATTCATGTAGAACATTGTGATATAGGTATATTTCAATATCAATATATAAAACGAGATATTTTGCCTTTAATGTTGAGTCATCTTCTTTGAAGTTCATTTAACTTTTTAGTTTTATAGTTCAAGATAATTGCTCCTTTGTCAGTGCGAGCTTCCTCTATTGTTAAGCAGTAAAGGAAACCCCAACTGTCTTGCAATATTTCATACTGTCACCACATTGAAGGACACGTCATGTTAAATGCGCAAGATACATAACTGTAAATTGTGAAATATTGTTAAAGACCAGTCTCTATCTTGTTGGGCTTACATATCCTCTCAGGGTTTTGTAGAGGTGTTTGTGAACGGACTCATTTTGCTTGAGCACAGGACTGAAACTAAAAATACGCCCCCGCATGTTTGATTGGCTCCAGTTCCTTCTGGGCTCTTTCAAAAACGATCTCAGATGGTGTTATTACCGTATGATGTTACTGTGTTTGGGCACTGAAAGCTCATAGTTGTCTCATTTTTTCCCCTCAGGAGCAATATGAGCTGTACTGTGAGATGGGCTCCACTTTCCAGCTGTGTAAGATCTGCGCCGAGAACGACAAGGATGTGAAGATTGAGCCCTGCGGTCATCTCATGTGCACCTCATGTCTCACTGCCTGGCAGGTACGAGTGTGGGTGGATGGAACGGGCTTGTGTGGGTTGATTGCTCCAAGAGAAGTGTCATAACTCATACCTGTTGAGAGGAGAACTCACCGCTGAAGTGTTCTTCTCTGCAGACGAAACGGACATATAAAAGCACATAACGTCCTTTCATCTGTGTGTGTGCTGTAACATCTGCCTTTCTGCCTGTTACAGGAGTCGGAGGGTCAGGGTACGGGATGTCCCTTCTGTCGATGTGAGATTAAGGGTACAGAGCCCATTGTTGTGGATCCGTTTGACCCCAAGGACAACAGCGGGGGCTCCTGCAGGGGCATGTTTGGGGCTGAAGGTGCTCCATCACCCAGCTATGACGATGATGATGACGACAGACTTGAAGACCCTCACCTCATGATGAGCAAACTTGCCTGTTCAAAGGTAAGATTGTGGAAGGACCTTGATTTAACTGAGACAAAAGTTATCTCAGTTTGCCTAAAGTTTCCAGTCATGATACTGGGCATGCTGTTCTTTTTTTTTTTTTTTTTTAAATGTATTGATAAAACATTGAGGCACTTGGCTTAGTTGGTTTGATGCCCTGGGTGCACCTCATGGGTACCTGCTGTCCTCTCCTGTTTTGTTTTTTTTCTGAGAGACCCGTCTCTGTAGAGATGAAACACTCCCTGCCTTGCCCTTTTCACTTTTTGTGAGCTTGAAGCTCACAGCTCATATCTCAAGTCTTTCATCTCCATCTTTCATGGTGTCAAGGTAGCAGCTTTTTTTGGGCCTCGGTATTTGATATGTGGGGCATTCTCCTATCCTCCATCTTTTATGTGCCTCTGAGTGCATTAGTCTGCTTATAGAGAGGTGAATACCGGAGATCACACACACTTTGATGTGATCCCTGGAATTTATTTTGGCTTTCATTGTTGACCCGGCCCCTTTCTCATCTTTGACCATTGCTTTAAGTGTACTTTTACACCGTGAAGTACTTGGCTATACATTATAAATATTTTGTGTTGATTTGTTTGTTTCGTGTTGAAACGAAACAAGTCTTGGACTTATTTATTTTTCCTTTCCCTTTTTTTGGAGCAAGATAAAGCTCTGCCATTGTAAAGTGCAGTCAAATTGAAACATAGGTAAATTGCATGAAAGTGCAAAACAATATGTTATATATATACATTTTTGCACATATCTTTAGTTTTAGACAATGCAACCAGTGTTGCAGTTTTGGGAAACTCTTGGCCCTGAAAACTTCTCAATGACAAAAAACATTACTGAATACCTCAACTGAGCAAGTTCTTCTAATCACCTATTTAAATTACAATAGTTTTAAAGATTTAAAATTGCTTGTTTACTTATCGTTAAACAAAATACCACATACCATCAGAAATATTGTTGCATGATATGTTGTGATATGTATGTTGTTTTAGTTTTTTTCCCCCCACCATAACATTTTTAGCCATGTTATGCAGCTCCAGATTTTAGACTTTACACGTCAAGTGACCAGTTCAGCAGAAATAATATGACAACTGTTGTGCAGAGTGTTCCACTTAATCCATTCACAGCACTGCTGGTCATACATCCAATCCAACAAAAGTTAGATTGACAGCAGCATTTGTGGATCATTGCCATTAGACATATCCTTATTGTGTTAAACTGTAGCTGATCAGATTGTGTTTTGCTGTTGATCCAGGTGGAGCGCCCCCCGTCACCGATGTCCATGGCTCCTCAGTCCTCTCTTCCCCCTGTGCCGCCCAGACTAGACCTGCTACCACACAGACCTCCCAACCCCCCTGGTGCCTCCAGCCCCGGGGTCACCAGTAAGGTAACTGAACAGACACAACCGACAACACATTGTTTGGGCAAGAGGGGATATGTTACAATGAAAGTGTGGTTGAAGCAGTTACATACTGTATGTCACACAGCATCCTTGATATGGGGATTGATTGTCCAGTTTATGTCTGGAAGGGTGTGTCAGAGAGCTCCAGAGAACTTTTTGCGTAGATGGAATTTACACATGTAAGTATCATGATACAGGGCTTACGATTTAATTTATTATGATACTGTAAGCAAGGCGATATTTTATTTTAATCAAATTTAAGGAAAACTGTCATATTATAAAAGAACACACTGCCAGATGCATGAAACCAGAGTAAAAAAATGTTTTATGCAATCAGAAAAGTGGGATCTGCATTTGCATTTATCTCAGTCCCTGTAACATCCAACATATAGCACTACTTTTTTGTGCAATCTGAGCCACTGTCTGCCACAAATCTTTGCATGTAAACTAGTAATTAAAAATTGATAGTTTTTGAAAATTGATACAGTATCACAAAACATAATATCGCAATATTGTCAAGTGTATCAATATTTCCTTACACCCCTACTATCACTAGCCATGTTTGCCGTTACATAAAAGCCATTTCAGTGTTCCCCCAAAATCAGTTAGCTTCGTTTTTTCAGTACCTTTAGCCAAACTACTTAAACATTCGGCTTTGCAGCTGGTTCATAGCTTGACTTTTGTGGAAGCAGATTTAGCAAAATCAAACTAAAATTTAAGAATATCACTTGTAACCCAGCTCTGTTATTAAAATTATGCTTACATCTATTACCCCCTTGACAGAAGAAAGTTGTTGAAATGACACAACAATCAGTGTATTTTATATTCTGCATATCATGCAAGTCATTTTAGAGTGCATTTCCACTCACACATTCATATTACCACATATTTCTGCTTAAATGTAGATAAATGGAAACTGTAGATAGGAAGCTGGGATTGTCTGCAGATGATGAACAACATTTTCCTTGGTGTTGTTCATCTCCGTTATGCATATTGTCAGATATGGTGATGAATGCATACACAGTGGTTTTGTTGCTAAATGGATTATTTCCAGTGCAAAAGATCGCAGCACAGAGTTTTCTTTTTCACATCAATATTGTATGTAGTCTAAATGAGCTTCCTGCATCTCTGTTTCTCCCCTCCAGGCAGCATCTCACCACAAAGACAAGCCTCTCCCCCTCCCCCCGTCGCTGAGGGATCTCCCCCCTCCTCCTCCTCCGGACCGCCCCCACACAGCCGGGGCGGCCCCCGATGGACGGCTGCAGAGGAGGCCTTTACCCTGCACTCCCGGGGATCCCGCTCGAGATAAGCTCCCTCCAGCACCCCCAAACCGGCCCATAGCTGACTGGAACTCCCGGCCCGTTCCCAAGGCCCCCATCTCCTCTTCCTCGTCGTCGTCCTCCTCATCTTCCTCATCCACCCAAGTCTCCAGTCTGGGAGTGGACATTCGAGCAGGTGTCAGGGAGCTCTCCAACCGACACTCCCTCCCCTTGGCGCTGCCCTCCGCTCTGGACACACGCTCAGACTCACAGAAGAACAACAGCTCCCTCAGTCTGGACCACCAGCTGGTAAGAAAAAACACACAAAACACCTCAGCTACCATTTGGTTTGATATGTATTCACTGGCTACAATTACGAAAACATAACATTTTAATAGTAACTGTTCAAGTAAGAGAACTAAATGTGACTCCACCTTCTAACTATCCAGTGACTGAGCTAAAAACTCGTGGGTGAGTTTTTAGCTCAGTCACCCTCTACACAGCCACAGTTTGATCACTTTTTAAATTACAATTAAATGTGTGTTCATTACCTTTATTAATATCTGTAAAATCAATGTTGTTCACATGGGTTTGGCTCTGCTGTCTGTGGTATTAGATACACTTTGTTAGATTGTTAAAGTAATAGTTCATTATATGAACTATAAATATTTAACAGTCTAACAAAATGTAACTCTAATACCATTGAGACAGCAGGGCCAAACCCTAGTAGTAGTTAATATTTAATATTTTAAAATATTTTAATTATTGATATTAAGAGGTACTGGTAGGTGGATTTTTTCCCTTTGGGCTGATTCAGGCTAGCGGTTTCCCCCTTTTTCAGTCTTAATGCTAAGCTAAGCAAACCGGCTACTAGCGCCAACTTTCAGCAAGAACCAGAATAAGCGTATTTCCATAAATGTGAAACTATTACCTATTACTATACCTTTTAGTGTGATCAGTATTTAGTTTCAAGATTTTGATTATGAAAATATTCCTCACTTTCTGCTTCCTTTACAGAATTTTGCAGCAGTAGCCGGTCAAGATTATGACAACCCCAAAGTAAAGCCCTCCGCCTCAGCCAACGCCATCTATTCACTGGCAAGCAGGTATGTTATACTGGAACTTTAATGACATTGGTGTAACGAGTGGAGCATCTCATGAATGACTGATGTGATTTTGCTCACTTGCAGATCACAAAGGCCATACAATACATATTTTAGGAAGCTAGTTTCCACTCAAAACATCTGTGTTTATATTTCATAAATCCATATTTACAGTTCTAGTGTAAAAATTCTTGGGTTGTTTGTTCCCAGACCTTCTCAAGTCCAGAGGCAAGTGACGGGAGAGGAGGCACGAGACAGTGAGGAGGAGTCTGAGTACATGATCCCCTCCTCTCGCCCCGTCCTGCCCCCCATCACGGCACCACCGGTAGCGGAAACCTCACCAGTCCCAAGACCTCCACAGCCTCAGCCTCTATCAGCACTCCAGACACAGACCCAAGCCTCCGCACTAAACTCACGGTATTCAAAACATTCAATCCAACTCCAGCAGCACATCTAGATTAAATGGCTTTGGTGAATGCAATACTGCGTCTGTTATGGTTGATGTTTTATTATTGTTGTTTGTTGTTGTAGGCTGACACTGGCGGAACTAGAGGATGGACCTATAATGTATGAAGCCATGTACAACATCCAGGCCAGGGCACAACAAGCCAGAGATTCAGGTATTTTGATTCATCAATCTTTGAGTCAGGTGGACGTGGACAGCTTAGGCCCTCTTCAAAACTGGTATCAACATGTGTCTTGGGTGATCAGTACACAAGTGGACAGCTCTAAGTACGTCTGTTCACACCTGGCATTAGAATGCGTCTCCAGTGACCATTAGGGATGTGACGGTGAGGAAAGGTTCCCACCGGTTACGAAACTTGTGACAACACCGGTTTTACCAATTTCACCGGGTATTTTACAAGAAAATATGACGGTCAATAAGTGAAAGCGTGCTTACTTTGATTTTTACCGTCGGGTGGCTGTGTGTCTGGCCTCTTTGGTAGAGCTATTGCTCTGGTGGAACACCACTCACTCAGACCAGTCAATCTGAAATTCTGAATATTAGTTTCACTCAAAAACAACATCCCCGTCATGTCGAAATAATACACCTACTCTGTTGGCATGAATGTAAATTATATTTTTGGATTTAATTGTGACTCATCTAAATCTATTTTAGAGAATATAATAATCTGTGTATATGAATGAAACCAGGCATAATTAAATCTGTGTGTAGATAGTGTAGTGCTAATACCTTGTTTTCAATCCATCCCAGACTATTCAGAGTTGCCCCCTCTGGCGTTGACAAACGGTCCCAGAGACCATGTAGCCGAGGACAGGGAAGCGGAGGAGAACAGCTACGACTTCCCGAAGCCCCGGCTGCCGATGCCCACGGCCCGACGGACCCTTTCAGAACTGGGGGGGTCGTCTTCCTCCTCTTCATCTTCCTCATCAAGCTCATCCTCCACAGCTGCTTTCAGCCGCCTCTCTCTAGATTCGGACGCTGGAGCTGCAGCACGTAAGTACACTTGACCCTGTTGAGCCAGAGCTTGTTTTTAATACATAATATAACTCCACAAAATAATTACTTGTGACATTTCCCCAAATTATGGGGTCATTAAAAACAAGTCATGTTATGAAAGAAGGTTTTTTTACTGTAGCATTACCTATATCATCCAAAGCAAGAGGTGACTGTTTGCCTCAACTTGCGCAGATGAAGGATATCTGGTGCTAAAGCATCACCTCTGGCTTTCAGAAATAATGAAATAAAAATGAAACAACCTAAATAGCTAGATGCCATCAGAGTCAGAAGCAAATACTCTCTGGGATTTAGGTGACCTGACCCTTAAAAATATGGGCTTTTATTAAGAGACGTGACACTTAGAAGTTCAAATTTTAGTTGTGGCATATACTCTGAGTGGTTGGCAAGAATGGAAAATCGTCTGTTAAATAAAATAACTTGGATGTAAAAATGTATAACATTAGCCTCTTTGTTCAGGTCCTTACTGGGCAAAAATCAAAAACTGCTGATGAATCAATATCTTGAATTAGTAGAGAAGTCCTCTGACCCGGAGAGCAGCCTGAAAAGTCGACTGAAGCGTTTTTCTGCTACCTGGTGTGAGGCCAGACATTATACAGATTTTCCAGAAGCTCTCTGAAGTTAATGTTAGACTTTGATAAGTTACCATGAATTGATTGCCATACATAATTTGCTCCTGTACGTGCAATCACAGTGTGCAAAGGGTAAAGACCAGTAATTATAGAGAGCTGCTCAGTTACACCAGTGACCTTAAAACTAGAAAAAACAGTAAGTGATGCCTCCAGGATGTTGGACATATCTGCTGGTGGAATGGCCACCTGTATCATCAGAATCTCGTATTGACCATTGAGATATCGCAGGCCGCAGGGTTGTGTGGAGGAATCAGTGGCCTCATCACATTCTGTAGGGGAAGGTAGAAAAGCATTTATTTCTCAGAGTAATCTCCTTGTCTCTGCAGCGAGCTGACATTTACTTCCTACAATGTGATGATTGCCGGCTGTTTGAGTGTTCCACTAAAGACTGAAATCTTTATATCTGAGGACCAATTAAGTGTCTCTCAGACGAGCTGACAAGCTCTCAGATCATAATTGGACTCTTTATGAGTGCTTTATTAAAGGTTACTGCAGTGGAAAGGTCATCCAGTTCACCATATATACAGTATGAGAAAAACACGTCGCTTATTGCAGACAAATACTCGGTGTGATGTTTGCCACAGGTGCTTTAGGGATCAGGATGTTTTTTTAAATGAGATGTAAAGTAAATCTTCATTCACATTGACTTATATAGACCTATTGAACTAGAGTGGTCCAGACATAGAAATAGTATAGCAGTAGAACGGACATTGAACTGTTTTCCACAGTCATTTGACTAGAACCAAAGAGAGTTGCTAGTTGTTAAGGTGACAACACACATCTGTGGGGCCGTAAAGTGTTGTTGCAGCTCCGTTCTACTCCTATTCTATTTCTATGGGTCCAGACCTTTTAGCTTTAAAAGGTGTATACATTCAATCTTTGCTTTTCTTCAGCCTTCTCAGAGCCGGTGGAAGCACCAGAGAGACCTCCAAAGCCCCTTCCCAGAAGAATCAACTCGGAGCGCCGACCCAGCCCCGTCCCGCCCGTCCCTGCTCCACCCAGCGGTGGGGCAACAGGAGGAGAAGCCAACCCTCAAATCAGTAGCGAGATCGAGCACCTCATGAGTCAGGGATACTCTTACCAGGACATCCAGAAAGCACTGATGATTGCACAGAACAATATCGAGATGGCTAAGAATATCCTACGCGAGTTCGTCTCAATTCCCTCCACCGCGCATATTCTTACATAGCACGCTCCGTGTGCCTCTCTCTCGTGTTTGCTCTCTCGCCCTAGCTTGGCCCAGCCTGGTTGGGTTTAGGTTGGCACAGCTCAGCCCAAAGCTCAAAGCCCATTGCCTGCAGCACTACCTCCGGTGCTGGCTGACGCCCTACATCCCTGTGGATTTTTAACTGGCTGTTACTGCAGCGAGCTCACAGCATCTCTGGGACGCCGCGCCCTGCACTCCATGCGCTTTCAAAACAGTGTCTGGCCTCCTTTAAACTGCTACAGCAGGCCTCTTCGTTTTCACGGACAGCTCCGCGGGAGTGACCGAGCGCAGCGTGGAACAATGGCGGGGACGCCAAATGGCGCGAGACTTTCGGAAGAATCCTGGGAAGAGCGATTCTTATCTTTCATGTTGAAGCCTCTTGCTGAAAATGTAACCAACACCTCACAGATAAAACTAAAAATGTATGTCTATATGAAAATTTAATATATGAGTAAATATATATTAAATGTGTGTAATATATACAGTACGTGCATATACAGTATGTAAAAATGACTTCAGCTTTGAGGGTCGCTGTTGGTACAAACGGTGTGGGTAGACGGGGACCAGATTAAAGGGGGGGTTGGCCATTTCTCGAACTGAGGGATGGGAGAGTGTAGAGAATAAACGTGAGGAAGAGTCAGGGTGTCTTCCTCACCAGGAAGTGTTCAGTCAGCAGCAGCTTAGAAGACATGCGGCAGAGCTTTTTCATTATGGATTCAGTCTGTTATGGCCTTTGATTAACAACGTTGCTTTGGTACTTTTCCGTTTTTTTAAAAAAAAAAAACATGCTTGTTTGGTCGTGTTGTATTTTTCAAAGTAGCATGACGATGGTTTCGGGGTCTGGACTGTTGTCTGGCAGCGTGTGTTTATATGTGTGAGTTTGTGTATGTGAGCATGCATGTGTGTGCGTGTCTGCCAGACCTACTCCTCATGACCCGCTCTTAAATGAACCCCTTGTTCCTGTACAACATGAATGTGGAATTACAGTCAGTATACTCAGACCCGTGCTCTGTAAACGTACTACTGCTCTAACTCATATGGCAGGGCCTAGTGTAGCTGAAGAGCCTGGCGCTGAGATTATTAGAGGACGTACTAATGTTGACGACCCTGCAGTACCAGACAGGCTAGTGTTGTGTGGTCCGTGGTGGCTGAAACGTTTTCGTTTGTGTCTTCGTCTAACTTCATTGGCTGGCTGGTTAAAACATTTTCTGTCTCCAGCTCAGTCCAGTGTTATGAAACAAAAAAAATGTTGTTGATTTACTTTGGTAATATATTATTGTAATATGATCATAAATATTGTTATTATAATAATTCAGAAGTGCTTCACTGCTGCTACTATTGTTAGTGCTAAACAATTAAGCCTTAAATGTACATTTGTGAATATTGTGTTTAACCGTCATCCTGTTTCTTTAAAGTGACAGTATCACCCGTGTTTCTCTGGTCCGTAATGTAGCATACTTGAAAGTACAAACGGCTCGTGAGCCCCGCAGCCCTCTCGAGCTGTCGACTCTTCAGTGTTTTAAATCTTTTTTTAATATATTCTCTAGGATTCTCTACAGGTATACTCTGCAATAAAGCAAACAAAATGCTTTCGCTATGGAAACCAGCCATTTTGTAATAGATTCAGGCTTCTCTTTCACATCAATTTACTTTCTCTGCAGGAGTTCACCGCCACTGAAAGGAAGTGATCGCTGAGGCTTTTTAAAAAAAGTAGGCTCATGGGTTTGCTGGCCCACCCCCAAGTCTACATTAAAATCAGTATTTGGGCCAACTGTAAGAGCTAACTCAGGAATAATGTTTATCTAAACAAGTGGCGTTCACCCGAGCTGTCAAAAGCCCAGAGCAGCTCACCTGCAGTCTCTTCATCCAGGTGACATGTAGCCAAAAGTATCCGCTTAATGAAGTCACACAAGTAGCCTATTCCTTTTTTTTTGCCACATTATAACTTGCACATTTTTCACATTATTTCCAATGTTGGCAGGACTCGAAACAGCAGCTTAATTTCCAGGTACTATGAATGAATAAGATAAAATAAATGCGAGGAGCTTTTCGGTACATTGACTTGAACCGCTCCCAGCATATGAAGAAGAATGTTTTTTTGGGGGAGGGTGTAAATCATGTCAATAGCTAATTAGCCCTTGCTTATTCTGCCGTCTGTTGACTGGAAGCTATCTCTGCGCTGTCTAGCCATCCTCTAGTTCTTTTTTTTTTTCTGTTCCTAGTTGCCTTGAGAAACTTCTTGAATGATAGGTAATGGACGGGGACGTCCCCAATCCTCAATACTGTACCAATGTTTTGTTGATGCTTCGAGGACAGCATGTCATTGTCGTGTATTATTTACCTTTTACTTTTTTGTTTTTCGCGCAGTATACCAATTTGTGCTTTGATACTGTCACTCTAAAGAAAAAGCTAATTGTATAAAGTTAGTGATATGAAAAGAAAAAATAGCTGTTTAATTTCATTTTGCATTCCTGTACATGTATTTTGTTCCAAAGGTTTTGTTTACTTATGTGAATAATTCTGTGAGCAGTGCCATATGGTTAGAGATCCTCACCATGTTTAGAGAGTAAGGCCTTGTTTTTTGAACAGAGTTTGTTGGTGTTGATCTGTACCTGTTGATCTCAGAAGGCTAGATTGTGCAGTATTGCTTGTATTAATCTGTCCTCTCTGCCTTGTCAGCCGCATCAGGCCTCATCTATGAGCACAAGTGCTGATCTGTGAAAGGTGTCTTCACTTTGTTTGTCTTTCTTACCTGAAAGATAAATTCGGTCCCAGATCAGTATTCAGTCCTCAGTGATGCTGGATGCGTACCAGCCCTCGTTGCCCTCGGCCCATGTGTTGGGGGTACTTCAACTTTCTGCCAGAAGAGGGAGTAATTGTTCCATGTAGCTGTGTCGCTTCTCATCAGTAAAAGGCATTCATTAACTTTTTGATGGTTTTTAAAAGCTCATATCACTTTGGAAGTATGCACAGTGCGGTTAATAAAATGATAAGCAAAAGCCATCACGTGTCTCTCTTCTATACATGAATGCCATTACTGAGAAATAGCTGAGCGCAATATGTCTTCATAAAAATTTCCTCAGATGCACAAGCCATTTGCGATGACTCAAGACTTATTGAACAGTGAATTCACGGATTCATTGTTGTCTTAACAGATGTTAAATATTTTTTAGATATAGTACAACAGGGGTTCTCGAAGTTTTGATGAGTAAGTGCCAATTTAGGGAGCCAGCATTTGAATGAGGGCAGCAAAAGTCCACACACAAAACAAAATCTCATTTCCACATTAAACTGCCGAGGTTGTCCAACAAAATTGCTAATTTTAGCCAAGTAGTGCATTTAATGTAAACTATTGAAAGTGAAAATGTTGAAATGAGCACAGATTATTATAATAAAAGGCATGTCATGTTCAGGAAAATGTTTCTGAGGGCCGCAATTTGAGAAACAATGTACTTTATTGTGACTTTTTTATGACATTTTTATGGCTATACTATACAATGACTTCAGACGTAATCTACGATGACTTTTTTTTGTTTTTACTTACAATAGTACCACATTTTTCTGATGTTTTTTGACATACTATACTGTGACTTTTTATTGGGTCTGCAATAACGCACATTCGTTTTAATGGCACTAATTTCTTTAATGCATTAACGCAATAGATCTTTTGGCGGTTGTTAGCTAGTTGGAGGCTAAATAACGTTCCAGACTTTTTTTTCGACATACTTTTGCATGACTATTTCGACATGCTATACAATGACTTTTTTATTTTTTCGACATACTATACTATGGCATTTTTTTTACTTTTTTTCGACATACTTTTGCATGACTATTTTTTCAACATAATATACTGTTTCTTTTTTACATACTATACTATGACTTTTTTTCAACATGCTATGCTATGACTTTTTTGACATACTATACTATGACCTTTTATTTTATTAATATATATATCTATATATATTAATATAGATATATATATTATAGCATGTCGAAAAAAAAGTCATAGTATAGTATTTTGAAAAAGTCAGCATAGCTTGTCGAAAAAGTCATAAAAGTCATTGTATAGTATCTCGAAAAAAAGTCATAGTATAGCATGTCGAAAAAAAGTCATAGCATTGCATGTTGAAAAAAAAGTCAAATGGCATGTCGAAAAAAGGTCACAGTATAGCATCTCGAAAAAAAGGTCATAGGGCAATATATATATAAAAAAAGTCATAGTATAGTATGTCGAAGAAGAAAAATCATAGTATAGTATGTCGAAGAAAAAAAGTCCTAGTATAGTACTTTTTTGACACATTAAACTATTTTTGACATACTATAGTGACTTTTTTTCAACATACTATATTTATTCGACATACTATGACTTTTATTCAACATACTATACTATGACTTTTATTCAACATACTATACTGCATTGGGATTTCTCCGTTAAATATTATGTGTGCACACATTTTTAGTGACCTGGTGCTTTTCTGGTAGTGCTACCTCTACAGGTATGTCTTAGTCGGATATGTCAATGCATTTATCTTCAAACTATAAAAACAGTATATCTCTCAAAATAAAACACCATCATCCTGACTCCCGGTCACAAACTTAAGACCTCGCTGTATAATGCCACACCTGTATCCAATTAGTTCCTCAATTATGGGTCATGTCCACAGCCTCCTTTCCACGCCTCCCATTATTGATGTGTCTGTCGCGAACGAGTCGACTCTTTGAGCCGGCTCTTTTAAGTGAACGATAAGAGCCGGCTCCTGTCCGAGAGCCGTTTTGTTTTTTTTCTTTCTTCAATTAATTCAAGGCAGAATGATAGGATGATCTTCTCCACGGCACGGGCCCTCCATGCACTGACTGTGACTGAATGTTGTGTTAATGACATCCGTGCGACCAATCAGGCGATGACAGACAAGGATCATGCCATCAACCAGGGAGGGGCGGGGGTGCGCAGCGCGGCGCGGCGCGGCGCGGCGCGGCGCGCTGACGGTCTACAGGTAGAGAGCAGGAGGAAGAGGAGGAGAGAAAGAGAGAGAAGAGTGCGGTGCGCGAATAGCAGACAAGATGAGTGACAGTCGGAAACAAAGCAACATGTAAAATTATGGTATTCTGGAAATTATAAGGTTTAGTATAATTATATTGAATAATTTAAGTGATATATGTGCACACATACTAATCATTGGTCAAAACAGCGCTATATTTGGCTGAACTATAAAAGGCAGAAGTGGTAAAATGAAGAGCCGTTTGGGAACCAAAAGAGCCGGCTCTTCTTGGTGGGTTGAGCCAAATGATCTGGCTCACTAAAAAGAGACATAATTCCCATCACTACTTCCCATCATTCATTGAGTTGCGCTCTAGGCTACTTTATGCAGATCACAGGCGTCCGACACGACTCTGGAAACTCCCTAGAAACTTTTAACTAATCCTCGTCGATACAAAATAATTATAAATCATATTTTTTCAGCTGCTTGCATATGGGGAAACACAGGTATATTAAATGTAAGCCATTCAGTGGCCGCGCAAAATGTTTCAAAGGGCTGCCATTGGCCCGCAGACCGCACTTTGAGAAACTATGCTGTACAACCTTAAAGCTAGGGTTTTACATAAAGTTGTTTAATAGGTAGCTCATCGTCTAACTTGGAAACACTTTAAGCTCTTCCTTTCATTTAACAGTGAATCTTTATTTGGTATAATTTTCAAAAACTACAAACAATGAAAACAATTTGTTGGTAAATTGGTTTGAATGTCATCCATGACATTAATTTCACAACTCCAAGGCATTTTACAGAATTCAAACATTTAAACCAAAACTATTAAACAGTGGTAGTTCTTAAAAACAGCAGAACAAAACAGACTGACAGAGGGTAGGAACGGTAAGTACGGATAATACCTGCACATTACTGAGCACAGTGCGTCTTGATTGTTGATTGTCTAAAAACTTAATTTGCATATGTGGAGTCACAGTCATTCTCCCCTCCTCAGTAGTCATATACTGCAGTTAGCTATCATGCCTGAGGGGGAATCCGTGTCTCTCTGGGATCCAACAGATTATTTCAAGTTTCAGTCAAAACATGAATTAATTCACTCATTAAAAAGAAACGTGTCTTTTCCTTACGAGGGCAACTTCATGCTGTGAACCATATTTATCATGGACCAATAATCTGTTTTACCCTCGTCCTTCCTCTTAAAAAAGAACTAAAAAAATACCTACAGAAATACTTTTCATTCACATACAGTCACATTAAACAAAACCACTGTTTCACATTAGAGAAACACAACTGCATGAAGAATAACCACAAAGAAATCAGTGCACTGAACATTAAATAGAAACATATCAACTCAATTTCTACATGCTTTGATTGAATTTCTAAGGCATCTGTAACTTTTTAACTTGGCTGTTGGCAATGATTCAACTCAAACACACACAGGAAAACATCAAAACTAGACTGTGAAGGAAAGAAACCAAAAAGTAAAACAAATAATGTTAACCCTTCTATGTCAAATGCTGAACAGATTATTCACCCGTCACGCAAAAATATCTTCTTTAATATACACGAACTGGGGAGTGTAAAGAAGAGAGTGTTAGCTGTAGGAAAGGAAAAACTACAAATGTGAATGATGTGCGACTAAATGACCTAAAAGATTGTTTTCAGAGCTAAAAGTAAAAACTTTGGTGAGGCTGTAACTGGCTGTAGGGGGACGCATCCCCAAAGATTTCAGTGTACAGACTGACATAGCAGGAAACAGAGACAACAAATATTAAAAATAAAATCTACCTACGCTCTCCCAAACAAAATAAAACACGATCTGATCATTTATTTTTGGTTGTTTTTTTCTATTGTGTTATTTTAAATAAAGAAATATATACATAGATTATAATATGTACACTTGATAAAGAGCTGTTTCAGGCTGCTCTTCAGTGATTACTTTGCCTGAGGTGATGCGTAGTCGGGTATAAAAACAGTCCCTGGTCAATGTTGTGCTCAAATTACTGTTCTACGGACAATCAGCAGTATACAAGGCTCGTGGTAATGAGAACTATAGGCCAAGGATAGTCCTGGGTTTGAAGGTGAAAGGTTTATTCGCAGAGTTACGTCACTGGGGCGCTCAAATCACTTCCCATTAAAGCTCTTTGCAACAAAAATGTGCTGGATGTAAAAGAGAGTAAGCAAAAGCTGCAGCTTGAAATAACTTGAGCCTCAGTCGTGCATCAGGATGTTAACTGACAGACGACTGAGCTTTTCCATGACGTAACTCTGGGATAAGGAGCTGCGGTGGAAGCTTTGAAGGCATCGGCCGGTCTGAGCCTGAGAGGGAAGAACAGGAAGCAGCTGTTGGTGTGTCTGCAGTCGCCTCTTCACTTCTGTACATCCAGGTACTCACCGCCCTTTACTCCAGAGGGCAAATACAGACATTAACACACAAAGCAAGAGGGCAAGGGAGAGAGATGGGGTGGAGAGTGTGTAAATATGTTAATGGTGTAATCGGATCAGCAGAAAAACAGCATCATCTTAGGCTACAACTCATTCGGTTAAAGAGTAGATGCTGTATCTACCTGGTCGCCGGGATGTAGCTTTTCTCCATTGACCCCGAGGAGCACAGCTTCCTCTGTGTTGTCGCTCCTCATCTCCACCACGATGTTATCTTTGCTGGACTTCTCTTTGGTGCTGCAAGACCAGGGTTTTTAGAGCTTTTAAACATTGAGATAAATTACGCTACAATGCTCCATATTATCTGTGGGTTTATAACTACGAGCCGCCTATCAAATATTGATTACAGCAGCTTTAACTATGTGTGTGATAACTATACACATGGGTATTCCTGCAATGTTGCTTGTCATTAAGGCTCGACGATATGGCCAAAATCTTGTATGACCGTAACGGTAATTTCATATTTCAATAACGATACATATCACGATATAGCATGTTTTCTGGTAATTCAATAAATCCATATGTCGTTTAAGTCCAAATGAAATAACCACATGGTAAAGCCTAATTTTGTATACTCCTGTGTGAATAAAATACTTAAAAAATGAAAAGTAGAGTATTTTCTCAATTTTCGCACTTGAGTGCAACATGAACATAAACATTTTAAGTACAATTATAGAGAAAAAATAAATAAATATTGGCCTAGAAACGACATAGAAAATAAATACGATAGACATTTTTATATCGTTTTGACAATATATATCATCATATTGCATATCAGAGCTAAAATGTAGTATACATGGTGGTAAACAGGCTATGACACTGACCATTCACCTCTGCACCTCTACAAGGAAAATATTTTGGAATTAACTTCAATATTAACTTGATATAATCTTAAATACCTATTTGTTGAAAGAAAGCCGTAAAGAAAAAAATAATGATGTTTTTCGATTTGACCATATTAACTTTATAAACCATCATCTCCAGATCTGATGTTTATTATGGTGGACATTTAATTGTGTTTTCCACATCGAATAAATCTGCAAATTAACTGTAACTCAAGAAAGTTAAGTGTGCATGTATATAAACTGTCTTACTCCAATTCCTGGTTTGAATCTCTCTGCCATGCTTGCCTTCTTTCATGTCTTATTCTGTCACCAAAAGCTAGTCTATTTAGTTACTAGGACAGAGTCAATTTTCATTGGCTGCGACCAAATAAATATTTGATGTCCACTATAATTGATGCTGGCGGTTAAGAGATCAAAACGCATCACATCTTCACCCTCCAACATCAGGTGGCTCTCGTTGTACTTACAGGTCTTGCTTGCCAGACCGGCCACAGATCTTGCCCTTTTTGTAGAGAAAGTAGAGCACACTCCCCAAGATGGCCAGCAGCAGGATGCAGATAATGACGACTGCAATGATAACACCTCTGCCCTCTGGTGGAGAAGAAGCACAACAACCACAGGGTCACTCGCTGTAACTGGATTAAGAACGAGATGACGGCATGAGGCAGGAGAGTTGGATACAGGATTGCATCAGGCAGGATGTGCAGCATTCGACAGTGTGTACAGGTACAGCAGAGAGCATTTTTTGCAGCGTGTCTAAAGAGAGTGCAGCACAAGCATCATTCAGGTGACCTAAACCTGGCAACCTAAAGAAAGGAAGTCATTCAGGCGGAGGAGAGGTGCTCTTATATATGACAACATGCACAGGAAGAGGTGAAGATGAACAACTCAATGATGGTTTGTTCATCAGGAGATGGGGGGGGTGAAGGGTCTGATGAAGAGAGAGGGAGATGCTGTGGAGGAGAAGAGGAAGGAAGCCTTTGAGATGGAGAGGTGAGGGAGAGTGTTCAGCAGCGTAACATACAAACCTTTCTTCACTTTCTTTGGTGGGTCAGCTGTTGCTGCTTTGACTGAGAAAAACCACATGAGCACAATTATCAGTGGGTGGCTGGATGTATTAAATAACTCCTATCAGCAGGCCTGACACACATAGACACACACACAGAGGCAGTTTAGCAGAGGCCTGGGTTAATTTGGGACTTGAAGCTAAACATCTAGCCTGATAGGGCGACAGTGGTCAGTAGCACAACAGTCATTTCCCAGGGGCAGCCCTGTTTCATCTCATTTAACCAGCGCTTTGCCAGAAACGACAACCCAGAACAGTTTTCCTCTGAGGGGCTGGAAATTTCCTGGCACGATGTACAAGAGAGAGAGAGAGGAGGCAGGAGGAGAGAGAAAACACAAGGCGGCACCCTTAATGGGAGTCAGGAGACTCGCTCTGAGTGCATTTAAAGCATCAGCTGCTTTCATGAGTCACACTGATGCATGTGTGTGTTTGTGTTTGTGTACCGTGTTTGTATCTGCACGCCGTAATGCTAACAGGAATGCAATGCTCTTCATAACACTGCTGTATGCAGAAGGTAAACCGTGTCGACCCTTATCTGATTTAACTTATTACTTTTCTGGGATAGAAACCTCCTCTCATTTCCACATAATTTGTAAAACTCATTAAAAAGACCACATATAAGCAAATTAAGTTTAATTACATAATAACTTAACTAGCAGAAAATGAGAGCTGTGCAAACAAATTAATCAATAAGACAGCTCGCAGCAATGACAATAATATCACCCACTGGAAACTATAAATACCTTGTAGAAACCACAGTTTTCAATCAGAGCGATCGCTAACCGACACTGCTGTAATGACCTTTCAGTCATGCCAGTGTGGTAATTGCTGCAGCCTTCAGGTGCTTTTGAGTTTTCCTTTCTCGTTCTCATTCTTTCTGTGTGACTCACAGAAAAACGGCTCAGCCAGAGTGTGAAGGAAAGGAAGTGTGTAAACCACCTAACACTAAACATGCAGATAATAACCTTTACTGACAGCTGAAGCATCACCCTCAGTCAAGTCCCTTTTCATGGGATTTTGTTTGATGGTAATTTTCTAAACTTTTTGTAGTTGATTTGATTAGAGTGACTGTGGTCTTACCTGTGTCAGAAAGGGTAGTTGTAGTGGTAGTGGTAGTTGTAGGGATAGTTGTAGGGGTAGTTGTAGGGGTAGTTGTAGTGGTAGTGCTAGTAGTAGTAGTGGTGGCTGGTGTGGTGGTGAGTATAACTGAAAACAGGGTAAAGGCACAGACGGGAGGGCACTCCCTGTTAACACACTGGGGGAGGAGGGGAGCACATTTAAAAGCCGCACAGCTTCACAGCGTCTCGTCCGAAACAACAACAACAACAACACTGATTGAAATGTCAAGAATCACAGGCAACACGTTGCAGCACATGGCAGAGCTCGAGACCTTCAGACGAAGTAAAAATAAACAAATAAGTGACACAGACAAGAAGGGGAGGGACAGGAGGAAAGGGGAGTGAAGCGAGGAGGACAACAGATAGAATCGCACATAAAGGCAAGGCAACATGGATGTTAAAATCACCAATAATGACTACACAGTCAAAGTCAACACAAAATTATAGACAGCAGATCAGTAAAATCATCAACAAAGTTTGCACAGTATTTAGGTGGCCTGTAGATATTCAGAAACAAAGCTCGAGAAGAGGAGTTCAGCTGAAGAGCGACATGTTCAAAAGAAGCAAAATGTCCATAAGATATCTGTTTGCATTGGAGAGAATCATTAAACAATATTGCAACGCCACCTCCTTTCTTATGCATTCTAGTTTCGCTCATAAAACTAAAGTTGGGAGGAGTTGACTCGATAAGAACAGCTGCACTGTTATTTTGGTCTAACCAAGTTTCAGTTAAAAACATAAAATCAAGCTTGTGCTCAATAATAAAATCATTGATTAAAAAAGTTTTTCCTACCAAAGATCTGACGTTTAACAGGGCTAGCTTTAATGTGCTAGAGGCATTATTATTATTTTAGATGCCGAGGGGGGATTATTGGAGAGAAAACGGGTGTAGGGCGCGGAGTCAGTTTAGTTCCAGCCTTGACCAGTTCCTTCATGTGGTTAGTGAACTCCAAGAGGGGGGAGGAGGGAGAAAGGGTGATAAGCGAGGAGGAGGACGCCTCCTCTTGTCTCTGTCGTATCCCAGGGCTGGCCTGGGGTGGGGGGTGAAATGGTTCTCCTTGAGGTCCCCTGGCACATTGTGTTGTGTCTTCCTCCAGTGGTGATTCCTCTTGTCTCTCGTCCTTGGCAGAGGGAACAGATGAATGACGCAGGAAGTAGAATAGGTTGGAGTTGAAAAATTTTACTCCTGATTTGTTTAGGGAGATTCCATCTGCCTTGAAGAGATGTCTGCCGTCCCAAAAAAAGTTAAAATTGTCAATAAAATGCACTGAGTGGGATTTGCATGCTGTTGAAAGCCATGTGTTCAGTCCCGGCAGGTGCAACCTGCCGAATCTCTCGACTCCTCTTCTGATCGGCGGCAGGGGTCCACTGATAAATACAATAAAACTTGATAAAACAAGTCCCGTTTCAGCACTTCAGACTGTTGTTTCACAACATCATTCAATGTGCAGTACCACATTTTACACATTTAGGTGTGCAGTCACAATATCCAGGATTCTTTCTGCCAGATCAGAGACCATATCTTTGTGAAAACAGAGTACTTTGATGTCTTTACTCCAAATCTGTTCTCCAGTTGCAAACTTCTTTGTTGGGGAGGTTTGTTACTCATCCTTCCTTTCACAGTTGTCCACGGTTGGACCTTACTTTGTACAGGGGTTTGATGAGGCACTATGCTCGGATGCTAATGCAGGCCAGCCGGTCGCATCACATATCTGAGGGTGCTGGGTTCTGCCTGTAAGTTTTCCTCCCATTTCCGAAGGGACATGATTTACGCTTTGGTTTTGCACCAAGAGAGTTCCAGGGAGGACTACTAGTCGATTTATTGCCCTGTACACAGCTCTCTTGATTCTTGGTGGTCTTGTTGGTGCTAATTAGCTTTCTATTAGCCTGTTCCAGTTCAATGTTTTGAGTCAGTGGTAGAGTGTCTTCTTCTGTAGAAGTTTTGTAGTGGTCATCCTTGGAGAAGGGAGGCATCTTGCTGCTGATTAGCTTTAGCCAAGCACCTCGCTCCCGTTCACTATAGTACAGGCTTGTGCTGCTGATAGGTCACGCTCACAAAGTAAAACAGTTTTTAAAAAAGTGGTAGCCTTCAGTTTCTTTCATAAATTAAACTCCCAGTGATTTGTAAGTATCCAGGACCCGTTTTCCAAAGATTTAGTAGCGAAAGATAAGCATAGTAATGATAGAAAGAAAGCAAAGCGGAGAGCAACTCAGCGAAGCGTCTGCACAGAAAACACAGAGAGCAGAGACAGGAAACCTAACAGCAGCAGGAGGAACTCACTGGCTGTGATGTTGAAGGTCAGCGTGTCATCGCCGAACTCATTGGAGGCTTCGCAGGTAGCGGAGATGTCAGAGGTGACCTTGATGCTGACCAGACTCTCAACGCCCTCATCGGTCCTCATTTCGAATGCTGTCTCGAGGATCTGGCACAAAAACACACAGTTTACCCATAAGGAAACACAGGTCCACCAACGGAAAAGGTTTCCCTTTGTTCTACACAGGTCAGATTTAATGCATCCTGTCACAGACTGGAGAAAGGTGCATCATCTGTCTGAAATGCGACTAAACCGACCTTTTAGTGGCAGTTGATAGCACCTCTCTCAGGTCAGGGATTTGTTTTCCAATGCAGAAACACGGTAAGAAATACACTTGAGTCTTATCAAAATCAGCGAAATGGTGTTGAAGATATCACGCTTAAAATCACCAAAACAGAGTCTACAGCCGTGGTAGTGGCTCGTGAGGCTGTACTCAGGCAAAGTGTTGCTTTGAGCTAAATGCTTACATGGAAATGCTAATGCTGATGCTGACCACGTTTGGCTAATTCGCACTTAACACAAAGTACAGCTGAGGCAATCCATCCAGTAGATGTTGAGATATTTCACTGGACAATTTTGACCTGGTGGTGGCGCCAGATAAAAAGTCTGGGGATCACTAAAGTCATTAGCACACATCCTCTCTGTGTCACGTATAACTGTACCAAATTTGATCAAATAGTTGTTGAGATATTTCAGTGGAGGACCAACCGATATCGCCATCCATTCATGGCAACATTACCTTGAATTAAAGGTGCAGTGTGTAGCATCTGGCGGTATCTAGCAGTGAGGTTGCAGATTGCAACCAAGCATGTAGGAGAACTATGGTGGTTGACGCGAAAATGCGAATGGCCCTCTCTAGAGCCAGTTGTTGTTAGAGTAGCGCAGGTCATTTGGCCAGTGCTTAGAGTGTGTGTGTACGTGCAAAGTGAGTGGTGAAGCAAGAGAGAGACAGCGTCGGCGACGGGAGTAACGTTATCGACTCATTCTAAGGTGACGAAAATACAATGACTCCTTTTTTAGGTGATTATACACTAAACAAAAGAAACTTATTTATATTATATTCCATTTCTGCCAATAGATCCCCCTAATTGTTAGACACTGTTCCTTTAATGTCCCAGTTACGCAAATTACTCTAATAACAATAAATACAAGAACACCGTGCAAAAATACACCCCATTCACAACTAATACATAGTCACCAACCTGCTGCTAATGTCATTACATGTAGAGTAAAACAGCATCAACAAAGTGAAATGATCATTTGAACCAGAATTTGTTTAAGTTAAACAAGTTTTTCTGTACTGTTACAGCGTGGATCGTATACTGTAAACTGCTGTGGGGGTTGAATGACACTAATTTGTCACGATGGACATGACAGTTGAAGTCTTTGGGATTGAAGAGATTAAGAGCATGTCCGGTGAGGACACATTTGGAAAACCTGCGTAGGGAGGCTTCTCTCTGCTGCTGTACCTTTCCATCAGAGGTGTTCCAGGTAACGGTGGGAGCAGGGAAACCTCTGACATTGCAGCTCAGATTGATTGTCTCCTCGAAACTCGCCTCCCTCTCTGTGGAGTCCGGCTTTATGATCTCTGGTGGGCCTGCAGAGAAAATAGCAAAAAATAATAACCTTGAAAATGTTTCCCATGTCCATAACTATTATAACTAGCAACAGTGCCTGTTGCTAACACGCAAATACAATTTTCCTTTAAAAGCTGCCACATTGACTAAAAAATACAACTGAAACTACACAAAAATGTGAAAAAACATTAGTATGTTTCTTGAAGAAAAACATATTGATTATAAACTGGGGAGCAATTTAATATTCAGTATCTGTGATTGATTTACCCGTGACAAAAACCCTGAGTGTCCCGCTGGTTTCCATTCCCTCAATCTCAGGAACAGTCACCACGCACTTGTACGTCCCTGCTGAGTCAAACGTAGCGTCCATCAGGGTCAAACTGTGGCCCGTTGAAACCTCCTCTCCATCCTACACATACACCGGGACACAAAAAGCACATTTAACAAACGCACGTAGATGTGAAGCAGAGGTTACTAGAGGTCTACTAGTTTTTAGTAGATCAGACGACTGCTTCAACAATCTTTTTACACAAAGTTATGCAGAAAACAGTCCTCTTTTAACCGAAAAAAAGGATTCTTCGTTCACCAAAGTTCACTACAAATGAAACGCAGCCAATCATTGTGATTAAAATAATGAGAAAATAATATTCAATTGTCTTTTTTGGGTGTCCAAAACTTTTAGAGAAGCCGCTGCCAATAAAAACTAATCAAATCAACAACTATTTTCACAGACTTCCTGATTGGCTGCTCTTTACACTGGCTCTACACAAATGTTTCACCATCTGCGGTGAACTCCCACACTGACTCTATGATCACCTAAAACAGTAGGGTGACGGGTTTTCTAAATGCATGTTAATCAAATTGGGCGTTATTACATTTATTTATATATTTTATAGTATATTTTTGAGACAAAATGTTGTTGCTGTTTTTGTAATTGTACTGAACTGCATGTGTGTATTTGACCTTAAACCAGACTGTATGTGTCTGGAGAGAAGAGTTGGCGTTGCAGGTGGCCGTCAGCTCCTCTCCCTGGGCCACCTCAACAGTGTGTTCAGGCTCCACAACAGCAGGATCGAGATCTACACACACAGCAGGGAGAAAGAGAAAAAAAATCAAATCGGGAATGTGCAGTCATACTGCTGGTAAAATGTATTAATTATCATGGTTAGATTCCTTACAGTTTACAAACACAGTGGTGTTTCCCGTGATCTCTTCAAGGGTGTCCCAGTCCGTGTCTTTACACTGGTAAAGTCCACTGTTTAGACGGGTCACATTATCCACCACCATCACATTGTTCTCCAAAGTGTGTTCACCCTACAAAAAGCCAAAGTAATCTGATCAACACATAAACATAACTTGTGAATTTGGACGTCAACAATATCTGCTGAGCAAGAGAAATAGGTTGTAGTAGTAACTATGCCGCTGCTTTTGTATGTGCATGAATAATGAGCACAAAAGGGTTGATTTTCTTACTCCTGGGTACGAGATTGACAGGGATGAGGATGGCATATTCCCGTCGTCACGACAGTGAAGCTCGATCGAGTCCCCTTCCTTGATTTTGCCCTTTGGTGACTCCACCCAAACCCTTACAGCTGTGGAGGGGTCTGAAACAGAGAGAGGATGTCACTAAGTTGTAGAAGGTTTATATGATGGCCACAACCGTCCCTGCAGCAAACTCAGCTAAATCTCCAAATGCAGTGCTTCTGACTACAATGGGAAACCAGTGAGGGTTTGTCGCCGCACTGGCGACTATGTGGAGGGTTGGATCTGGGTTGGACAGCCTCAACCTGCATTATGTCATCCTGATGAAAGGTGGCACACACAAGGCCCTTACCCCAACACCTCAAGAGGCTTTGCCTTTTGCCAGTAAGAATTTAGTTAAATAGAGGTTATATATTATATTATATGTTCACATCAACATCCGTAATAATTAAGACGAAGGAAAGCAAAAACCTTTCTGAAAGCTCCGATAAATCCAACTTGGAGTTTAATAATATGGAAGCCAGAAAATCAAGCAAACGTGGATGCCTAATGTCCTTTAAATAACAGTGTGTAGGATTTGGCGGCATCTAGTGGTGTCACTGCAGCTGGTGTCACTGTTTAAAACTGTGATCGTCCCTCATTTGAAAGAAACTTGTTATGTGGTCTCATAGTGTGCCTTATACTGGTGTGATATTATGTGTGAAACTCACAGTGTACAGTGATGTTAATACGGTTGCTCTCGGTCATGGTTAATCCCCCGGGAACAGAGTAGGTGACCTCGCAGTAGAACAGATCATCTTGGTCCTCCTTTATCACCATCATGCTCAGCTCGCTCTTAACGGAGAACAGGCCGCTGGATTCAGTGGTGGTGCTGGTCACTACCTCCACCACTGGAAGACACAAAAACATTTGCAAACACACAAGACGAGAGGAGGAAAAGGAGGGAAATGGAGAAAAAGCCACATTAAACTACATTATAAGCACAAATTAAATCAGTGTAGAAGGGCATTGTAGATGTGATGTCAATCCGTCTCACCACCCTGAGCAGCTTGTATCGGCATGTTGTTTCTGTACCAAGTGATGCTCGGCTTGGGGAAGCCATTTTTGACCTCGCAGGTAGCAATCTGTAGGACAGGAGAGAGAATGAGGGAATACAATTTTAGCCTGACAGTCATTTCATAATTTTTATACTCTGATGTTCATGATTCGAAGCTTGTTTACCTTAGATGGGCTGATTTCGTTAACTGAGATCCCCGTTTTCACAGCCTCGATGATGGGACGGTCTGGTTTTTCTGCATAGGAATTAAGAACTGAATCAAGAACTAGAAAAGGCTAGAGAAAAAGTCTGTGTTTGGGCAGCTGATCATTTGTAGTTTTGAACAGTTTGAAACAGTTACAGAGTCTCGGCATGTTACATATGTAAGTCAAAGTGTCATTGGAAGCACTGAAAGGGTTTGAAGCAGGGCTGTCAAAGCTAACGCACTAAAACGCATTTGCGCAACTTGCGATTTTTAGGTTGTATCGGGCTCAGTTTTAAAGCTAGAGTAAAGATATCACTAGATATAGAGATATGATAATATGGTATTATATGAAACTAGAAAACCTAAGGAATCCATTGGTACCCACCATGTCATACTAGCTTGTCAGGAAGGAGGTTATGCTAAATTTTGGCGAGGAAAAACTGTCATGGCAAGTCCCTTGACCTCTGACCTCAAGATATGTGAATGAAAATGGGTTCTATGGGTACCCACGAGTCTCCCCTTTACAGACATGCCCACTTTATGATAATCACATGCAGTTTGGGGAAAGTCATAGTCAAGTCAGCACACTGACAGCTGTTGTTGCCTGTTGGGCTTGAGTTTGCCATGTTATGATTTGAGCATTTTGATGCTAATTGCAGTACCTGTGAGGGTTTCTCGACAATATTTGTCATTGTTTTGTGTTAATTGATTTCCAATAATAAATATATACATACATTTGCATAAAGCAAGCATATTTGCCCTCTCCCATGTTGATAAGATTAATAAATACTTGACAAATCTCCCTTTGAGGTACATTTTGAACAGATAAAAAATGTGCGATTAATTTGCGATTAACTATGGACAATCATGCGATTAATCGCAATTAAATACTGTAATCGATTGACAGCCCTAGTTTGAAGTGTTACTGTAAGCATTGAAAGGAGTTGAGGTGTCAGTAGAAGGGTAATAACTGCAATGAGCTGTTTCAGTTGAAGTGAAAATGATGAAAAATGTTGAGCTGTTAGTTGAAGTGTAATCACTGAAAGCAGTTGAATTCTCATTAAAGAGTACAGGATGAAAGAAGTTGAAATGTCACCAAAATGTGAGAGAGGATGAGTTTGTGAACATGGTGATGCATAAATTATGCATGAAGTGTGGAAACTGTGGGAGTAAAAAGAGTCTGAAGAATGTGTTTGAGTCAAGCTAAAGCTGAAGTTTTGAGGTCATAGGGTCTGAAATGAGCATAAATTAACTGTGATTATGGGAAAACTATGTGAGGTAAAGAAAAGGCAGAGCTAATATGATAAAGTGTAAATGGTGGAAACTAGCTCAAAATCTAAATTAAGATTCTAAGTGAAGTTGTGAATGAGTATGAAGGGGTTGAAGGAGTTGAAAACGTTCAAAATGGGAACACAAGTAGCTGAAGCGAGCACACTAACCATGACTTATTGTATGACACCCATCCTTTCAGAAGTCATCTAATCTTCATTTTAAATCTTTGTAAAGTTTGCTCTTGCTACTCAAACCATTTCAGATTGAATCTTACCGAAAACCTTCAGCTTTGTGCGTCCCTCCCCGGTCCCATCTGTTAGACCTTTGATGAGGCAGATAAATTCCAGCTCGTCTTCCAGCTGCACGTCGCTGATAGTCAACACTATCTCTCCAGAGGCTCCGGTACCGGTCACACTGATCCGGTCTGTGAACGGTGTGCCTTTGTCTACGATGTTCATGGTGGTGTCCTGGTAGTAGATGCTCTGCTTCTCAGCCGACCGTGTCACCTAAAAGGTCGGAGTACAAACACATGATGCAACACATGCATGGACACATCGTACCTCTCTGTGTGTGCGTACATCAGGCTTGATGAGACTCACGTAGAACCACTGTATGACCATGCCGCCAACGCCGTCAGATGATATGAACATGCAGGTGATCGAAGCATTTTCTCCCCTGAACACCTCCACTTTGTCCTCCATGTTCACTTCCACGTCAGCCCACGCTGAAAAAGAGAAAGAGAATATGTTTTAGCCGTTTATCCCCATTAGAGCTGCATCTAACGATTATTTTAATTTTTGATTAATCTGTTGATTATTTTCTCGATTAATCGATTAGTTGTTTGGTCTATAAAATGTCAGAAAATGGTGAAAAATGTCGATCAGTGTTTCCCAAAGCTCGAGATGGCCTCCTCAAATGCCTTGTTTTGTCCACAACTCCAAGATAGTCAGTTTACTGTCATAGAGGAGTAAAGAAATCAGAAAATATTCACCTTTAAGAAGCTGGAATTAGAGAATTTCCACTTTTTTTTCTTAAGAAATGACTCGAACCGATTAATCGATTATCAAAATGGCTGGCAATTATTTTAATTGTTGACAGCTAATCGATTAATCTATTAATCCTTGCAGCTCTAATCACCATCAACCTCATATTTGTACCAAAACAAAGATAATTTGTGCAATTTTACTCTTTTCTTTTTTCTGAATAGTTCTCACTTTATTTTCAACCGCAATCACAATTACTCATTTCCACATCCAGTGATGTAATTAAAAGAGTGCCAGTCAAACCTCAAACGAAGTAATACAATGTGGAAAGTGTGATGGGAATTTTGCATTTATCTGTGTTTCATAGAGATATTGGGCCTCATGCGAGGACATTTCCGCAATCTTGTCTTAACTTTCTTTGGAATGAAGCTAAGTGGTGATCGAGACGGGTGGTAAAATGGTCGGCAGACGCTGCTTTGTTTCATGTACGTATCATAACAACGGCTTGTATATCCACATGGTTTACCTTTTTGAATGACAAATACAGACTACTGCCGCCTGCTGGTGTGGAGAGTTATTTCATCTCACGCAGGCGCAGAACATATGTGGTAGTTGGCTGTAATCTTTGAGGTGTGTTCGAGTGCAACTTTTTGGCCACGACAAAGGCGACGTGAGGCGACACAAATGGTGACCTTTGTCACCGCTAGTTCTTTGATGTCGGCTTGGTGTGTCCCCAGCTTTAAGACACACTCTCTTTCAAGGGCCTGATGGGCATCCAAAAGAAGTAAGTCAGCCATGACGCGCCTGGTTACACGCCCCGTTGACCTTATTATATACAGAGAAATTAACCTTAAATTAGTGTGTAATTTAAGTCGTTTTGCCGTCTGTGAGCATCAATGGCCAATTTAAATTAATGAAGATATTGTTAGGCTACATGAATACATTTAAAATTATATTATAATTATATAATATATAATTCGAATTGCAGAGTCAAACAGGATAATGTCAACATAATTATGAAGTGTAATTTATAAAGGATTTCCAAACTCAAAATTGCTTCAAAGTAATGTAATATATAATCCATTAGTGAAAAACTTAGGTTTGAATAACAGCAGACTAATAGCACATGACTCCCACGACAGGTCTGGACCACTCATACATTGTGTTTGTACTTCGAAAATTTGCGACAAGTTCTCCTAAATCACTCGCACAAGACACTTAAGAACGGATCTGTTCGTACGAGTGGTTCTTGCATGAGGTCCATTGTTTCTAAATAAACTCAAACTTTTCTGTGCTGAAATTTCTTCTTATTTATCCACCGAAATGATGCCAATACCAATATATGTTAATATCGGCCTATTAGCTAATCAAAACATAAAGCGTCATTGAAGTGAACCTCAAGGTTAATAGCTGTGACTGATGATTATCATCCGTACAAGAACCTGCACTATGGTGAAGAAACTTCTGCAACCACACCCTGTTGACACAAACTCTAAAGAGACTTGGAGGCAAAAAGAAGAGAGGAGACGAGTAATGGAGGGTCAAAGGGAAGAGAGAGATGCTATGACAGGAATGAGAAGCCCACCCATGTCCACATTAATGTGCTGCATTCCACCATGTCACCCTCTCACAGGAAGAAAGGCTCAATTTACAGGCAGCATAGTAGCTCCTCTGTTCCTCCATGATCTGTCTCTGAGGAACGAGTGGTTTTCCCCTTCCAGGGTCTCTCGCCATCCTACTAGTCTATAGGAAGGACCCACAGTTACACTTTTCGTCATAGTAGATGTTCAACATGCCAACGAGAGCTGTAGCCTGGAGGTAACGAGGCTGCCAGGTTTGATTTAAGCCTATCCTGACTGTCTGTTCATTGTGTGGCTGAATGTAGCTTTGCTCGTAGTTTATGTCAAGAGCTGCTCAGAGGAATGTAAATGTGGTTCATCCGTGTCCTGCACTGACCTCTTTTTACTCATTCATTTAACCTCAAGAAGCACAATACACAATAAAACACACAGTACTCCATTTAGTGTCATATTTCATAAACACATACCAGAAAAAGGATGTTTTTTTACATTGTATATTAGGGCTGAACAATTTAGAAAAAATATCTAATTGACTGATAATGGAATTGCGATATGATTTACGATATTTACGAGGGAATGATCATTTTTACATAACTATTCTTATTTTCATTGAAAAACATATTCAATTGATAGCAGTTATCATTGTGACTAAAGTCCCATATCGAGTTAAAGCGAGACTTTGAAAGAAGAAAGAGCACTTTCTATCTCTAACACATGAAACGTTGAATTTATAAAAAAAGAAAATGCACTCACTGGTTTTAACGCTACAGCTTTACTGGGTCTGGTATGACCAGTAGCTTACGGTGATTAATGTTAGCAAACTTTAGGTGCATCTGGTTGTATGATGTACTTTATGACTCTTCTCTACCTGTGCTCCTGTTACACTATGTTTTACCATCTACCATTATTACAGGATTGTCAACTATGGCCGCTGTTCAGCAAAAGTTACATCTCAATTTGAGAAGTTTTTTTTCATTTTGTCAAAATATGTTTTTAGAGAAATAGATTATATAAAAAGGTTAACTGTTTTACATTTCATTTGTTTAAAAAAATGGGAGAATTGTTTTACATTTTTTCAGACAGAATCAGGACACTATTATACTGTATCTGGTATCCAAAGACAATTCTTCCAGGAAAAATGATCAGATGCGTAGTCTTGCAGTTAAGTGGATTACATAACACCAGAGTTGCCTGCTGATGAGCTTATTACCCAGCCGACACATCCCTGCTTCACTCCTGGCATCTCATTTCATCATCGTCTGCACGGATAACAAACATTTACTGCCTTCCGCCCAAAACTAAACCTCTGACTGCACCTTGACCTGCATCAACAACAAACATGCCTCCCCCTTCTTTTCTTCCCTCTGTCCACACCTCAAACATCCTTTTCTCTCCCACCTGCCTCCCCACTCTGCTGTGTGTTGCTGTTTACCACCGGCTAATGGAGCTAGACGGATGCTTTCCTGTTAAAGAAATCCAATTAGTCTCTCTAGCATAGACATTTCCTGGCCATTAGCTAGGAAGGAAGGACAACGCTGACTCACACGCAGCATCCCATCCCCCACCTGAGGACTCACCTACAGTGAGAAGTGGGATTCGGAGGGGTTAAATTTAGATTCTACTTTGCATTAGACTGAATGTTTCACAAACTCTTTCCCCATCCTGTCTGGCAGCTGGAGTCTGTTTGCTCACGAGGATCTCAATCAAATCTCATTAGTAATATGAATTTCCACAGTGCATCAATCAAAGCGGCTGGCTCTCCAAGGCCTCAAATCGATCCTCCCCGATGATGAGAGTGCAAATATTGGAGGAATCCATGCACATTTGATAACAGTTCTAAATCAGTGTGACAGAATTAAGATAAGCATCCCCTCCGACAGCGGTACGCTGTGAAAGCTGGGCCTCGCCAGTTTTATGAGCTCCCCTCATCAAACAATATCCTTTCCCCTGAAGAGCGTGTTTGACCCTGAGACAACAATTTCACATGCTGAGTGTGTGATTTCCACAAGAGAGGGGAATGTGCTCGGTACACTATAGTAAATATCTGCTGCTGACGATGAGATGAGGAGAGGAGAGGAGAGGAGAGGAGAGGAGAGGAGAGGAGACTGTGGTAGCCTATAAAATGAAATGGAGTCACTATGACAATGATGTGGTGCTATTACAGGTGGAAGTAAAATAGGACCTCAGGTACGTTTATGTGTAAATGTGTATGATGTCTTTTTCTTTACCTTTATTTATTCAGGGGGAGGTTCACTGAGAGCAATGCTCTCTTTTTCAGGAATGCCCTGATCACATTCGCAGTTACGCATTCATACCTGGAAGCTGCCCAGTACAACCACAGTCTGATCTGCTGGCCACTGAGCAGCTCCACGTTAAGTACCTTGCTCAAGGGCACCTCAGTGGTGGTAATGAGGGAGGGGCAAGCGCTGCTTTTCACTTTCCCCACCCAGATTTACCCTGCCAGCCCAGGGGATTGAACCGGCGACCTTCCAGTCTCAAGATCGCCACCAAAATCGAATGGATTGTTTATTGTGCCACACCCCTGCCCTCCAAGAAATTTCATTCAAATCCATCGCAGACTTTTGGAGTAATCCTGCTAACAGACAAACAAACAAACCAACGCACAACGCCGGTGAAAATATAACTTCCTTCCTAGGCCTTCGGCGTTGGAGGAGGTAATAAAGTGTATATAATAATGTCATACAATGTGGAAAAAAAAACCTTAAAGCAACTTTAGAAATGAAGCCTCAACATCACAAGAATGCATAATAAAAGGATTACCACACCACAGACTGAGGAAACCCCTTACAAGAACCGCGCTGTTTATATTCCCAGAGATACACAGAATACCAGAGGAATATTGCAGTTGAAGGGGATATTTCGCTTTGATTTATGAAGCTAATTGAGTCTGGGTCACACGCATACACACACACGCACATAATACATCATAATTAGTGTGTCAGCGCTGATAAACGAGCTTCAGAGAGCTCCAGTCAAGGCTGCAGGTGATCCCTCGATAGAAATAAACGTCTCGGTTCAGCTGTCCCCCCCCAAAACACAGAGCTCATCCCACAAAGAGGGCAGATTGTATTCAAAGGCACTGCAAAATTAGGTGCACTTAAAGATAAGACAGAATAAGCCCCACACCACACCCGTTATAAAAGGAGCGCAGAGGCAGGAAGGATAAGATAATCTCGTGGGGGAAATCATATCAAAGGCATTGTTATGTCTGCAATGAAGTCAAAGCCTTTTGTCAGGACACACAATCAGTTTCTATCTTTGGAGAGAGATGGTAACAAAACTTCCTGCCAGACTCCTGAGCTATAAAATCTCTTCATTTAGATCTCCAACTATAAGAACATTGATAGACGACCTCTATAAACATAGAAAGCTATTGTCAGGTGATCAGCAGACAATATTAGATCAGGATTACTTATTTTTAAACATTTATGACCGTGAATATTTAACAGACGCTTCAGTCCGCTCTCTGACAGGTACAGTAGACAGATGAGATGAGGCATGTGCTTGTTCAAAGGCTGGAATCTGTTGTGACTCTGTAACCATGAAGGGTTTAGTTGACGGGCTGCAGTCGACCTGCCCTCCCTCCGTCTGCTCTGGCAGCTGGCCCAGTCCACAGATGGTAATTGGAGAGGGAGAGGAGACGACGTCTACCTTCAGCACGTTAACTGGCATTCAAACCAGATTATTGTCCTGGACTCTTTTTGACATTAATCTATCTGGGTGGCAGAATGGAGGCGCTGGTGCAGAACATGAACAATGATTTCTGGAAAGACACTTTTTTTTCCTCTCTCTTTTTCTTTGTTTACTTGCCTCTGTTTTTTCTCTTTATATATTCCACATACAGGTGTATTTTTAATGCAATAAAAGCACACTGGTTGCGCTTCTGGAGAAATCATAGTTTCAGTTAGATGTTGTGTTGTTGTGTTTTTTATGTATAAATAGCTACATACTTCTGAGACATTATACCTGGCCCTAACAAAAACTAAAACTAAACCTTTCTGAAAAACTGAAACTAAACTAAAACTAGCAAAGACACTCTGAAAACTAACTAAGACTAAACTAAAATGAAATTAAAAAATAAAATTAAATAAAAACGTATTGAACATTGAAAACTATTATAACATTGGTGCCAATCAATGAAGTTTCCTCATTGTGTTACTAAAAGATAGAAGAGTTATTTCTTAGACACAGAGCTGCAACAAGGATGGAAGTTTAAATCCAGACTAGCAGCCTCAAGACAGTGTGATGTTCAATACAGCACACAATGTGAAAATGTTTAACAGGATCAACAAGATAATGACTGGGTGGGCAACGGGAAAGGTAATTAAAATGCGGTTCATCCCGTTAGGAGCATGGAAATGCTCATCAAATGTCATGGTAGTGACCTTGTACAAAATTATGATATTTCATTCTCTGGGGACCGAGAATATACCGAATAAATATCGACTATCAAATAAATAATGGCAATCTGTTGATAAGATCAGATTAGATTTATTCTTGTGAAAAAGTGGAAAATGTGGCCTGATGGTGGTGCTAGAGGAAAGGTCAGAAGGTCACCAGACTAACCGTGAATATCCGTAATAAAAGCTCACAGCAACCGGGCTACTAGCTGTCAAGAGGTCAAGGGTTAACAGACACACACATTGATCTGTCTGGGAGTCGTGAGGTGGGACAAGCCCATCAGATGTGCAACAGGATCTGGTACAAACACACACACACACACGCACACACTGAGGACTCTGAGATGTATCTAACTACTGACCTGAGCTTGACTCGACTCCAGCACTAAACACATTACGACATGGTTTGCAAATGTTTCAGAGCACATGACACGCATACATCCTACTCTGCTACATTTCATTCACTAGTTACCTCCGCCAAGACCGAAGGCCTAGGAAGGAGGTTATGTTTTCACCGGCGTTGGTTTGTTTGTTGGTTTGGAGGATAACTCCATAAGTCTGCGATGGATCTGAATGATTGGAGGGGTGGGGTGTGGCACAATGAACAATCCATTAGATTTTGGTGATGATTTGGATCATGATCCGGCTTCGGGAATTTTTTTAAATAACTCTGCTCAGCCTTTGCATTTACACCACAGGCTTTAAGACGTGCACAGTGTAACTAATGACGCATTCATGACGCGTCACCCTGCCTCTTTCCTTCTGCCTGCAGAGAGAGGGACAGAGAGCGAGCGAGGGGTGGAGGGAGGGGGGACACCTGTTGGCATTTTTTCACATTAAACTCAGTGAAATTACAGTTGAGTTCAACCAAAGCACACTTGGTGATTGTTGGAAAGAGTAACGACGACAGTTTAGGTGAGTTTTACTTTGTTTCTGTCCATTTTGACAGAAGTGTTTTACGATGTTCCGCTACGTACAGCTGATCTCAACATTAACAAAATTACACGTGGATGGGCATCGTACTCGGGCAGCTTGGTGGAGGTCTGCGCTCTCCGAGTGCCATTCTAGTTTCCACTTGTTTTAGTGATTCACCGGCAGCATTTCTGCTCTCTCTAAAAGGAACTTTGTAGTCCTGAACCCATTAGTCTGAAAGAGAGTTTTGTTTGCATAACAGAGTCCTTACATAATCTGCTTCTTCTATCACAAGTTTAGATTTTAAGGTATTGTATTAATATTTACATACCGAGGATTCCCCTGCTTAGACTCTGATTCATGTTTAATTTACTTCTGGCAGGTCCCCCAAAGAAAAGGCTGAGACTCTACTGAATAAAGAAATGAAAGGACGAGTATGATTATTATATTAAAAGGGAGGACAGGTATCGAGACAGCTTCTCCTGTCAGGTGATAGCACTGCTGAGTAACAGTATTAACATGAAAAAGACAGACAACACGTGAGAGCATAAATCTAATCATCTTAAAAATAACAAGGGCCGTATTACATTCAATTTTAATTCTATTATGAAATCACTTCTTGGAAGTTTTGTACTGAAACAGAGCATGCAAACCACAGTGGATGTCAAACCAAATATTACCCCTCAAGCACGCCAGTAAAATAAAGCGACAGCTCCGGGACATGTTTCCAGCCCTGTCACATCTAAGAATAACAATGGCCTATCAAGCTTGTTTGCTTACATGATACAGCAGAATTACAGTGCACTGACCCGGCTGGCACCAAAAATAGCAGCCCTACTTCAGGACAGAGAGCATGGGAAAACAGTGCCTCAGTCAGGCTGCTCTTTGTACGGATGTAAATAGGTCCGAGGAGAGTGAATAGAGTTAACATGAGAAAACAGATAAAAGACGAGCGAGAGAGGACGGAGAAAGAAAAGACAGAGGTGGGGTGGGAGGGGAAATCAAGAGATGTGTGAGGAAAGAGGGTGTTCGGTTCTCTGACAGTTGCTGTGGCCTCTGACATTTATCACTCTAATCCCTCAATGGCACACTTACAGTATCTTGCAGGGAGAAGGAAGTGCTGAAGATAACAACTCAGTGAGAAGAGAAATACAGAGAGACAAACTAGAAGTCGCTGACCTTCTAACTTTCATTTCTCCTGATAAGCTGAATGAGAAGTATGTGTAAGTCCTCCCACACAAAGGCACCTTTTACTTTCAGGATGCATTCATTCAACTCAGCAGCTCTCTGATTCATGCCAAAGATATTCATAACTGGTAATAAGTATGGCTGGACCTGAATATTCAACTATTCGTTCATTGGGTAGGTATTTCAATTTTTGGATTGTATTTTTAACTTCTTGTCCTCGGGTTTACAAACATGCATAAAAGCACACCAAACCTTTTGGAAAATGTGTTTTATTCAGTAACAAATAACATATATTAAAACCGTTTATCTTGTGATCTTTTTCGTGTTCGGTTGAGAATCCAAAATCGGAAAATGAAAGGGTGATTCGTTGTGTCGCTGTTCATTTACTGGAATGCCCCTTTATCTGTGACTGGAAGCAGATACAGAACAAATATGTGATATAGTCAAGCATAAAAAAATGTTTTCTTATTTTCAAAATTCAAAGCCATTTAAGGGTAAAATTTGGTTTCAAGTTAACAAGAATGAATTTGGTGACTCCAGTTAGTGAAAATATGGTACTGACAAGCAAATACAGCAGGTCCTATCTCCTGGAAGACTGAGAATCTTCATACATAGACATATTTGAGGGATGCGCAGATGCAGCCAAATGTCTTGTCGTCCCCCCCCCCCCCCCCCCCACCCCCCCCCCCCCCCCCCCCCCACCGCACCCCTTCATAGATCCATTGCCAGAACAGTAGTTCCACTTAGTTCGGGTCAACTCGACTCGGCTAAATGGTGCAAAGGAATGTTATGAGAAACTCTTAAAAACGTACACACTAAAGGCCTTGTCACACGTTCATCGATCACATTAGTCCTGTGACGCACCCAAAGGCATTTTAACAAAACCACACACACACACACAGCTTTAATCAGGCCCTCAGAAGGAAAAGGACTCCCAGTGACTCATGAATCCCCCTCACAGCTCTGGCACAGCAGACACACATTTCTCCATAAACTCAACATGCAGCCGGGTTTATAATGCCATGAATGAGGCACTCAAATAAAAGAATGACAGATTTCTCTACAGCAGAGGCTAATAAATACACATGATATTGTTCAGCCATGATTTTGCAATACTAAGATTTGGTTAAAACATTTTTAAAGCTCCAGCTAACAATCCTGTCAGCTGTAATTCTGCAGAGAATTCACAACTTCTTTGATCAATGGTGCTCATTAGGGATCTTTCCATAAACCCCTCCGACACCAGGTTCTTTCACCCAACTGTGTTTTACTCTTTCTTCATAAATATGCATGCTTCTTTCTCATCCTGTTTGCTTGCATTAACTGTTAACAGTTAGCAAGGCTTTCATTTATTAATGAAGAGACTAGTGACCTTATTAAGTTTACATTAAGAGGAGACATTTGTAAAACTAGTCTTGTTGCTGCGACCTTGGCCTGGGTGGATGGCTCTGTTCCTGCAATGTTGGCTGCACACAGTAACTCTCCTGAAGCAGAGAGGACTGGCCAACAGCTCCAAACAGAAATAGAAGCTAGAAACTGGACTCTGAGGAATTACAGGAGTTTTAGGTGTGAATGGATCAACATGGGATGAGTGCAGATTAGTAAACCAGATGTAGTTGATTATTATCAAATTATATGTATTACTATGTAATGTACATTGCAAACACACCTTTCAGGTATATTAGGGCTGAAATGATCAGTCAATTGATTGATTAGCTGACTCGATTGATTGAAAATGATTCGCTAACAATTTTGATATATATTGTCCATTATTAAGTAAATTGTCAAACAGATACTGGTTCCACTTTCTCAAAATTAAGCTACCCTGTCACATTTTTAACCAGCAGTAGCGCTGTGGAGCAAAGTTTTACCATACCAGACTGTATATAGGAAGTGGACGTAGTCACCGTGACGTCACCCACTGGTTTGTGGACTGGTTTTTGTCTCCTCATAGACTTCTATACAATCAGACTTCTTTTTGCAACCAGAGGAGTCGCCCCCTGCTGGCTATTAGAAAGAATGCAAGTTTAAGGCACTTCAGCATTGGCTTCACTTTTCAAACCACGGTGTTGCCCACTGTTTTTTTACAAATGGGTCCCCGTTTTGTTGTAAAAACTGCAATATGCATAATCTAGTTGGAATGTTTTGCTGGAACCGAGAACGTTGCAGTTGCAGTGGTTACCAGGATGTCCCCTTTCTACCACTTTCTGATGTCTTCTAGACTGACACTTAATTAATAGATCAAAGAAAAAAACTGACTGACAGTTTAATAATACAAATAATCATTAGCTGTGACCCTATACATCGTACACAGTTGGAAGTGCTCCTCTGCATGGAGCCTGTGTGGGGTTCAGGTGATGTTTTAATCGCTGCGTGCAGAGACAATGAGATGGACGGCGGCAGCTGCAGCACCCAAACGGCACATTCCCACGATGCCTGAGAGAAAACAAGGTCAACTTGTCATAGTGACCTGCCAGACACTTTCCCTAACACACACACACACTGATCCCCAGAGTGCTGGAGCCGAACAGCGGCAGTATCCACTCAACATGCCATCAGAATTAACGATTTCCAAAAGGCAGAGGAGACGGAGGATACAAGGAATGTAAATACAGTGGAGAGGATCAGAGTGGACCACACAACAGGGGAGATAGAGAGGGAGTCACATCGCTCTCTGATTTCTCCTGGTGATCTGACGCTATATTCCATTTCAACAGACCACCTGTTGCACAGATCAGACCTGGCTCGGTTCTCAGCACGCTAGGCTCCAGTCGATCTTTCAGGGGGGCTATGAGGACTCACAACTGTTACAACAGTACGGCAATTAAGCTTTAGACGGGTCACATAAGGTCACTTTGTTTGTGTCCCTGTTACTCTGGATAATCCACAGAACACATAGTTCCTCTGAAACTGGTTGACAATATCTTCAGCAGAAATTAACTCCAGTGAAAAGTGTTCACTAATTCACGAATGTCATCCACCTCCATTGTATTGGAATGGCAGATCAATTTTAAAGGACAAATCTCTTAGAATTTGGGCAAATAAAGCCAAAAGAGGTACAGTAGGTGAGAATTTTTTTTTTTTCTTAAATAATTTTAAGTGAATCAACTAGGGGGAAATCTTCGGGTCTCAAAAGTGAAGCCACTGCGGAAGAGCCTTAAACTTGCATTCTTTCCAATAGCCAGCAGGGGGCGACTCCTCTGGTTGCAAAAAGAAGTCTGATTGTATAGAAGTGTATGAGAAAATGACCCTACTTCTCACTTGATTTATTAACTCAGTAAACATTTTGAACATGAGTTTATGGTCTCAATCACTAGTTTCAAGTCTTTTTCAATACAGCATGATGTTCATTTAGTAAATTATGGTCCCATTTAGAGTCAAATAGACCATAAAGCAGGGTATGCTTTAGGGCGTGGCTACCTGGTGATTGATCGATCGCTACCAAAGCGTTGTCCGGTCTGGGTGATGCCTGTGTTTTCGTCTTACAACTTTAACCCTTTCACAGTGTGTTTTCCATTCATGAAAGTTAATTATAACATTTTTGGTTGCCTGAAAATGTCTTATTCAGCGTTCGGTTGTACAAAAGGCCAAACTTGAGGCTTCAAAAGTGCAGTCCACAAACCAATGGGTGACGTCCTGGTGACTACGTCAACTTCTTATATACAGTTTATGGAATCGACTATTTAAGGTTAAAGGAATATGTGTTCATCATTTTGGGAAATTAGTTTTCAAATGAGTTTTCTTGCAGAGAGTTAAGAGGAGAAGATCGATGCCACTCTCATGTCTGTATGAGAAATAAAAAGCTACAGCCAGCAGTCGGTTAGCTTAGCTTAGCATACATACTGAAAACAGGGGGAAACAGCTAGCATGGCTCTGTCCAAAGGTAACAAAATCCACCTAGCAGCATCTCTAAAGCTCACTAATCAAAAAGTTATGTCTCATTTCTTTAAATCTGTACAAAAAAACAAAGTGTCAAAACCAAGCTAATTTGTGGTTTTACAGGAGTTATGTGCTGCACTATCTCTCAGCCGGATGCAGTGACTTCCTGGAGTCAAATTATCACTTAACCCCCCGTAACACTGAAGCATATTGAACTATATTTTCACTGGATGCCAATTTAGAGCTAGAATCTCACACTTAATGCCAGTGGTACCCAAACTTTTTTTATCATGACCCCTTTTCCAGGAATAAAAACCTAAATTCACTGCACAACAATTCTGGGGAAACTACTAACAAAGCCTTTCTTGCCACAGTGACGGTGAACTTGAGTGTGGGATACTATAGGCGCTCTTGCTCCTTTATTGTTCTCAAATGACTCACGTCCGTCCATACACTTTTTTCACAGCAGACATTTTTACTTGTCACAACAGGAAAAGCACATGTGGAGTTAATAACATTAATTATGGCTCTGCTGCAGCAATAATAATAATAATAATATTATTATTTGCATCTCAATTCAATTCAATTCAATTTATTTTTGTATAGCGTCAAATCACAACAGAAGTTATCTCAAGACGCTTTATATATAGAGCAGGTCTATGACCGTACACCATAGTTTAGAGACCCAACAGGATCCACCAAGCGCGCTGTGGCCAGGAAAAACTCCCCGATTACTGGGAAGAAACCTGGAGCAGAACCGCGCGCAGGGCGGGCGGCCATCTGCCGAGACCGGATGGGGGGATAGATAGATAGATAGATCGAGAGTGAGAGTGAGAGTGAGAGTGAGAGTGAGAGTGAGAGAGAGAGAGAGAGAGAGAGAAGCAGCCACAATATTAGTCTAGCAGCTGTAATAGCTAATACAAGTAGGACTGATAACACAAAACCAATAGTGGTGGATGGAAAGAGTGATAATACAACTATCGGAATTGATGTCATTGGGTCGTCCCCAGACGGACTTTCAAGTGGAGCTTCCAGCTGTCTCAGTCCACCATACATCTGGCTAGCACTGTCCAGCATCTCTCCTCAGGACGTCCCTGTGATCGATGCCCGTGCGTTGGTTCCCGCAGCATCAGCATGCTTGCTGGGAGTTCTTGATGTCTTTGGCAGTGACCGAGAAGTGTTATTCTCCAGGCTGCCACATTGTCACTAAGTGTTGGTAATACCTCGTTAGCATTAGTAGCATCTGTGCATCTGTGTTTAACATGTCAAAAGATCTGCAGTGAAAAAGGTCTATTCAACTTTAAGTTCACTACACATTTTGGGCATATAATGCCATTTATGTACACTTCAGTTTTTTAATTAATAAAGACCTAAGATAACGAAGACTCTTGGACTGCTGGAAAAATTATTTGTGAGTAGGGTTGGGTCGATGAACGACGCCATCGTCCATCGCCGATAGCTGTATGTCATAAACCACGAGTACAGCATCATGATTTTTGTGCCCATATGATGTGATTAGTTTGGATGACTCACGCAGACCCAGTCCACAGTTTGAGTTCTCAGCACTGTGGACATCGTCATATGCCAGATCGGTAGACATCGCCCAACCATATTTGTGAGTAGTGTCAGACTACGGGTGTGAAGATCTAACCGCAGGCCTTCACACAGGTTCACTGACCTGAGGCTAATCCCTCTTTGTGAGCAGCTCTTTGGTCTTCCCTCAGCAGTTACACTCCAAAGAGAGTTCACTCTGTGCCCCAGCCTTTGATAAATACTTGGCAGCAACACCTACTCCTCTTCAGTTTCCACACTCAGCTATTTTGATATGCCCACACACACACACGCACAGATGCATATAAAATGTGTGTTGAATATATGTCTTCTGACTTCATGTGGGATGCGGTCATCTTCCCATGTCCAAAGCCACGTCCCATAGTATTAAAAAAACATTATTAAATTACTCTCACAATCTCTCAAATCTATGCCTACTTGCATTTGTGTGTATGTGTGTGTGTGTGTTTGAGTGACTCTCTGTGGGCCATTTCCTCCTGCCTGCTCCTATAGTGGTACAAACGCCCCCTCCATCCTCTTTCCCACGTCCCAGATGACAAAATGGTCTCCATATCAGCCACTCTGTGAGCAGGCAGAAGTAAAATAACACAAGCTGTTTTGGAAGTATGGGAAAGGCCAATAGGGACGGTATTTTTGTACAATGCTGATTGTGATGGTGCAGAAAGTCAAACAGAGAGAGAGAGAGAGAGAGAGAGAAGTCCCATGACATGGCTTTACAAGTATGAGATGTACGTTGCTTGCTGCTGGCATATTATATCTAAAGATAGATCGCAGATACACACACCCACAAACACTGAAAGCTTTTTACCCATTGACTCACGGGATAAAGTACTCAGCAGCAGCTCTTTCCTTTTTTGGTGGACGCTGCCAGTGCTAATAATGAATCACAAAATCGTTTACTGCTCTTTCATGACAGGACATCTATTTGCCACATTTGTGCACATGCACACATGCATGTTTGTGAATGTGTGTGACTGTTTGATATGGAAATATCTGCGCCAAAACCTTACGTCAAAATGTAAAGTCACCCCTGTTTAAGTGCCAGTGTAACAAGAAGACCAGACAAATGGTCGGATGGATAAAAGGCGACACACGCTGTCGTTTAGTTTTGTGTTGTATAACGTGCGTCTCGACGCCACCGCCCGGTGTGTGAGCTTGCATAAAAACAATAGGCGTGTGTGTATTTACACATGTCATGCACCATCAGTCAGTGTTTCTCATATGCAATCTGGCATTATAAAATAAAAACCCTGACAAAAATCAAATGCATGTATGTCATATATGTAAGTTGGAAGAGTTAAAGATCACATGAAATGGACACTTTAACGTCATGGAAACATTTTCCTTCGTGAGAAAGGAAGTGGTGACCTGATATGGCATTCATGCCATATAGGATAGATGGTAGCATAGGAATGCTTCCCATGTTTACGACGAAGAATTCATGTAACATGACAACGGTTGTAAGAACACAAAGGCCTCATTAAAAAATCCTCTAAAATCGTCACACATTTTGTGTGCCTCCTGTAGGGATTTGGCAGGAACAGGTTTGGTTATTAGCAAATTAATCTACGCACCACCATATTCTCCTTATCTGATATCCCATCGGTTTATACTTGAATGAATTATGCCTCACTGTTTTGTGTCCAGCCACAACATCCTGTTTTAATGGGTAATACATCACATTGTGAGACAGGTAATCTATAAAAAATCATGTTCCTCTGTGTCCTCTGGTGCTCCTAATGGCATCTGCAAGATTTCACAGACCTGAGGAAAACAACCAATCAGAGCCGAGCTGGAGTCTGCCGTCTCTGAGCATCTGTCAATCACTCGCAAACTCCGATCAAACGGCCAAACTAGGGAGCAAAAAAATTCGATAAAATGAGAAAGTTTGTGACCCAGCAGCCATGTTGAGATCAGTTGAGGAAATACCAAGCACCGCCCACCAGCTGGAGCAAACTTTCTCGTTTTACAGCTAAACAGTACACTACAAGATGTTTCTGAAAACATTTGAGGAGAGAAATAGGCATTACAGTAACAGAATATTGATTCATATTTGATCAGCGCTGCCTAGTTTGACCGTTTGATCGGAGTTCGCGAGTGATTGACAGCTGCCTCCGTTGAATGAACAACTGCTCTCTCTCTGAAATGACCTGTGATTGGCCAAAGTCTCCCGTCACGGGCTACAGATTTTTTAAAGCGTGAAAACAGAGCCATGAGGAGGTGCAGAAGTCTAGTTTTCTCTCAGAACACTTGAATTACAATATGCTGAAAGGTTATTATGACATTTTTGCCCAATGATGCCAAAAACATTCTGCCTACTGCAGTTTTAAGGCTCTGATTTAGACACTGGCTGCACAAGTTCAGATCCCCAGTACAGTGGGAGAGAATTTATAGGTAAAAATTAAACTGGTAATATGTGCAAACTGCCCAAAGAAAAGAAAAGGAATACGTTCTTAATAACACTGACATCATCTCAAGTTCTTGCAAAAAACAGTATTAGTGTTGAACTCATCTCTTGATCACATGCTTTACTTGCCAAAAGCTTTGCCTATTTATTACAGGACAAATAATAAGATCGATTTAAAATATCTCACATGTTTTGATCTGAGGTCCCGGGTGTTTTTGTGCAGCATGATGAAGGAAGCGATCCAGCGAATGAAACAATGGTCCCTTTTGACTGCACCATCAGCTGTTTCTACTTGGAAAAGGCCGATAAAAATCTTATGAATGAAACCAAATCAAATCATGCCAGATCACTTTCTACTGAATGTCTGGTGTGACTTAGAAAGAAAAAGATGTTTTAGCAATCAGTTTCATTAGAAGAGAAAGAACTTAAAGCATAAACATAAAAATGATGCATAACTAAAGCTTTGAGACACTGACAGATAACACTATAAATTTAGAAGTTAATAATCCCATAGACAAACACTGAAGCCAGAGAGGAAAGCAAACCATAAAAGTTAACTACTAACAAAGATCCACTGTAACTAAACACTGCGTAGTCACAGCAAACACATCAAGTCTGCTCTGTGGAGTCAGCGACAGTGTCACGGCTGAGGCCTGAAGGGTTGCATTAGGTTAAAAGGATCCTAATGTGCATTAGATGAGCGCGGAGCATTATTTCAGGAAAACAACATCCATTATTAAGCAGGGTGTTGAACTATCAGAGAATAGACAGAGATCCTGACAGGCCTCTAGTCTCCACTTGTGCACATGAAGCTCCCAGAGGACAACTTCAGATCCAGGATCAGCTCAAGCTTTGTACTGCTAGAGCTTAAATCTCTGCTAGCTGTCTTTCTAGCATCTATCTACCAGGGCTGGGATGATACACCTATCTCTACCACGATACTTGTGTTGCAATTCGATATGTATTGCGATTCTTAAGTACTGCAATTCCATTCTAAGTATTGCGATTCGATATTACAATTTATTGTGATTTTTGTTAACTTTTTTAACACTAGATCATTGGAAAAAATTTATATATAATATTTAAATTTATATAGTAAAAATGTTTGATTTTCAGCATGTATGTAGTCAGAGATGTCCTGAAGTCAAATATATCAGTCATTGTCAGGAATTATTATAAAATTTTTTCCAGCAACCCAAAAGTCGAAAGAATAAAGACATTTCCCTCACAACTTAGTGGTATTTTGTTTTTAATTTATAAGGGACATGTAATGTTTTATACTTCTGGGAGATTATAATCCAATCAATCTTATTTCTGTATACTTTCTATATACAGTTCCCTTTGTTAACACTTTATTTTGAAAACCAGACGTACTTTCGCTACCTTCACCAAGTCAGTCGCTAGCTCTCCCATTAGCTCCATTCTCTTTATACATCCATGGTCAGCTCCATCGAGGCTGTTTGAGTGCATTTACATAAATGTCAGTATATGGGTGCTCTACAACTATAGCGTCGGCTGATTTGACCACAGAGATGAGAGTGACGGCTGGTTTGACCGCACGTTACAATACGATAACGCTTCCTGTCCATGACAGAGTTAGCATGCAGCTTTAGCCGTGATGTCTAGCTCTGCTCTTTCTGGCAATATGTGAAACCCAAAGTATTTCCATACTTTACTGGATGTGTAGTGTTTACCACTTTGGATTTAACATGTGAGGGTTCAAGTCATATCCACGCGGGCCCTCCGCTATTTTCTACTTTCTATGGTTTGTTTTGGTTGACGGATACAGAACGGATAAGTCGTCACATTACTCAGACTACTACGTTACTAAAAGCGGTAACTTCCTTCTACCTCCGCATAGACTCAAATGAAGCAAATATACGATAGCTCGATTTTTTTTCCCGCCCCTAATGCATACAGACAAATACATGACAATGAAACTAAATCGTCCTGCCTTAACTGCACCTTTAGCAACAGATGGGTGATATAACTTTCACTTGTCTCTACCCCAGCAGCCAGAACTTTGCAGCAATTAGCCACGGTTCCTGGTAAATGAGCAGCCCCGGAGGCTCATCTCTATCACACTAAAAACCAAAAAGAGCCCAGAGAGCAAAAGGAGAGTCCCCTCACTCGGGCGGTGAGAGTTTCTCTCACATTGGCAACACTTAGCAGAGGGACAGAGAGGGCTCTGTGTGTGTTTGACCTCTGAGCAGAGAGGAAAAGGGAAGGAGCACATAAATCACCGTGTCAGAATGAAAAAGAGACCAGAAATCAACGTTCAGCAGCACAAAGTGATGGTGTAGATGTTTGTGGATGCTGCATTCCTCTGCTGCCACTGCTGCTAATCAATGATCTCTATTCACACCAACAAAATAACACTTCTACATTATATAATCATTCTTATAATATTATCCAACATCAGTTTAAATGTCTATATAGTGTTTCGACCATTCGTGAGAGTTGTTTGAAGTCGCCCTCTCTGCTCCGGTTTGAAATCACCCTTCAGTTTCACATCACAAATCTAAAGCACATACGTGGTTTTTCTCCTCAATGCTATAAACTGTTCCCATGAACACAGTTGACCGTATATCATGCTGGATAAAATCAATCACACGGTGAGGTTTTCACTACTTTACTCCATGTGCTTAGCATACCAACGTCTGGAAACCACATCTCCCACATCTAGGTCTGGAAGAAAATTCAAGCCCGTCCTCGTAGCCCCGTCTTGTTACCATCTTATCAGTATCAGATACCAGTTCCTCAGGTACTGCTGGCTTTGTTTAAACATCTCTCTATTTTGTATTCTGTTACATTAATGTCTTATTGATGCAATCCAGGATCACAGATTCGCTGGCTGGATGTCCTGCAGCTCTGTGGATGCTCATGTTTAAAAGCTTCCCTCCTTTGACAAAATTGTAAGAGATAAAAATCTAATAAAGCGAGACTTCTTGGTTTCTTTTAAGACATCTTAGTGGCCTGAAACCTTGTCACATGAATTCCCCTAAAGAAACAAAACGCAAGTCGTATTTATTTGGGGGAAAACCAAACGCATTTCAGCTCCGAAGCCTTCATCAGACTCAATCTTTCTCTGTCTCTCTTGCTCTATCTATGTCTGTCTTTTGTACCCTTTCTGTCAAATATAAAAAAACAAAATCTCAAATGACAGACCTTCATCAGTCAACATGTAGTATAAGAGCTATAGGAGTTAATGTTCTTTAACAGTTCATAGTCGTAGTTAAATCTCCCTGTGCCATGTGTAGGTATGTGTTTGTGCATGCTTAAGACCCTGTGGAGAGACGCAATGTATCATCACATCCAAATTTAATTTGGCTCATATAATCTCACCATATTTATCCCTTAAATAGTCCGGAGCAAACAAGGTTAGCTCTCATCATCATCATCTATGAAAAAGGATCTGGAGAGGAGGATGAGAGTGGAGACACTGCACGTACAACCAAGATTTTTGCATTTAAGGCGTTATAGAGCGGCTGTTTTCAGGATGATGCATGCACAACATCTTTCCTTCTCCGGTTTCAGGTTATTCACAGTGGACTATTCATTTAAATACAGTTGTTACTAACAAAACAAGCTTATTATAATTACTGTATTTTGTCACTGTAAACCTCAGACAGTTTCGATGGACATAAATTACTGGATTTCCTTACAAATTAAGCAAAGTGGTTTTGGAGTTTTGCAATGTCAGTGAATGAACTTTTGCCCAAATGCATTTTTGCGATAAACATATGGCCCATATATCACACATCCCTTATACCATCTGACAGTGTGAATGGTGTCGATTTCAACATTTTTTGGTAAAACTCCACACCCCTGCAACGCCTAAGAATGATCACTATTTCTTAAGGCCAAACCACCATGTAGAAACCATCGTTTTGACATCGGAGTCGCTGTGACTGACAGAAAGGAACAGCTGGCTCGTCTGGGGGCCACTAAACACCCTTTGAAACACAGCGAGAAAAAAAAAGGGATTTCCGAGACAAAAATGCCAGATCTCAAACTTTTGTCCCTTCTAGAAACTGGCAAATGCTTGTCTTGCCACCTAAATACAACAAATACAACAGTACTGTGAGTTATAACTGTACATACAGTAGATTCATGCATTGAAGAAATTTGCATTGTGACATTGTGATTGATATGCAGATATGCTTTTTATATGGTTTGTTTTCTCTTAGTGGCTGTGGTAAACAGACAATCAGCATCATTTTCCATAACTGCAGCTTTTAGCGCTCATTGAAACCCACATTTTTAGGCTGTCGGGTTGACAAAAACTGTGCATCTGTATGCTATATGATTTTGACAGCCCAGTATCCAGAGGAATTACTGTACAACCAAATTGGACAATTCTGCAACCCACAAGTTACGTTTAATGCCAACGTTAAGGGCAGACGCATTGAGTAGTGTGCTATTAATGTAACAAGTAAGAGTTTGGATAGGCCTGTAGTGCATCGGACTTTCATGCAGGAGACTGTAAGTGTGTAACCACAATGTTTCCATAACCCCTAACCAAAGGTTTTAGTTGCCTAACCCTAACAAGTCATAGTTTTTTTTTCGCCATAACCAGGATCATTCCCTAAGCAATGCACAAAGCCAGAATTTTCACAAGCGATGGCATAGGGTATAATACAAATTTTTTATTGAACGTGATCTGTGATTCTGCAGAATCCTCCAATAATGATGATTATCGTCTAGTGATAGGGTTGAGTTTGGATCCACTTGGCAACAAAGATAATTCCTTGGTTGGAGTGAACATAACTTTGGATAAAACACAGAATGACGAGCCAAGGCACAGATATAAAAAATACCACTGAAATCAGAGGACAACATAATACTACTGTGTTTTACTGTGTACTACTGATTGTATTCTAACACAAACGGACTGAGTGTAAATAAAGGCAGGCAGTTTCTTTATACCAAAAAGCTGCTTAGTGTTTGTTTGAAAAGCTGCATCCCTCCTGTGAGCCGGCCCATTAACACCAGTAACAAGGCAGCTGTCTGGACTCTTAAAAACAACAAAACCACAGCCCTTCCGCTGTGATCAAAACTGCAATTTCCTCTTCATCATATCTATTCTTGGACAAACCGCTGATCTGTCCACTTTCAAACACTATAAAAAAAAACAACACAATTTTTACTTTTGTGTATCAAAGTGGGCCAGAAAGAAATCCAAACAACATACTTGTGGAGAAGAAAAACGCACTTTTCTAAAGTTTGCACTGCTGTAAGAGACAAGTTATTAAATAAAGGGATAAATCAATGCCATTTTTTAAATGACTCATTCAGCCCTCAACCTAACAACACTAGCAAACCGGTTCCCTGCACCTCTCTACCATGTCTTACATAATCACAGAAGTCTCTTCAGTGACCTCCTCAGTAATGTTGATGTTTTTGGCCGATGAGAGTTTTCTCAGTTTATCTAAAGAAAACAAGCCGGCTGGAGGCTTAGAGTTTATTTCAGGGCTGATATACAACATCGTAGAGTTCGGTTTGTTGTTTCAACCGTGACCCAAGTTTCACTAACAAGCCATCCCACAGAGTTATCATTATTATCACTCCTGTGTGCAGAAGTCTAGCAGATAATCTGGAAGAATAAAAGCACAAATATTCATATTATAATTATTATAAATCCATCCATACCTGCTCTCCATTTCATATTCAAGTGTAGCATCACACAGGGTTGAGCCCCTAGAGCAGTTGGGGTTTTAGTGCCTTGCTCAAGCAGGACCAGACAGTTTGATAGGGACCGCTATGAGCTTTCTTCCTCTTGCCAGCTTCATAAAACCAGCTCTCCGTGACTTTTAAATGACTTCCAAATGGGGGGAGATCACATATACAGTCCTGTGATACTGTCTAGTGAATTGTGCTCTGAATACAACACGTCAGAGAGGGCACTGAACAAAAATCCTGCTTTCCTACAGAGTGTACAAGGTTCAAACCTGCGAAACGCCTAACTGAGCACCCGTAGATGCAACAAAACCGTTCATCCTGTTCTCTAATTTGGACTCAAATGGCTTTGAAAAGCACCACATTGACCTCTTAACCTCTCTCACTGCAATAAAAAAGGTCTATGGTCACTAAAAGAAATTAACAGGATTATTAGGAGAATTTTACAATTTTCTAGTGTCGCACAATGAAAACAGGCTTTTAACAGGATTTATGTTCCAGTTTGCAAACCGGTTTAATGGGATGCAATTTCTGGTTGTTTAAGGGATCGGGTAGCAGCTTCTGTCAACGCCCAATACATTCCCTAGTGCTGAGGCTTTTATACTTAGTGCTCATTAGCCTTGTGTAAATATGGTTTAAACTGTTTTCACACAAAATCCTAAGAGTCACATTTTAGTTTGGAACTACTTTTTCAGAAAAATGCACATTTGTAGATGTATAAATCGACCGTGACTGTGGCTGAGGCCGGGGGTAAACAGGATGTAGAGCAAGACATCTAATCTTGGTGTATCTTGGTGTGGTTTGAATCCTGCTGCATGTCACAACTTGCACTCAATATATCTAATAAAAGCAAGAAGAAGCCACTCCTTATGTATGGTTTGAAAATTTTTGGTATAATGATTAAGATTTTGTGCCAAAAATGTATTAACCCATTTGTGCCCAAAGACTATATTTAGTATGATAAGGAAAAATGCCACAACATTTGTTCTGATTGGTCAAAAGTCTTGACATTTGGTACGGGCATACTTTGGGCAAGTATCTAAAAGTACAACTTTGAAATGTTTACATCTATATTAAATGTTTTCCATATTAAATATTTTTTTACACTGCATACGTGTGCAATCTTTGATATTTGATATCGCCAAGTCCGTCGCTAGCTCTTACTGTCAGCTCCGTTCTCTTTAAACCTAAAGTTTTTCCATACTTTACTGTATGTGTAGTGTTTACCACTTTGGATTTCAAATGTAAGGGTGCAGGTCGTATCCACGTGGACCCTGCGCCGTTTTCTACTTTGTCATTTCGGCTCATTGCGGTTTGTTTTGGTTGACGGATACGGAACAGATATGACGTCCTGCTACTCTGACTACAACAATAAAAGCGGTAACTTCCTTCTACCTCCACATTGACTCAAATGAAACAAATATATCGATTCTGGCATTAAAAAAATCAATTTCAGAATCGTAAAAAAAAAATCGCGATACATAGATGAATCTATTTTTTCCCACCTTTAATATAATGTGAAGTCTATTGCAAACATGTCTTCACATTTGTGCTTAGGCAATTTCAGTTGTGGGCACAAATGGGTTAATTACATTGAACATTCATCATCCTCGATTAATATTTTGAGAGGAGTAAGAAGGAGTTTGCTATGTGTTACAACACCTATAATACTAATTTATGTAAAGTCAGGAGAGGGACTCTCCTAAACCTTGAAGACCTTGTCACAGCTTATTCAAAACCAGAGTGTGGGCAGCTGAATTCGAGCTACTCTGGTCTGCAGCTGGGATGGTGTTATGTTTACAACCTCAATGATTAAATACTTTCAGATTGTACAGATGTAATGTATAGGTTAACGTGAATTTAGACAGTCTGGTTCTACAGTTTGTTGTCACCAGCAGTGTAACAGTAACCTTGCTTTAACAAAAATAACACATGGCGACAACACGTCATTAGTGGTAGCGTTTGTGTGTGTGCGTGATGCGTGCGTGTGTACGTGCGTGCGTGCGTGCGTGCGTGCGTGCATGCGTGCGTGCGTGCAAGGGCACCAGGTGTACGCAGCTGTCCGTCTGATCAGGGAACTTCAAAGGGCCGTTGGAGCAGCAGCAGTAAGTGGTAACAGTCAGAGGAGAAGTGTCTCCTCAGATGCTGTGCTAGCTAAAGGTGATTTCTAAACTGTATGATATATGAATGGATTTACCCTGCAGTCAAATATAGAGCAACATATCACAGTACACTGAATCCACAATATGACTTACAGATGAAATGCCTCGTTGCACATCTGCAGACAAGGCCGTTATTGTGTAAAGGCTTTCAGTTGGGCATCACTGGTGGTGTGTTTCTTATAAAAACCAAACTGTTTTGAAACTGGCCAAATCAGGAAAATCTGTATTTCCTGAAAGCAATTATTCAGTGGCATTTGCAAAATCACTCGTTGCAGATGTTTGTCCATTTCAAGCCAACATGTGTACAACAAAAGCGATTTTTCTTTGGGACAAAAGCGTATTTTTCCCTGTTCTGATAAACACAAGACTGAACAAGGCAGAATATGAACTTCCTTCCTTCCTTTTACACAGTAAACAATCGTAGACCGCTCGCTTTTGGCAACAAAAGGTGTTGATATTAAGATATCATTCAACAAGGCTCGGCTGCAGATTGTTTCTTTGCTCGAGCTATATAATACAAACAATCATTTGCTGCTATTCTGCACAAAATGGCCCTGATGACAGCAACACAAAGTCCTCGGAGCTTTCTCCACCAGTAACAGCCTCTCCATCACTGGTTTGCTATATTGACCGACGTAATGGTGATAATGGATGTTATTCACATCAATGGGGAGATCAAACAGTAAAAGGAAACCCTTTGCTTCTACAATCCATGTTCCCAAGTGCAAAGCCTCAACCCATTATATGGTTCAGCAGGGAGACGCCGGATGAAAACGCTGTTCCCATAAAAAAAAAAAAAAAACTGAAAAGAAATGCAGCTTTTCTTCTGCTTCATAGTCTAACACATAGTCGAAACCTTACGGTGCCAACCACAATGCAAATGTATTGAGAATTTATTCAAGCCCAAGAACTCTTATTGGACAAGGACTCGAAATCTGCATGTGGGAGAGCAAACAATGTCCTCAGCCTGACGGTTTACCTACAGCAGATAATCAGGTTGATTGAGGACACACCACAAACACTAACAAATCCATTACAGACACATGTAATCGTGTACCCTTGTCAACAAATCAGCCAGGAAATACCTTCTACATTGGCTTTCCCACACAAACCCAAGTATGACATGAAAAATGAACTGAGTCTGGTATGACTATTCAACCCAATATCCTGCCAAAGTGTGAAATAGTCCCACCTGTCTCAGCACAGAGCTGCAGGAGTCCGATTTCACACACACGGGACAAGAGAGTGTTGACAGACAAGATGATGGCAGAGGATTTGGTATCGAAGCAAAAAGCAAAATCGCCTATTTGGCAATATTTAAGATTCAGACCCAATGCTATAAGGGAACCATAATGTTAATGAGGCAATCGCAGTGAGGAGGACGGAGCGGTCGCAGCGGGTGTGCACGGAAATTTCCTCACCGTCACATACCTACTGTCCACTAGAGGATAACGTGTCAGTGTCGTGTTTTGCCTCGCCGAGGCGTGAACATTACACGTGTGTATGATGGTGTAGTACCAGCAGGGGGCATAAAAAACATCATTGTTGGGCTTAAACTAGTACATAAACTAAGTAAACTATGTACAGAAACAGCATAACATCACTACGGAAAACACGTCACAAAAGGCACTACAAAACGTGACAAACGTCACTAACGTAAACGCTGTTCTCCTGGTTGAAAGTTGTGTTTGTTGGGCCCATCCACCTCCCCTATTATTCTACGTCACTAGCTCTGAGCAATTTGATATTCAGTGGTGAATTGTTCAGACTATGGGGTTTGTTTTCTTAATTTGGTCAGTTTATGAAAAACTCAATCATTTTCAAACATCTTTGTGACAGACAAAAAACATTTCCTGATTCTAATTCTGAGGGTTGGACGTTGCTGCCAATATCTATTATAAGGTTACAGCATTAGTACAGTAATAATCTCACGGTGATCTTTTAAAGTCAGCCTATGTAAGTTTTGCCAAGCAGCAACAGCTGTGGCCACAAGTGGTGTTTACTGTATGGATTACTGGATATTAATGACATACTAAATTTCACTTGATGTTATCATCGGCCAACCTAAGAGAGCAAGACACACTGGACCATAAGCAGGGAACAACAGAGTCTTTCAGTGAGGTATAAAACCACTGAAATGTTTATGTGACATAGTAAAACATAGTGTAAAAGTAGCACATGAAGAGAAGTCTACAGTTTGACAGCAATATCTGTTAGCCACTGGCTGTACCCAACTAAATAAGAATTGAAGATGGGTACAATTGTTCAACGTATTTTCATACAACGATTTCTATGATATCTTACGAAAAGTTATTCCTCATTTTCGTTTTCCTACAAATGTCCAGCAATACGTGTCAATTTCCACTTGTTATATGCATACAGTATTTTCAAAATAAAATTCTGCCTTCACAGGAAACAACTTGGTTAGGTTTAGGCAACAAAACTACTTAGTTAGGTTTAGGAAAAGATCATGGTTTGGCTTAAAATAACTCCGGAAGTGGCATAACTTAAGTATGGAAGTTACGTGACAAATAAATCAACGTTGACTTCTGGTTTCACACGGTGTATGAAAACCAGTCTCCTGGGTGAAAGTCCTGTGTTTTTTGACCCATCTATCCACCCCAACCTCCTCCCTATGTAGCATTTGTCACACTTTATATTTCCTGGTTCACGATTACGTGGATTACAAACAAATTGATTTCGTGGGATATATATAAAAATTACAGTGCATTATTTTTCATAGGTATAGCTACGAACGGTGTATGAGAACAGCATGAAATGTTTGGAAATTCTAATTTTCAATCATACAGGATGCTTTTTCTTCATTCAAACATTACAGAGGCTCCATTTACATAATCATACTGTACAGTAGTGACTTGTGTTACTGAAACCCTTTTAATGCTAAAAACAGAGACAGGTCGCACCACCAGAGTCGACCAGTTCACACTAACAGCCTCTTGGGTTTTAATGGTTTGTCCATTATTCTTTTAAAAAAAAAAAAACGTTGTACCTCCTGAAGTCTGAGAAACAGACAAAGATACACTCAAAAACTCAAAACCTCTGCGCCATGTTTAAGAAGAACTGTCAAGATATATGCATATGATTTCCTATTGTATTCAGATCTATTGTCCTTTCTATTAAACTCAGTCACTATGGTACAACAAGACTGATATTCTCTAGCCTTTGTACGGTTTCCTTTCCAAGTTTTCTCTGGGGATCTGGATTATGTTTCACTAATCCTAACAACTGTAAATTCACCAAAACAATTTTGGACATGTCCAGATTAATGTTGCACCGTCACGGCCCTGATCAAAAACAGCGGTGGACTGCTCATGCACTGAGGAGTCTGTTGCATGGGAACACATAAACGGAGCGCTCCAACAGCTCAAGGCTTTATTTCAGGACAAAGATAAGACACCACGTGCCTGTGACGAACTTTCTCCACACAAGGACCTGGTCTGGGGGCATAGTGATTGTTTGATTATTATTTGATCAGTTGGTTACTAAGACGCATTGAAGAATATGTAATATTTATGAATGTATCGTGCAATAGCCTGCTTTCAATGAATAAGAGTGTTATATTTTTAAATCACTTCTCACAATTTAAGAAATGTAGGTACCGACATCAGGAAAAAAATGAATGGTCATACGTCAAAGAAGATCAAAGACCTCCAAATTAAATTTTCTGCTCATATGCATGGAAATAAATAGTCCTCGCTGCGCCGAAAGAGAGATCTGAATTTAGAGACTTCCATTTCTAACCCGCTCTGCTCTGCTGATCCTGCGCCAGATAACTGGGCCTCAATTTTCTATGCTGCGGTCGAAACACAACAAGGGTGTTTATTGTCCATGACCAGCTCACTTCATCTGAGGAGCAGCAGCACTTTTGAGCTCATGAAGCCGAAGCACAGCGCCACGGCAGAAAGTGATGACCTTTAAATGAGCGAGGTCCAGTGTGGCTGCTCTTTGGCCCGGCTTGATTAGCTGATGTCACAGGAAGTGAATAGTATCCTTATCGGGGGTCACCGCTGCAGTCCAACAACATGTCCGTCTTTCGTCTGATGATGTCATTGGGGGCTGGAGACGGAGATCTGGCACGGAGACAATTGCACTCATTCGTGCTGCATGTGCACGTACATGTGCGAGTACTCAAACAGAGCGTCTTTGCAGATCCAGCAGGCCTGAGTGGCTGTTATCCAACATCACTAAAGATTTTGAGGGGGAGAAAAACTGACCACAAAGTCACTGCAACAGGTTGTTTTTAGTAATCTGGCGTGAAGTTTGCATAAAACCAATTAGAGATGAAACAACTGGTCAATTTAACAATTAACAACAAGTTAATATGCTTTTAATCATTGTTGAAGTCATTTTTCAAGCAGATTTGCTGGTTCCAGCTTCTCAGATGTGACTATGGGTACCCACGAGTCTCCCCTTTACAGACATGCCCACTTTATGATAATAACATGCAGTTTGGGGCAAGTCATAGTCAAGTCAGCACACTGACAGCTGTTGTTGTCTGTTGAGCTTCAGTTTGCCATGATATGATTTGAGCATATTCTTTTATTCATTTAATGCAGTACCTGTGAGGGTTTCTGGACAATATTTGTTATTTGTCAAATCTGTAATACAATGAATGTCAGGGTCGATATGGCCTGGAGGTGAAGGGCACCAGCACAAGGCCTGAAGAAAACCAGAGAAGGAGAAGCACAGGAAGTGGACGTGATAAGAGTTGGAAAAGATCACGGACAAAAGGTCAGGCAGAACTTAAACAGGAGATAAGCACAATACAGGGACGAGGCGGGGAGAGGTCCATGTGGTGGGGGACAAACAGGGGTAAGGAAAGGTAAAGATGTGGGGAGAGTGGGAGGGCAAGAGAGGAGGGAAGTCAGAATCCCTAAAGAGGAAGGGTTGGGGTGTGAGGGCAGCACACACTGACTGGTCTTGTTTAAACAAACAAGTGAAAGCACACCAACACTAAATTAAAAAAGCCTTTTAAAATGAAAGTGTAATGTTGATAGCTGAGGTGGCGTGCCCTTCTAACCCACATACCACCGCGTATAAATCTACACTCACACGCTCTCCTCTAAAAATAACCTCATCATGCATCTCACAAGTAGCCATCCAACTTTTTTTATTATAGTCTCACGCAGCTGATTTAAAGAAGTAGTGTGATCAACAACAAACAAGACGACAAACTGTACAGGTGAACATTTTCCTTTTGGCTTCACACTCTAAAACCTGTGCAGTGATAGCCGGACCTCACTCTCTCTGGGAATGTGTTTGTCTGTGTGTTTCTGTGTGTGATAGAAACACAGTTTGCTGCCTGGGCAGCACTGAGCCACTTGATCACTGCTGGGAACACGACGAGAGCTGACAGAAAGCAGACGGATGAGGAGAGCTCCCCGACTACAACCAGACCTCTGTGGATGTCTAAAAATACAGGCGCCAAACTACTCAAACTAACCACAACTACCTCCATATACCATGGAAAGTACTCAGCAAAGCCTGGCATCTCATTATGTTCATTTCAATTAGAATGTTTCACAGTATAGGTGTCCAACAATCCTGACATGTTTATTCACAATAAAGCCGTACAAATCTTACAATATTTTGCACCTTAAGGGGTTTACATTACTCCATTTCCATCCATCACACTACCGGCAAACACCCTCAGAGCAAAGGAAATGCATTCAAATTAAGAAAGAAGGTATAAAAAAAAAAACTTGTCCACTTCAAAACTTATATATAGTAGGGCTGTGTATTGGCAAGAATCTGGCAATACAATACATATCATGATAGAGAGGTTACCATTCAATATATTGCGATATATTACGATACTGCAAGCAAGACGATATATTGCACACCGACATATGCATAAAATCTGAGTAAAAAAAGTTTACTTTTTTATGCAATCAGAACAATGCATTTGCATTTATCACAGTCCCTATGACATCCAACACCACTAGGGCTGTGTATTGGCAAGAATCTGGCGATACGATACATATCACGATACAGGGGTTACAATTCAATATATTGCCATACTGTAAGCAACACAATATATTGCGATTTTTTTAAATCCAATTTTAGGAAAACTCATGGTATAAAGAACACACCACCATATGCATACAATCTGAGTAAAAAGTTTACTTTCTTATGCAATCACAACAGTGGGATCTGCATTTATCACAGTCTGTAACATCCGACATCACAGCACTACTTTGAGAGGACACATACACTGAGAGGGCGCATCTCTTTGCAAATGAAATAAAGTATTGACTGAGTTCATCTTTGCGTGTACACTATTATTTAAAAATCTATAGTGTTTTTGAGAATCAACACAGTATCATAATATCGCGATATTCGATTTTTCGATATTGTCTTACACCCCTAATATATAATACATCTTCAGTTAGTGCCACAGCCTTCAAGTTATTGTGCAGTACTGTCTAAAAATCTACTTTCTGTGAAGACTTTCACAAGATAGGGGACTTGAAAGATAACTTTAACACATGCGTACACCCAGGTTACAACAACAACATAGGGCTGCAGTGGCTGGAAGGTTTACTACTGTGGCTGAGTGGGTAGATTTTGACTGAGAAGTAATGTAAGCAAGAGGGGACTGTGCAGTATCACATCCATCCAGGCAGTGTACACAACACAGGAGCTGCACCTATATGGACAGGCTGGTACGAGCAAGGAGGCAAAGTTGATCTGCAGGCAACAGTTGACTTCTGAAAAGGTTCCTGCACCCCATATAGGAAATGTTTATATCATGTTTATTTTTGTTTTTAGCTTATATTGTATATTGGTAGAATTTAATTTTTTTTTATTCTTATTTTATTCTAACGTTTTTATCTATTCTTGTGTTATTATACTGCTTATTTGCACTAACAAAACCAACCAAAGCAAATTCCTAGTGTATACCTCTTACACCTGGCAATAAACACGATTCTGATTCTGATGATGAAAAGTTGAATTTCTGCTCACATCACACTCAACTTTCATACTTTCTACTTTCATGACAAACTTCTTCTACATCATTTTCTGTCTCTGGGTGTTTTGCACGCGTCTACAGACAGTTTGAAACACCAACAAGCCTTGTTTTTTTTGCAGGGATCGAGTATCAAACATTTCTCGGGCACTCACCTCCCCAGGTGAGGAAGAGGAGCAGGAGTCCGACGAGCAGAGAGGCGGTGTTCCGTGCAGCCATGGTTGTTGCTGGTCGGCGGTGCAGCTGTCCTGTGCTGGGGTGTGGGTGTGTGTGTGTGTGTGTATGTATGGAAGTGAGTCTGACAGGACTGGTCCTCCTGGAGAACTGTGGTAGAGGAGCGGCGGTGCAGAGCAGCGCGGGGAGGCAGATAGAGATGATGCAGGAGGGGCAGAGGCAGACACCAGGTCCTCCACTGTAAAAAATATAATGTCCAATCTGTACCAAATCATTCATGCACACAGTATAGTTTTAAAAGTGTCATTTCCTCTCGACACTTTAATTGCTTTAAAGGTCCCATATTATAAAAAAGTAAGATTTTCATGTTTTTTTATTATAAAGCAGGCTTAAGTCCTATATAAATACTGTGAAAGTATCGAAACACTCAATCCACAGGGAAATACACACAAGCCCGTATTCAGAAACTCTGCGTTTGAAACAAGCCGTCAGGATTTCTGCCCATTTGTGATGTCACGAATATACAATATTTAGACCCTTTACACATATTTAAACATAAACATTCTAAATGTGTCCCAGTTTATTTCCTGGTTGCAGTGTATGTGAATGTCATCAGCTGACAAGAAGTACACATGGACCCAAGCTGTTGCCTAGCAATGCAATTCTGTTGCAATTCTGTTGCAATTCTGTTGCAATTCTGTTGCAATTCCGGAAAAATAAAGGTTTTTTTTGAACATTACGTAATGTTCAAAGCATGTAAACATGTTCTAGTAGAAACACAAAATACAAGTGTGAATCTGGAAATGAGCATGATGGGACCTTTAAACAACTCAGTCTCCACTCTTTTGTGTTTCTTATCTATTTAGATGAATACAGATGAATAATGAGTCCAGAGCCCCGAGTTTCTAAATGTGTCCCAGTTTATTTCCTGGTTGCAGTGTATGTGAATGTCATCAGCTGACAAGAAGTACACATGGACCCAAGCTGTTGCCTAGCAATGCAATTCTGTTGCAATTCTGTTGCAATTCTGTTGCAATTCCGGAAAAATAAAGGTTTTTTTGAACATTACGTAATGTTCAAAGCATGTAAACATGTTCTAGTAGAAACACAAAATACAAGTGTGAATCTGGAAATGAGCATGATGGGACCTTTAAACAACTCAGTCTCCACTCTTTTGTGTTTCTTATCTATTTAGATGAATACAGATGAATAATGAGTCCAGAGCCCCGAGTTTCTAAATGTGTCCCAGTTTATTTCCTGGTTGCAGTGTATGTGAATGTCATCAGCTGACAAGAAGTACACATGGACCCAAGCTGTTGCCTAGCAATGCAATTCTGTTGCAATTCTGTTGCAATTCCGGAAAAATAAAGGTTTTTTTTGAACATTACGTAATGTTCAAAGCATGTAAACATGTTCTAGTAGAAACACAAAATACAAGTGTGAATCTGGAAATGAGCATGATGGGACCTTTAAACAACTCAGTCTCCACTCTTTTGTGTTTCTTATCTATTTAGATGAATACAGATGAATAATGAGTCCAGAGCCCCGAGTTTCTAAATGTGTCCCAGTTTATTTCCTGGTTGCAGTGTATGTGAATGTCATCAGCTGACAAGAAGTACACATGGACCCAAGCTGTTGCCTAGCAATGCAATTCTGTTGCAATTCTGTTGCAATTCTGTTGCAATTCTGTTGCAATTCCGGAAAAATAAAGGTTTTTTTGAACATTACGTAATGTTCAAAGCATGTAAACATGTTCTAGTAGAAACACAAAATACAAGTGTGAATCTGGAAATGAGCATGATGGGACCTTTAAACAACTCAGTCTCCACTCTTTTGTGTTTCTTATCTATTTAGATGAATACAGATGAATAATGAGTCCAGAGCCCCGAGTTTCTAAATGTGTCCCAGTTTATTTCCTGGTTGCAGTGTATGTGAATGTCATCAGCTGACAAGAAGTACACATGGACCCAAGCTGTTGCCTAGCAATGCAATTCTGTTGCAATTCTGTTGCAATTCTGTTGCAATTCCGGAAAAATAAAGGTTTTTTTGAACATTACGTAATGTTCAAAGCATGTAAACATGTTCTAGTAGAAACACAAAATACAAGTGTGAATCTGGAAATGAGCATGATGGGACCTTTAAACAACTCAGTCTCCACTCTTTTGTGTTTCTTATCTATTTAGATGAATACAGATGAATAATGAGTCCAGAGCCCCGAGTTTCAAAATGAATGATTGAGGGTTGATATTTTTTGCAGTGTGCAAAAAAAAGGAGGAACTTGAGTGAGAGCAGCAGGAGGGAGGAGGTCTGCAGAGGAATACAGTATGTATGAAGTTATAATTTACAACCTTGTGTTGTTTCCAACTCTTCCAACATGATACATTTCTCCATCGAGAGGACTATAACTTATGTTTTGTCAACACAAAAACCATGACTGGTGAAAACTAGTTCAGCATGACTATCTTAAGTGAAGTGTGGATGTTATTTTGATGTGAAAAGGTGTGGTTGTTTCCTCCTCTTTTGCATAACGGGGTTTCAACATTTAGCATGCAGGGCATCTGGTAGTACAGTAGCTATAACCACTGTGTCAGTGTACTTGGTGACCTCTGTGTACTGATTCAATGAGGATATTGTTTGCAGTGGTGTGTTGGATCAGACAGGATATGGCCTATTGTTGAGCTGAGGCTGGAGGATGAGGAGTAGACTTAACTCCATCCTGCACCAAACTTCCACCTGCTCCATAGTGAACTGAGAATCTATAGCCTATAACTCATTACCAGTAACAAAGGTGAAATACGCATGGATGGATTACTGACCCACCGGGCACAGGTCCAGGAGCCCAAAGTGTCAGGGACGCCCTGGCCTTCACCTACAAAAGGTCACGGAAAGAGACTTGTAGCTAACAGGAAGAGACTCAAAATGACTACAAAGAAACATCAAACGACTACAAAGACCCCAAAATAACTACAAAGAGATGCAAAACAACTTCAGAGAGATGCAAAACAGATTCAAAGAGCCACTAAGAGACACAAAGCAACTACAAAGAGACTCAAAACAACTACAAAGAGGCTCAGAACAACTTCAAAGAGATGCAAAACATGCAAAGAGCCACTAAGAGACACAAAGCAACTACAAAGAGACCAAAATAACTACAAAGAAACCCCAAATTACTACAAAGAGACGCAAAACAACTTCAGAGAGATGCAAAATAGATGCAAAGAGCCACTAAGAGACACAAAGCAACTACGAAGAGACTCAAAACAACTACAAAGAGGCTCAGAACAACTGCAAAGAGATGCAAAACATGCAAAGAGCCACTAAGCAACTACAAAGAGACCAAAATAACTACAAAGAGACTCAGAACAACTGCAAAGAGATGCAAAACATGCAAAGAGACACAAAATACTACAAAGAGACTCAAAACAACCACAAAGAGACTCAGAACAACTACAAAGAGACTCAGAACAACTTCAAAGAGATGCAAAACAGCTGCAAAGAGCAACTAAGCGACTACAAAGAGACACAAAACAACTACAAAGAGACCAAAATAACAACAAAGAGACTCAAAACAACTACAAAGAGTTGCAAAACAGCTGCAAAGAGCCACAAAGATACTACAAAGCGACACAAAATGACCACAAAGAGACAGAAAACAGCTACAGAGAGATGCAAAACAACTTCAAAGAGACATAAAACAGCTACAGAGAGATGCAAAACAACTTCAAAGAGACATAAAACAGCTACAGAGAGATGCAAAACAACTACAAAGAGAGTCTAAACAACTATAGTAAGTCAGTGTGTCGGGTTGGGCCTTTTGCATGTCTGTGCCCATGCTGGGGCCCATTGTCTCATAATCCGCCCATGGAAATACTTAAAACTTTATGTGTGGCTGAAACATGTTCTGATGTGTTCTCTCATGCACGTATTACATGCATCTGCATGGCCCAAATAGTGAATAAATATTATATAAATATAGTTTTTATAGCATGTCAAGATACAGTACTTCCTTAAGTTGTTTTAGTTTTCCTCAAAACAATTTTCCGGTAAATATTTGGTTCTTTCACATTGTGTATTTTGTGTTTTTGTCCTTGCTTTACTCACTGGTGTGAAGTGGCAGGCTGAGCTGGATAAGGGTGACGTCATACATAAATGTGAAGACAGTTGTGGCGTTGTTTTTTTAGTTTTTAATCAATAATACCACAGGATGTTTTTATTTTTCAAATTTCTAACTTCGATTGTTGTGTATTTAGTCATGAATATTCTGGAGGAATAGTTAAGATTTGACCCACATTTGTCAGGGACTTTGAGAACAAATCAGCTCACTCACATTACAACATTTACAACACGTCAGTGCAAACTAACTAATCAGCTGAATTTTGTTCTCCATCAATAACAGTTACAAAGATAACATTTATCTACATCCAGCCCCTTATAAAGCCTGTGGATGTGACTCCCTCTTTGTGCTAAATGCCAAGCTTAATATGGACAATAAGGGAGTTGAATCAGGTTGACTCCCTAACCAAACCATGTAAAAACATGGTGCCTGCCAGAGGACATCGCATAATTTACATGATGCAGACCTCTACTTTAGGTAAAGCAGACGGTTTAACTGTAGACATGGTTTCGACTATCAGGGTTTGGATAACGGCAGTGTTTGCTAACTAAAGCAATAAAAACAAATTCTCCAGAGGACCAGACGGCTGCAGGAAAATGACACAACATACTGAGCTGTTGACACTCTGGTCAGATATCAGCTCATTTTGGCTTGCTTGATCCAACTCAACATAATTTCAAATTTTAGTCTGCTGCCGACTGCCACAGTGTGGAGAGTCGCACAATACATATACAAAGGAGCCTCTCAGTGAATAAATTAAAGTAGATTTTAGATGAGTAAAACTATGATGATATATTGACCAACATTTGTTTTCTTAACATAAACACAAAAAATGTTTGATTACAGTAAAGGATCCCATAAATTTGGCTATTTAAAGGTCTTATTAATAACATATTTATGTAGACAAATATTTAAAAATAATAATAATGCATCCGTAGAGCCTTTAGAAAGGTACCAAATAAAAGTATGGCTTTTCCAAAAAAAAGAAAATATTAAAACATTTTGGTGGGTCCAAAATGAATGTTTTGTTTATACAGTATCTGTGGAAGATATCTGACGTTTGGTTCCCATTTCTAACAAGACTTCTAACAAGGTGTGACACCTAGTGGCTTAATGTTATCAATGTTATAAATAGCACCTTTAAGAACTGTCACAAAAATGTGTGCACAGCAGGACATTTACAGTTGGAAAAAAAGTGTTTAGTGATACTGTCTCTAATTACCTCACACATATCTTTGACACTTCTGTACTGTGATTATTTATATACACATATAGACAAACTGTATACATCTGTGATAAGCTCAATTTGTATTAAAAATTAGCTTTGATGTTATACTATATTTTAAAATCACCGGCTGTACTAAGGCATGGACACAAACAGAACTATAGACGATTCAAACCGACACAAAAACCAAAGACATTGCAAAGAAAACAATGTGTCCTTAAGCCTTTAACTAGTCACTGATGATTTTGAAATGTGAATGATCTGTTTGGCAGAGCCATGGTTGCCTGATCAGAAGACCCGAGTGACCAATGTGTGTTACCAATACAACACTTCCCCAAACTTTGCACAGACAGTGATAAAACCTCAAACTGGCGGTGCAGCTACAGCCATCGTTTAATCTCAGTTTTATTTGATCCCGTGTGAACTATCACAGCCTGTGCAGCTGGAAGCACATCAAAGAATGGTGGGACGTGTCGTGTACACTGATCTCTGTAACCTTTGCTGCTGGAAAACACCAGCGTGTCTGCCATCTGATCTGCGCCTGCCAAGTGGATTGCCTCTGAGTGTCGGTCGGAGCCACATAGGAAGGAACAGGCGGCAATGATACCAAACTCACTACTAAGAAAAAGAGACAAGGTCTAACAGCAATGAACACACAGCTGGACAGTGAGCGTCCTCAGAGGCAGAGGCAGTTTTCCAGTTGGTTTTGTTTGAGCCTTTTCCACTTGATTGTGATTTTAAACTCCTGGAAAAGAGGAATGGCTGATTTACTTTATGGGCTTTTCTTAATTCTGGTCAAGGACATTATCAAGTTTCAAGATCTTTTGGTTTATCACAAAATTGGCATTGCTGTGTTTTGTTTATTTATTTTGTTTATTTGTTTTACACAATTTAAGACTATACAACATAACAAAAAAATAAATGAATAATATAAAGTGCAGGAAGAGGAAAAAAACCCACTGGGCTTATCTGAAGCCTCCACCTAGAGACACGATTAATATAAATAAATAATATGACTACATAATAGTGATAATAAAACAATTAGGACAAGATATATATAATAACAACAATAACAATACAGTAAATATATCAAAAAAGATAAGTGTGTGCGTGTGTTGCCAGGAAGTGTATGGTTAGTGTTTGTGAGGAGGATATTGATTTAAATATCTATAAAGACTTCTGTGCAATCGTAACCAAACAACATTGTGAGTGGGAAAAAATAAAAAACATAAAAACAGATACATGGACAACATGGGGAAAAGCAATTACAAAACAGCAATTAAATGACCCTTTAAGCGACTTTTGAAACATTTGACAGATAAACAGTTTTTTGATAGATGTGAAAAGCTACTCCATAATTTGGTTCCCTTAAATCTTATCGAAAATTGACCTCTACTAGTGAGGAATTTAGGAGGATGAAGATCTAGAGACTGACGGGTTGAGTAAGAATGGACCTGAGAATTTGTTTTAAAAGACGTCTTGAACTGCTCAGGAATGTTCCCACCAGAAAGTATCTTATAAATTAAAAAAACACATATTTGAGAAATATTGATATCATAAATAGTAAGAATCTGTAGTTTCTGAAATAGCGGAGCAGAGGAGATGTGTGACTCTGATCGAGTTGCAATCCTCACAAAACGTTTTTTTGAGAACTAAAATGTTATGAAGGTTTGTAGGAAATGTACTCGCCCAAACTATATTACAATATGAAAGATAGGGATAAATTAGACTATAATAAAGAGTAAGGAGACAGTTTGTGGTGAGAAGAGGACTAACCCTTCTTATTATTCCAATAGATTTATTTGTTTTTTTACTAACCCAGTCAATCTGTTTTCTCCAACTCAAACGCTCATCAACAATAATTCCCAGGAATTTTGTAGATGACACTTGAGGCATTTCAACAGACTCAATTTTAATTATAGATATATCCTTAGATGGGTGTTCCCAGCCATTTCACTGCTCAATTTCAAGCTGTGTTTTTTAGATATGTTTTTTATTTATTTAGATTTGGTGGCAACCAAATAAAGAGGCCGTGAGAGAACTGCAGGGAACTTTCTTTCTGTGTATTTCTCTGCCAAACTCTTGCGCTGTGAATGTGAAAGCCCTCTGTGTGAGGTAGAGATGTCTCGGGTGTATCGGCAAGATTTTACAATCTGATCCACAGCCTGTCAAAGCCCATGGAGGACATGAGTAAAAATCATTGGTTTACTCAATTTTCTTATAATCATAAAAAAGTTTAATGTCAACATAACTAGCCTGTTAGGGATAGGTTATACTTGAAAAGCAGTGGTTTGTATGATATAGTTTGTTTTTTTTACCTGATCCGAATGGCCACGCTGGAAGAGAGAGTGAAAAGCTGGCTGTCATAGAAAGGGGAGGGGAGGTGCACATTTTTAAGTTCACAAACCCTGAAGTGTACGGATTTTGTTATCTTTGAACAAAGCCAGGCTCATTGTTTGGCCTGTTTCCACCCTCTATGTTAAGCTAAGCTAACCATAGTTAAAGGAACAGTGTGTAGGATTTGGCGGCATCTAGTGGTGAAGTTGGAGATAGCAGCCAACTGAGTAACCCAGCTGAGTAATAACTCTACTTCAGGAGAAAAGGAAGTCAAACGGCGGCTGGCGGTACCAAGGTTTTGCACTCGGCGGCTCACATTACCGTAGTTTCACAAGCGGTGGCCTTCAGGTAATGTAAAAGCGCAAAAAGCTCTCTCTAGAGCCAGTGTTTGGTTTGTCCGTTCATGGCTACTGTAGAAACATGGCAGAGCAACATGGCGGACTCTGTGAAGAGGACCCACTCCCTATATAGATATGAAGGGCTCATTCTAAGCTAAAAAAAACAAAAATCAATTTTAGTTTCACGTGATTATAAACTAATGAAAACATAGTTATGAATATTATATTCCATTTCTGCTAATAGATCCCCCGAAATACTACACACTGTTCCTTTATGGTAACCATTCATATTTACCGTTTATGAGACATCCAACTATTTGCAAGAAAGCAAATAAGCATATTTCCCAGAAATGTAGATTTATTCCTACAATCAATTGTTTCCTTATTTACACCCGTCTCTCTGCGGTTCTTTATTTTTGGTGTTCTGCTGTTTCCAAATGTTCAAAGCAGATAAACAGCAGAAATAAAACAGAAAGGCAGGAAGAAAGTGCGTCTGCTTTTACGGATGCTTTTAGTCGAAACATCCTCTGTTCACTAGATATCACTGGTGTTCTGTTTTTCCATCCCTTCTAAAGATATCACAGCGTATCTGTTGGTGGAGATACGAGCGCTGCCGCTCTGTTTTGATGGAAATATGAGGCCAATACTGATAAAACATCCTAACATATCTCTCTCTTTCTGTTGTGAAGTACTGTTAATTCTCTCAATCCTCTCTGGGATGCTGTATTGCTGCCACAGACAGGGTAACAATCGTTTGACCTCCTCACCAGAAGTTTCATGTGGATCAATGAAGTTCCTGTGAAATATGCATTATAAGTTTTATCTAGAATATCAATTAACTATTACATAAAACAACAGAGTTCAGTAGATTACATGCTTTAATGAACATAAGGGTGTTAACCACTGTGTTGATGCTTTCATTTCCTTTAGGGTGAAGCACAACCCTTATGGTATGTAGCGATAGCAGAGTACTAGCTGTTCTCAAAACAACTACATTGTTCAGCCACTCAGGGTCAGTGAATTATGACCAAATCTTCAAGGTTACCATGTGACTTGGGCGCGGCGCAAGGTGAATGGGTCTATACTGTAAGTTAGAATATAAAATCTGGGGAAATCATTCTTTCAAATTCCTTGAGGACAATTCGCAAGAATGTTCCCCTTTCACCCCTTATTTAATATGATACATCCTGGACCGGGCATTTGGGAATATCAGGGGGCAATGGTTTTGGGAATGAGGCTGAAAAAAGAAAATAGAAGCAGGAAAAAAAGCAACATCCCCTCCCCCACAAAGTTCCCAGGGATTGCAAAGCTCTGAAACATTTTATCAGAGCATGTTTCACAACCTGCTGACAGGGGGAAAACCTACAGCTATCAACCGGCAAACAAACCCAATTAATCTCCAACAAAATCTTGAACCTATTTTTCTCTTAATGGTTAAATTAGATTATCAGTTGCACACATACTGTGGTATGTATTTCCTAGTATTCACACTTGATATTATCCCTGCACTTGGCTCCTTTAAATTTTGGGAAATAAGTGTAATTGCTTTCTTGGCGAGAGTTAGATGAGAAGATGGATACGACGCTCAAGAAGTTACAGCCAGCAGCTGGTTAGCTTAGCTTAGCATAAAGACTGGAAACGGAGGCAAACAGCTAGCCTGGCTTTGTCCAAAGGTAACAAAAACCACCTACCAGCACCTCTAAAGCTCACTAATTAACATGTTATATCTCTTCATCTAATCTGTACAAAAACAGAAGTGTAAAAAAAAAAGAAAAAAGACTGTTTTATGAATAGTTATTTGTGGGACTATTTCTTTGCCGGGAGCGGTAACTTCCTGTGTCACTAATACCTACATGTACGTTACCCTATAGTGAGCAGTAAATTGAGATTTTGGACACATAGAACCGTCGTCATCGACCTGCCAGTGACACGTGTAGTTTTACGCGACTATATTTCGCATGTATAAAATGTGAAAAATTGCATTGTGGGATTGTTATCAGAAAGTAGTGTACATGTCAATTACACTGCTTACTGACATCAGAAAGCAGCTTTGAATTAACATTTGCCTCCCGTTCACTTCCATTATATGTGAGAAAAAAAGGGGTGAAAAAATATACGCTTCCGGTGGCGTAGCAAATTTGAGTCTTCGAATTCGCAAAGAGTTGAACTTGGTGAACTTTTAGGCGAATACCATCTCGGGAGGCGGTGGTCACTCACCTAACCAACTGCTGGCTGTCAGGCTGTTCTCATACACCGTTCGTAGATATACCTACGAAAAGTAATGCACTGTAATTCGTATATATCCCACAAAATCAATTTCTATGTCAGCCACGTAATCGTGAACCAGAAAGTACTTAACATGTACTTAAGTAACACCACTTCTAGAGTTGTTTTAACCCAAACCACGACCTATTCCTAAACCTAACCAAATAGTTGTGTTGTCTAAACCTAACCAAGTTGTTTCCTGTGAAAATGATAGTTTATGCATGTAACGAGCGGAAATTGCCACGTGTTGCTGGACATTCGTCACGTATTGCTGGACATTTGTCACATGTTGCTGGACATTTTTTAGGAAACCGCATGAAAAAAGAGGAACAACTTTAAGTAAGATAAGTTGTTCCTATACAAATCATTGTATGAGGATATGTTGTGGCTGTAGCTCTATCCTACAGACAAGAGAGTGGTATTCATCTTCTCATCTGACTCACAGCAAGGAAGTGAATAAACATGTTTCCCAAACTATTTCTTTGAATAAAATTTACTCTTGCACACAAACAGTGTATTTCATAAACAGGTATTTCATCTAACTATAGGCCTCTGGCCCATCGGATAATCACCTTGATCTCTACTGGGAGTATTCACACTCAGTTTTACCATTGAACTTGGCTCCTTTAAGATTTCCACTCCTGATGCACTGACTTGAGCGTCCTCACCGTGCACCCCTGTGTGTGCCATTCCTTTGTGATTGATGATTACACACGACTTCTGTTTATCTCACCAGGGCTCACAGCGTTCTGCTCATGGGCTAAGGAAAGCCTGAAGGAAGGAAGGAAGGAGAGGAAAAGAAGTCATTCTTTCCGAGCCGCTGAGGCCAGACCCGAGAGCAAGTTGTTTTGGGGGGTAGTCTGCTCGGCATGAGAGGCGACTATTGTCCGAGTTGCTCCAGAGGACAGGGGGCTTTCGAGCATCCACTGGTATGGTGAGAGGGTGAGGGGGAAGAGTGGGAGAGAAATTTGAATTTCTGCTAAACTCCGTCATAACAACGGGGATTGTGACAAAGAGACACTTTGATAACTACATGAGCCAAGAATTGAACATCACTTCTCCATGGTGATTATATGTAATAGGGGGCATTCATCATAATAAATCCACCCACTGACATGTTTCTTCAGTGTTTCAGCATGGGAAGAGTTTGGTATTAAGGAGAGAAAAGACAGATGAATAAAAAAGGTTAATGACTTCAGTTTAGTAATGCAACTTGTTATCCTGCTTGGGGCAATTATAATTTAAGGAAAATGAGCAACACTGCAAAAAAGATCCTGGTTTTATCAAGTCCTTTCTGTCTAGAATAAAATATAATAAATAAAAATCTTATATTCTTTAAACAAGTTAGATAAATCGGTCAGTGTGGGTGATTTTTCAAGGGACGAATGTCTAGATCTTGAAACATAAAAGAATAAGGCCGGTCACTGAATCAACTCCAATTTAAAAAAAAAAAAAAAAATGATTTCATTAGAAAAATAGACTTAAAGGACACAAATAGAAGCCTGTGTACATCTCTTTGATATATTCTGTTTTGCTTTGTGAAACTCATTAACATAACAAAGTCATGATGATGCAATGTTGAATGTATCATCATACATTTTCCTTTCATGAAAAAGATTATATCTCAAGAGTAAAGTGCTTTTGATTTATGATTATTCAATTTATCAAGTAGTTTAATGACTGAGTTAAAGGTGCGCAATACGAAATTGAGAGCATTTCTATTGCCTCCACACAGCTCTCAACATGGCGACGGCAACGTGCAAACAACGGCAACAGTGCTGAAAGAGCTAACAGTGTTAACCTGTGTTGGCGCTGCACTTCCACGATGACGACGGCGGTCGGGATGGCGTTATCAGCTGTAACCACCGTATGAGAGCAGCGGCCGTGAGCTAGCCAGTGGGGTACACTAACATGCATTAAAAGGCAGCTTCACACATGTAAAGAGTTGTTCTTAGTTTATATATCAGAGTTGAAAAGATTAGTCAATTAGTTGATTAAGTAATTGATTGAGTATTTTTGATAATTAATTGTTTTCAAACTGAAAACCAAACGTTCATCATTCCAGCGGCTCACATGTGAGAATTTTTTTGTGTGTTTCATCGTCAAATAAGAATATTTTGGGGTTTTAGACTCCAACTTTTTCTTATATCTTATATAAAAATGACTAATTTATTAATTGACAAAATAACCGCAGATTTATTTATAATGAAAATAATCGTTAGTCATTGCAAGTTTGCAATTGTAGACATCACGGTTAGCTTTTTTTTAATTTAACAAATGGTCTCACTGAGGGTTTTTTTTTGGGACAGATGCAGAATAATGAGTCATGAAGCAGGAAAATGCTACTCCAGCCTGTAAACTCACGAACATCCTGCAGATGCACAGACGAGGTCCTGAGAAGACAACTCAAAGGACAGGAATGTCATACTGACTGACCTCCACAGTCTTAGTCATCCTATTCATATTTGTGATTCTCTCTGAGTCACATCCGTAAAATCATCACTGTCTTTTACTGAAGTGAGTCTTTTATCCTGCTCCTCATTTCCCACCTTTTCTCTCAGTCTTCCATCACTCCCTCTGTCGCCTGCTCAGCGTGTATGGAGGCAGTGGGCTTGAGGCGGAGGGTTTCTGAGGAATGCAGGGTCCTGCTCTGGGTCTCGAACCGTCTGCACTCCAGTGATTTCTACTGTTTGGAGTTTGTGTTTTCCCAGAGAAGCTTCTGGTCTGCCGCCTACCCCCTGTCCTCTTTCTAAAACACACACAGATGTACTCTGATTGTAAATTTATGTGAGTCCAGTGTACTGGCTGGCAGCCAAAGTCATCACTGAATTAGATGATCTGAACTCTACATCCCAAAATGAACCACAAAGTCTGGGAACACAACTCAAAACTTGAAGTCACGGCCACGATGACAGATTTTCCAGATTATGGGGAGACTGGTCTGTGCAAAAATGGTTAGGTCACTATGGACAGTGGACAAACTATCTCGTAGTGCTGGAGTTTGACTCAGACCATTTGAAAACAAGGGGGGTAAATCTCTATGTAGAGAGTTAGATGAGAAGATCGATACCACTCTCCTCTCATATCTTTAGGATATTATGAACCCACAGCCAAAGTGTAAAAAATTATTATTTTCCATTTTACAGGGTATATTATATATTATAGGGTGTATTGGGTTATATGTGTCGGGCTATTCCTTGGCTAGGACCAGTAACTTCCTGGAGTCTCCACTGCTTACCTATTAACCACTACAACATGTCATCAAAATCATTTTGTCTTTTTAAAGGGATAGTGCGTAGGATTTGGCGACATCTGGTGGTGTGGTTGTAGATTGGAACCACTGAGTACCCCTCCGCTCACTCTTCCCTTTCCAAGACTGCAGTAACATATCGTAACCTGCCAGGTGTAAAACCGTGGTAACGCCGTTCGCCTCGCTCAGAAGCCATCCTTACCATAATAACACTACTTTAGGAGCAACGGAAATCAGACGGCAGCTGGCGGTACCACGGTTTTGCACTCTGTGGCTCATGTTACTGCAGTTTTACAAGCATGTAGAGAACTACGGTGGCCTTCAGGTAACGTAAAAACACTTAAGACTCTCGCTAGAGCCAGTGTTTGGTTTGTCTGTTCATGGCTACTGTAGAAACATGGTGGAGCAACATGGTGGACTCCGTGAAGATGACCCGCTCCCTATGTAGATATGAAGGGCTCATTATAAGCTAACAAAAACAACGATTCTTACTTTCAGGTGATTATACACTAATGAAAACATAGTTATGAATATTATATTCCATTTCTGCTAATAGATCTTTAGATCTAGATAGATCTTTAATATAATCCATCTTTTTTTGCAGAATATCGGCACTCTTGTCTGACGATATGGTTTTATTTCTGCAAAAGTCAGTCTTTTAAACGTCTGATATTTGATATTTCTGGCCAGTTGTTCTCTCAAAAAAGACCTTTATATCATACAGGCTGTGATAACTCAATTTTAAGACTTTATATAACATTCAACTTTACATTAGAGATATTCAACAAGACAAGTGGCTGTGGGTTTACAGCTAAATTGATTTCAGCTACCCATGGGGCTGACACAGAGCAGTAAAGAGTTGTTTCTGGGGAATGGAGGAACAGACAAAGAGGTGGAAGGACGGGTCAGATGCTCAAGTTTCTTTAAAGGGTGGAAATGACCCAGCGGGTGAGGAGCCCAATTGCTGCAAATCAGTCATCCGTGGGCCCTCGGCTCCTTGTAGGAAGCGCGTCAAGGGGTCGGTTTGTCTTGCTGTCTCCGTTTCATCCTGTGCAAGCTTCTCTTGTTTCCCGTGTCTGTATGATTTTTTTTCTGCCCTTTATTTTTGAGATTATTTGCTTATTTTAGCTCATCATGTCTGAAGAGACAGCTTCCAGTTCAAGATTGATTTCAAGGCTTGTCATCATTGACAAATGGCCCATCTTTGTCTCAGCTGGAGTGGTGCTCTCAGGCTGCTGGGTTGGCCACTGCTGCTGACTGAGTGAATCAACATCAAGACTGCTGATACATCTGGAAGATGCACACTTTGAAGCAGGAAAAAAAAGGAACAAGTTATCTTGGTTCTACTAAATAGCCTCCATCATCTTTGGGAGAGGCCTCATTCATAAAAAATGGATGTCAATGAATATGAATGATCTCCTGAGCCCAGTACAGAAACTCTTGAGCTTAACGTAGACACGTAATTGTGTTGTATAAGGGCACTTAAGGAGGGGCTGCCTGCAGGAGGTTTCAGATGAAAGCAAGCCTATTGTAACCTCATGTCATTTCAAGAGGAAGGATTTGGTTGACCAGAAAACAAACAAAGGAAGCTGACGACTGGCCTTCTAAAGGACCACGGGGAAGGTTAGCTACCATAAAAGGAGCAGGTCCAGAAGCTCTCTGCTAGAGACAAAGTAATGCACAAGACCTTTTATAGCTCCTTGCACCGCTCCTACGTATCCCTCCCTGTTGTATCATTAAATGCTTAAACAAATGCTGTTTGTCAAGTGTCCAAAGGTTTGGAACAGGATTTCCCATGATCGTATCAGACGGAGTTTCCCTTTGCTAGTGTTGAACAGCTCAGATGGGAAGGATGAGGCACAAGGCAAGGAAGGAAGTACTGTTGATATTGTTCAGGATCGCAAAGCTTTTGTGTTTCATTGTCATTAAAGCGGCTGAGGTAATGGGGAGTATGGCTCAACAATGTAATGTAAATGGAATGAGTTTGGGAAATTGGAAAACCCTGGTGATGGCATGAAGGATCACAAAGCTGATGAAAACTGACTGCAATTGTTTTCACTTCTCTCGCTCTCTCACACACAGTTTCTAAGAACAAAGAAAAGGTTTTAATATTTTTCCTTATTTACAATTCTGGGGAAAATGTGCCAATTTTCTAAATACTTGAGATCCAAAGCAAACAATAACGAGAAAAAGAGTGAGCTTTCTGAAATTAACTGAACATAACTATATTGATCTGCAGGAGAGAGAGAGAGAGAGAGTTCAGCCCATTTCATAAATATTTCTATTCTCTCTCGCTCTCTCTTTTTCATTCAACAACAACAGAGGCCAGAGGTTGTCATTTTAACATCTGTTATTGATTGAAGAGGAAATTATATAAATTTACTGTCTAATTTCATTAATGAGCAGCATTAATGATGACAATAAGGATTACAATTTGTATATTTAGACTGGTGGATAGGCATTTTGCTAATATCATTATTAAAATAATACATACATTTCTGCTTTTTTTAATTACCGAAATTAGAAACCGAAAAGCTAAGGTTGTGTTATTATATTTGTATTATATTGTATTATAATATATTATTACATGTACCATTGTTATTATTATTGTATTTATTGTTATTATTATATTGTTATATTGTTATATAATAATAATAATAATAATAATACATTTATTTATATAGCACTTCTCAAAACAGATGTTACAAAGTGCTTCACAAGACAATAAAAGCAGATAAATAAAGTAAAAGATATGGTAACTGCTAAAATAGAACATATCAATAATAATAGAAGTGGTAAAATGGTAGGACAAGTTAATAAAACAAATATACAGTATATACATAAATGTGTATAAATGTACACATGCGTCCAGAAACGGATGTATACATACATGTATTTATACCCAGTCTTCTACTTATAGGAATGCTATCCTAAAAGTATATAGTAAATATATTATTATTATTATTATTATTATTATTATTTAAATTATATATTATTATATTTCCATAATATTTCTGCACTTTTATAGCCTAAATTACTGTACATTTTATAGGGTTCATTTAATTTACAGTAAAGTATATTCATATTATATATATATATATAAATATATATATATATAATATACATATACATATAGTAATCATAAAGTAATATATATATATAGTAATTTTATTCTAGAAACTGAAAAGCTAATCTTGTGTTATTATATTTTTATTATATTGTATTGTACTATATTATTACATGTACCATTGTTATCATTATTGTATTTATTGTTATTATTATATTTTCGATTGTTATATATTATTATTATTATTACTATTATTATTATTATTATTATCATTATTATTATTATTTCATTATATATCATTATATTTCCATAATATTTCTGCACTTTTATGGCCTAAATTACTGTACATTTTATAAGGTTAATTTAATTTACAGTAAAGTATATTCATATTATATATATAGTAATTATATAGTAATATATATACATATATATAGCAATTCTATTCTAAATCTACATTTTATTTGATATTATTATTATTATTATTTCATTATATATTATTATATTTCCATAATATTTCTGCACTTTTATAGCCTAAATTACTGTACATTTTATAAGGTTAATTTAATTTACAGTAAAGTATATTCATATTATATATATATATATAAATTATATTCATATTATATATTCATATATATAGTATATTCATATGTTATTATAGTATTATATTATATTATAGTATATATATATAATATTATAATATATTATATATATATACACCCTGTAAACTAATATATACACTATATTTATATATATATAAAATAATATATTTCATAAAACATTCTGATTCATTTAACGGTTCTGTGACGTAGGTTAACGTCACCGGAAGAAGAAGTTGTAGGAAGAGGTCAGCTGATGCTGCAGTGTGACCAAAACAAACATGGCGGCCACAGTAACGACGGTAAACACACATCATCATCGAGGCTTCTGTGTGTCTTTCTCTCCTCCATCTCTCTCTTGATTTCACCCGTCGGGGGTTTTAACAGAGTGTACGTTTCATAAACTCACCGTTTAACCCGTCTAAATGTTTCTGGACCGTGTTTATTTTAACCGGAGAGAATAAAAACTAAACCCGGAAAGTGAACGGAAGTGTCCGTCTCTGGTTTGAAACCAAACATCCGCCTCTGGTAACGCGTGTGTTTACTATCTTATCTCACCGCTTCAGCGCAACAAACACGTAGAAAACATGAAGAATATCGTCCTTTTAACGAAAGGAGTGGTTGTGTATTGTTTCGCCTGACTCTAAAGGACAAGACGGTGTGAACAAGATGTAGCTAACGTCTCCACCTGAGCGGTAACCATAGAGACACACTACCATGGGTTTGGTGAACTTTGTCATCTCCACTGTAGGAAAATGCCTCGACGCCGTCTGCTTACTGCTGGACCTGAATTTCCTCATCGTGCACACCGTGGTGCGGACCATCCTGGCTGTTATCACCTTCATCACCAGCCTGCCCAGCCTCCTCCTCACCTCGCTGCTGGAGCTGGGCAACCTCACCCTCCTCTGCTTGATATCCACTGCAGAGGCGACGTCAGACGTAGCCCACGGTACTGTCACCATGCTGGGCAGCTTGCTGCTGGCTCTGGAGGGGCTGCTGGAGAGCCTGAAGATGGTGGGCTACCTGTCCATGCATGTGCTGCTTCGTGGGAAGGAGCACCTGTGTCGAGGTCTGCTGTGGTTGCTGGAGGGCTGCGGCATCGCTGTGAGTCTGGTGGTGTATTTCACCAACACCGTGGTCAACTATGCACTCATTGCCACCCAGAACGTGTACTCGGTGGTGGTCAGCGTGTGGCAGACGGTGTCCAGCCCGCTGCAGAAGGTGCTGGAGCTCACGCTGACCTCCTTCACCTTCCTGTACAGCACCCTTGCCGGGACTTCCGCTTTCCTGTGGTCACCCTGTAAGCTGATCTTGGACTTTCTGGTCTCGCTGGTTCACATGTTTATCAGCATCTTCATATTGAACATCTACGGTCTCCTGCTCACTGTCACCATCGCTCTAACCACCACCGCCTACCTGAATCCAGAACTGACCCGACAGGCCGCCGTGCGAATCGTGGATTACGTTAATTCCTTTCCTGCCTTGCACAGATTTTATCTGTCTCTCCACCACCTCGCTTCAGCCTTGCAGAGCGCCCCACGTTTTGCACGTGGTGCCGTGCGGCGCCTGCAAAGAATACTCCATCACCTCTACCTGCTAGAGAGAGGACTTTGGCAGAAGCTGTCTCGGCTCAGCAGCCAGCTAGGACTGGCTCTGAGGACGCAGCTCAACGGGGACAACAACAACAGAGAACGTGGCGGTGGCGACGGCGACCCCGGAGAGGAGAGGCGGGACCCGCCAGATGGAAGAGCGGGAGATGGAGCCCACCAGGAGCTGCTGGATGTAGTTCTGCCTTCATCGAGCACAGACAGACCGCTAAAGAAGCAGTCGTCTTCGAGCAAAGACAGTAAACCTCTACCTGCTGAGAACCTGCTGACTCTACTGAAGGAGCAGGAGGACAGGAAGAAGTGTGTGATCTGTCAGGACTGCACCAAGACGGTGGTGCTGCTGCCATGCAGGCACCTCTGCTTGTGTAAAGACTGTACGAACATCCTGTTGAGGCAGCCCATATACCAACAGAACTGCCCGCTCTGTCGGCACATGATCCTCAACACCATGGACGTGTATCTATGAGGGACTAAAGTGGATCTGCGGGCGTCTGACCACATGGAACAGCCTATCAGTACCTACAGTTTTACCACCACTGATATTATGTTGTATGTCTTGTGTTTTTACTAGGGTGTGTTAAAGGATAAGTCTGGTAATATTTTACATTTTTCTTACTGTTAACAAATCCCATGATAAGACCAAAAGTAACAACATATTAGTCTGTTTGTTAATACTTTACTGCTTCTCCACCTTGACAGTGGCACTCAGCCCCAAGCCTATTTCATTTACACTGAAGATGTACATTTTTAAAAACAGCTCACAAATATTGTTCTAAAAATGGTACTCAAACAGGTGTAAATGGGTAGGTTTTTACCTATCCTGTTAGTAAGGGATTTGTGGGATTTATTAATAATCAAAAATAGAGAATATTATCAAACTTATTTTAAAATTTGGTTTCAGGTCTGTGCACTTTTTGAGAACAAAAAAGAAATGCTAAAGAAAACACACACTGTGTCCCAATTCCACATGGCATACTAACCGTATACAGTATGTACTATATACTAATCTTTATAGTATGCTGTTGTGCAGTTGGTATACAAGAAATCAACATACTTAACTGTTTCAACTAAGGGAATACACAGGAAATTATATATAATACTTGCGCTGCCGGATGTTAATCAAACTACAACATTAAAACGCCACTACCAAATAAGAACAGTCTCACCACCATCCACAATTACTTTTTATTTTATCCAGCTGTGAGCAGCTCCTGCATGTCCTTTGTGCATTGCATTGTGGGAGAATAGTGTCCGCCAACAGTACAGTACACTCAAAAAGGAGGTGTTTTTTTTGTATGGATACTGACTTTTTTGAGTTTATTTTGTGAATTTGTGATTTTATGAACACATGACACACTAAAATCCTGCTTAGACTTAGTTTGTATGGATTTGGGACACAGCTTCAATCTGTTTCGGCACTAAGAAGCACCTGTTAAGATATTCCAGTATTGCCACGTTGAGTCTCAGGTCTCGTAGCCATGGTAACCCGCCAGTGCCCTCCCTGATGCTGAAATGTTTACCACCGCTCATGTCTTAAAATGTTGTGCTTTCAGTGGGTCAAGCTGTGAAGTAGATAAAACTGACACTGTGCTTTATTGCATGAGTATACAAACAATTCCACACATGCTGTATGTATGAATGCTGTATGTCTAACAGTGTATTCAAAGCAACACCATGATTGTTTTTGTTCTGTTTTACAAAGCTTTTACCATTTAAATATACTTCTGTAAGTGATGACCACTCCTCACAGAGCCATGTAAAGAAGAAAGTGATTTGTAATTTTCCAGTCAGGCCTGATAAAACAGCTTTATTCCATTTATTTGTTCTATTGATAGGGTTTATTCCAGTCTTCCATCAGAGGCACATTACAGTCACCACCAACACATAATCCATAAAAGGTTTCCCCTTTCCTTTGTCATTGTAATAAAGCATAGATTTCTGTTGTATAAAAGGACCATAAACTAATAAGGCTTTACAATTTAATTTGCTTTTGTTTCTCATTTTTTTTGCCGCCGAAGCTGAAGTGTTGATATTGATCGGTGTTTAAAGTTTACAGGGCATAGTCGTGACCCCACTTAATGCGTTATTATCGACAGTGGGTGGTGTGGAGTCAGATCTGTCATATGCCCTTGTTTTTCTTTAAATAATTTGTATGATTTGAAGAAATTGGATTTCTGCATTGTTTTTGGAGATATGCTATACTGACATTGTTACATTAACAGATATCATTAATGAAAGTGGTCCGAATGTCAGTTTTTGATAAGGGTGTAAATGATTTCTAGAGACCAGACTGTAGTCACTACTATTCGTAAAATGTCAATGGCATTCCTACCTTAAGATTGCAGTGGACTGAAAACAGCTCACATGACCATCATCTCTTGTTAGCTGCAGTTTATATGATACAGTGTGGGACAATGTGATTTGAAGACATGAATGTATCTTGTGTTTTTTTATATACTATGGCTGCCACATAACCGGCAAGTCTTCTGTTCATAATAAAACAACAATGACTGAAACTCTCCTCTGATCTTCTTCTTCAATCCAAGGCGTAATAATCTTTGTAAATGTTGTCACAGCTGAACTCTTAGACCGTGAGGAGACACATGGGTATCAACTACTGAAGTAAATCAATTAGGGCTGCAACTAACGATTATTTTCATTATTAATCTACTGCTTATCTTCTTGGTTGATTAATTAATCATTTAGTTTAAAGAATGTCAACAAATAGCAAAAAAAATGCTGATCACAAGTCTCAAACAATGTTTTTTTTGTACTCCTTATAGTGTATAGTGTATATTCATCATATCATAGAAGATTCAGAAATCTAGAAAATATTTATATTTAAGAAGCTTGAGCCACCTAACAATGATTTAAATGATTATCCAAGTACTTATTTTCTGTCAGTCAATTAATAGAATAATTATTTCAACTCTAAAGTGTATTTACACCAAAGTGGTAGAAAATAGTACAAACTAGAAAAAGGAATTTCCTGCTGAAAATGCGTGGTAATGCTGACAGCTGAAATTTATTGCAAAGCATTGCTGAAAATGCAGAAATGTGAAATGACTTGCCTAAAAATGTTAAAGCTCAAATGCATTGTACTGCACTGCTGTAAACCCTAGAAGATGAAATGTACAACTGGCAGAGTTGGAAACTGAACTGCATTAGCTAAAGAAGCTAAGAGCTGAAATACATTGCTAGAAAAGCTGGAAGCTAAACTGTAATACTGTCAAAAGTGGTAAATTAGATTTTTCCTGAATAGGCGGAAAGAAGAAATGCTTTGTATGTATATCAGACAGATGAACTGCATTTCTAAACACAAACAGACAGAGAGAGAGAGAGTAGTATTTGGGTGAAATAAACCTTTAAAATCTATAAGTTGTTACACAGAAAGTGGTATTTGGGTGGAAAGTAGCAGTAGGAGTTGTAGTTATAGTAGTAATAATCCAGCATTTTTCAAACTTTTTTTTCCAGACATTTTCAGACTTTTTCTGTTACGGTCATCTTTTCAGACTTTTGTTTTCCAACATTTTTCAAACTTTTTTTTCAGAGTCTTTTTTTCCAGCATTTTTCAAACCTTTTTTTCAGATATTTTTCAGACATTTTCAGACTTTTCTTGGGACATTTTTCAGACTTTTTTTTTTTTTACCTTTTTCAGACATTGTTTAAACTTTTTTTCCAACATTTTTCCAACTTTTTTTAGACATTTTTTTCTGACATTTTTCCAACTTTTCATCCAACTTTTTTCCAACTTTTTTTTCAGACATTTTCTTCAGACCTTTTTCAGACATTTTTCAGACTTTTGTTTTCCAACAATTTTCAAACTTTTTTTCAGACATTTTTCAGACTTTTTTTTCAGAGTATTTTTTTACAACATTTTTCAGACTTTTTTTTCAGAGTCTTTTTTACAACATTTTTCAGACACTTTTTTTCCAGACTTTTTTCAGACTTTTTTTGGGACATTTTTTCAGACTTCTTTTTTCCAACATTTTTCCAACTTTTTTTTTAGACTTTTTCTTTTACGGTCATTTTTTCAGGTTTTTGTTTTCCAACATTTTTCAAACTTTTTTTTCAGACTTTTTTCCCAGACTTTTTTCAGACTTTTTTTAACGGTCATTTTTTCAGTCTTTTTTTCCAACATTTTTCCAACTGTTTTTTTTAGACATTCTTTTCAGACATTTTTTAGACCTTTTTTCAGACTTTTCTTGGGACATTTTCAAGACTTTTTTTTTTTTTTTTACCTTTTTCAGACATTGTTTAGACTTTTTTTCCAACATTTTTCAAACTTTTTTTTCAGTCATTTTTCAGACTTTTTTTTTTCTCCAACATTTTTCAGACTTTTTTTTCCAACATTTTTCCAACTTTTTTTTAGACATTTTTTTCAGAAATATTTTAAGATTTTTTTTTCAAAACATTTTCAAACTTTTTTTTCCAGCATTTTTCAAACTTTTTTTTTCCGACCTTTTTTTCAGACATTTTTCAGACTTTTTTTTCTCCAATATTTTTCAAACTTTGTTTTGGGACATTTTTTCAGACTTCTTTTTCCAGCATTTTTCAAACTTTTTTTTCAGTCATTTTTCAGACTTTTTTTTTCTCCAACATTTTTCAAACTTTTTTTTAGACATATTTTTCAGACAAATTTTAAGACTTTTTTTTCAAAACATTTTCAAACATTTTTTTCCAGCATTTTTCAAACTTTTTTTTTCACACTAAGAAAAGCACAGGTGTAAATGATAACATTAATGATGGCTGAGTTCCATTTAGCTGCTCCAGTTTCAGGGTCCTGGTATTGTTCATGCTGTCACACTGTTATGACTCAACGGGACTTGAATAGAACGGAGCGATCGTTAATGTCATTAGTAACACCTGTGATTTTTTTACTATGACAAGCTGTTAAAGTCCTGTGTAGAAATATGTAGGGATGTAAAGCAGAGTACAGAACCATATTTCCATCTTACATTCCTACCAACATAGCTGACTAGTGCTCACATACTTCATGCTTTGGCCTCTGTATCTTTTACCAAATTTGGTTTTCCTCATGAGGTCCACTCAGCCTGCTTTATGCCCACAGGGCTTAAATATGTAGAGGGCGATGCAGATTTTTACAGTGGGAAGTATCTCCACGGGGACTAGACACACACGATTACAGATTCCTTTCACATGTCAACATTGTATCTGAAACCAGAGTTAATGAGTCCAGAGATAGCTCCACTTTCATCCGTCTTGCATCTGTGAGGATAAAGGGAGTGTTTGGGGGCTGCAGTGGGGTTGCAAGGTTAGAGGAGCGGGCCCCTAATGGTCATATGGGACCACTTCCACCACCATATAACAATTCACCAGAGCCTTGTGGTTTACATCTTCATTCCCGTTCCCAATGTTCTCTCTAAAAATATCCCCAGCTCCACACCAGACATCTGCTGAGATAAAATAATGCACTCAGTGACATTAATCTACTATAGATTTTAATCCTAGTGTATTTTTTGCAGGAATAAAAAGATTTAAGTTTGATGGTATTACTGAATTTGTCTCTGAACATGACATTTGCATCTTGATTGATCCTCTAATTCAGTGGTTCCCAACCTGGGGTCGGGGCCCCCTTTGGGGGGTGCTAAAGATCACAGGTTGTCAAAATTAGATTTGCACATGTATGACTAAAATCATAATCGTTATAAAGTACAAAAGTCAAAACTTATTGAATGTAGTCACAAAATTCACAAATTGTTTTTATTTAACAAAATATTCTGCTTCAATGGATAGTTGTTGGTGGTTAGCCAAAAACAACATCCACTGCGGCCAAAAAACAGTTTGCTCACACACTGATGAGTTATGTTAATTGAAGAAAGCTGATTTATTGAAAAAAAAAAAAAGAAAAGGCTAACTCATTTAATGATATAAATAGTAGAGGGGCTTCAAGGAAAATAGTTTGGGAACCACTGCTCTAATTTATGGGTACTGACGTCATATGTGACAGGAGACATGAAATCTTATATTTATAACTAAAAGGTGTGCGCCGGTTTCAGCTGGATAACCATAAACTAAACACTCTTGTTAACAATCGAAAAATAAATCCAGGAGTTGTTTATTGTCTCCTGACCCGCGAGTCCAGCATCAGCAGTGTTTACGTGTTAGTCGTAAGTGAGGGCCGTGTTAACAGAGGAGAGGAAGTTTAATGTCAGGGGAAGAGCAGGGAGGGGTAAACCGAGTAGAGCTTTATACTCCGGGGATTTGACCTCTTCCTTTTGACCCCCCGGTGGTCCCGGCCTTGAGCAGCGTGGGAAAATGTCAGACTCTAGTGAACTCTTCCCTGCCTCACTCAGGCTCTACTTTTTCTGTTTATGATCACTGTCTCCTTCTCTTACCCTGACTCTTTTTTTCTCCATCATCTATAAACTGTGTGCTTCTTAAGGACTGGGAAAAAATGTCTTCAAGCCATCAGATCAGTGAGCATCTACCCTGCTTAAAGGTCAAAGATGGTGACCAACTACAAACAGCGAGTCAACCCTGACCTCTGACCTCCCTCTGGGGGCTCATGAACAATAACAGTTTTTCTGCATAGATGAGTTATGGTAGGTAAGTTTCTATAGAGTGGTGCAGGAATGAGTCCTAAATCCCGGAAATGAGTTAGCATTTTAGCACTTCATCTCAAAGTGAAAGGGTTTTTTGAATGGGTTTTTGGTCAGATGCCTGAAATAAGGTCTGTGGTTAACACAAGTTTAAGAGATTTTAATATTTGTGGCTAAATGAGACTACTAAACGTCATCACGCTGAACACTGGTCCACCACAGAGTTTATTTTTATGCAATAATCCCAAATCCAGTGGAAAAATCTCATTGGCTCTTTGTCGAGGGATACCAGGGCGATGCTAACTTGGTTGGCCTACAAAAATATGTCATCCTTGCTCTGATATCGACCAGCCTGACATGACAAGCCCGCCTTCATGATGTAAAGACAAATACAACAGTGCAAAAGAGACCAACATTTCACTCATAGAGGATCAAATCTGGAGTATTTACAAAAGATAAGACAGAATAGAGAGGAAGCTATGGCGTTGAATTAAGATGGTAAACAACAGTTTGACAGTAATGTGAGGAGATAAAGAAGAAGAGACAGGCAGCTCATTAGCCTCGGCTTCCACCCAACTGTAATTAAGAGGTTTGCTGCAATTAATCCAGATAATCCTGACAGCCTTGAATAAATGCAGTGTGTGATGTGGGACACATGGAGATTACAGATGGATGATAGCCATCAGGTCAGAGGGCTCATTATAGGGGCTCCCCGTGGTACTTGAACTTTCACCTTCGGACTGAGAGAGAGAGATATGAGATGCAGTGAAATGTGCCACTGTTTCAACACAAGGAGGACGGCCAGGGCTGAAAGAGATCTACTCAAGTAGATGTGCTGATACTGATTTTAAAAACAATGCACACCTACATCATCAGTGGTGATCAGTTTAGAAGTCACATAATTAGTTAAATTAAGTTTACAGTTTACAAGTTACACCTTTATTTGGAACTTTTGGTAAATCTCCATCATGGCAAAACTTACACCATGAAATGACTACTTTTAATGTGCAATGTTTCTGTCAAGAAGAGTGAAAAAGAAAACTACTCCAGTACAAATTACAAACTCTTTTTATAGCTGGTTTATAAGAGTTTGAATTTGCTTAGAGGCTATATGTGCAGTAAAACAGGCCAATGTACAGTAGCATCCTGACATCCTGATCCTGACATGAGAACATCTGATTCAATAATACTCTCCACAGACTGAACTGTGAATCTTCTCAAAGACCTTATAAGGGAAATAAAGTTTAAAATAAACTTCAGTGGAATGTATTCCTGGTTGTGCCATAGCAGCAGAACTATAGTCTACTATTAAATATTTGTTCAGTACAATATTTCAGCAAAAATCAGTTTTAAGTACAACTGTTGATCTCAAAATGTAGTCCAACAATAACATGCAAAAGCCCCCAGTCTGTCAGCGTAACAGGAAATGGGATGCAACTACAAACCAGGGGAATCTTAAAGGTTGCCCCAGAAGAGGAACCACAAAAATCACAAGCGATTGAAGGGGAGAGGGGAAACATGAAATAAAAATGATCCTAAAAAAAAAAGAAAGGCTCCCTACCTTCACTAAGATATTAAACTAGATTAGTGGACTCAGATGGTCAACTAAAACACCACTGCTGAGCAGCTGACTAGAGGATAACCTCTCTGGGAAACTAAAGAAAAAGACACTGGCAGCAATGCTACAGTAGGTCAAAACTGAGAAGCCAGGTCACACAGATCGATCCCACTCGAACAGACAATGGTGATCAAATCATGCAGATAGGTTCACGTGGTAACGTCTGCAAATACTGAAGCTGTCACTACTTCTCACACTGAGACAATGAGTCAGCATCCAAACACTGTAAACCAGGGTAGATATCGGCTTCACACACCTGATCCTCATCAGGGACAATGAGGCTCCACAGCTGCTCCTCCTCAGAGATCATTAACCACCAGCCAATCAGACCTGTGAGTGGCCCCTCACACAGTGACACACTAGTAGAGATTACTTTACTTTTTTACTCTCGAGTACATCCTTAGGATTAGGGAATGTGGAAAACTAGACTATGAGAAGAATTAATGAGAATATATTTAAGTTTAAACACATATGAAACAGTCTTCAACATACAAAGTCATAGTTGTTATCAGTGGAGCATAAAACCCTCTCTCACTCCTCAGTGGTGGTATCGAGTTATTCATATTACATTATATGCTGCAGCGTATAATGTAATATCTGCAGACAGTTCAAATCTCAATTTAGTTTTCACAGACTTTCAAAGTGTTGCTCCAGCTTTCATACATTTATAATGAAGCGATAAGAGTGCAGGGTGGATCCGTATTGATGTGTCTATATCTACCGTATGTGGTTTTATTTTTAGAAAATTATCCCTCTGGTTACTGTTTCTAAAATGAAGGCCCTTTTAAGTGGAATTTGTCAATTTAATTGCCAATATATTGACAGTTAAGGCATTGATTAATCAGTTATTTATGTATAATTTTAAAATTGCTTTTAATTTTGTGTTAATAATCTCTTGAGAGCAGGTGTTGTGTTTCGAATGGCAAATATCTGATAGAGAAAGAAAGAATTTCTTATAGTTTGTAAATTGTGAAGGCAGAATATGATCAATAAATATTGGTAGTCCCTTTGTGACATAATGGGATGTAGCTACTGGAGCAGGCGTTGTACTAATAAAACCCTCATGTGTTATATATACAATCCTGTGTGAATTCCTTCCTACTCTGTCGCTCACATCATTAAGGCACCTCGGGGCTCAGAGTCTGTTGATACAGATGGCTGAAAGGATCAGTCCTGCCCACATAATCCGAAGCACAAAGTGATGATACATGATCCTCTCCTATGCAGATGTTCCTGCAGACAGTGTTTTAGCTGCTGAACAGTGATGCACCACTGACCCCTGCTGGAAAAAAGTAGTGTCTCCAACTACAGCTTTGATGGAGGAAATGCCAAATAACTGAGTATAATATAGTTGTTGACAGCATATTTCCTCTAGATTCGAGCTGTATGACTCGCTGTGTTCATCAGAAATAAATCGGCTTTGTCTTCAAATCCTATTTAGTTTGAAAAGATCCGAATTCCTATACACATATATCAATTTTAATTTGGAGACATGCATTGAGGACAGTGAGGCCTATTGTTTCTGGTAATTTGGGGATTGATGACCTGAGGAGAAGTTTATGTTCTACAATTACACACAAATTACACACTTTTATTTTTATTTTATTTTTATCTTTTGGACTAAATGTCTTTAAATGTGTTTCTAAATTAATTTAAAGTATATTCCAAGGATTTAATATTTCTCCACAATATTTCCTTGGCAGTGTAGAGAAGGCTTTAAAGGAACACTTTTGAGAAATAAACCTGTTCACTTTCTTGCCGAGAGTTAGCTATAGGTCAAAGGTCAAGATCAAAACTGCTCTCAAGTGTGTTTCCACCAGCAGCCAGTTAGCTTAGCTTAGCACAAACACTGGAAACAGAGGGAAACAGCTAGCCTGACTCTGCCCAAAGGTAACAAAATCTGTCTACCAGCACCTCGAAAGCTCACTAAATTAACTAATACTACTAATACTATTATAACTAATACAACTAACTAATTAACACATATCTCATTTGTTTGAGACATACAAAAAACAAAGTGTAAAAATGACAAACTGTGTGTCCTGGGTTATTTCTTGCATGGCAACCTGATGGCCACGACAAGATTGTATAAAAACATCTAAATATTTTGAGTAAAAATGTGTATTTTTGGGTAGAAACGTTAAAGTATTTTTTTAAAATTGTATTTAGGCCATTGTGTAAGGACATAAAATGTACAAAACATATAATCTAACTTAAATTCATGAATAAAATGAGAAACTAATAGAGTTTACAGACATTTTGGCAGTTAGTCAAACATATCTATACAGTGTATGTACTCACTGTTGTCTTTCGCATTGTCTCACTATCTTAACTATATATTATATCTGCATCAAGGCTTTAATCCAGACGTAACTCTTGCCCTCCTCCGCCACAGACGCCCGTCCACCAATGAGAGCTCAGTGTTTCATGGAGTGATGTCACTGTTTGGCCATCAGCTTCAAACAGAGCGATTTACAGGCCGTGAAATAATGGAAATAAGTGATTGATGCCAGGGGAAGATTGATTAACTCCCCGCTTCTCTCATTCTGCCCTAGAGGGGAAAGTTATGAGGACATATTTAAACCTTAATTATGTGTAGGAGTCTCAGGGAGTGAAGGGAAAATAACATTTCCTCATGTGTGAGGTAGTTTACTTGAAAGGAACAGAGAGACTTTACTAGGTTCTGGTCTTGTCAGTGTTTACCCTCCTAAATAAACAGCCCTGCCTCAAAAAAGATGTTTGGAGGCGATGGGAGAGGCTCAGCTCAGTAAACTGGGAAACTAATACGCACTATAATTGTTTTAAACTATCATCATTGACGGGAAGAGGGAGATGACTTCAACCATCAACCAGCTCACAGTGTTGAAGTGTAGCTGGAGAGTCTCACAGCGTTTGGTGAAACCATTAGGCAGAGGTAAACAGTGTAAGTCCAGTGGAAAATGAATATTTGCCAGCCTTTTTTTTATTATGGTATTTACTTTGGTAGCGCTTTCCCTTTGGGAATGAAAACCAGAGAGTTGGTTGTTGGATTTTATTGATAAAAAATGCCACGTGAAAATTTATCACTTTCGTTAAAATTTTGTACTGTACTTTTCAGGTATTTATACTTTACTGGAGTATTTCCATTTCATCCTACTTTATACTTCTACTCCATTACATTTCAGAGGGAAGTATTGCAGTTTTACTGCACTTATAGCTACTAGTTACTTTTCAGATTAAGCTTTTACATTTAAAAACTCATATGATGAGCTTATACAATATGATGCATTGTTAAAGATTAAACCACTGATTCCCAATCTTTTTGACTTGTGACCCCTTACAACCCTTGTTGACCCCTTGTCATGTTTCAGATGTCTGAGTTGTTAACAGCTCCGACAGCAGCCCGTTCGCACGAAAAGGAATGCCATGATTAATGCCCAAGGCATTTAGTGTGCAGTAAGAATGCCTTTCTTGCATTTGGCGTGTCATTTGTAAAGCATGTAGTCTGTACTGACTGCATTGTAAACGCTCGGGGTAAATATACTACGATCAGAGCTAGTGACGTAGAATAAAAAGGGTGAAAGACCGCTTATGGTGGGTGAGGGGGGGGGAGGTGGATGGGTCCGACAAACACACAGCTTTTAACCAGAAGACCGCTGTTTTCTTTTGTTTGTTATGTTAGCAACGTTTGTCGCATGTTTTTTAGTGACGTTTGTCACATGTTTTCCATACTTATGTTACGTTGGTTCCATACATATTTTACTTAGTTTACGTACTTATCTTAAGGCCAACCATGATGTTTTTCCTAGACCTAACTAAGTGGTTTAGTTGCCTAAACTTAACTGCGGACGTTATCGTATAGTTTTGTTGCTTGGTGTACAAATGACACACGAAAATCCTAAAATGCGACCTCATGACGCGGAATATCCATGTAATGTCGTGCTATTTATATGCCTTCCTGTGAGACCGGGTTGCCAAAAGAGTGGGATTACCCCTCTAACCGTATCAGACGGTCTCATTTGAATAAAAGCTCAATGAGGTAAAATTATCTTTTCTGCCTCATTAATCATCTCACAACCTCTCAGATTGATCTTGTGACCCTTTGGAGGGGGCTCGACCCTTAGGTTGGGAACCATGAGATTAAAATACCTGTCTATTACTCTTTATAGTATATAAAGTAGTTACATCTAGCACCACCTCGACCAGCTACAACAATAAAATGCCTCCTATACATTGATGCATCAGTCATATATAATAATAAATCACTCAAAGGAGCCATTTTTCTGCAGAGCGAGTCCTTTAAAAACTTTAAGTATATTTTGGTGATAATACTTCTGTAAGCTACTTAAACTTAAGTAGGACTTTACATGTAATGGAGTGATTTTACACTGTTTTAATGGTACTTTTACTTTAGTAAAGGATCTGAGTACTTTTTCCACCACTGCAATCAGGTAAATGACTAATAAAACAGATGTGTGCAAGATTGATGTTGAAATTGTAGAACTGACTTATTGCAACAAGAAGTGAAACTGATCCACTCACAGTATCTAGTGTTAATGGGTATTTATTTCCAAAAATATGTCAGTCGTGTGTGTTTTTATTCATTTTACATGTTTGCTGTGCAGATATTGACACTTGGAAACAAGGTGCAATAATAGCATAAAACTGGTTGAATGGAGTTGGCTGAAGGCCGTTGTCACAACATCTGTTACAAGAATTAAAGGCTCCGACTGAGGAACAGACACTGAATCAACAGTGCGTGTACCTCACACTTCACCAGTACGGTATGTGCCATTCAAGTAACATTGTCTGGTGTGTTTTATACTCATTACACAAATACAGATGTACCAAGTCACAGCCTATTCACTCGTCTTTATCCAGAACTTCTCAATTAGAAAACTGAAATAGGCTAAAGAAAAACAGGTTGTGGTTCATTTCCCAAAAGTGGGATATGACTTTTTTTTTGTTCATATGTGTCATGCAAACACAGCAGAGTTTTTCCAGTCTGAGTACACCAGGAAGCCGGTGAAGGTGCTGTCTGTTTTGGTGCTGGAGTAAAATCCATTGTACTCTGACAGAGCCATCTGGACCCACACCTGGTCACCAGGGATGAGGTGGAGCATGGAGCCGCCAGACAGGGACGCCGGTTTGGGCCAGTTGCCGTAATACTGAAAATAAGATGCCACTGTGTGGGCGTTTTTCATCAGGTCAAACTGGAGGCTGGCACGGTAGACTGTGGCGTGCACGGCAAAGTAGTAAACTCCTGGCACTTTGCAGGTGAAGCGTCCCGTCTCTGTGTTGTAGTCACCCTGCTCATTGAGCACGACTTTGTCAAAACAGACTACATTACCCACAGTGATGGGTATCGTGTGGCCCTCGGATAGTTTGACGCTGAAGGCTGATTTGGGGGCCACTGCGCACTCTCCCGCCTGTCCCCTTTCTCCCTTCTCTCCTGGGTTACCTCTGTCCCCCGTCAGGCCTCGCACTCCTGTCTCACCTGGAGGAGCACAGACATGAGCATCCACTGCAGGGACATTTATCACATACTCACACATGAATCAATAAAAACAAGAGCACCTGGGTCTCCTCCGTCCCCCTTCTGTCCCTTCTCCCCCGGAGCAGCATCTCTCCCGTCCCTCCCGTCTCTCCCTGGCTGACCAGAACCGCCGTGAGCTCCAGGAGTGCCCGGGATGCCAGGGTGACCGGTACACAGACTGGGAGGGATCTTGTTGTCTTCTAACTGGTTGGAAAAATGGATTTGGAGGAGGAGGAGGAGGAGGAGGGAGTGCAACAAGGGCAACAGCCTGAGTGAGGTCATTGCAGTGTCAGGGCTGAGGGACAAAAGAGAAATAGAGTTTAGACTTGCAAAGATAAAGGAAACATGATGGTTTAACATTACGGTAACACCAGTTTGAACTGGACTACATACAATGGTATAATAGTGATGTGGTTAAACAAAAGTGCACCACAAACACCCCTTTAAACATCACTTAAAATCAAACTTGATCAGATTACAGAAGCAGGGACGTATACATGTTGAAATTGCGTAAACACACTGTAATGAAAGGACTTTACCTACAAACATACTGTGTGGCACAGAACTACAAAAGCTTCAGTTTAGTTGCAGTTAAAGGGAATCTATCGCATGAATTTAAGGACTATTCCTCGCTTGGTTTGAGGGCAAAATAAAACTGAAATAATCATATTACATTACTGAGTTGGCTTTACTCATTACGTGTCAGTGCTGCCAAAACTGAAAGGAAATAGCCAGTAATTTAGACCAGACGACTCATGAAAGTGTCCCTCTCCACTCCAGGTACATATCATTGCACAATCTAATAGCTTTAAAAATATTAAAACGTGCCTATAAATTGAGATTTTTTACTGACTGTAACAACACCCACGTGGAGCGTGTGTTTATTAACACAGGTGCAATTTCTTGGTTCCAACCGGTGATTCAGCTTTCTTGAGTAATGAAAGGTTGAGAGTCATGATAACAAGAACAGCATGCTCTGTTTCAGGGAAGGCACGTGGTCGGGAAGTGATTGAGGGGAAAAAGAAAGGAAAAAAATGACCAGGAATGAAATAAGATTCAACCAACAGCAAACAGAAAAGACCATCGTCTATGACCCCAAACTGATTTAACTTTTACATCAATAACTCAATATTTAAACTAAATATAAATTAATAGTCTGGCATTACACATTGGTATAATTGCAGAGTGCAAAGATCAGAAATCCATGTCAATAAAAATGTATTTTTAACACTCGTTTGTCTCAGTGAGGGACATGCAGACTTTACAAAATCTCTTTTTTTTCTCAGTTCAGTAGAATGAAAATAATGCAACATCCTGAACTAATGATTAATCATATCTTCAGAACAAAAACAAGATGACAATACAGATGTTTCTAATAAAGGTTTGAGATGCTGAATACCAGAAAGACTTCTCAGAAGTCACACTTAAAAGATAAAAGGGTCATCCTCAAGTCGTCTCTCCTTCCGTCTGCTTCTGTTTCCTGTTTGTTTATTCTGTTTTTATCACTAAGGAATACATGTAAGAGTATTTTAATGATGTAGTTTGTCAACGTGGAAATAAATTGTATATACTTTGTGTACTACTGGGTAGATTAGTAGTATAGTACATCATATCATGTGTTTTTTTAAGTAATTAGTATCTATAAGCGGCAAATACATGTATTTTATGTAAAATGTTAATCTAATAAAAGTATGTAGTAAATGTAGTGGCGTAAAAAGTACAATATTTATCTCTGAGATGTACGTGGAGAAGTAGAAAGTAGCAGAAAATGCATATACTCAAGTAAAGTACCTCAAAATTGTACTTAAGTACTTGAATAAATGTACTCAGTTACTTTCAACCACTGTGTGACAGACATCAGACTGTACTGCTACCTAACTTGTATATAATCAGTATGTTTTATTACAACATCAGTATGTTTTATTACAACACCCTCACTCACAGTGTTTCCCCGCTCGTCTCCGCTGTCGCCCTGTTTAACCGTCTGTCTGGCAGCAGGACAGGCGTCACAGGACCATAAACTGGACTGATGAGCTGAGCAGGAGGACTCTCAGCTGTCTGACAGTACACTACCAGCTCTCTGCTGGACTCCATGTTCATGGTTAAGAACGTACTGTTTGTGATGTGTGACAATGAGGAGAACAGTTCGGTTTTTAACAGATTGTTTTTTTGTCTTCTATTTGGAGGTTAATCATAATTGGAATTGAGAGTTTACATCGAAAACAGCTGCAAAATAAGAGGAGAGAATAAGAGGAGAGAATAGGAGGAGGGAGAGGAGGATGGGGGCTATAAACAGATAGAAAACAGTGAGAGAAAAAAGGAAGAGGGAGGGAGAAATGCATGTCAGCATTCCTGGCAGTAGAGGAGAGCAGACAAGAGGACAAATACTGGAGAGTCTGAACAGCTGTCTGCCACTCCTCCTCCTCCACCGCTCAGATGATTAGAAACATGAATGTTTTCAATAGCTGCACAGAAGATGAATCTGCTGTTTATGGACCACTACTATGTGAACAACAGTGTTTACTGTACAACTACACAAACTATTGACTCAGTTTATACAGTCAGAGCAGCTTTATTGTCTCGGTTCTTCTTAATGTAGATTCATAATCTGCTGATTTGTCAGACAGTTTCTTATAATTTTTTTGTAGGTTGCTGTAATATATGAGGATGATTGAGATTAACTTTTACAGGCAGTTCAAAAAATCTAATTTCTCTGTAAACCTGACATATATTTTGGCACATTGAGACCAGCTGAAGTGTACTGATATTATCCACGTTTACCAGGCTGGTAAAGGCAAAGCTGCACATTAATTTTACCCCTGTGTTGCTGAATAATGCCCTTAGCTGGTGATGGAAAGTACTGTACATAAGTACAATGTTGAGGTACTTGTGCTTTACTTGAGTAGTATATTTTCTGCTACTTTATACTTTTACACCACTACATTTCAGAGGGTCTCATTGTACTTTTTACTCCACCACATTTATCTGACAGCTTTAGTTTATTGCTTACTTCACAGATTAAGATTTTTAGATTATAACAAGGTATCATAAATATGATGGATCACTTTAGAAACAAATATCCAACAATATATAATAATATAATATAAATGTAAATATATAATAGTTCAAATTGGCTCCAACTTGACCAGCTACAACATTAAAATATTACTTAAACTTGAATGCACCAGTAACAATAATCTCTTAATTTAATATATCATTATTTATCACAGACTGGGGCCATTCTGTTGCATAATGATTGCTTTTACTTTTTTGATAATACTTCTGTACTTTTACTTAAGTAAGTTTTTGAATGCAGGACTTTTACTGTGGTGTTGTTACTTTTACTTAAGTAAAGGATCTGAATACTTCTTCCTCCAATGCCTTAAAGTCCTCTATATTATCCAGCAGTCATATTATGCACAATACACAGTGATGTACTTTGTGGTAATTTAGTTCTTACTGGATACTCTGAAGTAAAAGAAGATTCAGTTCTCAACACTAAAGCCATCAGACATATCTCAGCTCTGCACCCTGACATGTGTAGACTTGAAATCAAACCACTGAATAGCAGCTTTCACAGGAAACAATCAAAACTTACCAGAAGATGTAGTGTGAAGTCTTTGGGAGCTGCTGCAGCTGCTGATGTTTGAGTGCGTAGAGAAGAACCCAGTGAAAGCCGTTCCTCCCAACCAGAGAGTCCGGCTGGGAAAAACTGAGAGGAAATGGTAATGAAATCCAATTAGAAACTGGGGAGGGTGGGAGAGGAGGACCTGAGGGTGGAGGAGAGAGAACAGGGAGGTTACAGAGGAAAATATCTGATGTTTATCCAGCACAAATAAAAGAGAAATAATAACCAGCTCTGAAACAACATTACGTAACAGCGTTTGGGAAACTCTCCAAGATGTAACCACAGAGAGTTCAGAGGGCTGTGGTCAGAAAAAAAAGGCAAATGTCACCACAACAAACTGCAGCTGAGAACGAGTTTATAGCACAAAAACACACTCTGCTTCAAAAGACAGAAGAGAAAGAGAAAGAGAGATACATACAGACATAAAGGCAGATAAAGACAAGCACATTTCCTTCTGTGATTTTCTTTATCTGCCTCTGAGATGAGGCAATTTGCTCCATGCAGATAACATAGTCCCACTAATGTCAGTCTGCCTCTCAGGCACGACTCTCTGACAGTAATCCTCTTCTCTCTGTGATCCTTCGGTGGCAGTGTTAAATTGATAAAGCAAGAGCTCTTAATATCCTTTTTGACAAGGAAGCCAAAATTGAGCTGGTTAAATTCAGCAGCTCCCTTGAATTCAGGCCAATGAAAACATGTTTTCACTGTTATTGTGCAGCAGTGACCCCAAATGGACCAGAAACGTGAGAAAAACTGGAGATGGTGGAGGAGAGAACAATCTCTGTGGGAGAAAAAGAGAAAATGGAAAATAAGCAGGATGAAGCCCATTGGAGCAGGACTGTGTTTAGTGTAACACAGGAGGCAGCGATTACGTTCAACCATGAGCCAGGAGGACCAGCGTTTTGCAGGTTTACATGTTCGTTTCTTTTAATTCGGCATAAAATTGACCTATAAACCTGTTTTAGGTTGTATTCAACAATACTTTTTTAGCCATGTTAGCGGCTGTTGGGATGGCAACTTTGTTCTGTCCATCGCTTCAGTCCAGACTGAAATATCTCAGCAACTGTTTGACGGATTGATATGAAATTTTGTACATACAATTGTGGTTCCCAGAGGATGAATTGACTTTGGTGATTCAGTTCTTCTGTTATGGTTGAATGAAAGTACTGTTGTTATTGTCTTAGAGTAAAATGTCATCAGCATACAATTTGAGTTAGATTGCCACATATTTGTGTTTGTGAGACACACATCTGTTATGGTAAAGAAGGCCAAAGTGATACAATTAAAAGTTTTAAATTCAAGGAATATGTTTTTCAATTAATTTGAATAAAGTGGATTATAGTATTTATAATTATTCTGGTAGGTTTATTGGACTTCAACACCATGTGCTGTTTGAATAGCTTGTTGCAGAACGAGGCACAGTAGTTTGCATGTCTCTCTATTCAACTATGGGCAGTATGAGATGTTACGTGGATTTAGGCTACATGAAGCTTGTATTTACATTTCTATGTTTAGTAGATATGTGATCGATTATGTAAACTATAAAAACTGTAAACTATAATAGTCAAAATTTCAGCCTTAGTCACGGGGTGCAACATTTTGCTGGAGGGACGGATTTGGCTCACAGGCCAACACCACACAGTAAATCATCTTGTCATAATAAATTCAGTCTCTATGGGTTATTGACTCATATTGAGGGAATTCAAATTACATAATTGATTGTGAAAATGTGCACACCCTACAGTTATAAATATATAGAAATATAGAAATAAAAGTATTTTGTGACATGTATGTTCCCACTGAGAACAAAGAGTGAAACTGCTCTGACTGAACACATGGATCTGCTTGGTGTTTTTACACTAAAACGCTGGTTTTATGGGAATGTGATGACGAAGAGGGAGGATGGAGGGGTTGTAGGGTTAAGGGGGAGCTGACTTTCCTTTGAATTTGAGTCACCAGGCTGTTGTGAGGACGGTATCCAGCAGGCAGTGAGCTATAACTGAAGCGAGACTCTTGGAGTTGAGACATGTTTTTAATTAGCAGCGCCAGAATCAGCACATTCTGGGCGTCCTAATTTCCTGTAATAGCCCATAAACTGCTGCTTGGAGGATTTACTGTTAATTTAGACCACGTGGCAAACTTACAATTTTAATGAATTTCTAGTGGGTGGCGCTGGTGAAGTTGGAGCAAACGTGTGACTGGCTTTTAGTTTTGGTTTGAACTCAGAAACAGTCACAGTAAAAACAACGACATGACTTAACTCACAAAGCTGTGAACACAGATGCTGTTAAAAAAGACTGTAGTGTGATGATGCACTTAATTCCCAAAACATCTGTTCTGGGATGGAGAAAAAGCTCAGTTTTGCCCACACATAACTAACTCTGCTGACTAAACGAATTTTATATATAATATAAAATGCCACAAAAGTTAAAAAAAAAAATATGAATGAAATGTGACAAGAAACAAGTCTGTAATTATTAAGTTAATCTGATCTGATGTCATAACTGTTATGGTGTAGAAGGTAGACCCAAACTCACAGATAAGATGAATAGAGGCCTGAAGCATTAACTACCAGCCTGATCTCATTCCCAGGGCTTCAAATACCGACACTTTCTCACGGCTGTCTGCGTTAAATACTGACGCACAAGGCACCCACTCAATATTGAACGCTCAGGGAAATTGCTGTGGTGACGTAGTTTAAAGAGCGAAAGAGACACACCATGCGGGCGGGACGGTTGGTGAATGGGTCCAACAAACACAAGACTTTCATTCAGGAGACCGCTGTTCATGTCCCATGCATTAAGTTTCACTTTCACGTTTACAATCAGTTGTTCGTTCATGTCCCGTATTCACACCGTTCCGTTTAATTTTCACTTCACAAAAGTAGTAATTTTAAGCCCAACCATGTTGCTTTTTTCCTAAACCTAACTAAGTGGTTTATTTGCTTAAAACTGAGCAAGTGGTTTAATTAACAACATTAATAGGGTGACCAGATGGGCCACTTTACGAGGGACTGCACAGCATTTTTATCCCTTGTCCCACGTTCCACATATTGAGACGATGTCACACATTTTCATTGGCTCTAGTTTTCAAGAGTCAAACCACTGCAGGACAGACGCTTTTCTAAAATGGCCTTTATCCAACAGCTGGGAAGGCTGTCATCACGCGGCTAAGTTTACTGTCAAACTGCACACACAGGATTCAAGTGCAGGTTAACATCTCACCGTCTTTGCTACGCTATGCCCTACGGAGAAAATTGCGAGTCACCGCAGTCACAATGTATGCAGATTTATGTGGAATATGATGGAAACTACCACAAAGAAAAGGAAGAGCAGCTGCAACAAAGAATGTGAAACTACTTATAAGTATTTATAAGCCGGTGGAAGGCGATTCTCAGAGTTTTTTGTGAAATTTACCAGTTATTTTTCAATTTCACACGAGGGGGAATACGACATGAAGCGACACAGTTCATGTGAGTCTCACAAGAATGGAGATGTGCCGATCTGTGGATGCATTCGGGCAAAGCATAGAGATGTTACAAGATAAGGGGCAGAATAGAAATGTTTATTATTTAAAGCTGAAGTAGGCGAGATTGGAGAAAATATGATTAAAAAAAGCTATTTTTATAAAACGATCGCTATATGGTGACAGTAGTACATGAAACAGGTAACCTGAAAAAAATCATGTGCCTCTGTGTCCTCCGGTGCTCCTAACGGCATCTGCAAGATTTCACAGACCGGTGGAAAACAAGCAGTAAGAGCTGACCTGAGGTCCGCTGTCCAGCTGCCGTCTATGAGAGCCGGCTGTCAATCACTCCCAAACTCCGACCAAACGGTCAAACTAGGCAGTGCTGATCAAATATGAATCAATATTATGTTACGTTAATGCCTATTTCTCTCCTCAAATGTTTTCAGAATCATCTTGTAGTGTACTGTTTAGCTGTAAAATGAGAAAGTTTGTGACGCCGCTGCCATTGTGAAATCTGGTGAAGGAACGCCAAGTACCGGTCACATGACCGGAGCACAGCCAGTAGGAACGCTCTCTCAATGAAATGACCTGTGATTGGTCAAAGTCTAGATTCTCTAAAGCCTGAAATCAGAGCCATGAGTAGGAGCAGAAGTCTAGTTATCTCTCAGAACACTTGAATTACAATATGCTGAAAGGTTATTGTGGAGTTTTTGCCCAATGATGCCAAAAATATTCTGCCTACTGCCACTTTAAGTTAGATAGACATTATATCAAAACTGTAGACTACCTCTCAGCCTTGTTGACGTGTCCCACATTGTCCCACACAAACATATTCTTTGTCCCACATTTGGTTTGTTTGAATTTGGTCACCCTAAACAATAAGCAGGTGTTTACGGCGAGGGGTCTGACAAAGCGTCAGTATATGAGGAGTTGGTATGAGAACATGTTGCAAACAACGATCCGGCGAGGACTGGAGGGAAAGCCACGGTTGACATCCGGTAGAGTTGATGAGTGGATTGCTGACAGGTGTGTGCAGAGCAGGGAGCCGGAGAGGTGACCAGCTGATTGATGGCAGCTGTGCAGGTAGAGTGAGACTCTCTCACACAGAGACAAACGGGGAACACAAGAGAGGAGACAAAAGAGACAAGCCGGACACAGCCACAGCAATAACATTGTTCATAAAAACTCAGTAATAAATTAAATATATTTAAATACAGCAGCTTGTTTTGCAAAATGGTTAATATGTAATTTGTGGTCAAGACTAAAACATGGAAAACTGGTATGGTGAGGTTCAAGGTTCATTCTTGACCTTTACCTGGAAACAGCAGTTGAGAAAAGACCACAAGGTCAATGAAGTAGCTGCTCCCGAGCTTTCGATCCTATCACAGGATCTTCATCAGCAGATGCATTTTCCATTCCTTCAAATCTCCTTTTTTTTCCTAAAAGCACTTTAAGGACCTCTCGCCCACGTTGTCTTAAAATCATCTGCTGATGAAGATCATGTGATGTGATCGAAACCTCCAGAAGAGCGACAAAGTATTCCTCTTTGTGAGATTATTTTTCTAAACTACTGGTATGTTCCTTTAAAGGTGCTATTGATAACTCTGATAACATTCAGCCATTAGATGACGCATTCTCCCTCCCCCGTTCTATCGCATTTACTTCACAACAAGTCGTTGCCAGGCACTTACCGTCAATCTCAGCCATTTATCCATTTTTTCCACACTAACTGACGACCCAGAGATACCGCGTGATACCAACGTCTTCTTACTATTGGCTCACAAGCCTTGTTAGAAGTGTGAACTGAAGGTCAGATATCTTCCACAGAGATAAACAAAACATTCATTTTGGGCACGCCAACATTTTTTAAATGATTAATTCACAATTTATTTTTCAGGAAAAGCCATACTTTCATTCTCACCTTTCTATTATTATTTTATTTTTTAATATTTGTCTACATAAAAATGTTATCAATATGTGACAATATGTTTTTTACAAATTCAGTAAACGAGGCAAGAGACTAAAAAGAGTAAAGGAGACATGTTTATTATTTAAACTATCACTTAAATAAAAAAGTGCATAGAAAATAAACATGATTAGAAACTTTTCTTTTTACACTTATGTACAACTTTGTTTCCTAATTATACATTCAACCAAGTAGTTTGTGGTCTATTTTCACTGTGGTGGTTTTCCTTCATTTCATTGATGTGTATTGAAAGAACACTGTTTAAAACGGGAGAAAATATGACTGTTGAACTCATGAATACCGTTATTACAGAGAGCAGGAGGAATATTGATAAGACAAAGGTATATTCAAGGCATAAGAAACAAGCCTGTTCATGATCCATGATCCCTCTTTTTTTTTTTTTTTGCACGTCCTACCGTCCGCCTCCCCTCTGTGACACCACATCCCATCCTAGGCTGATAACTTCTATACACAAGAAACAATTAGAAAATTACAAATACATGTTACGTACTCGTCCGACCTCTCCCAAACCTTGACTTGTAAAAGAACAAATTCAGGGTGGATGTTGCACAAAATAAATAAATTAAATGTTTTCAACATCAGCATTATCTCAGCATTATGACTTTCTATAAAAAAAAACAAACAGTACATGATAAGTACAACCAAAGCTTCGGAGGAGAGAGAGGTGGTCCGGGAGACATGAGAGATTTTCCAAAATGGGATCTTTAAAACTCCTGGTCAGTCTCCACAAACCAAACTCTTAATTTATACCACATCAAGTAAGCCGTCTAAAAAAAAAAAAAAGTCCCTGTTAAAACGTACAAAGAAAAAACAGAAAAACATTCACTACAACAACCAGGGGGAGGGGGTAAAAACAAAACATAATGGCTGACCTCAAGAAGTTCACAACCACATTAATACAGTTACATTTCTCATCACATAAAAACCGTTTCCTGTCCAGAAAGAAAAAAGAAAAAAACTGCAGTGAATCCTCGCTGACGGAGGAACACTCACAGGCACAGCAAAACTGGTACTGGATATCAATATACAAAAGAATGATGCACGTTAGTTTCATCTGATAGTACTGTAACACAAAACCATTATAGAGTACATTGAAACATTGCTATTAACCATTATAAATCTGCTGTTTTGCTACTGTAACTAAGTTTGTCTGTCCATTCCATATATTGTATAGATACTAAAGTACAAGAAATCACTATGCATGTTTCCGTATAATATTGTTATGTATTTATACTATAATTACAGATAATGACGGAGAAGGGCCACTGGTGTGGCGTGGTAAAATGAAGTCCAAAGAAACAACACAGACCATTTCCTTATTGTATATATATATGCCGTTTAAACAGTGAAATAAATGACTTATTGTTTCACTGAAAATTCAGAAGTGGATCTCAAGGAGTGAGAGCCGGAGACAGAGCCCTTTGGCACCGGTAAACGTGTCATCACCGATGCTAGCGAGAAGTGTTGAGCTAACCCAGTAAGAACCAGTTGTCCTACAGACAGAAATGCCGCTGCTGTTCACACTTCAGTATTATTCCCAGTGCTGAAATGAAAACTGCTGCCCAGTTTGAGGTCGTATCCACACATCTACCAGGGTTGTCGACACAAGAACTGAAAACAAACGTAGCTGACAAAGTATCGTCGCGCGCCACATGGTGACGTGGAGGAGGAATATACATTCATTGTTGACCTTAGCAGCTGAACCCAGCGAGCCCAACGTAGGTGCAATTGTACAACCGCGAGGCTGGCCTGTCAGTCAGGGTCGGGCTGATCTTGGGCCCCTAAATGGAAAAGCGCAGCCGAGGGTTTGTACACACTGCACCTTCAGGAAGGAAAGGGCTGCTGGCGTGGTCCCTGCCTTCACTTTGTTGCAGAAAAAAAAAAAAGAGTCAAGTGCACTTTGCTAGAGACTCAAACGCCACTTTCAGGAGTCATCGATGACCGAACTCGGTTTTTATATATCAGGGCCTTGATGCACAACGTATTCTATCTGTGCTTGTGGTTTCAGCATTGTGGAGTTGCATTGTCTGTCTGGAGAAAGGGTTTTTCCTATGTCTATTCAGTGCCTGTGTCACAGCTAAAGTGCAAACCATGCGCGGGTCGTATATTTGTTTCAGTTCACAACAACGTGGAGCGACTGCTAACGGCCTTTAGGTGATAACGAAGTGAACGGCGGACAACAATAAATTAATTTAAGGGACAAAAACAAAGTCATTTGACTTTAATCGCATAGTGGAACCAGTCAGTCTAAAAACAGTCTAATCAGATATTCGGTCCAGGATGTGAAGGCTTAAGAACGAAGAGGCATGCTCATTTATAACTAAGGCAAACCATGAGGAGACTGAATGAGAGAATAGTGATTTTGTAAATGCTGGTGATGAGTGGTCACCAGGACGAAGTGGTTTCTTTAATAAACGGATCGTCTCAACGGGGGGTGTGATGAATGCTGTTGGTAGCATTAAAATAAAAAGGCACCTCTTTATTTGAAGTCTGCAGAGGGACAAAACTGTTTGATGGGACTCTTGCCTGTCGACCAAGGGTTGATTAGCGACAAGAAAAATCTTGTTTCGTTAAGACCGCCTGTAAGTGGACTTGGTTTCTCGGTGTGGTGTGGTGTGGAGACAATAAGGCTGGAGAGAGGAGATATCTGCTATGGATCAACAATCTGAACTCTCTCAAGTGCATAATAATAGTTCACATGACTGCCATACTGCCAGCTAGAACTGGAAAACAAAAAAACGTCAGCTCTGAACAAACGTCCCCGGGATAGATAAAAGAGCTACTGGTGGACTGAACTCAACGGGACCAAGCCACAGACCAGTGTCAGTCTTTGGAATCAAAGAAAACATTCAGGCTACAAATTAAAAAAAATTACAACAAAAAACAACTTTGAAAAGGCAGCGGAATACAAAACATAGAGACCAAGAATTAGTGTTTGTAAACCTCTATTTCCTACAAAAATGGCAATAAAATAAATACGATTTTTTAAAAATATAAATACCATCATTAAGTGCTATTCACTAGTGAGTGCTTTGTAAGTCCTCTTGTAGAAAAATATACAGTATTTACATTTGTTTTTTTAAAAGCAAGCATGATATTTCCCTGTCCATAATAAAAAAGATAACAGACTTTAAAAGACTTAATACAAATAAAAAAAACATTTTCCATAGTAATGGTTTATCACAACAGGCCAAGAAGAAAACCAGCCGTGTGAAAATTCAATTCAAGGGCGTGATGTTTGGTTCTCTCTGCTGCTGTAATTTGGAACGTGATTTCAAAAGTCAGAGCTTATATAATTAATTACCAAAAACAGGTTTGATAATAACAGCGTGCACTCGTCTGTATGTTTCTGTGAGATCCACGGCTGGTTCTGGATCACAGCTCCAAAAAAATCAATTATAAATATGTCTACTAAAGCACATCAGTAGGGTTCTCCAGTCCCTTGGCTGTCAGTCCACCAGAATCTCTAGCTGCCTCGCTCTGTCAGGCCAGAGGCGTAATCCCATCAATAACACGTCTACGTAGCTACCAAGCTGTCAGACTAAAAGTCAATTTAAGTACAACGGATGGTATCGACCTCAGATATCACCCTTTACACAAAACGGCCAAACATAACCTTAAACAAATCTACATTTCTACCTCCTTGTCTCGTTTCTCTCTCTTCCTTTCTGTGGCCACTGCTCCCCCTAGTGTCCCCACCTGCACAGCTCTGATCAGGCTGCTTTTTCCCAAGCAGCTCCTATTTACAGTGTTAAATGTACACACCGCCTGGTTAGGGGGAGTAAATCATGACGGCTCTGAAGGCATCAGGGCACATTCAGACAGGGAGATGTGCATCAATAACAGCTGACACTGAGATTTATCAAAAAACAAACAAAAAAAAAAAGAAATTCTAACAAATTTCTAATTTTTCTTTCTAGTAAAATTACTGTTCCAAGTCCCTTCAACAAATTGCACTTTGGTGTAAAATGGAACCAATTGTTTTTCACATCTCAGCATTAGTGGACCATAACACATTTCTAGAAAATTAAGGAGGATGGGCCGATGTAAAAAAAAAAAAAATGATGAAGGGGTAACTTTATCATCCAAATGTAAATTAAAGTTAATATTGCAATGCTGTGAAGGCTCGAACCGTTTCATAACTCACCTCTGAAGGTGAAACTTCCCGTGCCAAATGTAAATGAGACAAAAGGAGGCACAATATGTTGGAATTTCTACAAGTGGCCCCTTCCTCCATGTACAGTACGACCCACGGGCCGCTGCCTCGGCTGTGTTCTGCCAACACCAGCGGCAGAAACACTCACAGAGCTCGGGCCCTGTCGGCAGCGGCCCTACGTGGGCCGGACCCAGGAAATCGGCATGAAGCCAGTGCCACGGGACCTCAGAACATCGTGGCACTGCTGCTCAACAGACTCTCAGTCCTCTTTAAACTGTTTAGAGATCAGTTGAGGAACTTGCGACACTTCTTTGCGCCGCAGTTGCAGGGCAGCTTGTTGCTGGCGTCCTCAATAGGGAACTTGTAGTCGTAGGTGAGCTCCTCTCCGCAGTAGATGCGCCGAGAGGCAAAGATGACGATGTGCTTCTGGCTGTCCACGGTGATGACCCGAGAGTAGCAGTTGGGCTCGCAGGAGTGGTTGATGAAGCGGGCGGCGTTACCGTGCACCGTGGCATCTACCACCTCATAGTCATCGATGCGAAACATGTAACAGCCAATCCCCTTTGAGAAAAGAAAAGACAGAGGTTTTTTATGTTTGTTATGTTATGCTCCCAATACTTCAAACTCAAAGTTCATTCCCAAGACCTCACCTTTCCATCGTAATATTTCTCCCGTTTGTCAGTGAGCACAGAGCGAATGACATTTCCAGAGTATTCAATGAGCATCTCCCCCGCATCGATGGTTTTCTTGCAGAACAGACCTCGGCCGTGAATGGGAGACCTGCAGATGGAAGTGAATCACAGTAATGGTTTTAGCCTGCTGCATATGTAGATGTTGATTTTAAACCCTTGTGTTTTGGCCCCATGAAATGAAAAATACATTTTCCCAGTTTTAATCCTGTGTTAATTGTTCATTTATCTCTTGTTATATGCCAAATATATGTAAAAAGAAGAGAAAAAGAAAGAAACGTTGCTGATTTTCAGCCGATTTTGTGTCACTGCAGTACATGTAGATAAACGTCCGCCGGATGACACTAAGCGATCAGAAAACTTTTGCCAAACTTTTGTGAGCGGGGGGGCTCCGGGCGCCATTCATCTGCATGTACTGCCCGCACTGCAGTGACACAGAGCTGGTTGAAAATCAGCAAAGTTTCCCCAAAGTGCACAGTTGATTTTGACAAACAATAAATTGTTGTCATGAATAGGAATAAAAGTGATTAAACTTTCAAAGATTTAACTTGATCGCTGAGAACCGCAACAGATCTCAATTTTATAAACGACCAAGGTAGTTGTGACTGGTGTCAGTGAGCAGAAAAAAATCCAACGGCTAAAGTCACAAAGTATTTTATTTAGCTCTTGTGCAGCTTTTCATCAACCTAAATGTAAATAATTGATGAATGATTGACAGTTTAAGCAACACTGATCTAACCTGTAGACTCCAACCGTTTCCTTAGAGGTGGCCTTGAGCTGTTTGAATCTCACAGCCAGCGGAAGCTCCATGGAGGCACGCCTGCAACAACAGCAAAGACGAAATGATATTTTAGAACGGTTACCTCTATCAATTTCAGATAATAAGATCAGATAAGATCAGATAAGATGAACCTTCATTGATCCTCAGGGGGGACATTCAGGTGTTGCAGCAGCACAAAGACAGATCGTATTTACTGTGAATAATTATCAAGGATTTTGTTGCCGCTGTAACTGACCTGGCAGTCCTGAGCTGCCCTTCGTCCTCATCGTCTTCTTGCGGCCTGTACTCAGGAGGCTGGCGGTGTTTTGAGGCCAAGAAATTGAACATGTCAAATACAGACCTCCTGGAAGGCAAACAGATGCGTCAGAAACACAAACGCACAAGATTCACAACAGGTTTGGTTACAAGTTTGATTAAAACCAATTTTCTAATAAGGAGCATTAAAGTCAGGAAGAGGGTTCCTTATCTTATTGTCCAATTAATTATTATGTGTGTGCATGGATCCTTTCCTAACCTGTGGTGGATCTCTGCTCGAGCCGACCCGTGGGGGTTGATGGGAGGTTCGTCGGTTTCCTCTGGTTTATGGAAGCGGAACCGGTAGCTCCGACAGTGTCTGGAGCCGTAAAGCTGCTCGAGCAGGAAGACCACCGCCTCGTGGACGACTCCCAGCATCCTCAGTCCATTCACACCTGGGAGGAGCAAACAAAACGCATCCCCGATGAATCATTCGCATACACAACAACATATCTATTCTTCTTTGTTTTGTGGTGTAGTCACGAGCGATGCCTCACCTTCAAAGGAGAGCTCTTTGAGTCGTGCGTTGGAGCGAGCTTCCTGCACCTTGTCAGTCAGGGATTTCCAAGCCTCTGTAAAGGGACAGGCAGTTAAATCATCTTAATATGAATGTATGTGAAATGTAACCTTTTATATACATGATCATTTTGATTTATTAGCTTTGAAATGTAGTCTAAACGCTTAGCAACAAAGAGGACATTGTTTCTTTGTGACTGCAAACAGCGCTGTGCATTATATTATGGGCAACAAGCCACTCATTATAGCTCTCTAAACTTTAAAACACACATTATATGACTTTTCGCCAAAGGCATATTGGCACAGAAGCATAAATATAACACATGTAGTAAAGGTGAGGTCATTTTCTCTCACCTTCGATACTCTCACAGCGGATGTGGAAGCCGTCCTCGCTGCAGATTTCAAAGATGATGCCCTTCTTGGGTTTGCTATCGAGGCCGGTATCCCTGCTGTTGCCGTCTTGGTCGGGCGGTGATGATACAGGAAGAGACCCCGCTCCGCCAGCTGCAGATGGTTTGTCTTTCCCCACTACTTTCCCCGGTAACACAGGACCTTCAGATGTCTTCTTTTTACCGAGCACACTGGAAAAGATTTGAGGCATTGAAGCGTTAGAACTCTTTTATATATATTCAGTATGAAAATGAGCACCGAGCGCGGATGACTCCGTACCTCTTGTTGGTCGCCTTGTCTGCGGGCTTGCCCGTGTCCATGGGTTCAGGGGAGCTCAGCTCTTTGGAACTGCTTGCAAAGACGATGACAGAGGTTCAAAATATATTTTTTGCAAAGTACTTTAGGGAACATTTGGTAGTTACAGACTCAGTCAAGGTGAGATATTTATAGTACACAGCAACTGAAAACGTCTTTTTCTACAAATACTCTGTTATAGAGAAGCATCAAAAGAATAAAGCATACACTCACAATCCCATTCTGACATTCACAAGTAATAAATAATGTAGTTATGTTAAAATGATAGTAGAAGAACACAACAAGAAGGTTGTATCTGTTTCTTTCCATGTTGTGAAGACATTAAAAAAAAACTTTTACTGAAAAACAAAACAAGAAAAATCTGTTATAATTATTCTCAATGTCACATTCATTATGCAGAACACATTTGAGAAGGTTATTGCTGACTCTTCCCATTTATTCATGTAAATATGTATAAAAACGAATACATCTCAAGCAGCAAGTCTCACCTTGGGTTTGAGTGATGTCGTCCTGTGGCGTTGCTGTGATGCTCCTCCGCCTGAGAGGCCTTGAGCTTCTTCACGCTGGTTATGTCTGAGCTCTGCCTGCTCCTCTTTGTTTTCTGTTTGCCTCGTTCTGCTCCTGAAGAGGTGGTGGAGTTAGGCGGTCTTTGCTCTGATGATCTGGAGATGGGAGTTGTTCTACTGCTTTGGGAGTGTGCGGAGGTTCGTGTTTGGGCGAACACTCCAACAACGCGTCCCTTGGCGGGGCTTAGAGAGGCTAAAGTAACAGTGGTGTTTGGACTGGAGTCCATAGTGTGGGCTCTGTTGATAGGCTGGTGTTGTAGGTGGACATTAGTAACTTCTGTCTCTCCTTGCTGGTTGACAGCCATGCTGATGGTCTGCTGGGAGGGCAGGACGCAGATGCTGCTGGCTATAGATGTCTGCACAGAGGAGCTGAGCTGTGACATCAGAGGAGCTCCCGCTGATTGAAGGACCATCGGCTGATCTGACAGGCCCAAGCCGTGTGGACCTGCTTTGAACAGGAGGTTGCTAATTGACCCTGTGATCTCAGCAGAGCCGAGGACGGGGGTGGAGAGGGAGACTGATCCTGGTGCAAGAAGGCCAGCGGCGCCACTAGAGGCCACAGACACAACATTCAGCACTGACTGACTGGGGTTGAGACCAGAGACTGTGCACGGTATAAGGTGAGTGGAGGAGTCGTGGCCAAGGAGACCAGGCTGGGCGGTACCGGAAATCCTCTGCTGAAGGAGGGTCGTGGGATCCAAGTACATAACCCCACCCGGTTTTGGTCTCTTGATAATATTTGGGACCTTGCGCTGAGAAGTGGAGAGAGTGTTTAACTCGACCAAGCTACCAGGTTGACCGGAGATGCTAGCAGTAATCTGAGGGGAAGTCAGGTTGATGAGGGTCATGTTGGGAGGGCCCACTTCCGACGGGGCCAGAGTAGGCTGGCTACGGGAGCGGGCCAGCTTTTTGCCCTTTCTTGGCTGAAGACGAGAGATGGGCCTCTTCTTGCCGTGAGCAGAGGCGAGTACAGTCTGGGAAGAAGCGAGGGACGAGGGAGTAGACACTATGGCAACGCCGGGACCCAGCTCGCGCGGCCGACCGGCCTCTGAGACCAGAATCTGGGACTGGTCGTGGGGCAGCCCGATGAGAAGCCCCGAGGTGGTGCTGGGGATTCCCGTCTGGAAGCTCGCCTGTGTGGCTCCTGTGAAGGTGTGAATCTGGGAGGTGTGAGCCATGGTGCCCAGGACTTTGCCACCAGCAGGAAATATTGGCTGGGCTGTGGATAAAGCCGTGTTCAACCCTGTGGTGAGCGTCATAGAGCTCAGCACTGCTGAGGAGGTGGGATCCATCACTCCTGTGGCAGTAATCTTTTGGGCGACACCATTAGGGACGGTCTGGAGAACGTAGAGAGGCTGGAACTGCTGATTGACCACAATGAGCTTGTCAGGACCAGGTTTGATGACTGCCGGGCTGGAGACCTGAGCCTGGGATGGTCCTGGACAGGGAACTGGACTGGGGCTGCCTGCGGCTGCAGCTGATGCCGGGAGGTACTTCTGACCCTGAAGAGGAAGGGAGGGTGAACTTGGCAAACCAGGGGTACCAGAACTCCTGGCAACATCCTGGTTACCCGGAGGTTCAACCACCTGGCCAATGGCAGGGCTGGGAATAAACTGCTCAGGAGTCATGTGACCCTCATTGACCTGTGTGTCCCTGTTTCCCAAAGTTGTAGCGTCATGCTGATTCTCCGACGGTGACACACCTGGCCCTGCTCTTTTCTTGTCCCCAGTCTTTGTCTCCGGGTCAGAGGTCAAGCCCAGCATGGTGCGGTCTGAGGTATCAGAGATGAGACTCCCAGCAGTGTGATTCTGACTGGTGTTGACAGAAGGGCTGCGTGTGGTCAGGACAGAGAGGTCAGAAGGCAGCTCCAATGGAAGATACGGCTCCTCTACAGATATGGAGCTATTCACACTACTCTCCACCACACCTCCACTCTCAGCGCTGGGCAGCTGCTGGGAAAAGTCATCAAACAGGATGTCTTTGGGCCGGTTGACATCCACTCCGACGTAGCTCTCATCCAGGAGCAGCTCCGAGGAGGACGGCTCAGACTGCTGACCCAGAGCCTGCATCGACATAGAAGGTGTGTTGAGGACAAACTCCATGATATCTGACGGCAAAATGTTACCGCAGTCATCACTGTTGTTGTTGTCGGAATCTGATTTAAGCAGGTCCGTGCTGAGGGACAGTTGGGCCTCGAGAGGATCCTGACCCTGACTCTGTGGCTGGGACTTGACCCCACCTCCTAGAGGAAGACTGTTTTCTTTCTGGTTCTTTCTGCCTTCCCGCGTGTTGTGGCTTACGGCTCCGCCGCTGTTGTCGGCCTCCTTGCTCGAGTCGTGGGAGTCGGGTTTCTCAGCGTGCCTTTCTCTGCCCCGTCTCTTAGGAGTGCTCTTCTGTGGCGTGGAAGAGGAGGTGGCTGTGGTGGTGGTGGTGCTGGTGCTGGTGGTGCAGACGCTGGTGTCGCTCTCTGAGCCATCATCGACGCCATCGAGCTGGCCGATACGCTGCTTGCCTAAAGTCCTGTCAAACACAGCAAAGACAATATGTTGGATTATCAACAGAAAATAATAAGAAATAAATTATTCTTTATCAAAATAATTGTGTGTACTTACAGAGCACTCAGCATGTCCTCTTCAGCTTTTCCTTGAGCCCTCTGTTGTTGCTGTTCCTCGTCTTTTAGAAAGCGCTGAAGCTGGGATCCCCTTCCCAGACACTGGTCTATCCCCTCTATAGATGGTAGGCCCTCGCCAGGGTTGATTATTGTTCGGGTGAAGTTGTAGTAGTACGGGTCTTTACCCCTCTGTTTCATTCCGCTGTCATCATCCTCTCCACTGTCCCCTGACGAAGAGGAGGTGCTCATATCATCTGCTCCGTCCACTTGCCCCTCGGCTGACTTCTTGCGGCCGCCGGTCCTCCTCTTAACCACGGCCCCAGCTCCGTCCCCGCTGCCATAGAAGGGAAGGTCCTCTTCGCCGTACGAGCGAACCCCGTAGAAAGGCGTGAGGCCGAAGAACATGTTGGAGCGCGCGCGGGCACTGCGTCGAGGGTAGCGCCGCTTGGCCGACCCCGACCCGTCACTGTCATCCTCGTGATGTTTATCATCCATGCCTCTGTCGTGGTCGTCTTCTGGGCCGTCGCCCTCGTCCTCGGTGCCTTGCGTGAGGAGGCCGTGGTGTTCTCGGAGCTCGCTGCGGGAGCGCTCCTTGCGCAAATCCTCTTCCTCTGTCGGAGTCTGGGTGTCAGATTCAGAACTGTCACTGCTGCTGGCAGAGGGTGAGGAGAAAAGAGCAGAGCGGGCAGAGCGACGGGTCCCCTGGCCGGCAGGAGAGACAGTGGAGGTAGTGGTCGTGGGACAGGAGGAAGGAATACTACCAACAGTGCTGGTCCCATTAGGGTCGGTTTTAATATCAGTCTTTAGCGGAGTTACAGTCGGGGGTTTGACTGGTCTCCTTTTCTCTCTTGAGGACAACGGCAGCTGGTTAGCTGTTGGTTTGGTTTGAGGCTGAGAAGAAGTCTTCACTCCTTTCTCTGGAGCTAAACCGCCCGGCTGCAGCTGCTGTAAGTTGTCCAGACTGGAGCTGTTCTTCCTCTCAGGACAGGAGTAATTCTCTCTGCTCTTTGAGGATGACCTGTCCCCTCCCTGGTTCTCGAGCTTCTCCCCCTGAGCCTTCCCGTGGGCTTTGGTGCTGTTTCCAAGCACTGGAGCTTTGCTATTGCTGCTGTTGTGAGAGCTGGGGTTCGTAGCATGTGCGTTGGTGCTGCCAGTAGCTTTCGTATTATTGTTGAGAAGGGGGATTTTGTTGCTGCTGTTGCTGTTTTGGAGAGTCTTTTCTCTCTCACGGTCTTTGGACACCTCTCTGCTGCCTGCTGTCTTAACTTTGGGGTGTTTGTCTTTGGCAGCTGAGGCTGCAGCTGGGGAGGCCAGGTGCACGGAGCCTCGCTTGACAACATCATCCTCTGCTGGTGTCCGTGACGGCCACGCAGGTTTCATAGCTGCTGCTGTTGCCGTGGTCGGACCTGATGAGTAATCATTTGATTTCCGTGAATTGGACTTCTGAAATGAAGACTGTGGGGAGGCAGATTTCCCAACAACGGAGTCCTTATGGAGTGAAGCTGGCATTAAATTCCCATTGCCACTACTACTCTCCTTCCCTGAGCTGGCCTTGTCCTTAGACTGGGTGATGTTGGAGGTGGGGGTGGCCCGGTGACGAGGCAATAAACTCGCAGAAACGTCCTGGTCTTTGTTTCGTGCGTCCCCTCCGTGTTTCCCTTGCTTGTCTGTCTGCTTGGTGCTGCCACCTCTCTGCTGACCAGAGAGAGCGGCAGTGCCCACCGGAGGGGAGGACTGGCCTGAGCCTGCAGGTGCCAGTCTGGGGCTCTTACTCTCACCTCCAGCCTGTTTGGACTGACTGCTAGGGTTACTATCTTTCCCTGAGCCAGAGTCTTTGTTTTTCTCTGTGCTTCTATAACTAGAGTCTCTAGAGGGAGGTCTACCCTTGTCAGAGTCTCTGCTAGACGGTCTGTCTTTACCTTGGCCTGAGTCTTTTCCTGTTTCCCTGCTATATTGTCGATGCTTCTCAGAGTCCCTTAGCCCAGCATCTCTGTTGAGAGACCTAGCTTTATCCATATCCTTATAGCTGGCATCTCTAGAGGATGATTTGCTTTTATCTGTTTCTCTATTGCTTGAATCTCTGCTCGCCTGTCTGCCCTTCTCAGAGTCTCTGTTTACTTGTCTCCCCTTATCTGAATCTCTTAAGGGATCTCTACTGGGAGGTCGTCCCCTCTCCGATTCTTTCACACCTGAGTCTTTACTCAACGGCCTCCTCTTTTCTGGCTCTTTGGCTGATATTTCGCCCTTGTCAGAGTCTTTTTGCCCAAGTTCTCTGGATGATCTATTCTTGTCAGAATCCTTAGAAGCTTGGTCTTGACTCGACACCCTCCCCTTGTCAGCATCTCTCAACCCTTGGTCTCTTAATGGCTGCTGTCTGTTTCTGTCTGTGGAGAACAGTCTGCCTCTCTCATCATCTCTCTGGACCGGACTCTTTGCTGAGTCTTTGCTAGGGTGTTTGGACCTTTCGGGGTCTCTGGCAGGGGAGGGGATGAGGGGAGGGGGTGAGGTAAGGGGTCGTGACACAAACGGAGGTGGGGAGGTCAACCCTCTCTGTCTATTCAGCGGGTGGGGAGAAGGAGAGAGAGAAGGGGAGCTGTGCCGACGTGAGTCGATATTACGCATGCCGGGGTTCACCAGGGAGTCTCCTACTGTCACAATCTCATGGCTTTGGGGCTGAGAGGCTCCTCCTACAAAATAAAAGAAATGGAAATTAAAATAGAGACTACTCTGTCGACAATTTAAATTAAATTCTACAATCGAATACCAAACATATCTATGATTCTTTCAAATAAATGTTCTAAATCAAAAAGAGGAATGCATAGTTATACCTGGAGAGGGCATGGGCCTGGGGCCTAGTGAGCGCTGACAAGGGGGGTAGCTGGGGTGTCGGTTCCTGGTGTAAACCCTGAGCTTAGGGGTGTTGGTAGGGGAAAGGGTGTCAGTGCGCCTCGGGGATTCAAATGGATCTGGAAAGTCTAGATATGAAAGGAGGGGAAATTGACACAAAACACAGTTTAGGCTTGAACACTTTGTAGGTGAAGTTATACAAGTAATAGTATTATTTTCAGTAGTATTGTAATCATGATTATTATTACTGCTTTTCATTTATTATTATTATTTATTTTATTATTCAGTATTTCTTTATTTTCCTTTTTTATGTATTTATTTTTTGAAGAATGTTCTTCTTGTGTCTTTTGACATTCTGTTTGTTTCTGTGTTTATATGGAAAAGAAGCATGGCGATACTATGTTTTGCTATCTTGGAAAAATTATGCTTCACAATAAAAACATTTGAAAAAGACACAAAACACAGTTTTTTGACACTATAACACATTTAAACTATATAAAGTCACTATAGTCCGTAGTTTACCTGCTATGGAAGGTGGGCTGTGTGCTATCGTGCGATTCTCCTCAGGAGCCATCATGTTTTTCAGGTCAGACTCTAACACCGGAGGGTGACAAACTAGGATCCTACAGGTGTACACGCAGCGCTTTCGAGCATCCGAAGTACTCCAGTACACCCTTGAACACCTGCAGAGAAGAGGATTTATTCAGTTTGCAATTTCAATATCATCCGGCAGATGTACTTTAATTGAGAATAATAACGGAGGCACTAAAAATAGCTAGAGAGGACTTTCAGATAAATGAAAAACTCACTGGTATCCCACAGGGAAGAGCTTGCGTTTGCAGTCTGAGAGTTCAGTCAGTATCCCCAAACAATCGATGGTCATGGAGCCTGCAACGATGGCGTTTAAATCAGCATTCAAGAGACACTGGGAGACATTATCCACCAACATTTATCAGCGACCGACCTACCTATCCTCATGTGGACGTTTTCAGGCTCCAGTCCTGCCAACCACTTCCTCCTGAGACGAATACCCTCCAGGTCCACCAGGATCCTGCGGGTCACCTCAAACCCAGACACCACCTGGAGAAGAAAAAACCCAAACATAGGAATGTTGAAGAGAAAAAAAGATTGCCATTTAAATGTATTAATGAGCTTTTTGATTATAAAGTAAATAATTAAATGTTCTTACTTCTCCCTTGATGAGGTCCCTGTGCTTTGGACAATAGACTTTCTTGTCCTCCAGGAAGACGCAGTGGCACTGGCGGGCGCACATGAAGTGGTAGTTGCTGGTGCAAGAAGTGAGGCAGCAGCCAACTGTGGCCCCCGGCTTTTGACACTTCTCACAGCGCTGAATAAAAAGCACAAAACGTTTCAAATGTCCAATAAGTAAACACTGAAAATAGAGTGGGAACCTGTGATGGACGAGGTATCTTACCAGCTGTTTTCCCCTGAGAACAGCCATGTGAACATTCTTCAGAGAGCCGTCGTCGTCTTCAAACACCTCGGCGGACCACAGGGCACAGTTCACATGGGTCCACTCGTTCTGACCGATGTACAGCAGCCTGCCACCCTCCTGAAACAAACAGCCGTGTCACAAGACACTCAAAGTACTTCTTATGTGTGTTAAAGAAAGTCCAAGCAGTTTCCTGACTCACATTGGTGTTCTCGTCTCCATACTTCAGACACAGAACACATTGCCTGTTATCACTAACGCCTGGCGGAGGAGGGAGCTCTGGGCTGTCTTCACGATCTGAAGAGAAGAAGTTATAGGAAAACCCGTAAGTGACAAGCTGTGCATGTACATATTCGTATATATATTTGCAGATTGCCTTACCAGGTAGGAGTGGAGGTGGTGGAGGTAAAGATGGAGGGAGAGGAGGAGGCGAGGCTGGAGAATCTGGTTCACCGGGGGTCTTGGGCCGAGGAGCTGGGATGATCTTTTTCATGAGGTGGGGGAGCTCAGCGCGGGAAAGCTCCTGTCTCTCCTGCCATTGGGCGTAGTTGTGGTCCAGGGACGGAGGCAGCACGGCGTTCGGGAGAAGCCCACTGCTGGGAAACAACGACACGCAGAGACAGGAACTATTAGTTGATGTCCTATTGACCATTTCACAGTTCAACATTCCAGATGTGTGCCAGTTTATTTCCTGTTGCAGTGTATGTGAATGACAGCTGACAGGAAGTAAACATGGACCCAGGCTGTGACTGGGTCAAATGTGAAGTTGTGATTGTTTTATTGCCAAAGCCCTGGTGTAAACAACAGAGCAACCCCAAAGTATTTCAAAATAACCACACGAGTCATTATGTGGGTTTACAACTGAAGCCTAAGGATGTGAAAAAGACTCCACAAACACAATTCAGGGATACGTCTGTACAACGGGGATTCTTTCCACATCAAAACAACACTCATCACCTGTCAAACCTCAGATTAATAGATAGGCAGCTTCAGTGGCGTAGGGTGCGTTTTTTCCCCAAAACAAAAACAGTGAAAAATCAGTCTTGCTTTGTGATTTAATTATTAATCTGTACAACAGTAGATTTTGCTCTTGGTTATCTACTAAATAGAACTAATATCTACAAACAGACATCACAAACAACAGGAAGGGCAATCAGACTGAAATGATGCAAATATTTGTTCTCAGGTCTGATTGAACTGACATTATTTAATGTGTAGTCTTTTAAACGTTTAAAACGTGATGTTTAAAATTCCCTGACACAGGTGATGCAGAGAAATTAAATCTCAAAAATGGCCAAATCGGTATAAAATAGGCTGCTGTCTTTTTGTAAGATAATGTATTCTCTCTAACATCACCCATGCACAAACTGTTTGATGTACCAGCGAGCCACACAAATACTAGGGATGCAAAACCGAACCGTAAAAAAACAAACCGTTCAATGACGTACAAACCAAACCGTGGGCTTGTTGAACTGGTGCAACACTATTAAATACAGGCCTGCTAATTATTTGATGAGGTGCCAGAGACTTAGAAGAGGCGATTATCTAAACATAGGCCTACTTGACCATTAAGTAGCCTGCCTTATTTCATGTATAAAACCACTGTTATGGCTTCATATAATACAGAAATATCATTCATTACTATGAGTCAATCTATTTATATATTTTGGAGTTCAAACACATTAGAAATGGTTGTTGTCTTCTCCCTAATGTGCAAAACGAACCGAAACCGTGACCCAAAAACCACAATACCAACCGAACCATGGGCTTGTTTAACCACTAGAAAATGCCCCCTATTAAAAAAAATACAAAAACATATTGTGTCACAAGTGTTGTTGGTGTTTAATCCCTAAAGACGATCATACAGATTATGAGCATTGCTGTGAGCATCTCAGGATTTTTTTCCCCCAAAGAAGATACAAAAAGTCCTCTGAGTAGTATGTGAGCAGTAATAAATAAACACAAGCAAGGAGCTTTGCCTAGTCAAGGCAGGGTAATTGGTGTGATGTGAAGTCTCATACTTAATAAGACAGCAGAGGCAACTAAAGAGGCATCCATCCCATTGATGGCCACAGGATCCACTGGACGGATCATTGGTTTCCTGGGCTGTGGCACTGATACATAACAACGCAACAGACCGAACTGACAAGTAAACCACAATTAGACCACAAATATGCATCACAGAGCCTTCAAGTGAAATATGACACTGTTACAGTTTTCCTCCCACAATGCCTGGAGGACAGGCTGAGTAAATGGTCTGGGAAAGCTGATATCTAAATATAAGTGAGCGAGTTAGTGAGTGAGTGAAAAAGTGTGTGTAGGAAAAGTTCCAATATGCAGAGCAGTAAAACCATACCACTCAATTATAAAGTAAAAGGTTCACACTGCCACAAAAAGGGGCTTTGAGTTATTCCTCCTTATAATGTCAAATGATAAAGCCTGCCATCTCTGTAAACAGCATCAATTATTCAATATGATCATTTCATTATTAATCCTTGCTGTAGGGGCATGCACACTAATCAATAGAGATGCTGTCCTCCATGAATAAGTTTGAGGTTACTGCTCACATGCTTAGACAAACTGAACTAAGTACATTTAAGGGGAGATGCTTTCATTGATCCTGTATTCTCTAGTCAGATACAAATATAGATTGACTTTATCTTTTCAGTAGATATTTTAAAAATCACATCAGTCAGTGTTGTTCTGAGTGTATGGGCCTCCAGTCATCTATTAGCGTATAACGTTCACCACTAAGCTGTCCTGTGGGCTCATTAAAAGAGAGAAACTGTGGGATCAATTTCATTACTGCAGCTTTTAAATCTTAACTGGTACCTTTAATCACAATCACCGTCCTGAGATAAGGCCTGTTGAAAGAAAACCCCCCCTCATCGATCTACTCCACTCAAGTCACTCGTTTCTCAAGTTGTTAACAGAGTCTCTTTCGTTTTTTGAAAGCGTTTTAGTTGTGATTCCCAAAACTGATCATCACATGGAATTGTGGATTTCATTCACCGCACGAAAACATGAAGTGACGATGATATGAAATCCTGATCTTCCCCCCCTTTGCTGTTATTTCCACTCATTTTACTCCGAGGTTGTTGGTACAGTCAGCCCACACATTTTATAAATATTAGTTCACTGCTTTCTGGTTTCCTCCTATATATACAGATGATGGTACAGAGAAACCACATCTTACTCCTCATTTCAATAATTATAGACCTGCAGTTCTTGAAAACTGCAGATCTTCACCAAGCTCTCTGCACGGGTTCACATTACAGGAGTATTAAATTTGTATTTTCTTCTCTGTAATTACAAACATAACTCGCACTACAAGTTTGGAAAAAAACGGCACATCACACTCTTCACATCCCACAACACTATTATGTTGCTTAAATATTGACTTTGAGGCTTTTTTCACACCAGTTTGAGCTTTCATTTTAACTTATTGTCCATACTTTTGCCTGATTTTATGGCTGTACTTTTAAACCCTTTAAATTACAACAAAACTGCTATAGCAAGTACAAAAATCTACTCAAAACCATCAAATAATGACATCATAACTCTGTAAAAGTGATCTAGAACAAACTGATAAAGATAAATGACATCTTACATAACTGTACTTTGTCACTCAGAACAGTTGGATACTGAACACTATGTAATCAGTACAACCTTTTGTACTGATTACGGTGCGATAGACACTCACTTGGCAGAGACTTTTTGTCTTTCCCAGAGCCTGGACTCCTTCACTTTGAACCACGGGAAGATTCGGTCCATTTGCTGAAACAGAAAACATTTGATGAGGTTTGCATATCAGACCGCTGAAGCACTTGCACAGACCTGCATTTGGGGCAAGATTGTGGTTAGTGATCATGTAGCTCAACAGAAGGGCCCTAGCTGGATGTTGCCTTACGTTGACCAATATACTTAACCACCCCAATCAGGTAAGAAAATGTATATTTCTTTAATTTTCAAAAGCATCAACCGAGTTTGTGAGCATGTGTGTAAATTAGGGCTATCAATCGATTAAAATATTAAATCGTGATTAATCGCATGATTGTCCATAGTTAATCGTGATTGATCGCAAATTAATCGCACATTTTTTATCTGTTCAAAATGTACCTTAAATGGGGATTTGTCAAGTATTTAAATCAATTAACAACAATGACAAATATTGTCCAGAAACCCTCACAGGTACTGCATTTAGCATAAAAAATATGCTCAAATCATAACATGGCAAACTGCAGCCCAACAGGCAACAACAGCTGTCAGTGTGTCAGTGTGCTGACTTGACTATGACTTGCCCCAAACTGCATGTGATTATCATAAAGTGGGTATGTCTGTAAAGGGGAGACTCGTGGGTACCCAGAGAACCCATTTTCATTCACATATCTTGAGGTCAGAGGTCAAGGGACTCCTTTCAAAATGTCCATGTCAGTTTTTCCTCACCAAAATTTAGCGTAAGTTTGGAGCGTTATTTAGCCTCCTTCCTGACAAGCTAATAGAATCAATGGATTTCTTAGGTTTTCTAGTTTCATATGATACCAGTAACTTCACTTTAGCTTTAAAATTGAGCCTAAAATCACAAGCTGCATAAATGCGATAAAGGAATTAGTGGCGTTAAAACAAATTTGCGTTATTATTCCGTTATAATCTGTGTGTGTCTGAAAAGAATAGGACGTCATAAAACTTGATAAATACACATGTAAACTGCCTGATATGACCCAAAACGGTACAATTTTCCTATTGCCATTGTGGAATTTGAGAGTACTTGTGAACTGCACTGTAATTTTGTTGTGTATTCAGTGGTGCTAACAGGACTGATATGATCCAGAGCTGATTTAATGTTCTTACCCGAATGTAGAAAGACTTGACCATGCTGTTGGCTTTCCTGCTCTCTGGCTGGCCTCCGTCACTGTTGATGGCCGTCTGAATTATTCGCGCAATGTCATCACTGAACTCCAGCTGGGAGAGAGATGAGGAACAGACGCACACACGCAGAGAGTGATTGTTAAAACAGTGAAGTGATGATGAACACTGGTGGAAAGGTCATGGCTGCCGTCGCGGTCCATGTTAATTTACCATTATACAACACAGGCCTGACCACGGATTCAAGAGACGAGGATACAATATTGAAATCTACTAGAAAAAAATGCTTTATAGCTATGATTCATTTAAATACAGACTGCTTTGCAAGAGCTTGTGATGACGTCTGAATCGACCCTCACTATTCCGACCCTGCATCAAATCATTAGGCATACGCACACGACTCATATAATCTTTTGCACCAGGTCCAGTTTGTCAGCAGAGACACTGCTCGAGAAGTAACGTCCTTACCACTGACTTGTAGCGACCGTGCTCCATCTTTTTCTCCACAGACTCCAGGTCCGGAGGGGAGTCAGTGTCACTGGGAGGTGTGGGTTTGACTTCTGTCAGGACTGGAGGATCTGGGCCCTCCGGGGAACGACGGGATGGAAGACTCTCCTCTGTCTCTGGGTTCAGCTCCGGAGGCTTCACCGCCTGCCCAAAAGCCAGAGTTAGGCACTGAGTAAAAAAGTAGCTGTGGTTGCTGCTTCAGCTGTTTGTAACTGTTATATACAGTATATATCATGTAATATGTACATAAAGTACAACAATACTAAAGGAATGAATGAACATCTAATTATACTATAATTTACACAGCAATTTGTACTGACACCACAGAAGAAGACACAGCAGTATGTGTATCTAACCTGTCTGTAGCGTAACAGGTGGGAGGATGTGCGTGAGTTGAGCAGTGCAGTGAGGACATGGCGAACGCATCCCTGAAGCTCCCTCTCCAACGCCGTCCTCCACTCGGCGGGATGGCGTTCGGTACATTTGGTACACGTGTAGGCAACGCTCTCTGGCAGCTTCGATAGCAGCTCGTACATTTCATCTGGGGGGGGACAGCGAAAAGATGACAGGTCATAATTGCTCCCGTTATTAGGTCTTTCAGCATCTTGTCAGCATGACAGCACTCACAGAACGGCCTGTCAGTCAGCTGCACAGACACTGACAACTGACAGAACAAATGAAGTGCAACAAGTGCTGCTGAATCCTAAATACAACGCTCGGCTTGTGGAGTACATACAGTAAACTTGTGTTTTAATAGGATCTTCTACGTGGCTTTTTTGGAAGCCTACTGACCTGTCAGATTCTCACACTTGGCATGAACCCAATGGTTGCAGCGGCCACACTCCATCATCTTGCTGTCGTAGTCATCATCGTCATAGCACTTATCACACAGTGGGCAGAAGTTTCCTGAGAGAGAAGATGGCAACAGGTACAGTGAGTTTAGACCACTCAAATGTTATCCTTTTAATGGCGGTCACCTTCTTCGAGTTACTGATGAAGTCTTCAAAATACAGGTCAGGTTCTTCAAAGATATAATATGCAGTAATTTCCTAAAAACAATGTATAGCTGATACAAAAACAATCCTTCTCAATCATCACTTATGACCCACTAGAAGTGTGTGGTGGTGTCTGTATCTACAGAGTCCCTGCCCTCTGCCTAGATTTTCTCTTTTCTTCTTATTTTGCAATGTTCGGGACGTTTCTGGACGTCAGCAAACAGCTTTTCGGTCCCAACGTGGCGGTGTAAACCCCAGCCAATAACAGCGCGCACAGTGGGCAACCTCCGGGTCTGAAAAGTGAAGCCAATGTGGAAGTGCCTTCAACTTGCATTCTTCCTAATAGCCAGCAGGGGGCAACTCCTCTGGTTGCAAAAAGAAGTCTGATTGTATAGAAGTCTATGAGGAGATGAAACTACTTCTCACTTGATTTATTACCTCAGTAAACATTGTAAACATGAGTTTATGGTCTCAATCACTAGTTTCAAGTCTTCTTCAATACAGCATGATGTTCATTTAGTAAATTATGGTCCCATTTAGAGTCAAATAGACCATAAAGTAGGGTATGCTTTAGGGCGTGGCTACCATGTGATTGGCAGGTCGTTACCACGGCGTTGTCCGTTCTGGGAGTTGTTCATGTTTTTGTCTTCCAACTTTAATCCTTTCACAGTGTGTTTTCAGTTCATGAAAGTTAATTTTAACAGTTTGATCATCTAAAAATGTCTTATTCAGTGTTTGGTTGCACTTATCTCCACCCTCTAGTGTCACTTCTAGTTGCAAAACGAACTGGCTTCAAAACGGCAGTCCACTAACCAATGGGTGACGTCACGGTGACGTCACAGTGACTTCTTATATACAGTCTATGAGTGTGCAGGGTGTGCAGCCCATTCAGGTCGTCAAATACCACAGCTTTGTCACGCTCCTCGACGTCTGATACCGAGGCACAAGTCCCCCCTTAGTATCAAAATAACGTTTTATTTCTCTGATTCACTACTTTGTTTTCACTAACGCCGCTCCCTCTCTTCATTCACTCTATAGCTTGCTGCAATCTCTCTCTCTAGGCTCGTTGAGCCACGGAGGTGGGGCCAACTTTGAATGTGGTGTGTTTACAAACACCAAACAACATGTCAACATAACATATTATACCTTTAAGAAATCCTTCTCCTTTAATCTCAGAAAGAATACTAGTGGGGTATATGTACTGACTCCTTAACCGTGAACAGCATTTTGGGCGCCACATGCTTGTTGTCACTTACCTTTAGCAAAGAGTTTGGCACAGTCATGACACATGGAGAAGTCATGAGACCACTGGGCATCCCAGGACTTCCCAGGTTTAGTGGCTCCACAACTCTTACAACGCACACACTTGGTGCACACCTGAAAAGACAGAACACATAAAGCAGCATGGTGACTACATGGTAGAAACTTGCAAGCAGTTGTGTAAAGAGCAGGGATGGTGTGAAAGTGACACTGTGAGATGTTTTTATAGACGCTGCCTGCGAGAGGGTCCCGTGAGTGTAAGTAGCACTGTCGTGAGAGGCTGGAAAGATGTGTGAACAAAAGGAGAGGTAGGAAAACAAAATGTGTGAGCATAATGCTAACGTTGGTCAGACACTGGTGAAACTGTTACAGTTACATAAAGGTGAGAGGGTGAAGAGGAGTCTAAAGGAAGAGTATTCATACCCAGACTCTCTTCTTCTTGGTGGGTCTGGTAGGGTGGTTGGGACCCAGGCACTCCGGGTGATAGCTGTTACGGCACTTATCGCACTCTAGCAGCTGCTGCTACAGTGACAGAAGCCAAAAGTGAGATGAGATTATTTAGATATCAAAAGAAGCAACGTAAAAATGTTCACGCACAACAAACAACGCAGTTCTGCTCACAGCGAATTAGATATTATGTGACCTGCTTTTGACCTATAATGGTAGTATTCACCTTAGCCAATCGGCGTTGATTTGAAATGAATGAACGTGTTGGATGCAACATGACTGTTTTCAAAAGAAGATCAGTGTACCTAAACTTTTATGCAGGGATATAACTACAGTTTATTGAGGGGCACATTCATCGTGGACTTCATAGAACATCATTATTAAAGGCATTACGGTGCAGCTATAGTGTGAGCTGTATAGAGCTTGGCAGGCTTTGTAGACAACCACTTAAGTGGCAAATGCAGTCAATGCATTTTAGCATTGAAGGCATACTTACACACTAAAAATAAAAAAGCTACGGACAAGTTAACAACTGTTTCATGAGACTTTCTATCCATTTGTCTGGCAATGAATCTGTGCTTAATGTTTAAGGTGCATTAAAGGTACCTTGTGGAGTTTTTGGCCAATAGTAGCGCTATGGAGCTATATGTTTTATTGCACTTGCATCCGCATGCAGGTGACGCATCATGCATTACACATTACTGTCAACGGTGTCACACTATTCCACTGATCTACAGGTGGCGGTAATGTGCCAAGAAACATAGCAATGCACCAGCAAAGGCAGGGAAGAAGACTGCGGGCTTCAAACGTTTGAGAAAAATCCACTTTGCAAATGTTTTTGAGGAAGAAAATGCACTCAACACATTAGTTATACCTCAAATACACCGAAAATGAGTGTTAATGTTTGGTGAGCAATACCGATTATAAACTTTGAAACTATATAGGTCACCTTTAAGTAGGATTTTAAAGATCATCTAGCACAGATTGTGCAAAATATTATGTATCTGCAGCAATTTGAAATTTCAGTGGCCTCACCAGGAGCTGAGATTTCAGACTCTCAATGCCACAAATGACTCAGAGAGTGCCTGCTGCTGTTGAGGCAGCTCTTTGATCTCAGATAAAAGCCAATCAAGGTAATAAAAGACGTAATGCCCTTTAGGTAGAGATTTATTTCTAGTTGCAAGAAATCCATTTCTTTGCATTCAGGTCATCTGCAGCCTTTGTTTAATGACCAATAACCAACAAATCTATACAACTTATTAACATGTAACAACAGGACAAAACAATCCAACAGGCGTTTGATTGTGTTGTGTAGACCAAATATGTTTATACGTAATCCTAAAGTGACAACCATACAAAGCTCACACCATGCACATTCTTCACAGGACTTGAGTTAAATAATAAAATCATGGCAGGAATCCAAGAAGCTGATTAAGTGATGTCTGCTGGCAAAGCTAGCAGGCTTCTTTCTAAGGAAGATTCTCCAGCCTTTACACGCTGTCACTCCACACTAAGCTGCTTTTGTGTGCAGCTTTCAAAAGGAACAGAACTGTACTGAACGGCTTACTTTAGTTTTTTGGTGCTGGCGTCCACAGGCCTGGCAGAACCTGCAGCGTCGACAACACCAGTTCTCGAACTGCTCCTGGAGAGGGCGCTCCGACTCCCCCAGGCAAAAGAGATGGAACGGTTCGCAACACACCTGGCAGAAGACAAACTGTAGATAGAGAGAAACAGAGACTATTAGAATATAAGTTTAAACATTGCTCTGACAAAGCGGTTTCAAGACAATGACCATTTTATTTTTACCTCAACATTTCCACTGCTCGCACATAAGAAGCAGAGCACCCGGGGCGTGACAGGCACAGAGGTGAGCAGGCTGAGGCCGCCAGCCTCCCACACCTTCTCCACATCCTGGTCCCTTTTGAAATCCACTCTGATACGATGCACTCCGTCGCAGGGCGCTCTGGGCTTCGCCTGGCCCCTAGTCGAGGGAGTGCTTAGCCAGTTTAAAGTACTGCTGCTGGGGGGTTTAGTGGTCAGCGGCTTCTTGTGTTTATTGGACAAGAGGAGAGTGACAGGGGAGGGTGGATATCAGAAAATATAAGTGATCTGTACAGTGAGCATTCAAAGTTTTGATGAAAATTGTGTTGAAATGATAAAATAAAAAGCAATTAGATAACAATTACACAGTGACTACTTCTTACCTTGTCTTTTGGTCTCTGTTTAGGAGATGGAGGAACAGAGCGAGAAGTTGGCTTCTTCAACTGTTTTGATTCAACTATGAAAAAGAGACAGGACATAATATTCAAATAAGAATAGAGTTAAGTATAAACTATATATTAATTAGGGCTGTCAATCAATTAAAATATTTAATCGTGATGTCCATAGTTAATCGCGATTAATTGCGAATTAATCACACATTTTTTATCTGTTCAAAATGTACCTTAAAGGGAGATTTGTCAAGTATTTAATACTCTCATCAACATGGGAGTGGGAAAATCTGCTTGCTTTATACAAATGTATGTATATATTTATTATTGGAATTCATTTAACAACACAAAACAATGACAATTATTGTCCAGAAACCCTCACAGGTACTGCATTTAGCATAAAAAATGCTTAAATCATAATATGGGAAACTGCAGCCCAACAGGCAATAACAGATGTCAGTGTGTCAATGTGCTGACTTGACTATGACTTGCCCCAAAACTGCATGTGATTATCATAAAGTGGGCATGTCTATATAGGGGAGATTCGTTGGTAACCATAGAAACCATTTTCCTTCACATATCTTGAGGTCAAAGGTCAAGTGAACCCTTTGAAAATGGCCACAGTTTTTCCTCGCAAAAATTGTACCTGTATCTGAAATGGTTGTAGTTGAGCTCGGCTGTTGTGATGAGTGCTGCTGGGGCTTCTTCTTGGGCTCGCTCAGAGGAATCTTGGGTGAAGCATCTTTTTTTGAAGGTGCCTGACTGGTGAGAGGCCGTTGCTGCTGCTGTTGCTGTTGTTGTTGTTGTGATGGTTGGTGAGACTGCGTAGACTGGGAGGGGGAATTCTGGGCTGAAGATGACGGGGAGGAAGATGATGAGGATGACGAAGATGACGAAGTGGAAGAGGAGGATGACGAGGACGAGGAGGACGAGGTCGGTACAGACTGCTGCGGTTTGTGTCCCTTCTTGCTGCTGACGCTGCTCGTGGCTGAGAGCAGTTTGGCATCTGGCGTGAGGGCTGGAGACGGAGTCTGGGCTGTGACTGTGCCGGGCGCCTGAGAGGGTTCAACTGGGGAGGGGGAAGATGCGAGGGCTGGGGATGATTGCTTTGACAGTGGCTGCTGTCTTGACTTCTCCTCTCCCAATTTGAGCGGAGGAGTTTCGCTCTTTTTGCGGGGAGGCTCCTCCTTTGGAGGTGCAGGAGTGTGTTTAGGGCCGGACTCTGGGATCGGTCCTTTTACCGGATTGAGACCCTCCTTCTTATCAGACAGCTTGTTCTTTTTCTTGTCTTTCTTGCCTTTGCCTTGCTTCTGAAGAAACATCTTTGAGGGCATCCACTGCAAGTTCTGACACTTCCTCATCCTGTAGACAGAGACACATATCAGCCTTTAATTTCTTAAAAATATATTTGTTATGAAATGTTATTCAAGACTTGCTTAATAATTACAATATTCTATTGCGACAAACAGCCCGGACTCACTTGCAGCATTGCTTTTTAATGTTTCTTCCTCCAAATTTAGGCTTGTCGAGACAGTTGGTGCAGACACCACAATCTTCTGGAACTTGGCAGCCTGAGCATTGGCCACAGCGTCGCGACCGACGCCCCTTCTTGGGAGGAGCTTCTTGAACGGCCTTCTGCCGTGTCTCCCGTGGCTTTATGGGAGGGGACTGAGGCTCTGCCTCCTCGGAGCCTGCTACTGATGACTTGTCTGTAAGAAGAGATACATCACAGACAGATCATCATTACTGACACACAGTAGTAGAGAGGAAACTTCTTGTAGAGATCACATCTGTCCGGGTCAAATTGATCACTGTAAGACAAATTTCTTTTCTTTATTTCTCATCTATATTCCCATCTAATTGACATTTGTATAAAGTAATGAAACAGACAGCTTCTCTATTTACTGAATGTTATTGGCTGTGTCAAAACAACAATGGTACAGCGGTTGCTGCTTCAACCACAGGTGCTCTCCCCGTGCACATTCGTTTTCAGTCTCCGTCACTAGCAGCCACAACTGTATCTCGTTGTTTGAGTAGACTAACACGAGGTAGCCTAGGGAACACCAAGTTTTGCTGCTGCATCTTGGCTTGTTTTCTGCAGTTTGTCATAAGCTTCGAGGAGACTTCCTTTTTTCATGGAGAGAAAATTACTTTCTTTTTCCCGTTATGATTTCAATGTGCACGCAGCATCAGCCTCAGGTAATCAGCCGGAGGCAGACGTGTTACCGTGAGGCAAAGTATCATTGGAGTAAAGTTAAAAAAAAAAAAAAGAATTACCCTGGTTTTACCTTTTTTATCATATGTTGTCATGTATGAAAAGACCCATAATGAACACTGTTAGCAGACTACTTGATTACTATAAGCAAATTATATAAACAGCATTTGTAAAGGGATGATTCTGTCCCTTTTGATCCATATAAGCAGTTTATCAATGTAACTGTGATCACTATAAGTGGTTTCCACTGTACAGGATTTGCTTGACTCACCAGGGTTGTTTAGCACATTTAAGCATTATAAATTTATAATATTGAAGGAGAAAAAGCTGAACTGATTCAGCCAATAATTTAACAAATGAAAACATTGGATTAAGACTCATTATATATGCCATACAGTATATATCCTTAAATTATAGCACTTCATATCTAATATTTTCAATAATCTCCTTTAAGATACCCTGTTTTCTTTGCTCAATGGCTCAAGGTTTGGTAAAAATCTAAATTAAGTTAGTCAAAAACAAGGCTCAGCTGTGTGAACAGTAAGAGTTTCAATGGAAAGAAATACTTCAATTTAAAATATATTTTAATACATCCACTATGTCAAACATAATATATGAGATCCAGGAGCTTGTCTAAAACACAGATGTGCTCAGATTAAATGACCAGGCCAACATGGGAATGATATAACTGAGCTATTGATATGTCGCTGACATCAGGGCCTCTGGCCTCGCAACATTTCACATGTTCCAACATGGCCTGAAAGCAGTCAAAAATAACAGGAACGGGGCAGCCAAACTCTGCTCGTTCCATCACCACTTCACTGTGTACTTGTGCTCTCATCTCATTGATGACTGGATTTCTCTGCTCCTGTGATTAGTTTGTCGTCACCGCATGCTGCAGAACTTTTTCAGGACTCGCACAGATGTTGTGTCATAAATAACAAACGCTCAACTAAGATCAGACTGTTCTGTACGTCAGAGTGCTTTACATTGAACTGTAAACACATCACCTTACCAAATGTACTTAATATCTATGTCGAGCAGTGGTGCTAACCAAGACCCCACTCAGATCAGGCAAGTTTTGTGTGAAGTTTTATCAATTCTTATTCAGTATTTTCCTATGTGGACGTCTGCATGCAGCCCAAAATTTGTGACCGTGCAGACTGTATGCATAGGAAGCACTCCGACAGAGCATGCTCCAGTTTCGTTCCACACTCCAGTCTAATTGGTGGCTAATGCACCTCTATCTGGTTTGCCAAGAAGAAGAAGAAGATAAAAAAGTGGATGCTTGTTTTCAAGAGAGGTTGTGCGAGGAGATCCGCTGTTACCCCACATTTATATAATTCGTCTTTAAAGTAATACAATGGCCAAATGGCGCTGAAATCCTAGCAAACAAAGTTATGGTACATTACCGCTACCAACTAGAATGGAGAGTGGATCAGAAAATGCGCATAAGTGGAACGCCAGACCGACACGGACCCAGGATGACCGAACACGGAAAGTATGTCCAAGGCTTAAGAGTGACAGCCAAGAGGTTGTAATCCACATGCAGGTCAAATGAGAGGTAAGTTGAGCGGCCTTACCATCATTTCCCATGGAAGATAGGATCTTCTCTCTCTCCTCCCAGGGCAAGGCACTAAGTGTGGGCATGTCGTCAGGGAACACCGCCCGATTACGGCCGAGAGCCACAGCTGCACGACGACATACATGCTTGATGCGTGGACCACGGACTGAGGCCTCTGACGAGTCACTCTCTTGACCCTGCTCACAACACAACACAACACAGCACCACAAAAAGTGAGACAGATATTTGAAGAGCATGCTTCATGACAATAACAAATACACCGCCACAAATGTACAATGAAACAAGCTGACATTTTAGGATTCATTTGTTGTGAATGTTTCATGGAACCAAATAAAACTCTTATCTCTGCACATGTGCACAATGTTTAATAACGATGAGGATGATGATGATGGTGATGATGAGGTGGCAGAGGAGGAATGCTAGTTCCTGTCAATGCTAGTGGTTGGTATGATGAGTTCAACCAGGGAATTTTTCTTTTCTTGAAAATGTGCAATGACTGCCTACAACCATCTAATGTTTAGATTAGTATATTCAGAGTATATTCTGGAAATGCTTTCAAAAGCACAGCCATTGCTGCTTTCTGCATAATGTATGAGGCTAACAGAATTCCCCCTTGAGGAACACCCTCCGTGGGACTTTCCTATTATCAAGTTTCAGTTTGAGTACAAACACTGATTTCTATTTATAGGAAATATTCAAAGCATCATGTATAAGTCAGTTGCTTGTGGCTATATGATGAGAACGAGAGAAACAGAGAAGCTTTGTTGAGGAGAAACAATAATTACAACGGCAAGACATGAACAGAACAACTGACCTGGCCCTTCGTCTGCTCTGCAGGCTTCAGCTTACTCTTCTTTATCTCGAAGAGCTGGGCTTTGGCCTTCTTCAGTAGTCCAACTACCCGCTTGTCGGTCACAGGCTGCTTCTCTGCTTGTGCCAACATTGATCCAAGAGAGGAGACAGGGAGCTGTTGTCTGCCTGGCTGCCCTGGAAGGCTTGCTGTCTGCTGGCTGGGAGCACTTTGTTTCTCTTTCTCCTTTTCCCCATCCTCCATCTCTGCTCCTTTCTCAGAGGGTCTGCCTTTCTTTGACAGACGTCCTTTAGCAATGGACATGGGAACAGTGGAATGGGGCCCACGCACCTCTGAGGAAGCAGTGTCAGAAACCATGTCAACTGATGTCGATTTTTTTCTCCCTGGAGCCTTTTTTGGAGCGATAGATAAAAGAGCATCTTCGGAGTCCCTCCCATCCACAGTAAACAGGCTGGAAGCTGCGTTGGGGGAGCCATCTGGTGTAGAAACCTTACTTCTTTTCTCCAAATCCTTCCTCCCTTCTCTCTTATTTTCCTTCTCTTTCTCTCGATTTTTCTCGGAATCCCTTTCTTTTTCCTTTGGAGCAGGTTCCTGGGGAGCTGACAGGCTTTTCTCTTTACCTCCTTTCCCAGCTCCTCGCCCTGTGTCCTGGGCGCTGGAAGGAAAGAGAGGGAAGAGTGGGGAAGAAGTGGATGATGTAGTTGACAAAGGAGACGGGTTTCCAGCAGGCCCTCTCCTGTTATCAGGTGTCGCTTGTGGGGCCAGGCCCATGGATACGGTGGAGAAGGTGCTGAAAGGAGGAGGAGTTAAGGCACTAGTGGCTAGTGGATTTGCAGAAACCCCTGGCAAAGAGCTGGGGTTACTACAGGAGACAGAGCCTGTCAGCACAGACATCTCAGAGGAGCCTTTCCCCATAGAGATCGGGCCTCCCATTTGGCTGCTGCGTCTGGTCATTGAGTGGGAAGGAGACCGTGGATGGCCGCGTATTGTTGCCGAGATCAGTCGTCTCCTGCGCCGCGAGGTTCTGCTGGAGCTGGAGGACGTCTGGTGCGGGGAGAGAGAGCCAGGGCTGCTTCCAGAAGACGACTGCAGGGTAACAGACTCAAATATCCGAGAGTGGGCCTCGCTGGGTGTGAACCGTGGAGCGCGAAGCAACGGGCTGCGCTTCTGTTGCGGCGCATCATAGCGGGCTGAAGAGGGATGTTGGTGGTGGGAGTGTGAGTGATGAGGGGCAAATAGACGAGTCCCCGACCCTGCTCCGCTGCCTGGAGCGGGAAACACCACTGGAGCGGCTCCCCCTGCTCCACTGACACCTTGGGGCAACAGCCCCACGTCTTCAGCTGTGAGAGGGGGAGGACGGAAGTTGTCAAATATGGGCTTGCGGATGAGGCCCTCCTTGGCGTATTTAGCTGAGGAAAAGTACTGGTGTCCAGGGTGGGACAGGGACGTCCAGCGGAAGGTGGGCTCTCTCAGAATTGAGCGGCTTCGTTTGTCCGACAAGCCGGACAGCACTGACGGTCCAGACAGGAACGGAGGGATGGGGTGAGTCATCCAGGGTGACTGCGAGTGGTGTTCACTAATAGCAGCTGTATTGGAGGAAGCTGACTGGGGAGGCTGTGGAGGAGTGAGGAGAGGGGGAGGTGGAGGTGAAGAAGAGGAGGAGGCTGTGGATGAAGCTTGCTGGGAATTTACATGTGTAGAGGACATCAGCACTCCTGTTGGTGGGCTGATGATAGGTTTTTTTGCCCCAGTGGTGAGAGTCTCTCTCACCCTCTGGCCCTGACCTCCCCGGCCGACCCCCTGTCCTCTCCGGCCTCGCCGACTCCTCTCCGCCAACCCGTGCTCCAGCTCCGGCTCAGAGGGAGGAGAGGGAGGCCGCGAGCTGTGTAACAGGTTGGCCTCCCTCTCTCCCTGTGAGGACGGAGAGTGATCCTCTGGCTCTGATAAAGCCTGCGTGGCCTCAGACGCCTGGGAGTCGCAAGACGAGTCATCCAGGCTGGGGCTGCTGGACCTGGAAGACTCTGCAGAGGAGAGCTGGGAGGAATGCTGCGATACTGCACTTGAGCCGCAAGACGCCGCGCTGCTGCTAAATCGCCCGTTGGCGGCGCTGTTGCTGTTGCTGTTGAGCAGACTGGCAGCTGTTGATGGAACAGTGGGGACAGGGGCAGGAGGTGGAGGAGGGGGGAGGGAGTCAGTCGGAGCAGTGGTGCCAGTGCTGGTAACAGCAGGTGTAGAGGAGACCAGTGCAGGAGAGGGGGAAGAGGAGGTGGTGGAGGTGGGCTGGGCAGATGTGGAGACAGATGAGGGGGTTGTTTCTAACCGTGCTATCTTCATATGGGGTGGCGGGGTTCCAAAGTTGCCCTCATCTTCAATGAAACGCTTGGGGGTTTTGATGATGCGAAGGGAGACGGTGCTGACCACAGGCATGATGAACTGCCTGATGTTCTTCAGTTGGGTCTTCCTGATGCCGGCGTCAATGGCTGCCGTCCCACTACCCCCGATGGCCACGGCTTCTTTCTCCAGTCGCTTCTGCGCTCCTTTCTTAGCGCGCTGCAGCAGCTGTTTAGCGATGGTTGCATCAGTGCGTTTAGAAGAGGGGACAATCCTGACGGGCTTTCTATGGCGAGGGCTTTTTCTGAGGCCCACTGTCTTGCCTGGCTTTGAGGGAGACGGGGAGGCAGGTGGATCGGAAGAGTCCTCAGCCCCGTCCACACTCCTCAGCGCGGACTGCTGAGGAGTGTGTGGTTCTGTGCCTCTATCCCCCCCTCTGACCCTAAAGGGCTTATGTTTCCCTTCCCCATATTCAATGGAGGTAGACAGCTGTGCAGCAGCAGCAGCGGCAGCAGCTGCCGCCTCAGCTTTAAGTCGCTCAGCTGAGGGCGGTCGCCCGCGTCTGCGTCTGGGTACACCAGGCAAAGTCTTGAGCCGCGACTTGAGAGGGGCAAGTTTAGTTTGTCTCAGCCTCTTCAGGTTGGTAACTTTGGATTCACCCCGCCCACCTTTGGGAGGCTTTGCCTCTGTGTCATGTGACTGAGCAGAGCCCAGTGGCGTCCTCTTGGCGCCCTTTCTGGCCTTGTCCTCTTCTGTGTCCATGCCCGACTCAGCCTGCCTGCCGTCCTCCCCTGCTGCATGGCTGCCTGTACTCCAAGCTTTCTTGCTACTTGAAGACGGAGGTCGACCTCTTCTTTTTTCCCCGGTGCCAGGTGGCCTCCCAGGCAGCCTTTTCACCTTCTCAGCTGGCCTTTCAGGGCCCTCAGGTTTGGCCTGTGTGGGGGAGGGAAGGGAGGAGGGGGAAGGTAGACTTGCAGCAGCTTTCTGGGCAGTCAGGGCCCGTGGGGGCCGGCCTCTGGGCTTCTTCTCCTGTATGGGTGGGCCCGCTAATAAAACAAGAGAACAAAACAGAAGCCATTTAGTTAGCATTAGATATAGACAACCTGTACATGCATCTCGAGACAACAAGGTCCCTGATGGACCAGTAGGGAGTTACTTGTAAGTAATTTTACCTGAAGGGGTTGTTGACGGGCTCTGTATTCTTTTCTGCTCAGCTGGTCCAAAACCTCCAAACGCTTCTTCCTACAAAAAAAAGATAAAGAACACTTATGAATGTTTTGTGACGATAATGCTAAAATACAGGGAAGAAGCTATGTTGGTTAATAGGTCAAATTTACAGCATCCGTCATGGCACATAATTGTCAGTTGGCCTAGATGTGCAAAACTTGAGTCATTTTTGAAGTCAGACTCAGACGAAGACCAGGCTATAGGCTATAATGATGTCCTCAATCTCACTTTTGCCTGCTGGCTTACTCTGGTGCTCTCATGTTTCTCTGGCTTTTGGGATGACATGCCTGCAGTAGGAGAACCCACAGCAGACAGTTTGAATTGCAAACGACCAAATCTTTCTGGGTGACTAACAAGTCGCACTGCGTTCCTGCTCCCTGAGGGAACAGTAAAATGCTAAGGTGGTTGGTCATACATAGACAGCTAGAAAGACAGCCAGAGCAAAGGCACGTTAAAGAAAATGAGGCCTATATTCTATAACCATGTTAACAGCCTTGTGAGGCTTTAATGCTCATTACACATCAGCTTACGTCCTTTCCACTAGAGAGGCAAAAAATGGGACGTGTGGCTTGAGGTTGGCACCAGAGGAAAAGGCAATGCTGTTGCCTACATGTATATCCTCAGCCTTGGTTAAACTCTCATCAGTCTCAGAAGTACTTACAGTCAGCTTTCTGATTTTTAAGATGCTAATAGTTCATATAATAATAGATCGATACTCGACATCTGTGTATCGATACAATATCGCAACAAAAAATATTGAGATACTATGCTGTATCGATAATTTCCCCTACCCTTACTATGAAGGTCTATACTCATCCAGTTCATTCATCAAATAGTTGGCAAGATATTATACTATAGCGTACTATATTTTGACAGTCTGACCTTGTTGCCTCAAAAGATAAACTATTATCAACGTTTTTCACCTGTCACTCCATGACAAACACAACTGTGTCACATGCTCCATGAGTTCCCTTTCTTCCACTGGGAACTTAGGTGTTATTACTTATCAGTTATCACTTACAAGTGATTATAAACATATTGAAGGAGCACCAACAAAGACTCATCACGCATCTATCTGGCATGTGTGTCAAAAGGCATATGAGAACCTAACCTGAGAGATTATACAGTATGTAGTCAATGAAGTGCTGTGTTTTTGTACAACAAAGACATGCTATATCCCAGAAACACATGTAAGCAAATACATCACAAGTGGCCCTTGATATTCTACTTATTAAATTACTGACTTGAACGTTTTAATCTTCTTTGTGACTTCATTTCAATGGTGGTGGCGGATCCAGAAATGATGGATGCAATTGTAAATGTGATATGAGTAGACTCAGACTGTACATCAATCCTTCCTCTCATGCCTCAGTAAAGCCTTGAGATGTGCAACAGAGAACATCACTAAAGGATGATTAACATCTTCAGCAATCCTGATCCGTGCCACTACTTCTTGCAATCAGTGTGTGTGTGTTTAAGAGTGGAGGTGAGCATGTCATTTAATCATGTTTATTTATAGCAGCGTGTGGGGATGCAGTTGAGGTCTCGTTGGCCCAGTTTGTGGAGCAGCTGCTATCCAAGTGTAGTCCACGCAAGTGTGTGCACATGCAAACTGATTAGCACCAGCTAAGTTACACACATTGCCATGTGAATAATTGATGCCTGAATGTGTCTGAAACACGCACACCATAATAAAAAAATATTAAAAGCACTAATGTGTCTCTTTCATCTGTTCTACATATAAACAAACCACAATAACAGACAGTTAATAGTGCTGTTTATCCTGGCAGGCAACACTGATCTGAGCATCCTCCACTCCTCGTCTCCTTACGCTTCCCTCTCCTCTTCCCCTCTCCTCCCAATAATACCAGCAACCTCTCCTCTCTGAGCAAGCTGCTGCTCTGGGTTGGTGTTGTTGCAGAGCGGAGGGGGGCGGCGTACCAACGGCCGGCTCTGACTCGTTGTGGTAGTGCGAGTAGCAGTCAATGACATCACAACACGCAGAGAGCCGACTGCACAGGTTCATGTGCACGCACGCTCATACATGCGCACATGATTCGTGAACTGCACAGCAAGATGTAAACAAGCAGAACATAGGAGTGAGGATGCGGGGGAGGGGTGCACAGGCGAGGCCAGCAAGCAAACACGAGTGGGAAAAGGAGGAGGGCTGTGGGAGGAGGGTGAAGATGAGAGAAAAGAGGAGACGAGGAAGCAGCATCTTGACCACATGCACCATCAACAACAGAGGGAGCGCAGTCGTCTCCTGGGAGCACTGAGGATGAAAGGGGTTTGGGATTTTTACATGCTCATGCAGAAGCTTGCCAAATCCCAATCTAAACTGGCCTCCCACACACGACAAGCCTCCCCTTTCCCCTCCCTTATTCCAGTTCTCTGCCATGCTCCCAAACACAGTCAGTCACTCATTGCTCGCTCACTCGCTTCCCTCCCACTGGCTGCCGAGCACAAAGCAGCAGCGTGTGAAACACAAGTCTCACCATGAGCTCTATAGTAGAGCGGGCACAGGGAGGTAACTTCAAGAAGTAAACAAACACTGTAGTAGACTAGCAAGGTATGGTTCACGTACTACCTTGCCTTGCAACATGCAGGGGGGTAAAACGGTTACTGGAAAGACTTGGAGTTTCACTTTTCTCCTTTCTATTTCATCAGCTGAGGAGTGTGCAAGAATATTTTTGATCACAAGTTACAAATGTTTAAGTACTTCTTCAACTTCGCTGGTTCTTGCTGTCAGTGGCTCAGTTCAGACCTGGCATTAACATGCGTCTTGGGTGATCCGATCACAAGTGGACAGCTCTAAGTGATTCTGTTCACACCTGGCATTAGAATGCGTCTCCACGTATCTTGGGTGACCACTTGTGATCGGATCTCACTTCCCCGCTCTATATGCAAATAAACATAAAGTAAACACATGGCTAATACAGCAGACATTGATTACAGGAATGTCTGTAGTAATATCCTACATATTCATGAATTTGGGTACATTGAGAGCAAGTGAATGGGCGGGCGGGCAGAGCACCTGAACAAAAACACCGACACATCAACGACAGTATGATAATCATGCACTTCCCGTGCCTAGTATGATAGTATGTAGCCTAGATATATACCCTATTTAGATAAGTTGCAATAGCCTATAAAGTTTTTACAGTTGTACCAACAGGTGCATTATAGTGCACAGAAGCCGTTTCCATGCTGCGAGGCAGACAAGCGCTCACGTCTGTCTATTAACATGAGATGCTCAGTAAGACTCCACGGATCCAAGCGGGACGTCAGTTGAGTAGGTGGTTCTTAATGTGGCCCAGGACACATTTGCGTACACACTGCTAAAAGAATGTGGCCATATGCTGCCCAGACCACCTCTGAATGTGGTCTGAGTGATCGGATCTCAATGAGTCTTGAGTGCATTCACACCTGTACAGCTGTCCACTTGTGATTGGATCACCCAGGATGCATGTTAATGCCAGGTCTGAACGGGGCCTCAGTCTCACCATGACAACCATGAGCAGTTTAACTTCCTGCTGGTCTGTCACATCTCATGTAACTGATCAATGCATAAAGTACTTGATATAAATCACTAAAAGATAGAGAAAGGGAAAGCACTCCAAGTCATTGTGGAAGCAACATTATAATTTTCAGAGGGTGCAAGGGACTGTCCCTAAAAGTTATGAGACGGATATGAATTTGGTTTGAGGTATACGCCTTTATATCATTTTGACAGCGCTTTTGCACTCTGAGAAAGCTAACGGGACTTTTACTGCCTTTCAACACCACATTTAGGAGAAATCAAACTGACGACGGGCTGCAGATTGGGGACCAGTGTTCCAGACAGGGCATAAACCAGGCTGTAACTTAGAAAAGTTACTCCATGCTTAACAAGTGGCTTTCTGAAACGATCTACACTTTGAATTACTTGATTATGGAATACCAGATTAAGATGGATTAAGATTAATTTTAACCCCCTTTATAGTCCTCATTAGTGAGAGTTTGTGTACACAGCTTTAGCCTGCAGGTGCTCATAAAAGCTGTAATCACATAAAGCCCATAACTTGGTGAAATCAGAGGAGTATAAACAGACAAAATAACGGAAGCGGATAAAAGAACAAGTTCACTAACCCAAAAAAAAACTCTTATCGTGATCAGCCGACCATGTCTCCTACAAATGATCTTCATATGCAGCTAATTTGCAATAGCTATTTACTTTCCCTGGCAACATTAAGGAAGAAGTATGATGTTCATTTAACACAGCAAAAGCTAGGTTCTGAACCTCAGCACTTATTGAGTACCAGTGGCTAAATTGTTCATAAGTTGTATTGTCAGTTGTCGTCACTGTTTTTTGCTCTACGTGTCATTCATCACGCTATGCAAGACAGGTAATAACATCTAGTTCATCACTGCAATGTTTCAAACCGGCTTTCTGACAACCCAACACAAAAATGTGCCAAAATGTGTACATCTCTTATTATATACTTATACACATCTCGCTGGCATTGTCAACACTTCCTGAGGTGATTTCACATTAAAACTTAACAGTTAAGTATTTAACTTAAGTATGCCTGAACAGAACTAAATATGTTAAACACACAAACATAGTATGGTCCTTTCAAGGAGCAGTTTGACAATACACAGCACTGATAATTCAGCGATCATATTTTACAAGATTTTATCGAAAAGACTGACCACTACTTGTGCAATCATCATCAGCAAACTCTCACACAGTCACAGTTTGCTAGTTTATTACTTATGATACTAATCTACTTGTTATGTTGTTCAATAACTTTTATTAAAACTCATTTTTCACACAATTTTCCCACGATCATTAATATCCTCTACTCTCGTGTTTCACCGAGTACGGGGCTTAGCCTCTCCACACACACACACATGGAGCGGAGGAGAGATAGGTGAAATGAAGCTGTCGATACCGGTTACAGATTAGATAGTGAACGACACGCTTACATGCTGACGGATTCAGTGTTTTTGTGTTTTTAGTTGTGCTAGACCAGAGAATATTCAGTTAAAACAGATCGGTGACGCTATTTTGCCCTCATTATTCTCTGAAGTTTGCGGCAAGTGAAGCGAATCTTATTAACGATACAATGAGTGCAACTTTTGAATAAGCTTAAATTCCTCACAAGCACCCCATATTAGTCTAATAGTCTAGAGCCACTGTGACCTGGCAATGGGTGCTATATATGCCATTACATTTGATGTGTGTGTAATGCCTAGCCACATGCTTTTAAAGAAATAGGGGGCAGTATTTCACCTCTACTACTGGGTCCATACTATCTAATATTACAGTCATCAGTCACATAAAAAAAGCCAACTACTTATTAACAGCACGGCAAGAATATGCAAAATTCAACCAAACTGCTGAAACTCTGAGAGCCGGTCAAAATAACACCGCTATCTTACAAACTTCATGTGTGGCGTTGGCCTATAGTTTACGTTAGCCATCTGGGGGCTCACCGGGGGCTGTATGGTCCATGTACGCTTTGATAGTTTAGAAATCTCTGATTCAGCCAGCACAAACCCCAGCGCCAGCAGTCACAGCGGGCTGGTGGAGCACTGGGTCTAACCTGTGTAACGGCAGCCACAGAAAGTTTGCAGATCAGCCAGGACAGTCCCCTGAGATCAGACCCCTGGTGCTGGGGTTTGCACTGGCTGAATTCGCGCTAACTGCTAACTGAGAGTCCGTCAAAACCTATGAATATATTATTGGCAAGCTCTCGGGGCAGCTCTACTTCTTCGTCCTCTTGGCGTTACCGTGACTCACTATCGCCGCTTGAGGACAAAGTGGTAATACAAGACAGGACGGGCCGGGGCTAGTCGGTTAGTAGGGCTGGGGAAAAAATCAATTCACCTATGTATTTTGATTTACGATTTTGAAATCCATTTTTTAATGCCAGAATCGATATATTTGCTTCATTAGAGTCTTTGTGGATGGTCCATGTGGATATGACCTGCACATTTTCAATTCATAGTGGTAAACATTACACATACAGTAAAGTATGTAAACACTTTGGGTTTCACACATTGCAGGAAAAACAGAGCTAAACACCATGGCTAAAGCTGCTTGCTAACTCTGTCATGGACAGGAAACGTTATAGTATTGAGGTAAGGTGTGGTCAAGCAAGCCGGCGCTCGCATCTCCGTTGTCAAATCAGCCAACGCGACAACTATAGAGCACCCCATATACTGACATTTATGTTAAATGCACTCAAACGGCCCCGGTGGAGCTGACCATGGTTGTATAAAGAGAACGGAGGTAACAGGAGACGGACTTGGCGAAGTTAGTGGAAGTATACACATGTGACTATGTCCAGTTTTCAAAATAAGGTGTTAAAAAAGGGCACTGTATATACAAAATACATATAGTATATAGAAATAAGAATTTCTGAGAGAAATGTCTATTCTTTGATTTTTGGGTTACTGGAAAAAAATTAAGAAATAATTCCTGAGAATGACTGATATATTTGACTTCAAGACACTCTCTGACTACATACATGCTGAAAATCAAACAATTTTGCTGTATTCATTTAGATATTTTCCAATGTAAAAGCCCTAGAAGTGTATGATTCAACTTTTTCCCATGTTCTAGTGTTAAAAAAAGTTATCAAAAATCGCAATAAATCACAATATAAAATCGCAATACTTGTAAAATCGCAATACATATCGAATCGGCACCCAAGTATCTTGATAGTATCAAATCGGAAGATAGGTGTTCGTTCAGTAGATATCTCTGCAACACAATATATAGACGTCTTTGACATAATGTCAACACTGTAACCTCTTCACATTCTGTTGATCATGTTAGTTCATTGAATGTTTCAAAATATAATTCTGGCAATATCTTACGCATTGTACCTTTAAAGTCAGAAGATACCCACTTTGAGACAGAAAAACATCAGAACAGGAATGTGAGTCACACTGAGAGGAAGGATGTCAAATAGATGTGTTAAGTTTTCAGGTTAGGACCCCGTCAGTCAGTTTGATGTTTGGGGAACACATCTTAAGAAGTCACTCCTCCCTACTCGCCTGAAAACAACATTTTCTTGACACATTCCAGGAAGCTTTCCTCTTGGATTTACTGTACAGACATGATGCCTCATCGCTTCCTGGAATGCAAATTGGTGATGATGAGCTCATACTCTTATATGCCCCTCTGATGACACATATCTCAAGAGGAATTCCAAGAATCACATCTGAAACAGATACTATACAAAGCAGCAAAAATGAGTAATACCAAAGGGCATTTTAGTAATAGATCCAATCTTAGCCACTGATTAGAACATTATGTTTCCTTCACCAGAGTGAATTACACAGTGGCACAGTGGCTTTGTGACCCCTGTCGGCCCCGAGCAAAAGGTGGACATTTGTTTTTTCAAGTGTCAACTGTTTTTCAACTGTTTCACATTTGCTCGACAGCACACTGACCAAAACAAACACTTTCCAGGGCAAGATGACTCCTCTTCCTACACCTCGCACATAAGGAGACGAGGACAGTCAACGGACAAAGACAAACAGACTGATTGGCACGTGCGCATGGTGTCTCTCTCTCGCACACACACACACACACACACACACACACACACTCACTCACACAGGGTGGCAGGCAACCACAGACACACCCCCCCTCCTACCTACCCAGGCAGGCAGCTTGAATTGAAGTTCTAATCAAAATAAAGACAAAGAAGACACGCCTACTCCTGAGTGCAATAGAGGACATAAAGTCTGAGGGACACCCCTACCCTTACCCCTACTACTACCACCACCACACACACACACACACACACACACACACACACAAAGAGTAAGAAAGACAACACAATTGCCGCCTTTCTCCCAGTCAGGCAACTCCTAAAGCATTCTGCTGTAGCAGAATAAAGCCATGGATGGGAGGGTCTGTGACTAATTCTCCTCCCAGCGTTGTCCCGTTGGGAGGAGGGGGGTCGCCCCGCACTCTTTGATATCTCTGCCTGCGCTCTTTCAGCCGCCCGCACTTTGTGAGAGCTAGAATAAAAGCAGACACAAAGCTTCCTGCTCCAATCCACACGCTGTCTCTGGGATGGGTAAGCGGGTGGAGGGGGGACGATGGGGAGCTGGGGGGTGGGTGGGGGTTCTTCCATTTAAATAGGCCAAACACCTGCTGGACTGAAGCCCCTTCCGCTCAAACACACTATTTCTCTCAAACCAGTGAGGCAGAGACGTTTGGGTTGATACATCTATTCAGCTGCACTTTTGTATGAATGATTAAACATTGGTAATAATGTGTGAGTGGAAGGGATGCAGCAGAAGGCAAGATATAATGGAGCAAGAACAAAAGGGGAAAATTATGCAAAGTCTTGTTAGGTGGACAGTGATAGTGGTTGAAGTTGTAGGTGATAAGGTCACACATTTACAAGAAACATCTACGTGGACTGCACATGGCATCAAAATAAGCAACGGCAATTTGGCCAGATCAAGAAAATTAATTCCCCACACACATACAAAAGCGAACAAATGCCTTCATTTGGACAGCAACAGCCGACAAGCACCCTTTTGAGCCACCCCAATAGGCTTAGTAATCCATTCCAAAGTGGCAGCTGTCAGAAGAAAAGTTGCTCTGCCTCTCAGACGGGGTTGTGTTTGTCTGAAGTGGATTTGGGTCTTTTCTGCCTGGATGGAGGAAGGAGGGGTGGCCAAGTGTCCGGCTGGCGCTCTGTTCAGGGTCGCCCTGTGAGCTCAGCAGGCTGCAGTGAGCCTGAACAATCCTGCCCTGGTCTGGCCAGACAGGCACTACACTGCCTCTCAATGAAATCACCATGCTGTGTCCGCAACTTCCATAGGCTTCAGGTTCCATGGGGATTTAATGATCCAGTCTGTCTCCACACATCCCAAATACTGCTATATTCTCATTCACTGGAGTAGGGGGGAGGCGGGACTCCTAATTACTTAAAAAGCTTTGAAATATCTGCCTATAAAGATTATGTTTAACATTAATGTTTCTCTGGAATATCATCTTTACACATCCCAGATACTGTTATACTCTCATCTATTGACAGTTTTTCAAAGTAGGGACTTAAAAAGCTTAAAAATATATTTGAACACAAAAATTATATTTCAAGTAAAATGCTTTTCTCCAGAAATTAAAACACTGATTGAAACTACAATATGTAATTCAAAATCAATTAACTCATCATGCTGTGTTTGCATGTTTCATAGGGATTTAATGGTCCAGTGTGTCTACACACATCTAGGGATGCACCGATACCGATACCGGATCGAATATCGGGCCGATAGAGACTTAGCTGGATCAGGTATCAGTGGCAATGGGTTCAATCTATTCTTATTATTATTCAATTGGTATCGGATCGGCACTCCGTATCGGCCGATACTCAAAGCCCAGATATCGGTATACCGGGACTGAAAAAGTAGGATCGGTGCATCTCTACACACATCCAAAACACTGCTATCACTGCCAGTCTTTAGGCGTATGAGGGACTCCTGATTATTGAAGAAGTGATTTGCTCACAAATATTAAGGGTTGGTTTATATCTACTTTTCAACTCCGGATGGATATGTGGGTTGTAAATAAACTTGGGATGCTGTTCATATATTTAATTTGGGATGTAAATAAATCTGGGATAGTTTATATATTATATTATATTATATTATATTATATTATATTATATTATTATTCTATGATGAGTTATTAGAGGAGAAGTGAGAAAGGGGTAGGGAAATATAAGTTTTACTTCTACCTACCCCTTTTCGGACACTATTACTCTTGTTTTGTTTGTTATTATTTTGTATCTGTTTACAACTAGTGTGCATGCAAAGACTGCTGTGCTCCAACCAAAATAAGCAAGTCTGTGGAGCAACTGGAGTTGGTGGTAAACATCCCCACACAGTGTAGCGATACTCCCACTGCAATGAAAAACGCATGCTGCTGCTCATCATGGAGAAGGAAGATGGTATCGGCCCGATACCCAAAGCCCAGATATCGGTACCGGGACTGAAAAAGTAGGATCAGTGCATCTCTACACACATCCAAAACACTGCTATTATTGCCAGTTTTAAGGAGTATAAGGGACTCCTGATTACTGAAGAAGTGCTCACAAATATGATATTTCAAATAATAGTTTATCATGAAACTTGGATGTTAGAAAGGAAGTATTTTCCATTATTCTACAAAGTCTGACTGCTACAGTATAATAGGAGTTATTATAATCTCCAAAATCATGACTCAAAATGTATGTAAAAATCCCAAGCATGTTTTCAAGTTCAGAATAAAAAAATAATAAATGTCTACAACTAGTGTGCATGCAAAGGACTGCTGTGCTCCAACCAAAATAAGCAGTCTGTGGAGCAACTGGAGTTGGTGGTAAACATCCCCACACAGTGTAACGTTACTCCCACTGCAATGAAAAACGCATGCTGCTGCTCATCATGGAGAAGGAAGATGGTATCGGCCGATACCCAAAGCCCAGATATCGGTACCGGGACTGAAAAAGTAGGATCGGTGCATCTCTACACACATCCAAAACACTGCTATTATTGCCAGTCTTTAGGAGTATAAGGGACTCCTGATTACTGAAGAAGTGATTTGCTCACAAATATGATATTTCAAATAAAATTTATCATGAAACTTGGATGTTAAAAAGGAAATATTTTCAAATTATTCTACAAAGTCTGACTGCTACACTATAATAGGAGTTATTATAATCTCCAAAATCATGACTCAAAATGTATGTAAAGGGCGCCTGGGTTAGCTCAGTTGGTAGAGCGGGCGTCCATGTATCAAGGCTTGGTCCTGACCGCGGCGGTCCGGGTTCGAATCCGGCCTGTGGCCCTTTCCGCATCCACTCTCTCTCTCCCCCCTTTCAAGACTCTATCCACTGTCCTCAATAAAAATGGAAAAATGCCCCCAAAAAAATAACTTTAAAAAAAAAAAAAAAAAAAATGTATGTAAAAAATCTCAAGCATGTTTTCAAGTTCAGAATAAAAAAAAAAAAACATACCTAAATGTCTAACTAAGTGTGCATGCAAAGGACTGCTGTGCTTGGTATCGGCCGATACCCAAAGCCCAGATATCGGTACCGGGACTGAAAAAGTAGGATCGGTGCATCTCTACACACATCCAAAACACTGCTATTACTGCCAGTCTTTAGGAGTATAAGGGACTCCTGATTACTGAAGAAGTGCTCACACATATGATATTTCAAATAAAATTTATCATGAAACTTGGATGTTAAAAAGGAAATATTTTCAAATTATTCTACAAAGTCTGACTGCTACACTATAATAGGAGTAATTATAATCTCCAAAATCATGACTCAAAAAATGTATGTAAAAATCCCAAGCATGTTTTCAAGTTCATAATAATAAAAAAAAACATACCTAAATGTCTAACTAAGTGTGCATGCTACTGCTACTGCTGTTCTCCAACCAAAATAAGCAGTCTGTGGAGCAACTAGAGTTGGTGGTAAACATCCCCACACAGTGTAACGTTACTCCCACTGCAATGAAAAACGCATGCTGCTCATCATGGAGAAGGAAGATGGTAGTTCGCTAAGGCGAACACACCCCCACATCACACGGTCCGTCAAGAAGGGGCTCGTTGTTATTGTAGCCAGCCCTACATGCGCACTGTCACTATAGCAAAGTCTCAATTTCTCTGCTAAAATCACACAGCAAACCCTGCAGATGTGCTCTCATTAGCACCTCAGCACTGCAGAGAGTGGGTTTGAGTATGTGGCTGCATCTCGAAAGCATTATAAAAGCGATATTATTGTGGTAATAGCTTCGTACTGTGCTGTGTGTAGAGAGAGAGAGAGAAGGGGGAAAACATGTCCACCTCCCATTTTTCCTATGCATCAGCAATAGCCCCGATGTGGCTAGCGTGGCGTAGTGCGTAGCATGGTAGCTGTCCTAGCTTAACACTAAACAGCAATCATTTAGTAGTGTGTGTGAGAGAGCTCCAGCTCCAGACAACTTTAGCTACCAGGCTTTAACCAGCTGCGTGGTAATAAGCTGGTAAACACAGCAAACCTGCAGCTTTAACACCAGCATGATGTAGAGATGTAGACAGCTAGTTAGCATGCGAGCTAACCAATCAGCTATTATAGCTTAGCCTCTCTGGCTGCAAGCTTTGACACCTTCACTACACTACTAAACACAGCCAGCCTAGTGAGAGCTCATGTTGTTCATACTAAAGATAGTTAGCTGATAAAACATGATCAAATGTGAAAGTAAAGTGGATAATAAGCTTCCTCTGGATATGATGCTAAGTTAGCTTGTTAACAAACCACCACAATTGTGTGTCCTCCTCCTTTAAGTTGACATATTTACACTATTATCTGTAAGGTCCACATGTTATACTCTTATTGAGCTCATGTTGTAAATACTAAAGCTAGTTTAGCTGATAAAAGATGATCAAATGTGAAAGTAAAGTGAATAATGGAGATGCTAAGTTAGCTTGTTAACAAACCTGTCCTCCTTCAAGTTGGCATATTTACACTATTATCTCTAAGGTCCACATGTTATATTACACCACAGGGACACTATTATAAGATAAAACACTGATATTTAACTGTAAAAAACATGAATATTAAAGCTAATAGAGGATAACTTTTAGTGTGTTGATGTATTAGAAGGCTTCACATCAAGCTAATGTCAAGTAGCTCACAGTTATTGTTTTAAAACACATATTTACAGTATTATCTTTAAGGTCTACATGGTATATTACACCACAGGGACACTATTATGTGATAAAACACATGTATTTAACTGTAAAAAGCATTAGTATTAATGCTAATATAGGACTTTTGATAGTGTTGATGTATTAGAAGGCTTCACATCAAGCTAATGTCAAGTAGCTCACAGTTAACTAGTAAAGCCAGTAGTGTAACAGCTTAGTTATACACAGTGTAGCTGCTGTGTGTTAACTATATGTTGTTATTAACATTATAATAACAACCAGGGAGGGTTTAATCATGGTGTTTTGGTGTTTTGGTAGATACACTACTGTTAGCATGCATGGATGTACCACTGAGATGAAGAAAACTTTCTCTCCAGTAGGACCTTTCTGATTATAAATGTGATTTTTGTGTTGTTTTGTAACTATTGTTAACATTAAAACAACATTACTGTTAAATAAAAAGAGTTTAAGGCCTGCCTGGATGTGTATGTAGCCTGGTCCTCTCTCTCACTCCCACTGAGATGAACTGAAAACTTTCTCTCCAGTAGCACCTTTCAGAGCATAAATGTGTTGTTTTTGTAACTATTCTTAACATTAAAACAGTTTTAATATAGTGGAATGAGTTTAAGGCCATGTAATTAACTCAAAGTTATAACAAGAGCATCCTGGAAATGACAAGTTTTGCTGCTTCACACAGCCACAACACTTAATGTTAAAGGAGGAGGAAATGTCAACGGTTGTGCAGAGAGAGAGTAACCGTTATAGCTCTTCATCTCTTCACAGAGTACAACCGTTTTAACCGCTGCTGTAACCGGGGTAACCGGTGCTGTAACCGGGGTAACCGGTGCTGTAACCGGGGTTAACCTCCGGTAACCGGTCCTGCTTACCTCCCCGCTGCTCGATCCACTCGATTCCCCCAAAACATCCCGAAATTTCTGCAGGTTGCTCCCGATAACCGAGGAGACCTGTAGTGCAGCGTCAAACCCGGGTCCGAGCCCGAAGGATGCGTTATGAGGAGCTCCGGACGAGACGCTTCGCAGAGAGGCGGTAACCCGGACACGGCCCGCTCTCCTCCCGGTACCGGAGTTGCAGCTCCCTCCGGGCCGAGCTGGGAACCGCCACCGACAGCTGTGCGCCATTTTACACTCTCTGTGCTGCCTGTAGTCTGTGTCTGGTCTGCTGCCCTGCGATCACAGATACCTCTCGGTGGGCGGAACCCTAACCCAGCACTGCACATAAACAACCTCTACCGCGGCGCTCCGCTCTCACTGGCCCGCACGGCGCTATGCAGCTTCCCGGGCGGAGCTGGAGGAACCCCGACAATGCATTCTGCTCAGCGGCCCCTGTTCACAGTCTGCATGGCTGGATCCTAATCAGGTTCAGGGGCTTTGCCCGGGAAAGGTGCCTCGCACTTGAATCACAAGGAAGACCGTTATAGCTGTGCAGTGTGGTTTCCCTTAAACAAGGGAAGTGAAAAGCTTTTTATTATAAGCTGCAGCCAGAACTCCCAAGATAATGCAATAGGAAACTATAAGACTTTTCTTTTTTGTTATGTGTTTTTGTTTTTTTTCTTTGTTTCTTTTTGTTTTTTTAACTCTACTCTGTCTTTTTGTCATTATTATTATTGCTATTTCTTTTCTTGATTGTGTTTTGGTTTTGGATGTTGAGGTTGTTTTCTCTAGTGTACTTGATGGGTTTGTCTGTAAGCTCATTTACTTAAAAGTTGGTTTATAGACTGTTGTAATTACCAACAGTGGATTGCATATATGAAAACAGCCTTGATAAAAAGGGGAAAAAATAAGTATAAAGTATTAAACAAAAGCAAAAATTGCATGGAGCATATAGTAATAGTAACCTGTAGTTATGCAGGCAGGGGTGTTGTGTGCATTGAATTCTGCACCCCTGGGAAGAGTATTGCTCTGCTGCCCCACTATAAGACAGTCTCTTCTGCACTATGTTCAAGATTCAAGATTTAATAGGTTTATTTGCCATTTGCACCTAAGTACATTGGAATTCTGAGCAGTTTACACCAAGTCAGCTTTAAGAAAAGAAAAAAGGTAGAAAAGGCAATACAGTACAAAATAAGTAGCACATTCAACTCAACACAAGAGATAAATAAATTATTAAAATATAAAACGCCCTCAGTGTAGTCAATAAATAAAATAAACTGCCCTCTGCATAGGAACGATACCCCCAGAATACAAATATACAGTATATGCTCATTATTCACTTTTTAACAGTCTCTTCTGCACTATATTCACTTTTTAACAGTCTCTTTTGCACTATATTCACTTTTTAACAGTCTCTTTTGCACTATATTCACTTTTTTAATAGTCGTGTATCACAGCTGTTACCCTGCACTATATTCAGTTCTAACAGTTTTCTTCATCTCCTTGTATTTTTATATCTGGTATAGTTTCTTGTACTTTGTACTACTAACTTTTTTACTGCCTTTTTACTAACATGTTTTGCACTATGGAACTGTGATGCTGGAAACTTGAATTTCCCTCGGGATCAATAAAGTTACTATCTATCCCAAAAAACACCACCCATACTAATCACTTTTTACGAGAGAAATTGTGTTTTTAAAAACTTCTGTGAAAATGCATGAACCAGGTCTGTACTGTACTGACCCGAACACAAGTTGTTTTCAGAATCAATAGGATTGATGTGGAGAAAAAAAAGTTATTTGGAGTTATTGCACATGCATAGTAATTAACAGGAATTAAGTAATTAACAATTAACTACAAAAAGACTAGTTAAACTACTGGTGCCTTCAAATGGGGTGGTGTTTACCATGTTGACAAGTTGAGTCCATATAAACGCCCCCCTCATGTGGTATTCACCACCTCGTAAGTATGGAGCATATAGTAATAGTAACCTGTATTTATGCAGGGAGGGGTGTTGTGCATTGAATTCTGCACCCCTGGGGAAGAGTATTGCTCTGCTGATGCCCCATGCACTCCCAAAAACACCACCCATACTCACCACATTTTACAAGAGAAATTGTGTTTTTAAAAACTTCTGTGAAAATGCATGGAGCATATAGTAATAGTAACCTGTATTTATGCAGGCAGGGGGTGTTGTGCATTGAATTCTGCACCCCTGGGAAGAGTATTGCTCTGTTGCCCCACTATAAGACAGTCTGTTCTGCCCTATATTCACTTTTTTAATAGTCCTGTATCACAGCTGTTACCCTGCACTATATTCAGTTTTCTAACGTTTTTAATGTAAAAACACAAAAGGCTCTCGCTACGGAAAGGGTAGAGTGAGAGGAGGGGTACTCAGTTGGTTACAATCGCACCAATAGATGTCGCCAAATCCTACACACTATACCTTTAAACTACAGTTTACTTATATGTAATAAATGTACAATACTGAAAGTCATAATCATATTCAGGACAACTGAATTAGTTAGTGTTATAACCATCCATCCATCCATTATCTGTAACCGCTTATCCTATTCAGGGTCGCGGGGGGGCTGGAGCTGATCCCAGCTGACATTGGGCAAAGGCGGGGTACACCCTGGACAGGTCGTGTTATAACTAGATGTGCAAGTTACAACAAGGAACAGCGGCTTCATGCACAAAGATGGGAGCTCATGTGGCCCAAAACAAATTTGTTTGAGCTCTTAAAGCCATGTAAGAATTATTAGTACATACAGGACACGGGGGCTCTGGCTCTAAAGAATTTCACATAGAGTTGCTGAGATTTCCTGACATACAGACATCACTACTATACAAGCTGTGTGGAAGTGACCTGGAGACACAATATAGTGCAAGTTAAGAAACTTGTGTGTGCTACAAAAACCAGAGACGCAGTTGATATTATTAAAGGAAGATAAAATCTGACATTCATGTGGTCCTTCAGACGAAATGTCTTTCGAGATCCTCTTTTTTCTGTTTGTTATCCAATTCACGACTGATATTATGTACTGCTCTGAACTGTCATATTTCTGAAAGAGATCATAACAATGTCTTATATAACACACATTAGTTTTATTTCTTAATCATACTGTACATCCAAAATAAACATTTTATAATCACAATTAAAACCAAAATATTGCATTATAATTTAACCCATGTAATCATTCAGGTGGTAGATATTCAACATACAGTATGAGGGCATGCCAACAAATACATAATCTTTCTCTCACATTTTACCATTTTATACAACCACACTTGATTTTGAATCAAAACACTTTAATTCAAAAAGCTACTCAAAAACAGGCCACCTTTTTCTGATCTTCTTTCTTTTATATTCTACCCACAGCTTCCTTATGCCCTAAAGAAACAAACTCATAATTATGTCTCTTAAGAGTATGAAACAAGTCAGATCCTCATTCGCTGACATTTACTGCAAGGCTCTTGGTTTTAGGCACCGATTCTATTGATCATTTGTTTGCCATGTTAATACACTATGCTTGCACACAACAAAAGAATCTGTTCAAAATGCTAGATCAGGGTACATCAGTTAATCTGGCGAATGTTAATTCAAAGGATGACAATGATTATTATATACACTGCAGATCAGTTATTGAACACCCTATATTTTGGCGCTTTTTTTTGATTCAATGACAAGAAATGTGGTCATTGTAAAGACCTTAAAATTGAAGAAAAATTAGGGGTTAATATGAGTAAATTGAGAAAATATTGTGGTATTTAATCATATTTGAAATAAACTAGCAAGAGTACAGTTTACGAGCTCATGTTTCACCACAAGATTTGAGTTTGGAAACCTGAGAAGCCATTCAGATAAGTCAAAGATGATTATTGACAATTATTTCGATTTGCCACCTCTCTAAATTATTTATTAAAACTAGGCATTATATATATATTATGAAGCCCGGTTCTGCAACTGCATGGCTTATTTTTCACCTCCGATTTAGTCAGTCTGACTTTGTTGGACAGTTTAGGAAACATTTGATAACATTTCAAGAACATCCACCATGTTTTAATCCAGTTTGAGTAATCAAAATTTGAAATCAAAAGCGGTGTTTAATTAAGAAGATAGAAGATGGAATCTTCTTGCCTTTTTTTGCCAGGAGCAGTCACTTTGTGCCCATGATCACTGCTGAATGTCTCAAAGGGGCACTTCACAGATGTTAAACACGAGGATCAGTTCACTCAGCTACTCAGCCGGTGAAAAAAAAATAATTGCATTATGTCTTCAGTAGCTCTGAATTGAGCTTTCTAAGATAAATCAATCAAATAGAGACAAATTGCGAGCAAAATGTCTTTCCAAGGACTAGACATTCGAGATGCCCATCACACTGCTGTCAATTAGTATTAATTTGTTACCGCTCAAGCACACCAAACACTAGTGTCCATCAATGCCACGCTCAACAATCAAGCAATTTTTGTAAGCATTCTGTCATTTTTAGGTTTTGCATGTACTGCATCCTAAAATGTGGTTCACATTAGTGTAATTATTGTTTAGTAACTGAAACAGTTTAAAACCTTATATCCAACAACCTACTAGTTAGCAAGCTCTCCCATCCTAACGAGGGCTTTAATTAGTGCTTAATTAAAGGCAGGTGCACTTGAAGATGCAAAGACACTTATCTACTATATATATATATATATATATGTTAAAATGCAGAAGAAGTGTACACTGTATGGTTTTGTGCTTCGGGTATCTTATTACAGTGAACAAGATTTTGAACATCTCCAAGTAAATCTAGATTATTTCCACTAAAATAAGAAATCACACACAATTAAATTCAGTTTTACCTGCGCCTTGCCTTTAATTTCTAATTCTATTTACAATGCTGCTTGAGATTTAACCAAAACTGCTGAAATGTAGGGTGTTCAAGAACTTTAAAAGGCAGTGGATAATGTATTCTTCATGAAGGTGAAATCATAAACAATTCCATCCATGTTCAACCTTAAGAATTCCCCAAAAATACTTACCTTGCAGTATAAAACCTGGTTAGGGCCAGCTGGTCTGTCAGGAGTTCATACAGTACATTCAACAAGTCCTGTTGAAGCTGATACTTCTGGCCACAGTTCTGATTGTAATAATAACCAATTAATACACAGTATTCAGGGAGAGAGGAACCAGCGGTTGTATCGCCCTACTTATGTTACCGTAGGGCATCATGGGAGTCGAACAGCTACTGTGTGGATCGGTATGTATTTTGAAGTTGTCACCAGCCGGTGGGCTACAGTTTGCCTGGACTGCCGTCACAGGGAGAATCCACTGAGCGTGAAGGCTGCATGAAAAGGCTAATGCAATGTTAGTCTGACCGGAGGAGTCAGAAGAAATCCACAGAGGCAAGCACACCATGGATTAGCCAAGAAGCAGAGGAGCACGCAAGATGTGAGCCGGGAAGGAAAGCAGGGATGCAGTCATTGTTTATCACAGCGAGGGATCATGGCTAGCCACTGGGTCCCAGCTGCAGCCTCTCCTGCTTATGCTTATCCAGCCACTGTAAGATCTGCTGTTTGAGTTCCTCATTTGGCCTGATCTGGTCCATGGTTAGAGGACTGCGGTTGAAAGGGTCTGTCTGGTCACTGTGAGAATGACATCATTAATAAATGGTTACTTATTTGACTCTAGCACACCAAGTTTTTGTGTATACATCTTATTCACAAGTTTAATTTCTGACTGTTCAGTAATAGCGACACCCTCTGAGACCCACAGGTCGCTGGCGATCCCGACCAACTTTACTGTCTTCTGTACTGGCATCATATGAAACTAGAAAAACCTAAGGAATCCATTGGTACCAACCATGTCATACTATCTTGTTGGGAAGGAGGCTAAATAACGCTCTAAATTTAGGCTCAATTTTGGCAAATGAAAAACTGGCATGGCCATTTTTCAAAGAGGTCTCTTGAACTCTAATCTCAAGATATTTTAATGAAAATGGGTTCTATGGGTTCCCACGAGTCTCCTGCTATATCCCCCTAAAGACCCCTTGTACTACCCTAAAAAAGACAAAAACGGCTCTAAATGGGTTAATCAGGTTACAGTAGATGACAATAAAGACACAGATATCTCAATTTCTCTGCTCCCAGAAAAGACAAATGTGAATAATCTAAATGATAATAATCTCAAGAGAATCTCGGTGCTTTGTAGGAAGTAACTAACCTGAGGAGATGCCTTGCTATAGTTGAGCGGTCAACTGTGACATTGGAGGAAGGGAGAAGAACAGGATCGAGCATCAAAGTGGACATGATAGGATCCAGGAACTCATCTGGGGCGTCTGCATACGTCTCCTCTTCCTGCTGCTGTCTGTCTGCATGGGACTAAAACAGAGGCACAATGACAACAAACCTTTTGAGTGTTTCCAACATAGGCTGTATATAAAGATGGACGACGCGTCGCCACTTCCTCCCACTGAACAAATGTGAAGCCAAAATATGGCAGATACTGGGGCTGCCATCTTGAGATTTTGACGTCATTAGGAGCCAGAGTCAGTGCAGTACTGATTGGGGGTCTGGAGCCGCGGTATCAAGGTCCCGCCCGAGCCAATCACGAGCCAAGCACGAGCCAAGCACGACTGCAGCTTGTTAGCTTGAGCCATCTAGCTGCTACATTAGCACCACGGTAGCTGTTTGGCTAGAAACACACAACAACTAACTATCTATAACTACATTGATGATCAAATTGACACGTTCTATTACACAGACTCGTGACGGTTGTAGAAAGTTGAGTTACATCTCCTCTCAGTACAATTCCAGAGCCTCCGCGGCGATTGAGATGTTTTGGCTTCACTTTTGAGAAGCTGTCATGTCGTCCATCTTTATATACTGTCTATGGTTTCCATCTGTATTCACCACAGTGAACACTGCATATATTCATAAAACAAAGATAAAATATGAATTCTAGTGTTATCTGGTAAATAGTTTCCAAGTCAAATGATACCTTTATTTTGTCAGCAATGAGTCCAAAAGCCACAATCATGTCCCCAGGCTTGTTTATCTTCTTCAGTACCCTAACTGTTTGGGAGAAGAGGATAGGGGAGTACGATCGTCCATCCTTTGGGACTGTAGCACAGAAATTCTCCTCATCACTGCCAAAGACAGAAACAAACATTTTTTAAAATCGGAAACCACAAGAGGGATCATACACGGCAATGTGCCATAGTATTTCTTCTCCAGAGGATATGGCACCAATAAAAACATGAGGAAACAAGAAAATATAAAATAGAGAGTCTGTTAAATGCTTTTTACAGCTTATTTCACAATTCCACAAAGTGGAGTGTTCACAACATACCCCAGATTCAGGTAGATGGTGCAGATGTCAGAAACAAGCTGCTGGGGCTTGAAGTCAAACTCACTGAAGTCCTTGACTTTAAGGGCCCCCATCTTAGGACCCACCAGGTGCTGCAGGAAGTAATTCAGCATGGAGATGATCCTCTCAGCCAGAAAGGGGTGCACAAAGATCCCCGTGATCTCTGGAAATGAGGAAAACGATAAAAGACATGGGACAGATGAAGACAAACTTTAAATGGATCAATACGAAGAATCAAATCTTTTTCTGCCTGACCTGAGGTGAGGAAGGCCAGTGTGCCGATGGTCTCGTTAGACATGATGTTGTGGAAGCGTCCCAGCTGTCCAAACATCTGTAGGCTGGACTCTTTCTCTCTTCGGGCATCGGGGGCCAGGCCTTCCCACTCCCCTCGGTCCCGCTCCAACTGCAGAACCTTGATTTTACTCAGGTACTACAAGATAAAAAGACAGACTTATTTTTAAGTTTAGCTAAACAACAAAACTGACTACTGCTAAAAAAACACAGCTTAAATAATAAACTCGTTTATACCCCCATAGTTGACAAAATCTGTGCCAAATTCCATCCTGTGTACAGTATTTTTAGATTTGTGCTAATGGAAAGTTAACCTTTACCATCAATCAAATGCAAAGTAACACATTTAATAAACACCAGACAAACACATGTGAAAACATAATGGTAGTTTACTATATGCTGCGTAATAGTAATGTGATGGAAAAGCTTATTTGCCAAAATTGGTGTAAAGTTTTGCATGCAAGGATGATCTTACCTGAATAGCCTCGTCCAGCAGGAAGATGGCATCGTTCATCAGTAAGTTGAGGAACCTGAGGAACAGAGGGGGGTTCATGGCCTCCAGGTTCTCAGATGCATAGGTAGCCAAATGCTGAAACAAGAGATTTCAAACTGAATCAAGAGCACATTGGGATCAATCTGCTTAGTAATCTACAGTTTCCCTATGATAATCATCTGGTAATAAACCATGCATGCCTGTTTCTGCCCTCATTCATTATACTGCCTTTACACTTGTGGCTTTTGTGGGTCACAAGGGACCAAAGCCAATCTGGGCATGCATTGATTGAAATATAATGAAACATCCTGGACAGTTTACCAGTCCATCCATTTTCTTTCCTCCCCTATTCCTCAACCTTTCCTCACTACTACTCCTCTCACAATAGGCAACAATTTGAATGAGATGAGGTGAAAATGAGGAACAACGGATACCTTCTGTAGGAGTTTATTTGGTGCTCATCAAAAATCAATGTCTGTTATTGATGAAGTTGCCTGATCATAAACTCCGTAAATACACCTCATCATCTTGATTAAGATTTTTATGAGTGAATTTTTAGGTGAGACTATTCTTTAAGAAAGGGATTTAAGGAGTTACTTTCTAGCTATTGGGACAGCAGGCAACACGATTGAGACTATCAGATGCATCCAAACAGTCTCACAGCAACCACATGAAGACACCAGTTTCTTATTACCTTGATACTCTCTCTGTAACTCTCTTTGCCCCACATGTACTTGAGGATGGGATACATGGGTCTTCTGTAGTTGAATTTCTGTTCGAACTGATGAGGATCACCTGAAAAAAAGGAGAGGAAAACTAAATAAAATATATCTACCTTCTATTTGTTTTAACCTCATCCAGCTTCTCTCCTTATCTTGATCATTATCTTGAACACACACAGGTGTTCACACACAACCCAACCTCTTCACCTGACTAGAAAAAGCCCCAGAATGATCCCAAGAGTCAATTCTTTTATTTCTGATTCTGACCGTTTTAATCAAAGACGGCCTTTAATCAGGTTCTTTTTACTCGTTTCAAGTGTGCATACTTGAGACAGCATCTGATAACCCTTTGAACTCTACAATAGAAATGGTCCACGGGTATTTTTTGCTCATTGTGATGTCATTTCTTGGAATATCTTCCAATGCTTCATATCCCTAAAATTTGCCTAAAATCAACCTAAGCTTAAAGGTTATGCAGGTCAATAAACCATAATAATTGATAACAGTATTGAAATTGTGTCATAAATTAAAAAAGTATAAAAATCAGACATGTTTTTTCATAAAATGTTACTAAATAAACACACAAAACAAATTGATCCAAAAGATTTCTAAATGTAGAAACATTTCTTAACACGTTATTTGAGCTATGCACATTTTTTTGAGATATGCTCATTTTTATGAGCATATCAAGTGCAAAGGTGTTTTGATAGTTTAGTTACGTTCCACACGTTACGTAACGTAGCGTAATTACATCATTACAAGCATACATCGGGATAACGCGAAAGACAGAAGCCTTAGCTTTCTGCTTCAAAAAGAATGAATGCTCTAGCTATCATGGTTTATATTTTACATCGATTTAAACAGGATCATGCAAACAACGATCATCTTTTTAAAGGGGTTAAGCAATCTGAATTTGGCTTCATCCAATACAGTTCAACACTGTTTCCATCTACAACGAGCGATAACAAGTCAAAACTTGGGAGGAATACAATACCTGTGAATTCAATGTCTACAAACACAGTGATGAGGGCCTCGGCCAGATGAGATGCATGTCTATAGGAGCAGAAGACTCTCTCTCGCTGGAACACGATTGGCTGAGCAGCACCAGAAGCCACCGGCTCCATGTGGGGCATCACCGCCTCTAAGACCTCTGCGAGCTTTGCTCTTAAATGAGGGTTCTTCATCCTTTGGTGCATACAGGACAGACGGGATTGAAGCAACAATTCCAAGATGGCCTGCATCATTGGGCCTCACAATTCGTCCTTTCAACCAATCACGATCACTGACATGATAGATTAAGTCATGTACCTCTCTACGTTACCCATGAAGACAGTGATGAAGTTAAGAATCTGCTCCAGGCTTTCTGCAGAAGTCTCCAAAACATCGTCTGCAAATCGACGCAGGAAGATGAAAAAATCTCCCAAGTTCTCTGCAAAAAACTCTGACAGACAAAAGGTACACTTAAGTAATGACTATCATATGAAGGAATGTTCAGCATGAATGAGTTATTGTACTACGAGTGACTAACCACTTCCTTGCATGCACAGCTGCAGTCAATTCAAATCATTTTGTAGTATCGGCTGTATACAACCCAGAGTTAGAGATTTAAATATAAGGTCTAAAGGTATTTTACATTTTTCATATGACCTGAGCCTGAACCCTGCAGCGCTTTATGAACTCATAATTAAAAAAATATTATTGATAATAAAATGGTTTGAAATATCACTAATTACATGCTGGAAAGGTGTCTTAACATCAGGGGAAAAATATTTTTACATTCAAATTATGTTTCTATCAATTATTATGTGGCAGGGGCAGCATTTGTTAACACAACACACTGTTTCACATGCTCCAAGGAGGTAAAAAACACAAACAATTAATAAACCGGAACCAATTCAAGCATGAGAAAAAGAAGGACGATTTGTTCAGTCTGACAATCAAAGCTAAAGTTGTGCTTTCTGTTCCACTGTATTTGTAGTGTAGTGGAAGATCTGACCTACCTGGTACATAGCAGAGCACAGAATTCTGTAGGGTGGGCAGGGGGAAACTGAGTGCTACATGTTCAGGCCCCTGGTTCCCCATTCCAAGCTGAACCAGCAGAGCGGCCGTGGAAGCTTGGAGGTTAAGGCAGCATTGCAGCATGGCGGGCTGCGTGGTGGCAGCTTTGGTTGACAGGTAAACAATCATCAGACGCTCAAACTGCTCCAGGAGCTGCTCCGACATCGGGCTGCCCGATCGCTGGGCTTCCTGCCACGTCACCTGGAGCCGGTGGAGGGACTGGTTCATCTTCACCATCTGCTCGTGGAGTCTGCACATTATGCATGTGCAAAGGTGCATGGACACAATCAGAACAAGACAACACGGGTTAATGATGACATACAGTGTAGTGAGGAATATACAATACACTACATTTTTGCGAGATCTGTGAAACGGATACTCTCTTTAACATCTTTATGGAAGTTGTGTTGTTGCTTGTTTGAAGGTATGTACCTGTGGAAGCCAAGATGCATGGTGAGTTGTGTGAGGATGAGGTTTTCAGTCAGCAGGCTGTAGGACTGTGCAGATTCCACCGGCTGCTGAGGGGGCACAGGGATCAGACAGGTTTCCTTGTCGAGACCTGGTAGAAGACAATGGGAATCATTTAGTCATCAAATGTAATGTATCCTCTTGGAAAATCCTTCTGCTATTAAAATAACTGCTATATAAAAACAGCTATTAGCCCACTTATAAAAGAAAAACAAATACCAGAGCTGCTGCATTACTAATGATACATACAAATGATCAATCATGTATGTATGAAATCATGTATTCAAAATGGTAAAAGGGAAGGGTTATTGACACTCATTTTCACAAACCTGTTACGTGCACATTGCGATTGTGCCTCTCTTCTTCGCTCAGCTCTTTGAGGGCGCAGTAGGTGGGGTTGAAGGTGAGCAGTTTGGGCGACCGTGGCCTGCAGAAGGGCTGGCACAGCTTTAGCAGTGCCGCACCCAAGTTTAAGAAAAATGCATCTGAAGCGTACATCTGGAAGAAGATCTCCGGCATCTGATTGGCCCATATCTTGGCCCGGCCGGCGTTGGCCTGCAGACAGCCGCCCAACCACGAGAGCAGCAAGTGGCGCGTCTCGCCAGATCGCTGGAGCAAGTTTTTCAAGATCTGGTGCAGCTTCTCATGAAACTGACCCATAAACTGCAACACAAGGGGAGCAAACATCATTAGCCCTGAGACATTTGTTGATTGACAAACACTTAATGGTTAAATTTTAGGGCTGTCAAAGTTAACGCGATAACGCATGAACGCAATGGCCACTATTCATTCTTTCAGAGATTGTAGCAGGCTCAATTTTAAAGCTAGAAGAAGAAGATAGTGAAGATACTGGCATTATATGAAACTTGAAACCCTAAGGAATCCATTGGTACCAAACATGTCATACGAGCTTGTCGTTAAAGAGGTTATATAACACTCCAAGTTTTGGTGAGGAAAAACTGGCATGGCCATTTTCAAAGAGGTACCTTGACCTGAAAATGGGTTCTATGGGTACCCACGAGTCTACCCTTTACAGACATGCCCACTTTATGATAAGCACATGTAGTTTGGGGCAAGTCATAGTCAAGTCAACACACTGATACACTGACAGCTGTCAGCTGGGCTTGAGTTTGCCATGTTATGATTTGAGCAAATTTGTTATGCTAAATGCAGTACCTGTGAGAGTTTCTGGACAATAGTTGTCATTGTTTTGTGTTGTTAACTGATTTCCAATAATAAATATATACATACATTTGCATAAAGCAAGCATATTTGTCCCCTCCCATGTTGATAAGAGTATTAAATACTTGACAAATCACCCTTTAAGGTACATTTTAAACATAAAAAATGTGCGATTCATTTGTGATTAAAGGTGCTATTGATAACATTGATAACATTTAGCCACTAGATGCCACACCTTGTTAGAAGCTTTGTTAGAAGTGGGAACCAAACGTCAGATATCTTTCACAGAGATAAACAAAACATTCATTTTGGACCCCCCAAATTTTTTAAATGATTAATTCAAAATCATAATACATTTTTTTTTACAAAAAGCCATTTGTTCGGCACCTTTCTAAAAGCTCTGTGGATATATTATTTATTTTTAAATATTTGTCTACATAAGGATGTTATCAATAAGACCTTTAACTATGGACAATCATGCAATTAAATATTTTAATTGACAGCCTAAAAAAAGGCAAACAAAACAGCATCGTCAAAATACAGACAATGTATTTACCTGGTGGATGTTGGCCTCCTGGACCTTTGTCTCCTGGGCACTGGAGCGGGACGGGTTCAGGAAGTAGCCATGTCCTTCCACCACACCTGGGGTTTTTAACAAGCAGGAGATACTCATCACTGCTCCCAGTAGGGTCTTCTGGTACTGTAAACCATTAGTTGGGTCTTTGGGTTGAGTGTGTTCCACCAATACCTAAAAATAAAAAAAGAAGTGGAAGGATTTGAAAAGTTGAGAGCACTAAAAAAAACAAGCATGAAAGGTTTAGGTAGCACTGGCAAATATTATGCCATTACTGCATATTATCCGATTATGATTATGTATATTATCGTATATTACTTGATAACAGTTGTTGCGAGTAGGCAAATTTATGATAACATTTGCAAACATCCCTGAGTGTCTCCTGACCTTGGCAATATCTTTATGGTGGCTGAAATAGAGCAGAACATCTAGGTAGGAGTAGAGGAGAGGCTGGCACAGGTCCAAGTCTTTGATGCGTCCCTGGAAGATATCCAACACTGGTACTATCACCTCCTCGAAGGTACGGACCTCTTGGTCGGAGAGCAGGCCAGTAATGACCTCCTCCACAAACTCAACCACCTCCTCTGGCTCTGCAACACAGCGACTTTGTAAGAAACTGAGAAGAGAAAACTCTAGGCAAAGCTTTGTCAAAGACAACGAGAGAAATGAAGCTGAACCTACGTGCTCCGTTGAAAGCTTCCAGTAACAGGTCCAGAAGCTGTTCATAGATATTCTGGCTGACGTAGATCTCTGGGGTGAGCAGAACCGTCCGTGTGTTGGAGACTGTCAGGTTCTTACAGCGAACAGCAAACGACAGTAACTTCTCTGGTACCTTCGTCACCTAATGTGCAGATAATCAAGTCACTGAATCATTAAAGAGCATGGGTTATTTTTATGTTCCAATTACAGAGAATAGTCTATTAACAGCCGGTAGTCTCTGAAAATAGTTGCATTAAAGTGTTACAATTACAGTCCTGTAGGAAAAGAAAAACTCGCACCTCTTCTTTGGCCCTCTGGTAACAAGCGAAAAGGTAAGGGATGGCACACTTTTCTCCAGCATCACGGTCAGCAGACAGGTTGACAGCGCTGCATGACGTCATGTAGATGAGGTTGTTTCCTGGCTCTAGTACCAGCAGACGGTTAAACAGAGCCTGAAGGAAAAAAATCAGTCCAAACATTTAGCACATCTGCTTACTCACATTCATACATACATTTCTAAGCACCCAAAATAATAAAATCTTCATATCAATCAAGCGATTTCTTAAATTTCTTTGTCCATTTCTTACATAATCAAAGTGTTGGTGTTGCTTTAAAGTTGAAGAAGATTAACTATACGCACATCACGTAGGTACGAAGCTATCAGAGCAGCGTCAGTAAGAAAACACAAAGAGCACTGAAAACCAGGATTGCAGATCACAGGAGCTGCATCCGAAACCAGGATCAGTGTAGCCTGGTGGCAGTGCATTTCAGAGAGGCAAATCACCCAATGGGCTCTCTCAGATGCATTAGCATCGGGCATGTTAGATCTCCAAGAAGAGGAGGTAATTTAAATACCCTCTTACTCCTAAGAGAAAGCTATTATATTTTCACTCTCCAGACAATCTCACCCAGAGGTCTGAATCAAAAGTATGGGATCAAACATTTTCTCTAAAACACATAATAGTGGTTGTACTATGACGGCTCTTTTGGTTCATTTATATATTCTGAAATACATATTTATAAAAAAGAAAAAATTGTTACATGTGTCTTTTTTCCATATTGGGATTTGATATAGATAACTTATTTAGAAAGGTGTTTTAAACCCAATTGACTGTACTTTGTAAGTATTAAATATTTATGATTTCTTTTTTTCCTTTACCTCAATGTAATGTAAGTGATGGATTTTCTGATATATGAGATGATGAATAATGCATAAAACAACATGCTTGATATTAAGAAGCATGATATTAGAAGTATGGCTTTTGTAATATTGTTTTTATGTACTTTATCAAATTGTGAATTGTTTGTGGGTTTTTTTTTATCCCGCTGGTATTTTGGATGAACTACACCTACATAGAGATTGTTTGCCAATTGGTGTGATTTATGTATAAATATGGGTGTGGTTTCCACTTTTTCAAACATTTTGACATGATAAAGATGTAAGCAGGATCGAAACGTAGTCAATAAAAAAATGGTGGCATGGAGTACTGTGCAGGCATTAACGTTTTCTATACTGTTGCTTTAAAGTTGCCATTTCTTCATTAATTGTACCAAACATTTAATGGTTTATTGAGAGGAGAGAAACAAGACATGGGAAGAACAGAGTGATGACATCTGACCTGTTCTATGTTGTCCATGTCCAGCCAGTCCTGTCCATCCAGATCTGCAGCCATCTCCTCCAGGTAAACACAGCGAGGGGGGATCCCATTACCTCCTCTCAGACTGGGGTCACCTAGGGTTGAATGAAACCAGCGGCCTTAAAATAAAGTCTGCTCAAATCATATTAGTATTATTATAGTACTATTATAGTATAGTATTTACTCAGGTTTATTTCAGACTGAGGTTATAATGTGAAAACAAGGGGACTTTTATTTTGCATTTCCTGATAATCATGACTCATCCTTAGGGGGTCTCTGTGGTGGACTGACCCAGCCAGCTCAGAGTGAGACTGTCTTAAAGGGTGGTGAGTCATTTGTTGCAGTATTTACTGGAAACATAAAATTTGACGCGTAGACACTACAATAGCATCAGTCATACATGTATCAGAACTGGAGAGTGTTTCTTCATTGAAAGAAGAGCAAAGAACGGCACTGAAGCTTTTCTCAATGGAAAAGATGTTTTCGCTCTACTCCCTACTGACTTCAGCAACAGTTTGATTGACAGATGGTTCATCCAATCCCCTGCCAAGTATTTTTTGAAAGTGCCTGCCCTTTTCCAAACTGTTTCCAGAAATAAACAACAAACCATCTGGCGGGTCAGGTTAGGTCAGTCATTGACCAAAGCAAAACATGACACAATTTCAGAGATAACCTTGTTATTAGTGTTCATAATCAAAAAACGTATGCTTAAAGTAAAAAACAGCTTGCACTCTACATTGTGCCTTATGACACAATATGCAGTTTTTTATGTAGTACCCCATTCAGGCCTACACTGGGACGGGGGTCAAACCAGCGTCTGGGGTGGTCACAACCCTCCCGACATGGATTGGACACGAGTTGAAAGCTGCCTGGCTTTGGTGGTCGGGCATTTCTATTGGAGGTGAATATGAATGTAATGATAATGATGTTTAAATGTAATTCAACCGAACGTAAAAAGTGAGAAATGGAAATAATGAAGAAGGAAAGAGAGATGGAGATGTATAAAGAGATAGACAAATCCATCTGTGTGGACAAGCAAGAGAGGGAGCATGACTATGGATAGAAGGAGAGAAGTTAAAATGTGTTGTTTGTTATGTGGCAACTATTCAATATAATTCTGTATAACTCTTTAGTTTGGAACTTCAATGCAGAGTGGCACAGTGACAGCTGTCTCATATTAATGGGCCCGACACATATTCAATAGACATGCGTCCTACGCACATATGCTGTATGAAAGGGGTATAAGTTACAGATCAAAGTCTGATTATTTTCCTCCTTTTGCTTACTGTTGTCCAGGGTGATGAGATATATTCGCTGGATCATGTGATTGACATTGAGCTGTTCACACAGCTCCTGCCGGGACCGGAAGGAGCGGCTGATCTCTGCCACGGAGTCGTCATTGTCATCAACGCTGTCTGACACAGAGTTTTCTGACTCGGACTGGCTCTCTCCTGAGTCCTCCACTGTGATACGAGATACAGAGGGGAAAATAAGCCAGATGTTAGTATGACCTATACTTGCTGATGGATCTCTTACACTGAAATTATATCTCTATTTATGCATATGCATTTTGTTATGAACTACATTTTGATTCTGACATTCCTAATAAGCATCGACTACACTCTTATCAGAGCATTGACGTAGCTCTGGTAACTCTACTCACGTGGTGGTTCAGCAGACTGTTCTGGTTTCTGGCCTGATGCAAACTGCTTGGCATCAGCCAGTGAGCTGAAGAGGGCAGCGAAGGGGTTACGGGAGATGTTCTGGTTGTTGTTGCCCTGGTCAGTCATCTCATTGGGGCTCAACACTCACTCCATCCAAGATCCCAGCCTTAAGGAGCGATGCAGACAGAACAGCTAAGTGGTAATGGAACATGACTTACAATATCCAAGTAAGGGATTAGTGAGCATGTATAGCATATTCCTACATACATATGAAATCATCATCCTTTTTCATCATTGTCTCACTATTATCATCATCACCTCAACCTTACAGTAAAATACAGAGTTGCACACCTCCAATACCTAATCATTAACAGCTTGTCAGCTTTTTTATCATCACTTCATTCAAATTAACTGGAACTTGAGTCTCCTGGCTACACAACTTTTTTTTCTTCTTTTTTTTTTAACAAATTAGGTTCCTATTTCTTATCAATATGTAAAATAATACATGCAATTCTCCTTCTTTTTCTATAAGGGGGTTGTTTAAAGTCAGCATTATATTGAAAAGGTGCCTACGGGTCAGTAGGGCATTTTCCTCATCTTCTTTGAGGTTTTCTTTCTTTTTTTTCAAAATCTTTTTTAATTAAATTTTCAGCAAAAATTCCCAGGGTTTGGCAAATATATTCCACATTGTTATGTTGAAAATGGTTTCCAGGTGTTATAGAATTTCTCCTCAGCGCCACTGACTGAGAAACGCATCATCTCCAAGTTAAGGCAGGACATTATGTTTAGGAGCCATTGTTTTCCTTAAGGTTTTAAGGCATTTGGCATCCTTGATGTGGCATTACAACAAGTTAAAGGATAACAAGTACCTGGGCATCCACATCGACAACAGATTGAGGCTGTATATAAGGGGATGAGCAGACTCTATTTCCTGAGGAAGCTGAGATCCTTCAATGTGTGCAGCCAGATGTCGGAAATCTTCTATTAGTCTGTTGAGGCCAGTGCACTACACTGTACTTCAATGTAGTCTGCTAGGGGAGCAGCATTGGAGCCGGTGACACCAACAGACTTAATGAACTGATTAAGAAGGCTGGCTCCGTATTTGGCTGCAAACCAGACACGTTTGAAGTTGTGGTTGAGAGGAGGACACTGAACAACCAGTTATCCATTATGGATAATCCTTCTGACCACCCTCTCCACCACCTACTGGACAGACAGCGGAGCTCTTTCTCTAACAGACTGATTCAGCTTTGCTGTCACAAGGACCGATACAGGAAATCTTTCCTGCCTAAAGCAATAACTCTCTACAACACTTCATCTGTGTCTAACAGAATCTCCTAGCTTTATAGTTTCTGTCACAACCATACAACCATACTCCATTCTGTTTTGATCCTTCAATAACCTTGCACATGTTGAATTTGCACATCAATATACTACCTCATTTAATTTTGAATGCTTCGAAGCTTTGACCATTGCCATGGTAATCAAACTCCAAATTAGTATTCGAATGCTTTGTTTTGGGGTTTTTTATATATACTGTACTATACTTATACTTTTTATATATAAGTATGTTATAAGAATGTATGAATCCCAAAATAGCCCATGAAATAAGGAATAATTCCACAACATTACTCATTATTCATTTTCAACATTAATTATCATTAGTTATTCTCAGACGGATATCACTGTTTGGTGTGTGTAGAGGTGTGTATGTGTACAGTAATGCAGGAGCGGAACTATCCCGGGCACTGAAACGGGGGAGATGGAGACAGACAGACAGACAGACAGACAGACAGACAGACAGACAGAAGAACATGCCGCGCCATGCTGTGAAGCAAAGCTTTGAATACCTTTGAATATTACTCACCAAAAGCTTTGAAGCCCAAAAAATTGTATTCGGGACAGCCCTAGTATATAGTATGTCATCCTATGTTTATATTTTATATGTTAGTTGTAGTAGTTTGGTATTCTAATATATTATTTTATATTGTGTTTTCTATAGATATGCTATAGATATATATCCTTAGTGTTGTTATGTGTATTTACTGTTCCTTTGCAATGCCTCTATAATCTAATCATAAAACACAAGAAATTCCCAATTTTTTTGATTAATAAAGTCCATCCATCCATCCATCTATTACTGCCTCTGGGATTTAATGCCGCTCATTGCCCAGTTCCTACAGTCCAGTTGTCTTCAAAATTCTGTCTTCTGCCCTCCACGCTCTTGTCTTCTTTTTACAGCAGCCTCATTATGTGCAATTCTGAAAACATGTCCTGTCTCTGTACCTCACAATTTCTGACATGCTCCACTGTTTCTATAAATGAGATAAGATATACTTTTATTGTCCCCTTGGGGACATTTTTTCTGCAACTGCAGTTACGAGCACTAAATTAAAACAGCACCAACAACAATAACAATAAACGATTCCACACAAGACAGGGAAACAGTTTCACAGAAACAGATGTTTCAACACATACACTGTGTATGTGTTGAAACATCTGTTTCTGTGAAACTGTTTCCCTGTCTTGTGTGGAATTGTTTATTATCCACGTACATAATGGCACATACTATCACACACACCATGGCAGGTATTGCACCCAGGTAGTGCACTGCACCATCTACCGTCTTGCCCATATTGCACAGACAATAGCCCAATATTACACAGATGCAACATATTGCACTGTCCCAATTTAACATATTGCAATCTCCCTATTTACCATATTGACACTGATCGCAATAAACTGCTGGATATTTTCCAGTAAAGTATGTTGTTCAGATTACTGTTTCAATCTGCTCACATTATCACATCCTATTTACAATATCTTCCTATCTCCTTCTCCTCATATCAACTCTACATTGCATTGAATATAAATGCCTTCTTTTGCAGGCTGATCCTGATGTTTGTACTTGATTTATTTACTTACACACTACATATTTCCCCCCCACGACTTTTGGGCATGACATTCAGATAAATGTGAATCAACAACACAACGTACAGCCTCTCACAGAGCAGTGAACACACTAACATATGGCTGTCACTGTTTGATCAGCTCCCTCAGCAGCTTAACGTTACAACGTGTTGTCACGGTTACCATCACTTCAGCTCAGCACCTTTACAGCTACACACACACATACTGGTGTTACTTTGAGCAGCTAGCCACTATTTCACTAGTTCACACTGTCTCCTGTCACCTGTTAAGCTCAGCTGTAGCTACTGGACGCTAGTTAGTTAGCTGACTAGCCTGGTTAGCTCGCTAGTAGCAGTGTCCGTCCTGCATCAGGTAGCTAGTGAGCTAGTTAGCAGGCTAAGCTGTCTCATGAGGTCACCACGACTCTATTTCAGCTTCATTTCTATACACTATTACATTGATATCGCGTATTATAAGTCTTTATAATGTCTAGAAGCGATGCAGAGAGCTGTCCTACCTGTTTGAAGTGAAGAAGTGTGTGTTTTTGTTATTAAAAATCGCTTCTTCGAAACCCAGAAGCAGCAGTTCCTCAGTAAATTGAAATTGTAAACGTCATCAAAACGAGACGACGCGTCATCTGTGTTCTAGATTGTGAACATATGCAACCACTAAATAAGAGCATGTGCAGATTGTGTATTATAAATTGTATACTATAAATAATAATTTGCGCATATATGAAATGATAATAAATAGTCAATGTGATTAAGATAAATATGTAAGAAATGAAGTGGTATAGTGATTAAGTTATATTATAAGTAATGTATTCTGGATTGATAACAAAATTACATTTTGATAAGGATAATTATATCAGTAATTAATTTATATTTCTGTATGACACAGATTAAAGGTAATAATTATATTTAGAATAATTATAAATAATAATAATTATAGTATATGTATGTATGGCTCAATAAGGAAGCTGGTTAATAATTAATAATTGTCTCATGGAGAAGGGGTGGGATTAAATGAGTTTATACTTCTTCTCACTCCTTTTTGAATATGTAAATCAAGGCATCAAGGGTTGACAATTTATTTTTCTTATGCTTTTCATTGTATGTAAATACTACTTCTTTCTGACTGTCCACTTGTTGGTATGATCATTCTTTTTCTTTAAGTTCGAAATAAATTTTGAAATGAAATGAAATAGATTTATGTAATATTTCCACGTTCAAACTAGATTCTCTGTAAATATTTGTGGAAATAATTATTGAGAGTTATGTAACAGGAAGATAAGCTATTAGATAAGACACTACTTCCACGTTTTATGGGAAAACATAGGGAAAAGTGCATCTAATTTTTAAAATAATATCTGAATAATATTTTGTGACATACAGACTTGACATCATTTGTTAAAAGGGCATTGCATCTTATTCTATTCAATATTATATTACATCTCTACATTAATACAGACAAACACTAATATACTCATATCATCAGTCTGGTGTACACTGTTTTTTTGTAAATATTTGCTTTATTGAAAAATAAATGCTTAATTTACAGTGCAGTTGCAATATGTTAGGTACATAAACATTTCCATATTCCAAATTTAAAAGAAAGGAAAAATATACTGCCAATGTACATGTAGATAAAAAGGCAAAATTATAAACATAATAATGATATATCAACTTAAATATATATTTAAGTAAAATAGTAATAATGATATATATGACATTTAAATGATAATAAATCTAACCTATAATAAAAGGAAACATAAAATTAAAGTAAAGTAAATAAATACACATATAGAAATAATAATAAAAAATGTTAAATTGAATAATAATAAAATGTGTTTAAATAAATGCAATAAAATGTAATAATAATAGAAGAGAAAAAATCACAGATACACATGTGTATTAATATGCACATAAGGAGTGAATGCATGTCGTACACTATAAATATAGACTTGCTGACTCTGCTGCTATTTTATTACAGTATTTCAGTATATGTCACTTTACCTTACACTTTTTTTGTCTCATATGCTCTTGTATATTATTTTATTTTCTATTTCATTCTTATTTTTGTGTTTTATAAACCCCTTATTTTTATTTTACTTTCTCTATTTACCTGCACTGTTGACGTCTTTATAATGCTGATTTATATTGCATGAGCAATATATCATGGATAAATGTAATTTCTGGGCCTAAGCCCAGAAATTAGTGAAAATGATTTTAACAAAACAATAATAATAACAGTTTGACTTGCCAGCTTTTGTATTCAGAGCCCAATACGTGTCATTTTCTTTCTTTTTTTTTTTCATCTTTAATGTGAGACTGCACTGGCTGTGTGAGGTCAGTTGACATTCCAGCTTCATCTGCTATGATGTTTCTCTGATGTGTGCTGATCGTCAGCAGAGGGCAGCAGCAGACTGCATCTCTTACTGGGCTCTCTGAATAAACCACGCTGAAGCTGTCTTGAGTTTTGCAGATGTGTCTGCAATTTGTATGCGTAGCCCTCTTCTTTGTTTATGAAGCTGTAGTTTGTGTTTGACAGTTTGTATTTGGACAAAGACTTGAATAAAAAAGAAACAACTATATATATCACATCAGTGAAACAAATGGTTGAACTCAAAGCTGTAAATAATAATGATTAAATATATGCCCTCTGACTAATCTGTGATCCTTGCAACATTTTTTGCTTGAATTGTCTTATTTTATTAGACTTTTAACATATGCCACCTTTAATCGGTTTGTCTGATCCTTTTACTAAAAACATGTGATGGTGCCAGTGTCTCGTGTGTATTTGCTTTGGAATATGGAGTACAATGTCCTCATGCACTTTATATACTGTAGTTGTGACCCATTAAAAAACCTGTCCTGCAACTTTTTCCCTACTGCTACCAAACTCACAGTTGTAATTTCACAAGAAATTAATAAGGTATACTTAAATGTATTAAAGCAAACATTTAACAGAAACACCCAGTGATAATGTCATCTTTGAGCATTTGTAAGTGTGTAAAAAGCACAGAGGAGATTGATCTGTGTGGGAAGTGTCTTGAAATTCATAGTGTCAGAAATTCAAATTCATTAAAAGGTTTTTTTCCCCCAAAAGTAGAGTAGGTGAATTTTACAAGGCAGAAATTTCAGCACCTGATGGCATCATCATTTCATCACTGCTATTGACCTTTAACCTTATCAATCACTGTGTATATGTTATAACAATTTCATGCTGTAAATCAGTAAAAATGTAATTGACCCTGTAAATGGGATTTGTGCAATTAATTTTCAATAGTTTTGTCAAAATCTATAAAAACATATTTTAGCTTTGTTGTGTTACTGTGTAGACTGAGAACACATTTCAAATGGCAACAACACCACAAAATGTCTGAAAAGTCAAGGAGGTTGAATATTTTGTAAAGGTTCTGTACATAGAGTGCATCTCCAGTATTTGTACAAATTACTTGATTACAGATACTTGTTTTTAGGGTTGTCCTCAACCAAAGAAATTATTAGTCGACTAACAATCATACTATTTTGTTGAGTTATCGTTTAGTTGATTTTTATCAACAGATCTCTCAGAAATCTTGTGTTTACCAGAGATGTATGTGTCATTCAGCGTGGAAAAAAAACATTAAAAAAAATAAATAATCGACTAAAGAAATCTTAAAGATTTCTAAGAACAAAGTCTTCTAATCAACTAAGAGGGGCTAGCCTTACTTTTTTTTTAACGTGTGTACTTGTCAAATAATCTCAGTATATGCCTCCTGGGACCAGTGCTGCATTTTGATATTGTACAGGAGAAAGGTCGCTGTAACTCTATAAGACATTTTTCAATTTTCTATTCCATTGTGATTCCCTGATTGAATTCTCTTATGAGACAAAGTAGGACAAGGCCAGAAAGACCGATGAGCAACTATTTCTCTAGAAGTAGGTCATCTTGAGTAAATAATTGTTGCTCTGAAATGTGTAGTAGTTCTCTAACATAACATCTTCAAATGTTTCTTGTTACTGGTCGAGCTCCTATCTTATCGATTCTCCACTCTTCAGTTTATCATTCTGAACACGATGTCTAAAAAACCCCACAAAAATTGAAAGGATTTGATATTTTATGAAATTATCCAGCAATCATTCCAGATGTGGTCAGTCAGACAGCTTAGGAAACAACCCAGTTTGTACTGAGCAGCTTTAATATTGAACACTGAGTCACAAAACGTACACATACATGTGTCTGCTATACACAGACTCATGTCACACCAAGTCATCATTCAGAGAAATTATAAAAAAAAAATAACAGCTATTTCAGTGTACACAAAGACATACAGTGTTTCTATACAATCAACATTTTTACACATTTAGCTTTTGTGCAAAGCTGACAGTAAAAAATGTAACTTCTCACATCAAACTTGGTATGCAAATTCACATATCAGTATGATTACAAATGAATTGTTTATTTCCTGACTGTACTTCTCTCTCACTCTTTGATCTCTCACATTAAATAATCTGAACAAATACTCTCCACTGATCTACACCTACCATGTATACCATATAAAGTCTCAGACTTAAAGACATCCACAATATTACAAAATAAGGCACAATATTTACAGTCTCAAGCAAACCTAATACAATTCTGTGAAGAAATTAGTGTTCCAGGTCGTCACAGTTTAGATTTTAGGAAGGCTCAGCCTCTCAGTGAAATGTGTACAAGTAAGTGCCTCTTTGACAAGTCTTTGTTCGCAGTGGCTCTGTTGTTCATCGCTGAATTAAAAGTGTCTTTATGGCTTCTTTTCACCACACATGATGTACGGGAAGCTGCACTTGTGACTTCCCCTCTGATCCTCCTGGTACATCCTCTCCTCAGCACTCAACAGGTAGGAGTAGCACTCACTGTCCATTATTTGCCCCTTTCCCTCGTCTTAACCAGTCCCTCCAGGGAGATTGGGTTTTGCCCTGATTAGCGTCTGAACTCCAGGTGGTGGAGGAAGAGGAGGAGGAGGGCTGGCGCGTCCAGGTGGAGGCCGTCTTGCTGGGCTTGCTGAAGAAGGACATGCCGTTGGAGGTGGACTTCTTTGGAGGAGGATGCTCCGACTGCTGCTGGGTCCTGAGCTGCTGGTTGATGATGACCTGGATGTCGTCCTGAGGAAAGGCGGGGAGGGGGAGGAAATGAGCAGAAGTGTGAGGAGCAGGGACACTGAGCTCATATCATTCAAACTCATTATATACAGTACAGTCATCTGACTGTATTGGATTTAAACACTGCTTGGTTGTTAACAATGAGCAGTTATTGTGACCTTTTTTTGTCACTGCTCATTGGTGTTGTATGCATTTCTATTGACAAATATCAATCGATGTATTTTTAAAATGAGAAGTAAGGAGAAGCAATATTCTGTGTATTTGTTATTGTCAACAAATCCGATGAAAATACCAGAACTAACGATGAATTGATCGTGCAAACATTTATTGTCTGTGTAGCCAAACCCTTATATAGCCTACTGTAGCCGGTTTATGGTCTCAATCGCTACTTTCAAGTCTTCTTCAATACAGCATGATGTTCATTTAGTAAATTATGGTCCCATTTAGAGTCAAATAGACCATAAAGCAGGGTATGCTTTAGGGCGTGGCTACCTTGTGATTGACAGGTCGCTACAACGGTGTTGTCCGGTCTGGGTGTTGTCCGCATTTTTGTCTTAAACCCTTTCACAGTGAAAGTTAATTATAACCTTTTTGGTCACCTTAAAATATATTATTCAGCATTCGGTTGCACGTAGCTCCACCCTCTAGTGTCACTTCTGGTTCCAAAAAGCCAAGATGGAGACAGTCAAGTACCAAGATGGTGAAAATGTAATTCATCAATAGGTCCCAGTGGGCACAGAGCAGACAGCCACAGAGATGGAGTATTGAGAGATGTTGTTGGTTTGTTTTTTTCACTAGATTTGTTAACAATAAGAGAAATTGAGAAAATTAACAGCCTTATCAGTTGGGTGCTGAGGAGGTTATGTTTTCTACGTTGTCTCTTGAAGAAAACTATATTACTGTAGCACCTTTCCAGATTTACAAGAATGAAATGCAACAAGAATTTCAAGGAATGGTCAAAATTTTGTATGAATGTAGCGCAGATTCAGCTCTGAACCTTTGGGGGCTTTAAACGTAATCACAAGATTGACGTTTAAAACAAACCAAATTATAGAAAGATAGTGTCCTATGCCTACTATGAGTGTACTGATGCCTTCATGACCTACACTTAACGGTTTTCTCTGTTCAAACTATTCTGCTCAGTGTATCTGATTTGTAAATGGCTTGTATGTACTCCTGTCTGTATATTTTACAGTTTTTAACTGTTTGTATTTGCATTTGTAGACCAGCTGATACCAGTCTGTATCTGCACATACAACATATTTGTATTTGAAAAATAGTTTATGATGTATTTATCACTTATATCTTGTATTTTTATTTAAGATAATTACATACTTCTGCTTTCAGCTAACAAAGATGATTTCTCCACATCAAGATATTATCCGCATCATCTTCACCAAATCACTAGAGATCAGACCCTTTGGCAGATGGCTTTGCTTGGCATAGTGACTCAGCAACAGAAGGACTCGTTGACAGAAACACCTGCTGCTCATATTCCTCCAAACTGACAGAGCTGAGAGAGGTATGGCTGCGTCTGTCCCTGACCTCCCACTGAGATACATCCATCTCCTGTTTTGTCAAATTAGCACTAAAATGCAGACAGCATGCCTCAAAAAGGGATTTTCCATCAGTTATGATGCACATCTTAAGGGTGTAAATGAAATGCATTCATGATCATATTCATGGTTTTCATAAAGCAGGAGATGTGCTTACAGATGGCCCAGACAGTTTGTGATAAAGAGACTGCGTTAGAGATGGTTTGAGGTGCTTTGGGATACAGTAAAATGGACAAAAAGCTCTACCGAGAAGAAAAGGAATCTCACCTGCCAGGCCTCCAGTTCCTGTGACAGCTCCAGTTTACGTTGGATGGCTTCTAATAACTGGTTGTTCAGAGACATCATGTCATTTTTACTGTTCACCAACTCGGCCTCCATCAGGTTTTTCCTGCCAAGAAATTATGAAACTTCTTCAGTCACATCACAAGTCATATACAAGAATCAAATATAGCAAATACAATAGCTGTTCTTGTAAAACAAAGCATACTGTCAAAGGCATCAGAATATATTGGATTTATTATAATTTTCATTGAGAATATTGAGAAAAAAATTAGCTTCTCACCTGGCTATGGCTTCATCTCGGTCTCTGATGGCCTGTTGGACGACTTCAGCCTGTTCCTGACTGCCCTGCAGCTTCTGCCTCAGCTCAGCGTTTTCCTGCTGCAGCTGGACGTTCTTGAGGAGGAAGAAATTAACTGGTTTTAGACCACTGAGTAAAACTTATTGCATACATCAATCTATATAACACAAAAAACAGTATTGTTGTTGTACTAAAATGTTAAATGTTCTCTTTAAAATTTCAGTTTTATTACTTTTAATCTTTTGGAACTCACAAAAAGCCATTTAGGGTTTGAAGTGTACTTTTCTAATGTAATAAATAATACAATTTAAAGGAGCATTTAACGGTGTTGTTAGTGCTCTGAGTTTTTTTGGACAAGAAAGATCATTGTACTAAAGTGACAATGAGTTAAGTTGCAATTATAACCAAAACTAAAAAATGTGGTATGATAAAATAAAAACTAAAGACACTGATGTAATTTGTAAACTAATTCAGGCGTTATGCTTGACCACACACTTAATTTAGGGCTAACTTAAAAAAAACTAAGGCAATGAGTGATAGTGAAAACTTAATGGAGTTTAAAACTGAAAAAAGAAGGAAAAAATGCTCTTAAAGGTCTCTGACTCTACCTATGACACTAAGATGGATTACAGTGACAGCAGCAAGGTCAGTAACGACATAACCAAAACCTAATATAATGGGCCGCTATGTGCGTTGCTCCTCCCTGACAGACATATTCGTTCATCACAGGGTTACCTGATCTCTCATCTCCTGCGCTGCGCTCGGATTCCCACACTGATCGCCCGTCCTGTCGACAAAAGCTTGATTCAGCTCCTAGGACAGAGACGTTAACAAAGAGATCAGGTATCGGCTTTGCATTTCACAAAGATTTACACCAAAAAGGAGCCTCTGTGGCAGTGGCCTACTTGCAAGGTGCTCCGAGGGAGGAAGGGGATGGGCAGGAATATTTAGTTACAGTGGTAAACGCCTGTTACGGATCTGAATGCAATGAGACACAACTGGACAATTGTATGCGCTTGCTTGTGGCAAATAGAGGCTCAGTGTACGAGCTATCAATTGCAACAATTCATTGGCATCCACTGCGTAAACAAGGTCACACGCTTCCTCAGTGTGATGACACTATGGTTCCTCTCACAGCCACCAGGGGGAAGATGGGCTGACTGTGAATTAATTTATTGATGAATGTGTTATGTGAGGAGGCTACTTTCTGAATGATAATAACACAAATAAAAAACAGCAAAGTGAGGAATTTCAGTGCAGCGATACATAAAAAAACACATTTGCATAAGCTGTGTTTGAAAAGCAACAAGTGTGCTGCACTGTCCCACAAACACACCTGTATTTTTAGCCTTTATCTGTCTAGAAGACTTATTCCTCAAACTCAGAACACACAAAGGACACATATAGACTTATACATACATATACTCTACATACGTATACGATACTGATATATGATTCAATAAGTCATAATGACCAAACCAACCCATTATTTATGAACATATGCCTTCAAATTTATGGACCCAGTAGACCTAAAAAAATCTACAAATATGTTTAGAGCAAAAGAAGAGAGAGAGCAGATAGGAATGTAAAGAAATGTAGTGTACATTTAAGAAAATGTACAAAAATATTATAATTGAAAGATACCAACACGGAGAAATGATTGACATGAATTAATTAACTTACTGATTTAGGATGCCTTTTCTTGATTATATTTATGTTTCTTTATTATACTTTATTTTTTATTATGATGTTGTTATTCATACTATTTTATTTTTGTTTTGTTTTACAGCTATTTTGAGTAGATTTAAGGTAATGCTTTGTTAAGAATTAAGTGTTGGCACAATAAGCTCAGGCTTCAGCCTACACCTTCTTTTCAGTCAGAATATTACACTTGATTTTGTTTTTATTTTGGATATATTGATTTAGTACTATTCAACTACTTTCATAACTTCACTATTATGAATAAATGACTGGAAAGAAACTAAACTAAAAGCTTAGAAGACATAAAAGCCACGGTGTAATATCCCTGTCCTCCTTTGATTTCAAACAACAAGGTCAGCCTTTTGTTTTGCATATCCTCTCCTGCTCCACCTGCTCATTCTGTGGCTCACCTGAGGGCTGGATGCCGGTGCCAGGGTTTGGGCCACTCCCTTCAACTGGTGCAGCACGGCCTGCAGGTCCTCCTGTTGATCCACGACCTCTGCCCCCTCTGAGCTGTTCGGCTCCTGGGTCAGTGGGAGCAGCAACTGGAGGATGGACCCTATTTCTTGCGTTACCTGAGTGGAACAGGAGAGGAGGCATGTTCATTTAACTTAACTATTAACTTTCTGTTTTTTCAATGCCACAAACTATGTTGTGTTGAGTTACTCTCACCACACAATTGTTATGGCTTGGAAGCTGCTACTGTATATTTGGCACGCATTCAAAGAGTTGTTGTTTAAAAAAAACTGTTTTACAAACAAGGTTTCATTTCCCCCGTTTCTTTTCAGCGTGATGTTTCTTTACACACGTCACGTCTTGAGTGACAGCATGTATTTGCACACTGGGAGGTGCAAGCATTTCCTCATCACCTTATTTAACTTCTTTGAGTCATATATATCACATGACGATACTGATGTCATGATGACTCAACAAAGATATCTTGTTAATGTTCATCCAGTAGAAGGGATAATCATCATATGACATTATATATGATATTTGTTTACAGACACAGGTGTAAACGTGCGCTGAAGGCTGTAAGACGAGGAAATTCTCCCACAATGTGGCTATGACAAACAGGAAATGTAGAGAATGACTCATGAGTGCAGTTATAAATCACATTTTCCTGCTGGAACCAAACAATAACAGTAGACACAGTAGAGAGTGAGAATTAGAAGACTTCAGTCAGTTTTCCTGTTTCCTCCCAAACATAATTCAAAGTCCTATCTAATATTCCTTTGTGGCGTTTTCACTTTGAAAATCAGGACCTTCACACGTCCTCCTGTCTGACGTCAAGTAACACTGTCACGGAGAACTTGCACAAAGAGTTCTGTCAGCATATTACTCTCACTACAACATTTATTCATGTTTCCTAAAATTCAGCTTATAGATGATGTTTTTTCTGGTGTCAATATTCTGTTATTTCACTGAACGATTCTTTAAAGGAAAGACTTTGTTTAATACTTTTGTTTCCAGTCATCACAGGAAAACAATTTCCCCTCAAAACATGCATGAGTCATTGTGGGCAGGACTACAATAGAACAACTAACACATGCCGACCACAGTATGGAGATAAAGTCAGTGCAGCCGGTGCCAAACCAAAACTATTCTGGTGTTTCTGTCAGTTACAGCACTCTGTTTAATTTACAGCCTCTCTGCCTCGTAGACGAGGCTGCTTGTGTTATTCAGATAAACAGAGTATTTCCTACTCCTGGTCACCGACTTACTTTCGTTTTGCACAATTAATCTGTTATAAGAGGAATTTAAAGATATGCTCCGTCACTTACTGCTAAGAGTGTTCGATATACATAAAAGTATGTACTGTATCACCGTGTGTATGATTTTATATCATGACATTGATATATACAGTACATAGTACGTTTCCCATCTCGATTCCAAAATGAGTCTGACTGAATGAGGATGATTTGGGATTCAAAAGCTCATTACTAAAATTCAAGCTTCCCAGCTACAACAATTACTCTTTTCTTTCACCCCTATCTCAGAACACAATCCTATTACTCACAACACATTTTTTGGTACTTGTGAAAGTTATAGTTAGTGTGAGTTTGCAAGTAAACAAATGTATCCTTATACAACGATTTGTATGATATCTTACGAATAGTTACGTGTTGTTGGACATTTTCTATGAATGTCCAACAACACGTGATGTCAATTTCTGCCCCAGTCTTTTCAAAATTAACTTCTGTCTACACAGGAAAACAACTTGGTTAGGTTTAGGCAACAAAATTACTTAGTTAAGTTTAGGAAAAGATTGTGGTTTGGGTTAAAATAACTCCGGAATTGGCATAATTTAAGTACGGAAGTTATGTGACAATTAAATCAACGTTGATTTCTGGTTTCACACGGGGTACGAACACCGGTCTCCTGAGCGAAAGTCCTGTGTTTTTGACCCACCCATCCACCCTGACCTCTTCCCCACACAGTGTATGTCGCTCTTTATACTTCCTGATATTTTGTGGGATATATACAAATTACAGTGCATTACTTTTCGTAGGTATAGCTGTCTGTAGGAACAATTGTTGGCTTTGGTCTTTCCATGGGATTTGTTAGACTATAAGAAAAATTTAGAATATCTCATATAGAGCATATATATCTATTTTCTCTTTTTAAATTTCGCTGACAAGAGATTTCAGCCAAATCTTTCTCCTGTTGTGGCCTGATGGGTTAACCCTGTAGTCTCTCTGACTATGTTAAAGACTTAATCTGCTTCAGTACCTCTTCTTTGCTGACTCCCAGCACTGCCGTCTCCAGGCTGCTCTCCAGCTCAGACAGCAGGGAGGCGTCTCCGAGGCTCCTGCCTTCCTGCAGGGAAACCTCCTCTTGAAGCTCCTCCACCTGGGCCTGCAGCTGCTGTGAGCGACTCCGCGCCGCCTCCACCTCCTGCAATGCCCCAGCGAGCTGAAAACACAAGGAGGCGCGTGAACACACAAATAGAAAACGTAGAGACAAAACACGCAGGCACAAACGGGAATCTGAGGTGAGCAACATGTAGAACAAATGATAGAGATGAAGATAAGACAACATTATGTAACCTCAGATTACATTGATGATAAACAGAGAGAAATGACATCATAACACAGACATGTGTGTGCTTTTTAAAAAGCCGTCATGAGACTTGTTTCCAACAACGTTCAGTGTGACAGGAATCCTGACGCGCCAGATTCCAGCCCACGGCTCGACATGAAACTAAACGAACAAGAGTGGAATCCAGAGTTACGAGTGGAAGTTACAATGACGGGGATGAGGTGATTGTTTAGCAATGCTCTCCACAATCCCGCCGAAACCCAGGCCGCCGGGCCGGGAGCAGAAAATCCCTTTGTTATTGAGGGCTCTTTCATTCATACACCGACCACACTGAGCTGCTTTGTGTTGCCTCGTCTGTATTTGTACCTGCTGGCTGTGTTGTTGGTTGAGTTGGTCATGCAGAGCCAGGCGTGTGTGTAAAGAGGCCAAACTCGACCTCAGCTCAGTGTTTTCTTGACACACACCCTCCAAACGCTCCTCCAGCGCCTGCTCCTTCTGGGTGAGACGCAGCACCTGGAAATACACAAACACAGATATTAAATATGATAAAACAAAAAAAGTTATTTCTTCTCGGAAAGAAAAACACCCACTAACTCCCACTCTCCCCTTGCATCACACCGTATCAATCCACCAGTGTTGATATGATGTGAGTGTTTAGAGAGGTACCGAGAATATCTGGAAGTTTTTCTCAGACTTTATCCTCCCTCCAAAAAAAAGCATTAAAACAGTTTAAAGTGTAAAAATGAAGCAGGTACTTTCCTTCAGCTAATGTGGGAATTTCTCTTTTTTGGAAACGAGTAACTGAAAGTATTGAAGAGTGGTTGCATTAACCATTACCAGAATCTCCCTGACTGTGTTTATAGGAGACAGGTCTCTTCTACCACCAGGTATATCCAAACAAGAATATGGACTTGCCTTGGCCGTCTTTTAAAGGACTGTTTGTTTGTTCATTGAAAGAGTCAGACAAAGCTGTATTTTGCTGAATGGTTAAAATTAATGACAGATAATGCCTCTTTTGAATCTGTAATTGAAAGGACTTATAATTATCAAGGGAAATTTTGTGAAGTTTGGTAATTTTTTTCAAATGAATATAAAGAAAAACATAATAGGAAGAAAAAATTACTATTTTATTGAGAAAATGCCCTTTTCTGTTTAATGGTTTGTCTTATTTTATTTTATTGGCTTCCTTTATGTGCCCAGATTTGTTCTTTTACCTGTTCATGCTTTACTATAAGATTTTCTCTTGTGTTGCATTATGTTCTTTATGTATTGGAAAACATAAAGAAAGCAGATTATTCAAATAGTTGGAGCGTGAAAAAATAGTGAAAAAAAGTGGGAAAAAAATACTTGTTTTGTCCGACAAAAAGTCCAAAACCCAAAGATATTCAGTTTACTATCATGTACTATCAAGCTGGTGCCAGCAAACCTTTGGTATAACTATGTTCTGACTAATTATTTTTAATAAATTATACTTGTAATGTAACTTGACACAGGTCAAACCAATGTTCTACATACCTTTATGGATTCAGTACGTCATAGATTTATTTGCAAAAGAATCAAAGTGAACAGTATCAACATTTCCAGCTTATCATCCAAGAATTATACTCCCTTTCCTGTCTGGAACCAGTAGATGTGTTTATATCCCAGTTTCTAATACACTGATAATGTTACGCTGTGGAATATTTTCTTGCCCAAGAGTGAAACTAAACCAGAAAAATGTCCAAATCTCATTTTCATTCCTTCCAAGTAAATAATGTCATGACCTGTCGGCTCCTCAGAAATCAGATTGTACATACAGTATTTCCTTGTTAAACTTTCACTATGTCAAGCGGTAAAATACAAAGACATCAGGCACGAAACAAATTAAATAATGCCTCACTTAAGTGTTCTCACGTTGTGCATCAGGTGCAGGAATGAAGAAACACCCTGACCTCACTCTGAAGTGAATGCAACAAAGTAAGGCAAGAGGCATAAAGCATCTGGCAACACAATCAACTCTTTTGACAGGAAATATAATACGAAAACAGACACAGACACTGGTGCGGTGTGTTCTGGACATCCTGTCCCTGTGAGTACACAATGCTCTACATTTAGGATTAGCTTTGGTTTGGTTGCGGCGTTTAAAGGTACATGTATGAGTGTATTGTCGCTACCTGCTCCCTCATGGCACTGATCAGCTCTTCGTCCTGCGGCCGGTTGTGGCTTCCCTTTTGTTGGAGCTCCTGCTTCAGAGCCTGCAGCTCACTGGACATGGCTCTCTCCACCTCCATTGCCTACACACACACAAAAATACACACCAGAGATAAAACACAGACACATGAGATTCACAAATAGAGTGAAAGAAAACAGACATGTGGCTTTTGAATTTGCAGGACAGCCTTCTTTGTGCATTTTGTTTAATTTTAGACACAAAGAGAGATTTAAGCAAAGAGAAAGTTCACTCAGCAAGAAATCAAAACTATGACCAAGAAAAGTGGAATCATAGGTTTGGATCTGTCAACTTGAAACTCCAAAACAAAGCTCGCCTGAGGGATGAGCTTTAAGAGAATTGAGGCCACAGTCTTGAATCTTAAAATAGCCAAATATATAGCAGGAATAAATCCTGTAATCCAGACCCAGATGAGAAGAAGCACAACATGATACCTGGTGGGGATTAGGTGACTAAAATTGAACATTTGTTTGGTATGTTTTTTGCTGCGGGCCATGCAGAGATGGTTGTCTTTACTGTCTCTGAAAGAACTGCTCATGGTTACAATATTCCTAGCTTGGGAACCCAGCAAGAGGATTAAAGGGGTAATAAAGACAACATTTTTACAACATTTCTCTAATTCTTGCTTGAAATAAAGATATCTCCACCTCTTCAGGTCACTAGAAATCCTTCATATACTGTAAAACTATTTGAGAGGGAAAAATATTCATTTTTTGAAAAGCTCATAACTCATGTCCACACATTAATACCATAGCCTGTGATGAGGGGTCACGTGTACATATTGACTAATTTTAAAGAGGACCTACCTTTCCTTTAGAGTGTTATATATTTTGTTGTGCATGTAACAGGTCTGCAAAGTTACAAAGCCCAAAGTCCACTGAAACACTGATCCTGAACTGCCTGAAACGCCTCGCTTGAAGTCCTGCCTTTTCTTCCGTAACGTGGTGATGTCACCAAGTAACACATTTGCATAATACCTGCCTAAAGGCTAGTTTGGTACGCCATCAAACAAAGCTAGTTAGAGCGGAGCTGGAGCAGAGTCCGAAGAGTTTGGTTCGGTTGACCAGTCACAACGGTGGGCCAGCTGACCAATCAGAGCAAACTACAAGCACGCACCTGAAAATAAGCATAATATGTCCTCTTTAAAAAGGTACCCTGTGGAGTTTTTGACCACTATCAGCGCTATGGAGCAATATTTTCACTAGTCTGTGCCCCTTTCTGTTTTTATCACATACACATCCAAGAGCACGCAGCATCACAATGCACAGCCCTGCCGATGGTTTCACGCTGATCAACTGATCAACAGGGCAAGAAATGAGGCAATGTGCCAGGTAGCTAGCTACCAAACATGCATATAAACAATGTAGGATTTAAAATAAGAAAAAAAAACAGTTTTGCAAACGTTTCATGAGGATGGAAATGCATTCAACAGGTTTGTCAGGCCTCTTAATTGTCAAAATGTCCAATAAATGCGAAAACAAAAAATCTTCTTTGAAGAGTTCACAAGCCAAAAAGGCTGGAAACCACAAACAAAGAGCAACATGACTCCTGTGATCACTAATCCATCAAAACAGCCAATCATTGACAAACCACATGACATATTAAGTATTAAATAAGGATTTCTTTATTTCGTCATGGTTGTACTTGTTTATCTGAAAATCAGCTACTTTCTCAACACACAAAGCAGGGATCTTTGGAGTGGTGCCACATCTGCAGCCCCGGTCAACACCAACCCATTGCTCTCCCAATCCCCCAAAACCCCCGACCTTCCCGTCCTGGTCTGGGACCCTCAGTTCCCCTTACTCAGCAGTTTGGCGGGCCCCTGTCAGGTCCCATCACCGCCACATAATACAAGATGAAAGGCCGGACTCTGCGCCAGATGGAGCAGAGGGCATCTTGGTCTTGTCTGTGACATCATCACGCCACATTAGACAAAAATGTGGCGGAGGGTAGACTTGGACATCATGAGGGTGAAGCGGAGTGGAGGGGGGGGGACAGCTTGTGTGTACGTGTTTGTAAGTGTGTACAGAGGAAGTGAGGCAGGCGTGAGGGTTAACATTAGTGGGAAGTGTGTGTATGTGACAAGAGTAAAGCCGGCACTGATGGACAAAAACAAAACATGGCATGCAGACACACTATGAGGAGGCGAAGGGGGGGCCTTAAAGATGAACGTGAGACGTGATTACCGATGCCTCGTCTCGTCAAAACACGGGCCCCTTCTCCACAAAAGAGGCAGCGACCCACTGAGAATCACCAAAACAGGAGTGGAAGGAGGACGCTCCATTTGGTAGAGACACAAAGATGATATCCCCTCACGTGCCCCCCCCCCCCCCCAAGCCTTCACTGATCCAAACACTGAGGTATCTAACAGCTGACTACCCCAGCTACAGCCGAGCCCCTCGGGGAGCACACAGAAAAGATGGCTTTCCCCTGGGATGATGGGATATGAGGGGCGGCATCAAAGAAGCAAATGAAAGATTTATATCTCTCCTAAATGTATATTGTCTCTCCCTTTTTGTCCGTGAGCTTCGTGATGCTGGCAGAGGGAGCAGAGGTCAAGGGGGGCTCGCCTCAATTCAGGCATCTCCTTTTACAATAACGGAAATCTCACAGCGAGGGATTTGTCACAGTTGTCCAATAACACACTGTGATCCACGGCCAGGGAATGTGATCATGTAACACTGGGTGGGAACCAGGAGGTGAAAAGGTGTGTTTTTCGTCTGTTAACCAGACGCAGAAAAAACACCCATTTACACCCAGTTTACCCTCATTGTTAAAAAAGGGATGGACTAAATATTTGCCCCGGAACTTATAATTATTTTCATTATCGATTTATCTGGCAATTACTTTCTCAATTTTACATTTTTTTCACTATTTTCTGACATTTAAAAAATTATTATTCAAGAAAAGAACTCAAATAAATGCAGCCTGAAAAAGCTAAAAAGATTGCTTGTTTTGTCCAACAAAAAGTACAAAATCCAAAGATATTCAATTTACTATCATGTTTCACCAATAAGCATCAAATCCTCACATTTGTGAAGCTGGTACAAGAAAGATTTTGGTATTTTTGCTTGAAAAATGACTGTAATGATTAATCGATTATTAAAATAGTTGCCGGTTATGTTCCTGTCAACCGATAAATCAATTAATTGACTAATCGTTCTACAAAGAGTCTGTATAACATTACAATTCAACAGCACTACACAATATAGCTTCTAAAATGAGCATAAAGTTGAATCAACACACACTAAAACTGTTTAGAAAAAAGATGAACATTATAACCTTTATAAATGTCGGATTTGACATCATCAGTTTTAGCAACGTGTGCCTCATAAACTGGCAGCTGACTCTCATATATCACTTTTTCATTTGAAAAGTCTAACTGCTAACGTTCTTTTATTGAAGAACTAGTTCAGATTTAATATTGCGTGTCAGTCAGAGTCACTGGTGCATATTTTTGAAATGACTCATTATATTTAATTAGTTATACTTAATTTAATATGACACAGGTCCAAACCAATGTCCTACATACTTTTAGCGGTACAGTATGTTATCGATTTTCATTGTTAAACCTTCACTGAGTCAAGCAATAAATTAAAAAGACATTAGACACGAGACAAACTCATTAATGTTTCACTTAAGTGTTCTCACATTGTGTATCAGTTGCATGACTGAAGAACCATCCTGACCTCACTCAACACTCCCTGATATTTTAACATCTACTTTCCAGCTACTGTCTAAACAGTCAGCACTCAACCATGTGACAATCTGGCACATGCCAACATTGTTCTTATGCAGCCGCTTCCTCAAATGCACCAGGATGAAGAGACACAGCGAGCTTTTCCTCTCACAGCAGAGCAGAGCTTTGCTTTGCTTTGCTGGTTAACATGGGGAATTCTTTCTCGCTCAGGTTTCTGTGGTACAATATGAGGACGCCCTCCACCAGATTCCTGTCATACTCTGGTTACACCCTCACAATTAGGATATAGTGTTTCAAGCTCTCTGAGACCTGCTACAGCTTCGTTATATGTAGACTCACAATCCATAAGATACATGATCTATTAGTGTGTTTTTGAACACTGGTTACTGGTTCCAACATTGTCTTCTGGTCCCAAATGTGAATATTGGCTCTTCAACTATAGCAAACTAAATATCTCTGAGTAAACAATAAATCCATTCATTGAGAAAATGATCAACCGATCTAAAGCCCAATCAGGACACACAGGACAAAATCTCCTGTTCCAGTCGTAACTGTGGGAACGCCTGTACAAACACACATGATCACAGAAATACAGACTCACCACGACAGAAGCAACAGCACCCTTCACCACGTCTGGTAAAGACGCGTCAGACATGGAGCTTCTTCTTCCTTCAACACATTCGCTCTCTCTGGCTTTTTACAACCACACAGAGTCCAGAGTTAACCACTTCCGATGCCAAATAAAACATTTTCTCCACTTCCTTCTCCCCAAACAGCCCACAGAGAGATAGCACTTTTTATCTAAATTGACTTTTTCCTGAACTTCTAGGGAGTTTTCCTCAGTAAGAGCTTCAGCCCGACTGCAGATGGGGGAAACTAAGGCATTCATAGTTCCTTATTTTGCGGACCTTGACTCATGGGAGGGTTGCACACTGTTGTTTGGATTCATTTTTAACTTTGCCAGCTCAGGTTTGCTGTGCATGTTGAAACTACACAAGGAACCAGTAGTTTCAGCTGTAATCAGCCGTGACGACGCAACACGTCACGACTGTAATGTTTAGAAAAACATCCTCTACTTTCTCAGGCTGGAAAAACACCCAAGGTTGTCCAGCTGTGTGATCCAATCAGCTCCTCCATGTTGACTGATAAGAGGCAGTAAAATAATATGTCACCGGTTTGATTATGCCTCCCAAGGTGTACTATTTCCTCAGGATCAAACACTGAAGATCATGAATGTTTGACTTGAACACATACGAGCTGATAATGAATTGAATCAGCTGTGTGTTGTCAGTTCTTTTGTCCATTATGTCACACAATTACCTCAGCACTTTGTTAAAAATTAACTTCATGTTACTAAATAACCTGGATCTGGTTGAATAGATTATAATGTTCTTAGGTAGGCTGACACTATGATTATTTTCATAACTGATTAATCTGCCCATTCTTTGATTCATTTATTAATATAAAATGTCAGAAAATAGTGAAAAATGCCTGTCACAATTTAATAAAGGCTAAGGTGACGTCTTCAAATATCTTCTCTTGTTCAACCAACAGTCAAAAAGTCAAAGATATTCAGTTTGCAACGATATAAAAACACAAAAGCAGAAAATCTTCACACTTGAGAAGCTGGATAAAGAGCATGTTTGGGGCATTTTTGCTCAAAAAATGACTTAAACAATTAATGCATCTTCCAGATCTTTTCTACGCCTTCCTCCCTCTGTGCTCCTGGTGCTCAAATCAATTCAATGCATTAACTTTCACTCCCCTTCTTGTTTACATATAATTTCCATTCTGCTGGATCATTTGCCTGAAGCCAACAGCTTTGGTTTCATAGCTACAGACTGATCGACTTCTTTCTCTCCTGCTCAGATGGAAACTTTCCTTTTCATCAAAACTTAAGCATTTTTGTCGCAGCCTTGGTCTGAGTCTGTGAACAGCCTGAGAGTTTGGCCTTGTTATGGAGCAGATTACGCTGAGTCAGACTGATACCTGAGAGGTTTGCAGAGAACACTGAGTTTCAGTGTGAGGATTGGGTGACAGCCCGTCTTATCTAGTTTGACTCAGAAGGCCAGCAGCTTTGGATCCACAGCTCTGATGCCAGTTGTATAAACTAAGTTTAAGACTAGTCTTGGCCTTAGACTTTTAGCTAACTATTTCAACTGTTTATCCATAACTTCTTTGGATTCTTGTACCATATTCTTGAATTGTTTCTGAACATCTTTAACGGTTCTAACGACTGGTGAATTTATGCTATTTACCTTTTCTGCTATTTTCTCCCATCGTGTGGTTCACCATCTTTCACCAAGTGTCTTATTTCACCAATAGTGCATTGCGAGACAGGCTAAGCCAGTCTTACATTAGTCACTCATAGGGAACATTTATGCAACAGGTAAATTTAAGTGTCTATAGAAAGTGTAACTTAAATATATATAAGACGGACTATGCAACTGGCGCCAGGTGCTTGTTTCACAGTAGCTGAATTACCTGTCCCAGTCAGGGTGTTTCTTTGAACACAAGGTCTATAGTTCTATAGTTCTAGTCTATAGTTCAGACAGAGTAACATTAAACTATGTGTGACTCACAGTGTTGAGCTGCTCCTTGAGTTGCTGTGTGTGCTCGCTGTGCTCCATCTGGGCTCGAGTCTTGTCCCTCTCGGCCTCGCTGAGGGCCCGGCTGAGCCGATCCACCTGGGCGCTCAGCTCCCTCACATCCCTCTCCAGGTCCAACACCTGGCTCTCCCACTGGGACTGGCAGCCCTCCAGCTTCAGCCGCAGCTCATGCCTGCCCTGCTCCAGCTCCTACACAGAGGTGGAATACATTAACATTGATCCAGGATTACAGTTCATTCAACAGGCTGTTTATAGGCCTACTATGCATATGTCTGAAATGATTAAGTTTATAAATTGTCCTTATTGGCAACAGGATGTTACAATGATAACATATTGATTTGAAATAGGAATTTGAGTGACAAACTGGTCGTGTCTAGAAGGTAACCTATGAGTTGGGAAACTCTTGCGAGATGGTTGATCTTGAATAGTTAAGGTTAGGCATTGACCTCGAATGGCTAAGGTTAGGTATAGACCTCAAATAGTTATGGATAGGATGGGTCGTCGAGTCTAGACCTGAAAATTGAGTATCTAAAGTTGCACTGAAAGTTTACATTATTTAATTTATATCTTACTATACAGAAACATCAGTCATATCTGTTTTCATATATTCCATTAGAGCTGAACCTATTAGTCGATTAATAGATTAGTCAATCGACAGAAAATTAATCTACAACTACTTTGATGGTTATTAATAGTTTAAACCTAGTTCCATCTTCTGAATTGTGAGGATTTTCTCTATTTAAAAATGTGATAGTAAAAAAATCCTTTTTTGTAAAGTACAATAATCCTTTTATCTCCAAAAAAAAGCTTTAGGAAATTAGGTATTTATGACAAATCAGCAGATTATCGATGCTGAAAATAATTGTTAGTGGCAGCCTTGTGTTCCATACAAGTATGTATAACTATTTATGAAATTATCTCTCTTGCAGATTCTATCAGTTTCTAGGCAGATAAGTTCTTGCCACATCTTTACTGCACTTTGAAAAGTACTGATTTAAGTCGTAATCACACCTGATAAGATTCAAGATTGAACATCTGAGGAGAACATCAGCATTCACCCTGACAAAAGCATTAAGGCCATTATTTAGTCTGTTGTAACCACTCAGGTGTGTGATGCTGTGCAGGAGGCAACAGCTTCACTAACAGAGACAAATAACTTTCACCTGCTGACTCTCAGCTTCATTGCTGTTAGATTTGTTGTCTTGAAGACATTTATTAAATTTGGAAAATTATCTCGGATTCATTAAAAGATGATTAAAGTGTGTGAGTGTTTTGGGGCTCTTCCTGCTGACACAGTAACTGCAGTTTGCTCCTTGTATTAGACAGTTAACTGCTGATGTCTCATAAGGAGTAAGTTTGATTCCTCGGAAGAGGCAGGTTGCCAATTTCTTTCTCAACCTGTGAAGATAGCTTTCCAGGGAAACATTTCATTAGAGACATGTCCTGGAAATACTTAGTCAGTGGAACAACACAAAAGAGAGTACAATGAGTATAGAGGCATAAACCTGATCACATTTAGGAAAGATTAGTAAAGCAACAATTTGACGAAGACACATTCTGTCTGTTTACACATTAGTATGGTAATGAAACTTACAATTACAGTAGATTTCCTATGGATATCTAATATATTGGCATTTATTTACAATGTATTTTGGAATATATTGAATGATGTACAACTAGAGGTGTAAGAAAATATCGAAAAAAAAAGAATATTGTGATATGTTTTGTGTTTGATTTTTAATTAATATTTTACCTTTTAGTCAATACATTATTTCATTTACAAAGAGATGCGTCCTCTCTGTGAATGTGCCCTCTCAAAGTAGTGCTATGATGTTTGATTTTAAAGCCTGTGATAAATGCAAATGCAGATCCCACTGTTCTGATTGCATAAAAAAAAAGAAGTTTTTATGCATATGATGGTGTGGTCTATATACTATAACAGTTTTCCTAAAATTAGATAAAAAAAAAATTACTATATATCGCCTTACTTACAGTATCGCAATATATTGCAACATGTGGGACTAATAAAGGAATATCTTATCTTAATATATTGAATCATAAACCCCTGTATCGTGATACGTATTGTATCGCCATATTCTTGCCAATACACAGCCCTATATGTACAACCTTCTGTAGATCATACAGTATGATTAATATTGTATCTCACCACATTAATGTGTATTTTCTCCATTATGTTATCATATGTTACCCCTCCATTATCAAAGTTGGGTGTTTAAAGTTGTCATTTGTACATATAACAATAAAGAAACTGGGTATATTTTTCATACACTCACCATATGAATAAAAACAATATTGTTTCTCACCACATTAATGTGTATTTTCTCCATTATGTTATCATATGTTACCCCTCCATTATCAACGTTGGGTGTTTAAAGTTGTCATTTGTACATATAACAATAAAGAAACTGGGTATATTTTTCATACACTCACCATATGAATAAAAACAATATTGTTTCTCACCGCATTAATGTGTATTTCTCCATTATTTTGTCATATGCTACCCTCCATTATCAAAGTTGGGTGTTTAAAGTTGTCATTTGTACATATAACAATAAAGAAACTGCTAACTGGGTATATTTAGGACAGATAATAATGTACACAGTGCACTTTCATAGAATAAGCTACTGGAGTTACCCTGCACTATACTCATTTTTACAGTCTCTTCTGCACTATATTCACTTTTTTAATAGTCCTGTATCTCAGCTGTTACCCTGCACTATATTCAGTTTTAACAGTTTTTCTTCATCTCCTTGTATTTTTATATCTGGTATATTTTTTTGTATTTTGTACTTTGCACTACTAACTTTTTTTACTGTCTTTTTACTAAAATGTGTACTACTTACTTGTGTCTTTTTACTAAAATGTGTACTACTTACTTGTGTCTTTTTACTAAAATGTGTACTACTTACTTGTGTCTTTTTACTAATATGTGTACTACTTACTTGTGTCTTTTTACTAAAAATGTGTACTACTTACTTGTGTCTTTTTACTAATATGTGTACTACTTACTTGTGTCTTTTTACTAATATGTGTACTACTTACTTGTGTCTTTTTACTAATATGTGTACTATTACTTGTGTCTTTTTACTAATATGTGTATTACTTACTTGTGTCTTTTTACTAATATGTGTACTACTTACTTGTGCCTTTTTATTAACATGTTTGCACTATGGAACTGTGATGCTGGAAACTTGAATTTTCCTCGAGATCAATAAAGTTACTACCTATCTATCTATCTATCTATCTTTTTTTCATACACTCACCATATGAATTAAAACAATCTTGTATAATTTGTGATACATTCCTTAAGAGAAATTAGATATGTGTGGAGTATTATTTACTATACTGGATTCATGTTGTTACTCTAAGCCTTACTATTGAGTTTACATATCTTTTTCACCCTCCTACTTCAAATACTAGCAGCAACCAAGTCCTCAAATCTTTTTAAGCCACATATTTCACCTAAAAAGCTCCCATCATACACCATATATCTAAGCATTCCCAGTGTAAAACAGTCTTACCTCCAGCTTGTCTGCGTATTGTTCATGAAGTGTGTCGCTCTTCTCTTTCAGCTGACGGTTTTCCAGCAGCAATGCGTTTCCCAGCTGGGCTGCCAGAATAACCTCTTCCTCCTTTTGTTTCAGCGCAGCCACAAGTTCATCGGGGTCTTGATAATCTGTCATTTCCTCGGCTCCGTAGTGGAAGTAGAAGTCCTCCTCCAGGTCCAGCAGGTCCATGCTCTTGGACTTGAAGCTCCATTCATCCAGTCGATTCATGACCGTAGAGTTAACTCAAATAACTCTAGTTCTCCTGAGTAATAATAGTGTTTTTAAAGACACAAAGAGGCAGAAACACGGTGAGAAAGTGCCGCACATGTGAGAGTAAGTTGTCAGTCCATGACACCCCTGGGTGCTGCTCTATAGTGGGTGTCTGGGTGAGTGAAGCTGCTCCGTCTGTCACCAGCACATGACTGTTGTTGTCTCTAAGGGGGATGTGGCTTCAGTCACCTGAGCAACTGTTGCCAACCAACCAGACTGAACACCTGTCCTCGCGCACAGTGTCTTACTGGTTTATAGTGGAAAATTACCACAAAGTATACAGTAGAAACACACCTGTGTGATGTTCAGTGGTGGAAGAAGTATTTTACTTCAGTAAAAGTAGCAGTATACAAAGTGTAAGAAATAGTGTATTCAAAATGCTAATTAAAAGTATAGGCTACTGATCATTATTATTTTTTTTTATTTTTTTTCTTCTATTTTTATATGTATGTATGTGTGTATGTATGTATATGTGTATATGTATATGTATGTGTATGTGTATGTATATATGTGTATGTGTATGTATATATATATATGTGTATGTATGTTTATATATAAATATATGTATGTATGTGTGTATATGCATATTTGTGTACGTGTATATATGTGTATGTGTGTGTGTATGTAGGTATGTATATATATACTGTATATATATATATATATACATATATATATGTATATATATGTGTATGTATATATATATATATGTATGTATGTATGTATGTGTGTATGCGTGTATATATACAGTATATGTGTATGTGTATGTATGTGTGTATGTATGTATGTGTATGTATACTGTATATGTATGTGTATGTATGTGTATGTATATATGTGTATGTATCTATATATGTGTATGTATGTGTGTATGTGTGTATATGTATATTTGTGTACGTGTATATATGTGTATATATGTGTATGTGTGTGTGTGTGTGTGTGTGTGTGTGTATGTAGGTACGTATATATATATATATATATATACTGTATATATATATATATATATATTTTTTTTTTTTTTTTTTTTTTTTTTTCTTATTATTGTTTCATGAATTATTTGTGGATACTCTCCCTGTGTTGTATTCTCTACTTAAAGTGGCAATGGGTAAATTGGAGCAAATCTGATTCAAAAAAAGTTATTTTTATAAGACGAAAATGTACAAAAATATTATAATTGAAAGATACAAAGTATGTGACCAACACTGAGAAATGGCTGACATGAGTTAATGAAATTTCAGATTTTTTGTTTTGTTTATTTGCTTCTGATTTATGATGTTGTTATTTATTATATTTTATTTTTGTTTTGTTTTACTGCTATTTTGAGTAGATTTAAGGTAATGCTTCATTAAGAATTTAGGGTTAGCACAATAAACTCAGGCTTCACCTTTTTTTTCGGTCAGAATATTAAAGCAGCAGGATGCGAGATCGGAGCAAATATGATTTAAAAAAAGTTATTTTTATAAAATGGTCACTTTATCCTGACAGTAGTGCATGAGACAGGTAATCTGAAAAAAAATGATGTGCCTCCGGTGTCCTCCGGTGCTCCTAATGGCATCTGCAAGATTTCACAGACCAGAGGAAAACAACAAAACAGAGCCGAGCTGGAGCCTGCCGTCTCTGAGCAGCTGTCAATCAATATTCTGTTACTGTAATGCCTATTTCTCACATTAAATGTTTTCAGAAACATCTTGTAGTGTACTGTTTAGCTGTAAAATGAGAAAGTTTGTGACTCGGCAGCCATGTTGAGATCAGTTGAGGAAATACCAAACACCGCCCACCAGCCAGAGCACAGCCAATAGAAATGATCTCTCTGAAATGACCTGTGATTGGCCAAAGTCTCCCATCACGGGTAGATTTGTTAAAGCCTGAAAACAGAGCCATGATGAGGTGCAGAAGTCTAGTTATCTCTCAGAACACTTGAATTACAACATGCTGAAAGGTTATTATGGAATTGTTGCCCAATGATGCCAAAAACGTACTGCCTACTGCAGGTTGAACTACTAACATTCCATCTCCGTGAGTCTTCAGTATTATGTATACACGTCATATTCATACTGGAACTTGAGAAATTACTCATGGTCCTATAGTATTAATATCATTGTCTGTAATGACTCAGAAAATACAGAACTTAAAAAGCACAAATTCAAAAGCAGCTCACTGTCCAAAATCCTTTTAATCAGTCTGAAAAACAAGCAGGAGTCACAAAACCGAGGAGGGATAGGCAAAAACTTCAACAGGTAAACAGGCAAGGTATCTAAAGGGCTCTAAATAAACAGGTTATGGAATGCAAGATAGCACGGCATATAACTCAGATAACCTGGCAGAGGACAAGTGAACCTGTGCTGGTACATGAATGAGTGGCTGCTGAGGATAATGAGGCCCAGCAGGTGTAGATATGGGCGGGGAGGCTAGGGAGAGGGAAATGAGGTGAATGCAGGGCAGATGAGGGTAACAGGATCTGTAAAGACAGGAGAGTGAGTGATCAGGCAGGTGAACAAAGGGCAGAAGCATTAAATATATAAATATGTTTTTCGGTATGACTCTTTCATATCAGTCCCACACCACACAAGCATTCATTTTTCTTTCTTTTTTTACTGCATCTTGTCTTCATTTTACTGTTGCTTATTCATATGTGCCCTATTCTGTCTATTTGTTCCCAATGCATTTTTTTAAAACCAAGTGCACCAATTTTGTTACCGCTTGACATTAGAGGTCGGTGATATAAATGACATGAGGTAGGTACGAAAAACACATTTTACAAGTCTCTATATAAATGTACATACCAACTACTTTACGCTAGATAGAAGAAGTAAAACAAAAATACAATAAAATAGAGTTAAAGATATATCTCTGTTGTGCAAAATGAAAGTAAACTAAGTGTTGTGCATTGCCACGCAGAAGATAAGACTCCTCTCCCGGCACAGAGGAGAGTGTGTCTTCCTTCAAAGAGTGACTGTTTAATTTTGCATCAATATAATGAAGTTCCTTGAATCTGTAAGTATTTAATTAACAGCATTAGACTTTTTTTAATGGATTTTCCAGAAAATTGATCAGCTGCCGATTATATCGATATTGTGTACACGCACTCCTACTCACCTATTATTCCAATAAAACTTGTCTAACAAGAAAAATTTCGTATTTTTTTAATTTGTAATACATTTTGGACACTGCACTGTTTGCATGGTATGCACTGCACATATAACCAGAAACATATTTATATAGTATATTCAGGCCTATATGATATTTTGTGTGACAGTGAATACAACTGTGAGGAAATCAATCTTTGAATCATCCATCCACCCAACAAGTGCTCAACAAGACCACCGAGAGGGGAGTGTCTGCCTGCTTTGTCTGGCTGCTTGCCAGAGGTCAAAGGTCAGCCCCCACAAGGTTTCATGGAGCACGGGGGCAGTGTCGGGGGAATAAAAGACGCAGCATCCTGACGCATGGCAGGGCTTTTGTTGTCGGGGGCGGCACGGCTTCTGTACATATGGCAACGGGGGCAGAGTAAACGTAGAAGGCTCAGTGTTGACGTGCACACCGCCGTCTTCATTGTTCATGTTCAGTTCACAGGCTGCTGATTTAGGGGCTTGATGCCGTAAGTGTGACACATGTGGTCAAGCAGTGCTCAGAAGAGGAGGCAACACATTCAGACAAAGCTAATGAAGCACGTGTGTTTGTCTGCCTCAGCGTGTGTAGATACAGTGATAAGTCAGAGGAAGAGGAAGGCACAGTCTTATTAGGTATGAGGCAAAAGCTCAATATCAACTGCAAAGTTTTGTGCTGTAAGAGCTTCTGCAGGAGCTTTAAAGAAGACCCGAAGCTGCCAAAGCTGAACCGACAACCGTAAAAACCTGGATGATGTTTTAAACCAAAGAAGTGTTGCCAGTGTTTGCTGACAACAATAATGCTGTATAAATTATAACAGTGTCGGTGTGCACAACCAGCTCTACTGAAGCAAACATTAGCACCATCAGCAACACCTGTTATGGTGTTGAGAGTGCTGAGTGTGTCAAATTATGCCCTATGAGTAAAGGGCACATAAATATTAAAGATCATAATGATGATGAAGAGAATAATGGAGCAGAGCCAAAACATGGTGAGTGACACTATATATTATGATTTTCTTAGTCAGGAAAGATCACCTCCAGTAAATAAGGCCCCCAAATCATTACGTCCATCATGACCAGAGGATGGAAGCTGATGTAATTACATCCATAGAGTTGCGTTTGGCTACTGCTAATTAATATATATCCATATTTTTACATGACTAAGAAGAGCTGTTTTAAGGATGCATTAAAAACAAGCAGTTGGAATTAATTCCAACCAACACTATTGTCTTTACTGTTTCACTCTTACTTAACGTTGCGCTTAACTTCATTTTATTTAAGCTAAATCTATTATTTAATATTTTTCCTTTTCTCTCTCTTTTATTTTTTATTTTATTTTATTTTATTTTATTTTATTTATTATTATTATTATTATTATTATTATTATTATTATTATTATTATTATTTATGTCTGCAAAAAAAAATTGGACAAAAAAAAAAGTAAGCAGTTCAGTGCATTTTCATAGTGTATGAAAAGTGAAATACACCATTATGCAGAAAAGCTCCTCATATATTATTACTGGATTTTATTCTCACTGAAACATTAACATGTAAGCTGCATTTAAATGTCCTTTATTCAGTGCTTCATCATGTCTTATAAACTGTAACTGCAGTAAAAAGTACAATATTTCTTCCTGAAATGTAGTGGCTTAGAAATATTTGCATAAAATGAAAATACTCCAGTAGTACAAGTACTTCAAGACTGTAACTTAACTGTAGTACATGATTAAATGTCCTTTAATCTCTGAGGGCCAGTTGTAACACCAATTTAAGTGCTGTTTTAACTCCAGGCCATCACAGACCTCTAGTGGCTCCTGGTGGACAAACATGTGAAACACATCAATGAGTTCCCTTCCAGGAGAGTTTTGAGTGAGAGACGTGATAGTAAAGAAACTGTGACACATGTTATATCAGTATATCAGATGTTTTTATTCAATGAAGAGTGACAAGAAGTTTCTCCTCAGAAGAGGCTGAGGGAGTGTCAAAGAAAACAAAAAATATTAATAGTATTATATGGAAAGTAGAGGACGGTTACCATCACATACTACTCAATCCGGACAGTTTTTGGCTTTAGAAAATAATTTGAAACTTTTCTTTAAATATCCTACTCGCAGAATCAGTGACATCTTTAAAATCACTTCTCAAAATTATCTTTTTTTTATTTCTTTTTTTTGTTATTAATGAAAGCACAGTGTTATTTCCAACATGTCCTATCTGTTTTAATATTATTATTTTTATCTTATATTATTGTTGGGTACTTTGTTCCATTTAATTTTTTTACTACATTGTATAAATAAAGTTTATTATCATTATTATTACTTTACTCACAATTGTGACGATCCCTCTGTGTGCTTTAAAGCCTGAGCATGCAGCAGTCTGTGTTGGCAGATCTCCCTGCACATCATACCTCTGTTCCTTGCTTTTTAGTTCCTTTTCTTTCTTTTATTTTTTTTTACATATGAAATACATTTGACTGTGCAATATATCCTTCGCTATACCTCAAGTGCAACTACCTTTCTTTACATTTTATTTATTACATCTACCCTACCTATTTTACAAGTGCAATTACCTCTGTTTACATTACATCTATTTTGTTCCTTTAGTGTAATATCTCTGTTTATTTTTATTTATTACATCTACTTTAAGTGTTTTATTTGCTTTATAACTGTGTGTGTGTTTTACCTGTTTTATGTTTTACCCGCCTCGTTTAGTCTTGTCAAGTATTTGTTTTAATGTATAGTATATTGTATAAAGCCCATTTTCTTTTAATTTGTATAGATTTTTTTAACATATTTTGTAAGATTTTTTTTTTTGTAATTTTAGTATTTAGTTAATTTTTTTCTTGTATTTATTTTATAGCTCTCTGTTGTGTGAATTATTATTATTATTTTTATTAAATTATTATGGAAGCATTACACACTCCCAGCCAGCAGGTTGCAGTATGTGAGCTTCAGTTAATACTGTAAAAAGAGGAAGCACAATTTATAAACACACTTTGAACTTTTATGAGTTGGATAGAAGTGACTTACTGAAACAGGCAGTAGAAACAGGTTTACATCAATTGTTTACTATTACAGTGACCATGGAGAGGAGCGCAGGGACAGTTTCATCCATTAAAGCTTTAGGGTGAGTAACGTTTAACTACTTCCTCGTTTGCTGCGTGGTCACATGCCTTCAGTTGTCTTTCCAGTATGTTAGGACACTTGTCGACAGGTAACTTCACCTGTGGTCTCTACTTCCTGCTCAGGTACCCGAGCAGCTGCTGCCTCTCACAGTGTACCTGTGATGAACTGCCCTGTCCTCTGCTCACCTGGCTGACTGCACAGCTCACCTCTGTCTGTCCACAGCTACAAGGTTTCTATTTACACTCCTCTGTCTGTGTTTGATGCAGTAAACTACAGTCCACTCATACCTGTTAAATCCGCAGGTGGTGCTTTTTATAACTGTGCATACAGTACAATAATATCTGGTTAGTTTTTTATTATTATTAATAATAATAATAATAAACTTTTTGTATAGCACCTTTCCAAACATAGTTACAAAGAGCTTTACATAAGTGAAAATAGTGCAAACATCAAGATAAAAACAATACAGAATAAAATCATAAAAACATAAGCCAAAATAAAATGTTGAACATAATACTTTTGTACTAAAAATCAACAATAAGGAAATTTAAAACAAGGGATTGCTATAAAAAGGCTTTCCTGTAAAGGTAGGTTTTGAGGCATGATTTAAAAGAAGGAATAAAGGGAATTACAGTAGTCTAATCGGGATGAGATGAATGTATGGATGACTATTTCTAGGCCCGTTTGGGTAATGAAACGTTTGATTTTAGAGATGTTCCGTAGCTGGAGAAAACATGACTGAATTACATTGGTAATCTGTGCATCAAAGCAGAGCTCGGAGTCAAAGTCCACACCCAGGTTGCGGGCGGACTGCATGATGTTAGACGACAGGTCGCCAAGAGTCTATGCTAATTCATTAATCCGGTTTGGGGGGCCAAATAGAAGCACTTCAGATTTTGAGTCATTTAGCTGAAGGAAATTTTGTGACATCCAGCATTTTATATCTGAGCGACAGTCCATAATATCAGAGAGTTTGTCTGTGTTGCTACCAGTCAGTGGGACATAAAGTTGAGTGTCGTCCGCGTAACAGTGGAAACTAATATTGTATCTGCTGATTATCTGACCCAGGGGAAGCATATAAATAGAAAATAATATATGACCAAGAATTGACCCTTGGGGGACCCCACATGAGAGGGGGGCTGGGAATGAGAACCCAAAACAACTGAGAAATGTCTGTCAGTGAGGTTTAAGTGAAACCAAGGACGATGACCTGAAATTTATTACAACTGTTTCTACATTTAAAAACAAAGTGAAATTATTTGTATTAGTTACAGTCTGTGTCTGTAGTTTATGTTTATGGGGTTTGTTTTTGTGGTTCTCCTCTTTGGGGGGGTGGTGGTTTTGTATTTTTTCTTTTATTGTTAAGATAAACCTTTATTGAAGGACGTTTTCATACTAAAGATGCTCAGTATAAATAGCAAAATAAATAAATAATTACATATTTATACTATACATTCATCGTAAAATGAAAAAATAATATCTTACAGCTCGACCGATTAAAGGGACTTTTTGTAAGAATCAGAAATTGGTTGTAACAGTAACACCTGTGGCCGTTAAATCAACGAAAGTCAGCGTTCTGTTGCTCGCGCTCGCCCTTGTGCACGTGCTACCTGAATGTGAGCGAGCATCCGTCAAAATAGTGAGGCGACACACATCAGCTAAAACGACAATATCACAATATCACTCTATATTTCACCTAGAAATGGTTGTCCAATGCATTACTGAAAGTGCAGGGTGCCGTGTACTATATTATACTGGACTATACTGTACAGGACGGTTCTTCTATTTTGTTTATGATATTCTTCTGTACTTGTTGCTTTATGCCTTTTAAAATAAAACTTGTTGAAATGTGCTGTATAAATAACATTGCCTTGTCTTTCCTCTGTTTTAGACTCAAGCAGGACAGGTGACGTCTTGCTGGTGGGAGAGTTGAGAGCTTTACTGTCAAACATGTTATCTCCCCTCACTGCGCTGACCTCAGAGGTGCTGGGGCCGTCCATCCTCAACAAAGTCACTGGTGAGAAATAACAGGAGTCTGGTGACTTCTGTTGTAGAGTAACAGATGATTGTCGTGCCCATGGATTTGTACATTTCCTGCTCAACTTTTTAAATGAGGGGTGTCATTGTTTAATCCTATAGAGTTCCTAGTATCAGAATTGCAAGCGGCTCGAATAATGAAGCACAAGGAACTGCATCCTGAGGAGAAGACAACAGGAGAGGAGTCTGAAAAGGAGCAGCGAGCTGAACATCGCAGCCATGAACTCACTGAGTTTTGTCAGGAATATGAAGATGACGCTGACAAAGAGAGAAGGAAGGCGGAGATGCAGGCAGAATGGGTATTACTGCTGCACGCCCTCGACATGGACACCTCCTGTCAATTTACAGATGTGCTGAGTGAGGTAAGTCTGATATAAGAGAGCCTGAGATGTGTATAAGTCAAGACTACAAGCTGAGAAGCACTCAAAGGATTTTTTTTTATTTTAATGCAGGTGGAGTCGAGGCTTACTCGTCTGCCATGTGGCGACATGACAAACCCGCTTCTGAACACCAGCCTCAGCTCAGAGCAGTGGGTATGTTACCAGTTCATTACACATCATCATGTAACTCTAACATGAGCTTTAACGTAACATTACTACCTTATTTTCTTATCTGTTTCTCAGGTGCAAGTTAAAAAGATCAATCAAGTTTTGTCAGAGGACTATAAGTGTCGGCGGCAAATGATGATCAAACGCTTCCAGGTTACACTTCAGTCGTTTGCATGGGGAGAAAATCAAAAGGTAGGCAATCACTGCATCTGTTAAAACTCACTTCAGCTCTCGTATAAATATATCTCTTGCTGCAGCAGGTAATCTGAGGACAACAGATATGATAACAACAAACATCCCAGTTCAATCAGTCCTTTATTTACAGGAGCGCAGTGAAGCGCTGGCCTCAGTGCCTCCTCTTTCATCCCTCGCCAGCTCCTCCCGAGTCTCCCCGTCTCTTCTGATCGCCGCCAGAGAGGATCAGTCCTTCATTGAGCCAATCAAAGCTGGAAAAAGCACCCCCGTCTACAAGGTACGACCGTGAACCGTTATAAACCATGCCTGTGTTTCTGAATGAAGTGCTCAGAAAACAGATCTGGCCTCTAACTCTTATTTGGTCTCACTAGACGTTGATGGGCAGCGTACCAGACAGAGGAGGACGACCGGGGGAAATTGAGCCGCCTATGCCAGCGTGGGAAGGTCGAAAAGCGAAAGGAAACAGGTCAGGACGAGGAGGCGGAGGCGGACAACATCAACGACAGAAATTTTCAGAAAAAAAGAAGAAAGGGAAAAGAGAGTAACATGTGGTGACAATTCTTAACTGCTTAATTTGAGAAATAAGTGATAATTTTTCTTTATTTAAATCCTTATCATGAAATGAAATACGGCTGTGGAATATAATTTTATACTTAAATTGGGGTGCATAATTCTTAGTTATAGTACACATACAGCTATTCTAAAATAGCTTCTCATTGCTATAATGTACTGGTGTATGGCCAGATATTTTTGTAAAAGTTTTGTTGAGAAAAATAATACTTGATTTGATTTTTTTTATGTGTTGGCTTTGCACATTTATATATAGGTTTGTTTGCTAAATAAAAAACCTGTTAAACACAGAATTGTGATATTTTGTGTAATGTAATGTGCAACATTGGTAATGTTTTCATGCTTAAGACAGCCTAGCAATGACTGTTTATTTACCAATTAGCATTTAATATGTAGCCTTTATTTTTACAGAGAAAACATAACACTAATGTAAATTATATTCTCATCTATTAACTATTTTTACAATACACCAGAAAAACGAATTGGTTTAGCTTTATTTAGCTGTGTTTAGCTGAATTTCGGCAGGAATTCCGAGGTCTAAATCCAGGCAACCCTCAAATGATAATTAAGTGATTGATTCACCCAAGACATTTTTCTACTGAATGATTTGAACACACCTTGTCTTTAAGTTCAAAAGAGGCATCTGAAGCAGAATGTGAGCTAAATCTTTTTTCAACACAATACTCAATGTAATTTATGTAAACAAGTATCTCATTTAAAACCCTCTAGTCAGAATTTACTGTGAAAAGCAGCCGAGAGCTCACCTTTTATCAAAAAATGTCATATCCATTTAAACTAAAAATTGGAATTGAAGGCTGATCAGCATCTGTACAATTTTCCTAAAACTCTCTCACTGATGAAACTTTATTTCAATAAAGATCAATACTTTATCACATATCTTCAAAAAGCTGTGTAGAAAACAAACATAACAACTCTCCATTATAACCTTCCCCAAATTAGTAAACACAAGGTTCTCTGGAGAAATTTAACCCAAACACAATGCATGCTGGGAAGTGAGCTAACAACCTTTCTAAACAACTGGATTTGATGAGTTCAAGTTCCTAAAGTCTGAGGACTGGCTTGGTTTGTTGCTACAACTGAACTTTAAATGCTGATAAGTTTAAACATATCCACCACCGTAGCTTCTTGATCACTTTAAGCATTCCTCATTGAAACTAATATGAACAAAAAGCTGCTGGCACACTGCAATAAAATGATAGTAAATGAGAAAATAGCTTTCAAAATTACAAAAAAGATGTCAAACATTAAGGAATATGTTTTCTGCTAATTCTTGTGGACTCAAATGACTGATATGATAAATGCAGAGATTGGTGGAATTTATTGAGCTTTGAGAAGAGCACCAGTTGGAGCTGAACATGGAGGATGAGGAGGAGGAATAAGCATCTCTGGTGCACAGCTCTCGTAGAAAGAATTATCTTAGATCTCCCCCAAAAAAACTTTTAACGGGAAAAGATGGGAGAAGCCTCAGGAAGAGCAACAGAGGAGGGATATCCTCTTCCAGGACGTCTGTGAAGTCCACCAGGGCCTGAAGAAATACCACAAAGAAAATGTGTCATGTGAAAATGTCATACAGCTCCAAAGGTAGGTCTTTATATGGATATTGGATAATTCCTCCTCAGCATTATCAGTATGCAGATAATCTTCTCACTTTCATTCATGATGTACATGGCCTGTACAGTAACCTGTGTCCCAAAATATTCAGTATTCTCAATCTAGTCCACCAAGTGTTTACCATTTTGTAAAACTGTCTGATTCTTTAGTTCTTGAGAATTACATTTTCAAAAATATGAAAATCAAATGTCCTACCTGGTCGCCTCTGCTGCGTGGACACCCTGCTGTCTTTGCCTGGCGAGCGGAGACTCTTCTTCCTCTGCTGTGGTTGTGGTCTTGCAGGTTGATCGGCTCAGCACGCTGCAACAATACACACTCATGTTAGAATGAGAAATTCAACTGTGCAATGTGAATTTCATTTTGAAATGATGACATTTTCACATGCAAACTAAAATTTGAACTTGTTTAAATATAATAAAGTAACATGTGTTTTTTACAAGTTACTTTTTTGTAAGGGATGTTGTTCCCTAAAATGTCCACATAAAAGGGTCAGATTAACCTTAAAGGGTTTTTTGCTGCTGGGTCTATTTCTGCTGAGATATTACCTGACCCCAAATTTGCTGTGAATAAATAGGCCTATTTTAATTCAGGAATATGCAAAATGACCTCACAAAATTGAAATAATAAAGGTCTTTTTTTCTTAAAAATAAAGGTAATAAAGCAGGACACACATTTAATATGTTTGGTATTATGTTTTAGTGCTGCATATTCTTACAAACAAATTAATTAACTCGCACGAACCACTAATTGTCATACTGTATGAAAATATAATCTCACATATCTGCTGGGAATTACTAATTCAAGTACTTCAGAGTTGTACTCATTCCTACACTTAAATTCACATTAGCACTGTGTGTCCCAGCTGGGAGCTGGGTGATATATACATTTGTGATATAAATTATCATTAGACACAAAACATTTTTTATTTTATTTACGTTATCTCTCCGTCATGCCGGTGTTATGGTGAAGTCGGTTCCCCAGTCGAATAGTGTTCCTCACCTGTTAAAATGATGGCGCCCCCAATGGTTGGTTTAGTGTCAGGTAGGGGGAACACATATCGACGTGTAACAGTACTCCACATAACACCGGAAGTTGTCCGGGAGACACATGATGTAACACACGGAAAGTTCCGGAACAGCTAAAGGTCGACAGAGCAGCATCACGTCTCTTTTTACCAGCTCAGTAAACACATAAACAATACTAATAACTACAACATGCCGAGAGGAAGCAGAAGCAGGACCTCCAGGATGGCTCCCCCAGCCAGGTAACATCTGATATTTAACGTTTAATAATAAAATAGTTAAACAGTTCATGAGGATGATGTGGATGCTAATGTAGCTGCTAGCAGGCTACGTATGTTAGCTCGTGCTAGTCAGGGATATTTACCTACAATCAGCAGCTTGAACTAACTTATCATGATTATTGTTGTACAACATAATCTCTTCCTTTTGTACCAGGAAACTGGTGATTGCTCAAAAGTCATTGACAAATGTAATGAAGGTCACAGACAGTGTGTAATCTGCATCATGGTCTTTTAAAGTTGCTCTAATGTGACCTCAAGTGACACCATGCCAGAGCTTCATACAGGTTTCACACTACCTTGTTATAGCACTGATGTTTTCTACTGTTTTATCACTCTGTGCACACTTTGAATAGCTTTTTGTATAAGATTCATCAAGTGCATAGATGTGTATGTATTTCTTTGTTTATTTGTTTATTTGTTTATTTGTTTTGCACAATTTAAGACTGTATGAATATAAAGAAATAATATGACTACATAATAGTGATGACAAACAATTAGGACAAGATATATATAATAACAATAACAATACAGTAAATATATCAAAAAAGATATGTGTGTTGCGTGGAAGTGTATGGTTAGTGTTTGTGAGGAGGATATTGATTTAAATATCTATAAAGACTTCTGGGCAATTGTAGCCAACAACATTGTGAGTGGGAAAAAATAAAAAACAGAAAAACAGATACATGGACACCATGGGGGAAAAGCAATTACAAGACCAATTAAATTACACTTTAAGCGACTTTTGAAACATTTGACAGATGAACAGTTTATTGATAGATGTGAAAAGCTACTCCATAATTTGGTTCCCCAAATTGTATGTATGTAATTTTAAGCTCAGAGGTTTCCCATTGTCAAACTTTTGCCCTGATGACTGTGTAAAGACAGAAAGCTTGGCTTTTTAATTAAATATTTCCATTAAGCCTGATACCACCACATAACAGGTTGTGTCAGTTGTTGATCATGTTGAGATTGTAATTTTAACTTTCTCTTTACAGCCGGGCTCCACCATCACCACCCCCTATGGCCAGGGCTGCACCTCCTCCCTCCTATGCACCGGCTCCAATGCATGCTGCTCCATCTGCAGTGGGTGCTCCAGCTGCTGCAGCACCCAGGCAGCCGGGTATGTTTGCCCAGATGGCGACTACAGCTGCCGGAGTGGCGGTGGGCTCTGCAGTAGGACACACCATCGGCCACGCCATGACTGGAGGCTTCGGCGGAGGAAGTTCAGAGTCTGCCAAGCCTGACGTTACGTACCAGGTAAACAAACTGTGGTTTAGCCGGCTCTTAAGACTGGAATAGCCTCGGGGCAGATTACTGTGTCTGACATGTGATAGGTAGGTAGCGGTAACAAAAAAACATGTGTGTTTGTTTTTTGGGGGTTGGTGGAGGAGGCAAAGTAGTGATGAACAAACATCACTCGTAGCTTGTAGGCTACAAACTTAAAACAAATCTCAAGGGAAACATGTAAAACTTAGCCATATGTCGTATATCTTGACATGTGAGACATCTTCAAACGTTTTGACACTTGCATGACATATCATCATGTTGGGCATTTCAATATTTTATGGATGTGTTAACAATATCTGGTAGTGTTGACGAGAAGATGTCACTTTTATCATTGTGACAGAAAAATAAAGAACTTATCCTCAAAATACCATTTGTACAGTAGATGTGTGAAGGATCCCATCATCTGCCTTGTGTCTTTCAGGAGCAGCAGCAGGCCCAGCCGTACCAAGCTCAGCCCATGTACCAGCAGCAGCCACAATCCATGTACCAGCAGGAGGCCCCTCAGCGGCAGCAGGCCTGCTCCTATGAGCTCAAACAGTTCATCGATTGTGCCCAAAACCAGAGCGACTATAAGCTCTGTGAGGGCTTCAGTGAGGTGCTGAGAGAGTGCAAGTCCTTTAACGGTGAGTGAAAAGAGGAGTTGTATGAAATTAGATTATCAATGAAGTTACAGGTTGTTGAGAGGTTTGTCTGGCAGCCTAGCAGTGCAGTCTTGGCCCATTAATGTAACTGTAGCATTATCATTTTTCTTTTGAAAGACTCACATTCTTAGTTTATACCAGTATTCAGTCTATTGTCTCTGTAGTCTTGTTGTTGCCAAATAAGTAGGCATTGCACAGGCACTTAGTCATCCAGATGTCTTTCTTAAGATTATTTTTTGGGCTTTTTTGCCTTTTATTAGATAGTGACAGTGATAGTTATGAAAGGGGGAGAGAGAGGGTATGACATACAGCAAAGGGCCGCAAGCCGGATTCGAACCCCGGGCCGCTGTGGTAAGGACTCAACCTTGATACATGGGGAACCTGCTCTACCAGGTGACATCCAGACGTCATAGCCAGATGACTTTGCACCATGCGCGTCATGATGTGATGTAATGTGCTGCAATATACATTGTGGCCATAGGGAGGCGTTGTACTGAAGGATTTTTAAATTTGGCAAATAAATTATTACAAATCATGGGAACTAAGTTTGAAAACTTATCTGATTGAACTTTTATTTTCTCCACAGGTCTGTCATGAGACTGAAACGAAAACCTGGAGAGTGAAAACGCACACACAAACTGTAATAAAGCAACCATGCTGGATATTAAGGTGTTAATTCACAATAGATCAATAAACATGCTTTAGTTTGACAGCTGATTTTCATCAGACAGCTCATCGCGTTGATTCTCAGGACAGTGCTGCAGAATTTGTTATGATAGTCTTATAAATAATGTTTATATATTTTGCTGTGTGTTGATTTCAGTTGTGTGTGTTTTTCATTAGCTTTAGTGCTTAATTTAAATCGCTGAATGGCATTTGTTGCTCATAATAACTTGTAAAAAAATCACCAGTTTCTGGATTACGGATGTCTGCAGTTGGTTTCTAACATGTTTAGGTTTCAAAATAATAAAGCACTTGAATCATAAAAACAATGTGAGGTATGTGTATTATTACACGGGGCTTTCTAAGAATCATTTATATTTTTACAACACAATTTCTTTAATTAGATGCCACAGGGGTCCAGCAGCACCTGTCCTGTCACTTCAGTCTCAGATGTTGCATGAGGGGGTACTGTTGGTAATGTAGAACAACCCTCTCTCTCTGTCTCTCCTTCTCCCTCCCTCCCTCTCTCTCTCTCTCTCTCTCTCTCTCGCCTCCCTAAATGTCTCATGGCGAGCTCAAGGGCTGCAGGGTGTTATTTCATGGATCTGGTTTTTGTGCAGACACGCGTTCAGAGTGTGGTGGTGCTGCTGCTGTGGAAGCAACAATTTATTTTTGGCATCTGACATTAAAGCTCACCCTTCCTCTGCAATGACAGCAGCCCCACAGAGCTGCAACAGCACCGGGGTCTGACAGGAGCTCTTTGTCCGTCTCTCTCTGACACGTTGTGATAATGATGGATGACCTATATAACTGCAGGGACTGACCGGCACGGTGAGTGACCAAGCATTTTTCTTTCTTTATTTATTAGTGGAGCCCTTTAAAGGTCAAATAGTGACAGAGGACGAGAGGGAGGTCTAGTTAATACACTGTGACACTGTTAGAATCAACATGAGTGAGACACAGCTGACATTTGAATGTCTTAGCCTACTGTAATAGCCTATTACAAATACCTGTGGAGACCAGCCTAAGATATATGCGTCCATCTGCACCATTGAACACCTTGAAACTCTCTTAAACCTTTCATTTTAAGAATATGGTAAGTGTTCATAAAATAAGTAATTTTAATGTAACCCTTAGTCCAGGAGAAAGCCCTGTAGTTGCTTCTCAGTCTATATCTCCAATATGCTAGAGTATTTCCATTGCATTCTCTTTTATACTTCCACTCCACTACATTGCAGAAGAAATGATTGCACTTTTTACTCCACTATACAGTATGTGTTTATAGTTTATGTGGACATGTTACATACAAACCATATGACAGGGTCATAAAACCTGATGTATTGTTACAGATTAATCTGTGATTAGTAATCATCCCCATTATGAAATGTAAAAAAAAAGCCCCTCATAATTTCTCAGAGTCCAAAGTGATAGCCAACCAGCAGTCTGAAACCCCAAAATATTAAATTTACAGCTTTCTAAATATATGAGAAGAGCAGTGAATCCTCAGCTTTCAGAAGCTGCAACCAGCACCTTTGGCATCTTAAAATATTATTCAAATCAGCTATAATAATTAACATAATTAGGGATGCACCGATACCGGATATTGGATTGCATATCGGTAACAATTAGGCCAATCTATTCAATTCCATTCTAAGTTTATATACTACTGTATATACATTATATACTGGTATTTTAATTCCTGTTTAAGTTTTGACCAATTTGTTGCCGCATTAAAAAGTTTACTTGAATTGTAATTACTGTTAATTTTGAAGATTTTTTTACCAAGTTGCTGGTGTACAATTTATTAATTTAATAATAAATAACAATTCAGGAAATATATATATATATATATATATATATATAGTCAAGCCTGTTGTTGCCTTACACATAAAAGAATGATCCCAGTCACTTCTACCCAGTGAGGCATACAGCTAATTAATTAAACACTGGTATCGGATCGGTACTCGCCCAAAGCCCAGGTATTGCTCTCGGTATCAGGACTGAAAAAGTCGGATCGGTGCATCCCTAAACATAATATATAACAATATAGCGCTCCACATGATGCTAAATATGTACTTTTATTATTCGTACTTTCCCCTCTCTGATAACATTGTCACACCTAAAGCTGTGTTGTGTCTTTTAAAAATACAGTTTCTGTCAGCGACCTGTTGTGAGCTGTGAGAGGAGAGCAGTTGGTGAAGCAGCGTCACAGCAATCATGACCAAAGAGGACGAGATCCCCGACTGGGTGGGAGCCCAGGAGTTCTACGACAAGTACGAGTCCAAGGAGGTTCTGGGAAGGTATGTTTATAAAGTCTTAAATTAGCCTACAGTACATAAGGGTTCACCCCTTCTGTACTAAAAAACTTTTTTTTAAATTTGTGGTCTAGAAATTCACAACTTTTCCCAGTTTCTATATTTAACAGCACATCACATTAGTAATGTTTATTTGATTGAGACACTGTTGGTGTGCAGAGAGCAGAAACAAGCCGAATGGTTTCCCAGAAGTCCCTGAGAAATGTCAAGGCTCTCTGTCTCATTGTCATTCCCCACCATCTGTCAGACGGTGGTGCTGTTACGTAAAGCACACAGTGTTCGAGGAGGCTGCATTCATTAACTCCAGCGTGTTTTTGAACAACGGTTTAGTGTTGAGAGCTGCCCAGGATTGGGCTATATAGATTACGTAATTTCCCTCCCTTTCTCACATGCAGGTCACAAGGTCACCGGATTTGGACAATGTGTTCAGCTGCTCTAGTGCTACTCACATGGCTCAGCCAGTTTCACAAACAGGGGGACGGAGTTAGTGTCCTCTAAATGATCCTCTGAAATGGATTTCATAGATAGAAATTACAATCTTTCCCTTTATGCTCATCACATCAAGATAGGACTACTCCTCCATAGATAAGATTAGTATGTAGGATGAACATGGAAAGAGTAATTTTCAGTTAGTTGCCAAAATTCTTGACCAAAGCACGTAAACATGTTTTCTTTGAGTCCAGCTGTACAAACATTAACCCCTGAAGAAATAAGTAACCTGACAAAGCTGTTGATAACAAGTGTTCTCTCTTCCTCAGGGGAGTGAGCAGCGTGGTGCGTCGCTGCATCAACAAACGGACGTCTCAGGAGTACGCGGTGAAGATCATCGACATCACCCCCTCGGACAAGACCACCCCGCAGGAGATTGAGGAGCTCAGAGAGGCGACGGTGAAGGAGATCGACATCCTGAAGAAAGTGAGCGGAGGGGAGAACATCAGTAAGCACATTCATTCTAGAGCTGTACGATTATGGCCAAAATGATAATCAGGATTCTTTTTTTTTATCAATATTGAGAAATATTGTATGCCAAAAATAGCGTGTCTGGACTTTGTCTCACTAACCTGCTCAGTTATGGTCAGTATTGACCTTTGCTCTCAGGTGATCCATCTATAAAGAGTCCTCTTTGTTTTGTCCGTCTTCATTTAATACTGAATGCACCTCAAATGTCTCTCTTGTCTCCAGTACAGCTCAAAGACTGCTATGTGTCCAACGCCTTCTTCTTCCTGGTTTTCGACCTGTAAGTGTCAAATCTCAAGTTTTATTAAGATTGATTAAAGAAATTCAAGCAGCAGCTATTCAAATGTTTTATATTTTTCCTCGCAGGATGAAGAGGGGTGAACTTTTTGACTACCTCACAGAGAAAGTCACTCTGAGTGAGAAGGAAACCAGGTCAGTGAGCGTGTTATATAAATGTATCACTATTTGAACAATTTATTTATTTTCTCCTAATTCTTAAAAGAGTTTGGTGTGTGTTGGTTTTAGGAATATCATGCGTGCTCTGCTGGACGTGGTCCAGTTTCTCCACAGCCAGAACATCGTCCACCGGGACCTGAAGCCTGAGAACATCCTTTTAGACGACGAGATGAACATCAAACTCACCGACTTTGGCTTCTCGGTGCAAATCGAGCCGGGACAGAAACTCAAAGGTCAGTGAAAGCTTGCATGGAAACCAACCAGCAAACATTATTACAATAGCTGAATACATTTAAGGTCATTTCAGAATGACAAGTTCACGTCTAGATGGTCCAAAAGTGACCCAAATCGCTCACACTGACACATTCACTGCAGTTAACAACACATGAACACAGCAGAAATTCCCACTGGTACATATTCAGCTGAGGGCATATAAAGTGTCCTGCTCTAATAAAGTTACTATGTTTACAACCTACAGTGCAGTTATAGCAGCTGCTGGCGGTCGGCGGAGAATCTGGGTCTGGTTGCTCAACATGCTCCCATCCCTCTTAGCTTAGCTGCTCTTACAAAGGTTAAGATGCAACAGGACACTCAGATCTATTTGCTGTAGTCCCAGACACTCGCAGTGCACTGACCTTTCAAATAAGGCTCAGAAAGCATCACATCAATCGCAGTGGGAACTGGCTAGTGTCTAATGGAGCTGTGCAATCTTGTATAATTTTATAATAGGCTGTATATCTGTTTTAGCATGGTATACATGCATATCCACAGAAACCATGTCACAATAATCTGCAAGTTGCCATCCAAATGAATGTCTAAATGCACACTGAGGTGAAAGATTTCAATACATTTTCTCAATACATATTCATGACATCTGGTGTTATAGATGTCATGAATATTGATGTTCTACTTAGACAGAAGCCACTTGAAGATGTGGAAAGTAACTATAAGTACTCAAGTTACCGCATCTGAGTTGGTTAATTTTTTTATTTTTTTTTATTTAAATCATCTGTCGTCATTTGCTGAACTACTTTTGCTTGGTTAAGAAGTACCGAAAAGACTACAGTTTTGCTTTTAGTTTGCAAGTTGCTTCACCCACATTAGACAATATTTGAGAATAGGGCTGCAACTAATGATTATTTTCACTGTCAATTAATCTATCGATTATTTTCTTGATTAATTGATTAGTTGTTTGGTCTATAAAATATCAGAAAATGGTGAAAATGTCTATCAGTGTTTCTCAAAGCCCAAGATGACGTCCTCAGATGTCTTGTTTTGTCCACAACTCAAAGATATTCAGTTAACTGTCATAGAGGAGTAAAGAAACCAGAAAATATTCACATTTAAGCAGCTATAATCGGACAATTTAGACTTTTTTTTCTTAAAAAATCCTTCAAACTGTTTAATTGATTGTAAAAATAGTTGGTGATTAATTTAATAGTTGTCTTTTGTGATGATAGTTCCTAGCTTTGAATGCATTGCTGTTTTGGCTGTATGTGTTTTTTTCCCCCCCTTGGAAAACACTTTGTAATCTCTGGTTTTGATAACTGCTACATAAATATGATGATTATTATTTTATTAAGGTGATTACGGTCAGGAGGATGCAACATTGAAGTAATCTTTAGTAGTATTCTACTTCTACTGGTTATTAGTATCCCTGATTTGGACATACCCCTTCCACCCATACCCATCAGATTAAAGTGCAGTCTCTTTTCGTACAGTCTGCTCAACACAATGGCACCTTTTATAGTTTTCTGCTAGAACCTGATGAAGAAAGTCATTCAAGTCCTATTCAGAAATTTCGCTGTGTGTGCATGCCGGCATACTGGTGAACTTACAGACACAGAGCGGGTCTGAGCCAGAGAGTTGACCCAGAGCAAAAGATGACTCTTTATACAGTAAGGCATAAAGTATTTGTATTCAGACCTGCAGGAAGGACACACAGTTAGCATAGTACAAGATCAAGGGGCCAAGACCGTAGGGGGGCCAGAAGCTAATCCCACACATCACTTGATCAGCTAGTCTGCACTGCCCAAATGTGAATTTCTTCATCAAGCCCGAAGTGGTGAAACAAGCATTTTCAAGCATTGTAAATGTGGGTTTTTAACATTCACAAGTTTTGACATGTCTTGTAATGCAGAGGTGTGTGGGACCCCTGGTTACCTCGCTCCTGAGATCATCCAGTGCTCCATGGACGCAGGGCATGCAGGATACGATACTGCTGTGGACATGTGAGTGTGCATAGACAATAATAAACAATGTCAATGTACAAATTCTGCAGCAATGTGAATCTATTGTGCAGTATATTTTCAGGATATATTTCTCCAGGATATTATGAGGATAATGAATGTACACACTGTTAATTTTGAGCTTGATTTTCTCCTGGTTTATGCCTGCAGATGGAGTTCAGGGGTGATCATGTACACGCTGCTCGCAGGTTCTCCGCCCTTCTGGCACAGGAAGCAGATGATGATGCTGCGTATGATCTTGGGTGGGACCTACGACTTCTCGTCTCCAGAGTGGGAGGACCGCTCAGACACTGTGAAGGATTTGGTAGGCTCATTTTTTTCAACTTTACTCCTGCTGGGTTAGGGTTATGTTACAAAACTTAGTATGTTTGACTATGTATTGATATGACAATTAGTGATGTTAAAATAAAACTCTGTGCGGTTTCCTCAGATCTCTCGGATGCTGGTGGTGGACCCGAAGCAGCGATACACAGTCACAGATGTCCTCAACCACTCGTTCTTTTCACAGTATGTGGTGAATGAAGTACGACAGTTCACTCCATACAGGCGCTTCAAGGTGAGACATAAAAGAACTCAAATTCTCAATTATTCATTCACATACACACATAAATGTTTAGATTTATTTCCTACCTTCCAATGATTCAAACAGGTCCATTCCATATGTCCACGCCCGTAAGACAAACTAAAGATCATTTTCCAATGTTTTGATTCGTTTATATACAGCATTATCCTGTATTTATTCACTGAATTAGATATTTCCTAAATAATTCTGGCCATTTTAGAGTTTCATTTATAACAATTTTTAAGTCTTTGTAGGTACATTTTCAAATAAATGTAATTTCATTGTGCACGGAAATGTATGAAATCAAGCCTGGAAGGTGGGACATCAACCCTAAAACATATAGGCTGTTTAAGAATGAAAACGCTGGTGCAACAAAATTAATAGGAGGGTAAGAAAGATGTCCGTCTTTGCACACACAGTCCTGACAATGGTAAATGGACTTGCATTTATAGAGCACCTTTCTAGTCTTCCGACCACTCAAAGCACTTTACACTACACACATTCATACACTGATGGCAGGGGCTGCCATGCAAGGTGCCAACCTGTCCATCAGGATCTAATCTAAATACTCAATTACGCAATTTGGGGTTCAGCATTTTGCTCAAGGACACTCCAACTGGAGGAGCCGGGGATCGTACCGCTGACCTTATTGGTGGGTGACTCGCTCTACCTCTGAGCCACAGCTCGAATCAGTCTAATAAGGCAGAATAAGTGAAAACACCAGTGTGGGTGAACTATGTGTGTGTACAGGGTCTTGTTCCAACATTATTAAGGTGATGGGCAAGCACACCTTCCCCACACCGAGACACCACTGAACTTTTCCCAAACTTTCTCCTTCAGGTCATTTGCATGACTGTTCTCGCCACAATGCGAATCTACTGCAACTACCGCCGTGCCAAGCCCGTCACCAAGGAGGTGATCATGAGCGACCCGTATGCTGTGAAGCCCATCCGCAAGCTCATCGACGCGTGTGCATTCAAGATCTATGGCCACTGGGTCAAGAAGGGCCAAACGCAGAACAGAGCAGCACTTTTCGAGAACACTCCCAAGGCCATCCTGCTGTCGATGACGGCCGAGGCCGACGAGCCGGTCCACCACATCTCTTAATGAGGTACTGTTCCTCAAGACACATCTGCTGGAGATTAATGGGGATGATATTCTACTACTCAGCTTGGCTTTTTTTTTTTTACTCTTCACTGTTGGAAAGGAAATTAACTGGTAAAACATAACCGACTACAACCAGACAAGTTTAATTTGAGTTTGTCTTTAATGTGGAGAGCATATTTTGCTCATGAGTTTTTTGTTTTGGTGTCATGTTATGCTCATTTTCAGGTTCATACTTGTATTTTGGGTTTCTACTACAACATAACATTCAAAAAACATTATTTTTCTCAAAATGTCTGTCTGAATATATCTGTATTTCACCCTCACTCCGTTTTAGCGCCAGTCTCTTTAAGAACCCCTCCTGAAAAAAAAACTGTCTGCTCTGATTGGCTTGCGAGAAAAATATTGGGCACCTTTGCAAAAGTAGTTCTCAAGCTGTGGGTGATTGACTGGGTTGTGTCATTTCAGTTTGTGGGTTGAAAGTTACTCCAGATACCCAAATGTATGTACACAAGCACTGAAAAAGTGAGTTTTTCATGATATGTCCCCTTTAAAATAACAGATTTACTGGTAAAATGGCAGTTTAGAGAAAATATTTAATGTCAAATGAACCCATTTTCAACTCTGTATTCACTGAAAATTTACTTATTCTTTGATGCCGGTCTAAAGCGAATGGAGTCAGCAGCCGCCCCATTATGTTATCAAAGAGGCTGATTGTTTCTTTAACACTATGCAAGTGTAAAGGAAAATAGTTGCACACTCGAAGTCACGATGCAAAACCTTGTATTTTCACCTTGGTCAGCATCTAAGCAGCACTAGTGAGCGTTCCTCCTTTATCTCATCCTGACAGAAAGGAGGAACAATCTCCATATCTCAACGTGGACACCAGGGTTCCACCTCATCTTTTACTGTATGGAATATAAAACAAGTTTCTATGTTTTGTTTGAGGTTAGAATATAGAGATTTTATTTTTAAATCATGTCCAGGAGCAACGTGTTACTCTTTCCCTACGAACATTTGTTTTGTCAGAACTGTGACAGCCAAAGCAAAACTTGTGGAAATAACCAACATCATGTAGCTGACTGGAATATGAAACAGTGAACCTGCAAACTTGAAATGGCATGGACTTTTACATTTGTGTACTGTGTGGCTATTTGATCATTATGCAAGATGTACTGTACTGAGCTACTTTACTGTACTGATAACAGCTTCAAGGGAAGTTTAAATTATATAGCACTTTAAAATGTATGCTATGGATTTATTTATTAAAATGTGCATTTAAATTAAAATCCCAAGTCTTGTTATTGGAAAGGCCCAACTTTTTGGGATACTTTTTAATTTTAAGATATCTGGATTGTATTTTTTTATGTCTTTGTACAACAACTTTAAGCCTAATACGAAAAGCTAATACACAGGACCCATTCTGATTAGTTACAAGTTTATTACAGCAGAAGAGTGAGGTACATCTTTAAGTATAAATCATTCATCTTTCCACATTTGTGTGTAAATCAAGAAGAAAAAAAGGGGATAAATAAAGTACATTATTATCATCATCATCCAAGGGCAGGTGGTGCTAGCTTTTAGCACAAGACACCGCTTTCCCATGTGGAGCTGTGGGTACAAAAAACAATAACAGCATTTAGAGTTAAACAGATCACAGTGTATGTTCATAAGTATTAAGACTTTCCCATGTCATGTTCTTACCACGTGTGAAGGAATTGACTATTTTTCTCATGTTCCTGCTTCATATGCAGTCACTCGTTGCTCTGCAGAATTTAGCAAAACAGAATAAAAATGAATACAAATACCAACAAGAATGGTGGTAGAGCAGCTTCTTCAAAGTGTATCATTGTACTCATTCCTGTACAGTTGGGTGAGGCTGAGGGAAGCACTCACCCAGTCATTAAGCAGGAATGAGACGAGGCTTTTGCATGGTGTCTGACTGTATCCACCACAGAGCAGCTGGAACAGAATTCGTCCATGCCTCAGTGGCAACCTTTTCAGTGCTAAGAATACTAATTATGCTGCATAACAGTGTGCGCAAACATACCATCCGCGGGCCTTCACAGTCTGGAGGTCAGTCGTAGCAACCATGTTTCTTTGGGCCAGTGTGTGATGGTCAGCAGCGTGTGTATGACTAATAAAAAAAAAAAAGGCAAATCAATAATAAAAATAATAGTTTCAGCCTCGTAAGATAAAATCATATTCAAAGTGTCACATATTTAAGATAGCCACACGTTTCTGTATTCACTCTGACATAGGGATGAGGCACATAATTAGCACTCTTATCCAGTTGTTATGTCAGTGTGTGAAAACAATAATTTAGCATGGTGTCTGACTGCATTTACTATTTCAAGAGTAAAACAGAATTCGTCCATGCCGCAGTGGCGACTTTTCAGTGCTAAGAATACTAATTATGCTGCATTACAGTGTTGTGTGCAAACATACCATCCTCAGGCCTTCACAGTCTGGAGGTCAGTCGTAGCAACCATGTTTCTTTGGGCCAGTGTGTGATGGTCAGCAGCATGACAGATTTTGACAAATGCTAGAACAAAAAAAAAGTATAATAGGGGCTATGAGATGAATTTGTATACTGACATAATGTTAGTGAGCTGGTGTATTCTCACACAAGCAAGAAATTAGTCAATAGCACAGATAAGAGTCAGTTTCAGGGAGTAAGACAGTAGTGCTGAAGTAAATATCACACACACTGTGGTTACAGCTTCATAAATACAAAGATTTTCAGTTTTTATTCATTTATAAAGTGGACTTGTGGTGGATATTTGATACATTCTACATAAATATATACTTGAAATATATATAAATTAATATGAATGTCTGACTAATCAATGAAAATAATAGTTTCAGCCTTGTAAGATATAATCATGTTAAAAGTGTCACATATTTAAGATAGCCACATGTTTCTGTATTCACTCTGACATAGGGATGAGGCACATAATTAGCACTCTTATCCGGTTGTTATGTCAGTGTGTGAAAACAATAATTTAGCATGGTGTCTGACTGCATTTACTATTTCAAGAGTAAAACAGAATTCGTCCATGCATTCAAATACACGTTATTATGAAGTGCCGTGTTACCTCTGCATGTTTTTCTACTCATGGCCACGTTAAGCATCAACAATCCCATCTTCCGACAGGGCATCTGTAAGAAAAAGACACCAGCTTAGTAACAGAAATCAGCTGACAAGTGCTTGTTTCTCGTACGAGGTAATACATTTCTCCTTTACCTGTGATGGACATTAATTTGTATCTAGAACATGTGTACATGTGTGTGGGTGCGGCAGTAGCTCAGTCCATAGGGACTTGGCTTGGGAACCGGAGGGTTGCCAGTTCAAGTCCCCACATGGACCAAGCAATGAGTGTGAACTAGTAGAGATGGAGAGATGCCAGTTTGCCTCTTGGGCACTGCCGAGGTGCCCTTGAGCAAGGTACCAAACCGTACCTGCAAACCGTACCACAACTGCTCTGACATCTCTCCATTAATGCATGTATATAGGTCCTGTTTTGGCCTGTGTGTATGTTCTATGTATAATAACAGAGTGTAAAAACTGAATTTCCCCTCAGGGATTAATAAAGCCTTTCTTCTTCTACACCATATTCCTTGATTGAGGCCCTGACAGAGGGACATATTCACCTCAGTTACATTCTGAAAATATATGTGCATTTGTCGTGCAATTCATTTTGCTGATTTGACAAGGAAACCTTTTCACAGCAGACATTTCGACCTGTAATAGCAGGAAAAGCACAGGTGAAATAAATAAACATTAACGAGGGCCACCCTTAAGTGGAATGCAACTATCATTAATGTATTGACCAATTGAAAACACTTGTGCTGTTTCTTACTATGACATGTCAAAATATCTGCCTTGAAAAAAAGGTCTATTGGCACACTTTCCCAGTGTTTAATGTGTCTCTTCCAGTATACTAAGAAACGGCCTCTCTGCTCCTCCTCACCTCTCTGCTGCTCCTCACCTCTCTGCTGCCACATGGTGACTTTCAGGCTGGAGCTCCTCCATGATGAGTCAGGTCAGGCCTTCAATGCATCCTGTACAATGATCACAAAACAGAGTCACAAACATGCTAACATCACATAGTAGCATAAATGTATAAGTTTACACACCAGAGTAGGTCTTAATTTCCTATGCAAGTTTAAAGCCTAGTTATAATTCGCTTAGCAACTCTCTGGACCTCTGTTTGACCATACAAATCACAATATATGTGAATAAATGTATTAGCATCGTGGTGTTAAAGAACTGTAGATTACTATCTGACTTAACAACTGTTTCCTAGCTACCAGCTTCCAGTTGCTATGCACGTTATATAGCTAGCTTAACCACCACGTGTCCATATCCAGAACCGTTAACCAACTACACCGTTAACCAGAGCCTGAAGCCAACTAATGTTATCTAGCTAAAGTTACCTGTGCTGAGTTGCAGCCTCAAATGTCAGTTGTGGAAACCTTGGTTTCGTTTTACAGCAAATCTGGACGATTGAGAGCGACATGTTTAATGTGCCGTTGACTACAATCCACTTCAGTGAGGAGTATCAGCATCATCGTCTAGTTAGCTCACCTCTTCACTGGTTTTCCGGTTTTCCATCAAGGCCTATTGAAGGAGGCTAGGACTTCGGGGCTATAACGCATGCGCAGTGTAACTGAAGCTGCGGTCGTGCGCTGCGATTGGCTCAATTTCGGCGAGTGCAGACCAGATTTTACTGCGCATGTGCAGTACCCTCTAAAATATGACGCGTATTCTAGCCTCCTTCAATAGGCCTTGTTTTCCCTCGTTCTTCTTCTTCGTGTCCTTTTATGTGCTGATTGACAGCTTTACGCGCATTACCGCCACCGCCTGGACTGGAGTGGGGAGCAGTAGATTGGCAGGAAAAAAGATAAACAATTAAATTAAATTAAAAATAAAAATGAATAATTATTATTATCCATATTATTATTATCATTATGAATAATGATAATAATAATAATAATAATAATAATAATAATAATAATAATAATAACTAAAATAAAATAATAATAATAGTAATTAAATTCTCTCCATTATTCCTGTTGCCCTTAGGTAATTATTTAGAAGATTATGTACTTTCTTAGATGTCTTTCCTAGCAGATTCCCCATTGTAATATTTCTCCTAGAAACTCATTCTGAGCATAATTTCTTTGAAGCATTCACACTTTGTTTTTATGTTGGATTTTAAAATGTGTCTTTCTTAACCAAATTTGGTAAACCATTGAAAAATAAAAACATTGTGTGCAGCTTCCTGCTGGTAATAATCATTATCTACCATCAGCATGTTTCTTCATTAAAGGTCCCATGTTGTAAAAAGTGAGATTTTCATGTCTTTTATATTATAAAGCAGGTTTAAGTGATATATAAATACTGTGAAAGTATCAAAACACTCAATCCATGGAGAAATACACACAGCCCGTATTCAGATATTGTGCATTTGAAACAAGCCATTAGGATTTCTGTCCATTTGTGATCTCACAAATCTACAATATTTAGACCATTTCACAGTTTAAACGTAAACATTCTAAATGTGTCCCAGTTTATTTCCTGTTGCAGTGTATGTGAATGACATCAGCTGACAGGAGGTAAACATGGACCCAAGCTGTTGCCTAGCAACGCAATTCTGTTGCAATTCCATTGAAATGTACTAAAACGGAGCGTTTCAGACAGAGGGTGAATCAGGTATATTCAAGCAGACAGTGTGAGGAAAATAAAGTTTTTTTTAACATTAAAGCATGTAAACATGTTCTAGTAGAAACCCAAAATACAAGTATGAATATGAAAATGAGCATAATATGGGCCCTTTAAACCAGAGTACTGTTTAAATCTGCATCCAAATCACTTGTTTCACTTCCCACTAGTAGATTAGACTCTACTCCAGCACGAGTTCTTATATTGTGATGACCCCTATGGTGTCATTTAGTTTGCTGTGTGATTCACCTGTCTGCGTTTTCTATGCAGGTGATTGTTAGAGCAACTGGGAACACCTGAGGGTGGACAGAAAGCAAGTGTTGAACAGTGACATTGTTGCAGTATGGGCTGTGTGTATTTCTCTGTATATTGAGAGCTTCGATATTTTCACAGTATTTATATAGGACTTAAGCCTGCTTTATAATATAAAAGACATGAAAATCTTACTTTTTACAATATGGGACCTTTAATATATATGTGTATATATACTGTATGTATGTATGTATATATCTACAGTATATACTGTATGTAGACATGTATATATACTGTATAAATATTACTTCTGGAAGTCCATATAGCATTGCACCTTTATGAGTATGACTTGAGCTCTGATTTATTTTGAAGATTGGTCAAGATATGTGTCTGTAAGGGGTATTAATATTATTAATTAATTATATTAAATGTGGTGAGGATGGGTTTTTTTTAATTATTTTTTGTATTATTTATTTATTTGAAGTGTGTGTGTGTGTATCCCCAGAGAGGAATGAACAAGGAAAGTCAACAGTACTCCAACTCCTTGGCTGAACACCAGGCTCTGAGTCAATAAGCCTTAATAAATCAAGCCTGAATCACTTATTTGAAGCTGAAACTTCAGCTTTAATAACAGTAAAACCTACTTTAATACAGCTATTGTAAGGACGGATTAATTAAATATGAACCCCACATTATCAGGAAAGTGTCCTGATATCAGACAGACATGAACTTTAACATGTCACTGAAGTTACCATAGCTGCATAAATTAGCAGTTAGTTGCCGGTTGCTGTCGTCATGGAACCCAGCCAACCAATGGCTAGCGGGCTAGTGGGCGGGCCCTTACCCCGGCTTCTCCTCTGATTGGTCCAATCTTCTGACTGCATAAATTAGCAGTTAATTACCCATTGCTGTCGTCATGGAACCCAGCCAACCAATGGCTAGCGGGCTAGTGGGCGGGACCTTCACTGGCTTCTCTCTGATTGGTCCAATCTCCTGGCTGCTTTTCCTGATCTATGAAGCCTCTGTTAGTGCCTTACCAGCTCTGCTCTCATCAGTAAGTACCACAGAAAACAACTCTTTAATATCTGTTTTAACACATTAGTGTGGTGTTTCAGCTTTGAGTAGTTAGTCGACAGTTGAACAGACGGTGTGTGTGTGTATGAAGCGGTTAAGTCAACATAGTGTGCATGGGGGTGACGCAATGTGTGCAGAGGATGTCCAGTACGACCATAGACTGTATTACGGCCTATGGGATGTGTAGGCAGACTGCTGCTTTATGTAACGCATTTTTTTGTGTCACACCACCGGGACACGTGTTTCATTGTGAGATCCGTCCATGCAGAAACGTTTTGCACATAGAGATATTTTCAGTCAATGGATGTATTTGCTGCTTCACTGGACAGAAGACATCCACTGCATGCAGCAGGGCTTTAGTTTAACAATTAAAGAATGCAGCTGCTGCAGGGGGAAAAAACAATTACATTAAAATGTACTAAAACGGAGCGTTTCAGGGTAAATACAGGTATATTCAAGCAGACATTATGAGGAAAATAGAGTTGTTGTTTTTTTTAACATTAAAGCATGTAAACATGTTCTAGTAGAAACCCAAAATACAAGTATAAACCTGAAAATGAGCATAATATGGGACCTTTAAACCAGAATACTGTTTAAATCGGCATCCAAATCACTTATTTCACTTCCCGCTAGAAGATAAGAGACGTCCATGCAGAATTTGCACATAGATATTTTCAGTCAATGGATGTATTTGCTGCTTCACTGGACAGAAGACATCCACTGCAAGCAGCAGGGCTTTAGTTTAACAATTAAAGCATGCAGCTGCTGCAGGGGGAAAATTACAGACCTCATCTTTAACCAATTCCATTGAAATGTACTAAAACGGAGCGTTTCAGGGTAAATGCAGGTATATTCAAGCAGACAGTATAAGGAAAATATTTATTTTTTTTAACATTAAAGCATGTAAACATGTTCTAGTAGAAACACAAAATACAAGTATGAACCTGGAAATGAGCATGATATGTCCCCTTTAAACCAGAGTACTGTAAAACTATAAATTATTAAAAAAAAAGCGACCTTACAGAGACTTCAGGTCACATTATAGTGCTTCCTGTATTGTAATGTATTATATGTAATGTATTGTTGTTGTTTTTTCTTTTTTCTTATCTGGACCTTGAGTCTGCAATAAAGATTGAATTGAATTCACCAACAAATTCAGCACGGGACCCTGCTAATGTCTATTAGATTTATCCTTAGATGACTTCCTAATACAGCCTGATATCTGTGCCATCAGAGTTGAGTCTTTTTTGAAATGCTGCTGCTGCTGCTGTGTCTCATTATGTGTTCTTTTCTTTTTTCCAGCATTATGGCAACACTTTCACAGACAAAGGAAGTCTTCCGGAGAGCAGAAGCTGTCTGTTTCGACGTGGACAGCACAGTCATCAAAGAAGAAGGCATAGATGAACTTGCCAAGTTTTGTGGTGTGGGGGATGCAGTCACTGAGATGTATGTGGATAAATGCTTGTCAACATCACATTAACATGCACTGAAAAGTACACCTTTTATTCTGATATCATCACTGGATTTGTTTTAGATATTAAGCACATTTTTTTGCTTGTTTTCACAATTCAGGACTCGCAAAGCGATGGGCGGCTCAATGACATTTAAAACAGCCCTGACCGACCGTCTCTCCATCATCCGATGTTCCAGAGAACAAGTGAACAAACTGATAACAGACCACCCACCTCAGCTGACTCCAGGTATCAGGTGAGTGTGTGTGTGAAGATGCCACTTCATTAATTAATCACTTTAATTGACCATTTATGGTAAACAACCCCCTGTTTATAAGGCCACGGTGCTTTTTGATCGTTGTGATCAGGGCTGCAACTTACCATTGTTTTTATTGATGATTAATCTGTCAATTATTTTCTTGATTAATTGATTAGTTGTTTGGTCTATGAAATGTCAGAAAATGTTGATCAGTGTCTCCCAAAGTCTAAGATGACGTCCTCAAATGTCTTGTTTTGTCCACAACTCAAAGATATTCAGTTTACTGTCATAGAGGAGGAAAGAAACCAGAAAATATTAACATTTAAGAAGCTGGAATCAGAGACAACTAATAGATTAATCGTTGCAGCTCTTGTTGTGGTCATTTGCATTTTTTTTGCGATTGCTTACACACTTGTTGCGGAATTTAGCTTATTGTTTCAAAACACTACACACAAGCCAGATAAGACACAACACTTGGAGATGAACATCTCACAACATGTCAAAATTAAGCCCTGCAATCAAAACCTCACAATCTTTTTTTCAAAATGGCATTTTTGCAGCAAAATGATACACACATGCACGACTTGAATTACTCTCTCAAGGCAGCAACAACAGCAACACACTATTCTATACTAAACACTGGTGTCTTTAGTATTTTGCATACCTTTTTAATGCTCTCATACAGGCTTCTGTTAAAGATTGTTCCAGTACATCTATTGCACTCACATTTAGTATCTTCTAGAAAAAAAAATATATACACAGGATTTTTTTTGGTTTTGTCATTGCACGTTTTTGCAACAACAGCACAATTACAATACAGTAATCAACACAATATGTTACTGTAAACTCACTGAAAAAATAATTACTGTAAAATTTCAGTGCAATGGTAAACAAAAAAATAGTATTGTAAAGGAGGGTGGATGGGTTTGGATCCTGCCTTCTGCTAAGGTCTGGCCACATCACAAGCAATGTCATCCTCTCTCTTCTTCCTTTTCCTCCTCTGTTTCTCTTCCTCTCGCTCGCCTTTCATCTTTGCAAAGTTCTCACAAAAGCGGTGAGCTGGCCTGAGGTCTATTTATAGTGCTAACACTCCGACTGATTGGTGTGCAAGTGTTTTCATGGGTGTGTGTTGCCAATTTCAGGTATGTTTTGCATTTTGAATAGAAGTGTTTACCCAATGGTTGCACGAGATTTCATTCTTGAACGTTTGTGTCTGATGTAAGAAACAGTGTGTAGTGTTTTGCAAGAAGTGTGTTGCAGAATTGCAAACAAGTTTGGGCTAGAAAATGTCTTTGTACTTTTAGTGCCTTTGTTTAAGGCAGGGTTACAGAAGTTACGGTTTTGATGCTTTTGTCTAAGCAATCACGAAAAACTGTAAGAACAAAAAAAAATCTTGTAGGAAAACACCCAAATAGTATATTTTACATCATATTGGTAATTTGTATCTCTGGAAGTGATTTGTGCAAAAAAAGCAGCTTATTTAGGTTGCAAACCCTCCAACACAGAACATGTATTTACAGACAACGCTATGCATATATTTAGCATTTCAAACTTTTCCGGCTCCTTGGTGCACATGCATAGGTGCTTATTTACATACATCAAGCTGTGTGTGTGTGTGGTTTATGTACAAAAATGCCTAGCCACGGTTGGCCATAATGAAATGTTGCTGTACAAAAAATGTAAGTAAAAACTGCATTCATCTAATTTGAATGTTGATAAATGGCCATTTGTTTTCATCCAGGGAGCTTGTGGACCGTCTACACCAGTGCAACATAAAGGTGTTCCTCATCTCAGGCGGTTTCCGCTGCATCGTTGAACATGTGGCCACTCAGCTAAACATTCCTCTGCATCACGTTTACGCCAACCGGCTCAAATTCTACTTCAACGGTAAGAGCTCGAGTTGACTTTTCTGTTTTTATAAACGAGCGTAGCATTGTAAGTGTGTCTGTCTTAAAGAACAAGTGTATGAAATAATAAGGTATCAGCCCTATGAGTGGACGGACAAGGCTTGAATCCTGATAATATAAAAAATGTGTTTGTTCAAAGCAGTCTCTCAGATCTTGTTTCTAATCTGAATCTAATATTTCCCTTAATCTCAAGTGTCACAACGCTCCTGTCGGCTTGTTGCAGGGGAGTGTGTGAAGATGCTACATTTCTAAATTAAATCCCATCTGTGTGTTCTCCAGGAGAGTATGCTGGTTTTGACGAGAGCCAACCCACCGCTGAGAGTGGCGGAAAAGGAAAAGTCATCAGTATGTTGAAGGAACAATACGGCTTCAAGACTGTGGTGATGATTGGAGATGGAGCCACTGATCTCGAGGCATGCCCTCCTGCTGTAAGTGTCCACAGTGCATCTTAAAACTCTCTTTCTCTTGGAGCTCCAGTGTGGTTAACGGTGTTGCCTCTTTCGTCCTCAGAATGCTTTCATCGGATTTGGTGGGAACGTCATCAGGCAGCAAGTTAAGGAGAGGTCTTTGTGGTACGTGACAAGTTTCGGGGAGCTGCTAAAGGAACTGGAAAAGATCTAAAGAAGCTAAAAGAGTACTGTTACTAGTTTTAACATTTTATATTTGCCTCTGACGGTTTGATCCCCTGCACATTGTTCCTTGTACTCTCAATAGATTTTTATAATGAATGGAAATGTTTACACTAGTGAGACCAATTTTACCTTCATGGGGATGTCACCCTATTGATTTTTATACTAGAAGATACTAAAGAATAACACTGTTTATGTGGAGGAAGACTTTAGTGTTTTTGCACTTTTTGCATCAAAACCTTTAGGTAAGCTAATACTAACTCGTGCATATTATGACATATGCAATGAGCCATAGAAATGTTTTATGTTTGTATGGGTAGTAACCAGACATGTCTCTGTCCTGTAAAGAACATCAGCATTAAACATAAGAACGTGCTGTCAAAGATGTGGTTTGAATTGCTTTAATCTGTGTCGGCGTTCTTGTCCTCCCCTCCACACTGTTCCCTATGAACCGATGAACAGACAGATGAGATAAACATGCTTCCTTTAACAATAAATATGCAGCAGTATGCCCACTTAGTGCCAGATTCACTCAGCCACTGATGGATAACATGATAGTTACGCCCCATTAAAACATGTTGGATTAAAAACCGGTTTTAAAACCAGGCATGCTATCTTCACAAGAAAAATGTAGGAGCCATAGTTACAAACACAGCACCATGAAACCGTAACACTACCATGACAGGGAACCTAGGAACATCCAAAAAAGCAACTGAAAGGAGTAGTTTTCCAAAACAAAATGTTTGATTTATAATAGACCTCAATCAAATATAAAATGAGGTTTCCATTTTACACCATGACGTACTTTATCATCATTATAATTAGCAACAGAAAAACAGTTTTCATGAATATACAGAGGCGTCCTTTCACTCCACTAAGCAATGGCATGGCTCCTAAGCACACTTGAAACATATGTATTCCAAATTTACATTAAATAAATACAGCTACTGCATTGTTGCAGTGAGCTTCCGCAGCGATATTATTCCTATCTACTTACACACCAAACAGCTGCTCGTCTTTTCAAGTAACTTTGGTTGGTTCTAAACTTAGAGATGAGCTCTCTTCATGGACCAGTTTTAATGTGGCACCAGACGTCAGACATAACGACCATCAGGAGGTTTTAATTGACCAAAAGTTGTGCATCGCCAAGGCCTGTAAGTAGTTTTGACTATTCTAGTTGTTGATAGTTTCCTCCTCTGTCCCGGTGACATCTTGAAATAATAAAGCAAGGACAAGAAAAGAGAAGGGATGTTTGGCAGCACTGACAGGAGGTTGAAACAGTGATATCGATGGTCTGGGTGGATGTAACATTCAAAAAGGAGGGTGCCACTTGATTTTTCAGCTTCCAGCTCGTCTCTCGTCTCACTGCAGCGGGGAAGCCTTTGTCGGGATCATAATCCTGGAATCCATATGTTGAATGAGAGGAACTGGAGAAAGGTGGAAACATTAAGAGCTGATTTAGTGCGTCCTCATGGTTTAAAGTCCTTTTAATATTGATCAGGTTCAGGAAGCTCTAAAAAAGTTCAATATGTTGTTACTCAAAACAAATTAGATACAACCCTAAAAACATGAAGGAAGAGCCTTTTAAAAGTTCTCAGTCACACAGCTATGAGTTTTCATCACCACTTTTGTGTTTAGAAAAGGATTTGTTTTTGCTCACCTGTGTAATACACCACCTCGTCCCAGCCATCCTGCTGCCAGGCACCGTGCCTCGTGTCTTCTCTGGACTGCAGGTCTTTGTACGCTGCAACCAACAAATCACACATTATAGCACTGCTCATGGTAAAATGAGTCACTGCACTAAAAGTTAGAAGCAGATCTGCTTAAATTAGTGCAGCAATAAGCAATTATTTTCTTTATTGATTAATCTGGAAACAATTTTTTGATTAATTGTTTAACAGATTTTTCTGGACACTACAGCGGAATTCAGCTGTAAACAACGGGGTGGTATCGTTATCACCATAAATAAAATTAAGTTGTTGCGGTGAATGTTTAAGCAAACAGCTGCATATTCAAGCAGACAAGGAGCAACATGAACATTCATGCTGTCATGTTTGTGTCCACCTGATCAATTTAAGTCCAATATTCACTCTCCTTTTAGCTCTGTTTTGGTCTCCTCCACCAACTTCTGTGGGAAAAATCTGCTAAATGCTCCACGGTGTTCACTTTATCTGCTGTATGGTGCTGGGCAGGTAGTCAGTTTATCAGAGCTTTCTCGCAGATAACAGACGTCTGCTGCAACTGGAAACACAAGTCGGAGCGGTGAGACTAAACCAAAACAAAAGTTATGGGCCAGAAAATCTAAACAAAGAGCCTAAAGTACTAAAAACGCTCTGTAGAGCTGAGAGGAACTGCAATGTTGGGTGATAATTATATGTGGGTTCTTCACTACAAGTGACCCAGTTCAAATTAGAGAGTCATTTGATCCATTGTTGGTTTAAAAAATATCACTTAGTGAAGCTGTAAAATAATGAAAAATGACCAGATGACAAATTCAAATTACTTTTTTGTCCAAACAAACAGTCCGAAACTCAAATATATTTACAATAAGCAAATCTTTGCTTCATAAATGACTTAAATAGTCGATTATCAAAACTATTGTTGATTCATTTTCTGTGGAACAACTAATTATTTCAGCACTAGCATGGTTATCTACATACTATCAGTATGTAATTGTCCATAAAGCTGCTATCTGAGCTTACCCCAGAGGTGATGGACCATGTAGAGGTTGCCGATCTGTGAGAAAAACCCTCCCACGGCTTCTCTGTTGTGCTGGCGGTATCCGATGGCTCTGGCCCTGCAGACAAGAACAACTTCAGTCACGCAGGCCAAAAACCACCAAGGCTTCATCTGACATAACAAGACCAGGCCTGCACACACACTGTTGATTCTGGACTGTTTTTCATTTACACAATTGGATTTAGTCCGTTTTGTTGTTGTGATTATCCATTACAACATCACATCCAACCATAAGATGTGACGCCATTACTTTTCTGTATACATGTTTATGAATCTCAACGTGGGCCAAGTCCACGTGAAATGAGTGGAATATTTCCCCCCAAAGCAAACATGATGTACTTATTTAAATCATAATCACCATCTGGATACAAAACCATAAAGTTCTTCATGTTGCTGTAACTCCAAGACGAAGTTTAAGCCTTCAACTACACAAATTATATTGAAATTGCCTTAAATTGCTTTGCTGGCATAATCTACATGACCATAGAGGTTTGTTGAAATACAGGCTGGTTAAAGTAATGCAAACATGAGAAAAGAATAGCAGCTTCATTTAATCAAAGAAAGGTGTTTTTTCTCCTGTGATTATTCATATCATGTCTGCTTTAATAGGAAGAAGGGCGATGTGAAGCCTCAAAGCAGAAAAGCCTGGATGATATTCAAGTTATTTTAAGTTATATTTACATATAAAATCATGCAGATGACAGCTAAGAATTACCACAAATGTGTTAACTGGAAAAAGATACGGACGAGTTGACAGTATAACGACATTTCAAAGTTATCGGTTACAGCTGACACCACTGACAAAGATCTGGGCTCAACAATAAGGGTTTCCAGCTTGCCCGGGCTATGTATGATTAAAAAAAGGGCTGTCAATCGATTCAAATATTTAATCATGATTAATCGCATGATTGTCCATAATTGATCGCAAATTAATCGCATTTTTTATCTGTTCAAAATGTACCTTAAAGGGAGATTTGTCAAGTATTTAATCCTCTTATCAACATGGGAGTGGGCAAATATATTTGCTTTATGCAAATGTATGTATATATTTATTATTGCAAATCAATTAACAACACAAAACAATGCCAAATATTGTCCAGAAACCCTCACAGGTACTGCATTTAGCATAAAAAATATGCTCAAATCATAACATGACAAACTGCAGCCCAACAGGCAACAACAGCTGTCAGTGAGTCAGTGTGCTGACTTGACTATGACTTGCCCCAAACTGCATGTGATTCTCATAAAATGGGTCTGTAAAGGGGAGACTTGTGGGTACCCAAGAACCCATTTTCATTCACATATCTTGAGGTCAGAGGTCAAGGGACCCCTTTGAAAATTACCATAACATTTTTCCTCGCCAAAATGTAGCATACATTTGGAGCTTTATTTAGCCTCCTTCACGACAAGCTAGTATGATGGTGGGTACCAATGGATTCCTTAGGTTTTTCTAGTTTCATATGATGCCAGTAGCTTCACTCTAGCTTTTAAACTGAGCAGCGTGCTACAACCTAAAAATCTCAAGTTGTGTAATGCGTTATTATCGCTTTAACTTTGACAGCCCCAAAAAAAAACACATTAGTGTTGAACCCTGAAGGTGCAAAACAAGTTGTGAAATAAAATCGAGTAGAAACATGTCAGACAAGTACAAAGATCAAGAGAGAAATCCTCTACAGGGCAATCAGAGGGGGAAAAAACAATGGAAAACTAAGGCGTGTGCAGAAAGCTCACGTCTTCATTTAAATCAATTGCAATCAACCGTATTGCACAAACTGATAAATGTCGACCTGTTGGCTCGAGAAAAGGATCATTATACTGAACTATTAGGTACATACATTTGTAGTGTGCGTAATATTCCACTTGTATTTGAATCTTGGCTCGAGAGCATGACAGTTCAGCTTGAAAGTAGTGCCTCTCTGTGGAATAGCTCTTATTAATGACAGCGTGGCGAGAAGGGTTTCATGTAGTGCAACTGTTCTGTAACTACAGTTCAGTGAGTGAAACGAATTCAGGCTGCCTTACCAGTAATTACCCCACTCGATCATGGTTCCTGGCTGCAAGAAAGAAAACACAATATTCTTTATTACAATCAAACAGCTTTCCAAACTACAGATTGGTGTCACACCTTCTTCTTCGTCTTTCCAAAGTAAACACGTTAACGCAAATAAATGGCGAAGACGTAACACAGGTATTTTGTCATCGTGAAGATAAGCTGCAATAACAATTACATACCAAGGCTTCTTCAATCATTCTCTGGTGCTTAAAACAACAAACGCCCAAGATGTAATCCCAGTCAGTGATGAGGGATAATATCTTGCGTTCACTACATGTCCCAGGGAGCGCTGATCTAGAGACAGTTTTTTTCCTTTCGGATCAGGAAGAACGACTTAATCTGCAGAGCGTGATGTGTATGGAGCATTATGTAGGATCAGTAAATTTAACCATTGAGCCACCGGATTGCCAGTTTCATCTATGTGTCCATAAACAGATACAAAGTGTTTATGTGGAGGATAAAAGAGCAGAACTGGTGACTGTTTGAGCACTGCTCTCATCCTGAAAGCTTTTGTAAGAGCAGAGATAATTTAAAGGTCACAGAAGCAAAGCATGTGACTTGGAGATCATCAGTCTCAACACAAAAACGTGAGCTAGGAAAAGTGAAAGAGTAACGCTGTCCCTTTCTGCAACGACTGCTGTGGAGGGGACCTACAGCTGCGTCAGAAGAGCTGCTCAGACGTTAACAAAACAAGACTTTATTTGTACAGGGGTAGCTCCTAGTGGTGATGATGCAAAATGTGAATGAACTTTCCCTGGACAAAACATACTGATTATTAATAGCTCAGCTCTACTCTAACTGAGAGTGTTGTATGCTCTACAGATTGTTTTTGTGATTTGTGGGGGCTATATAAATGCGATGAACTAGGGCTGCATAATTAATTGAAAATCGCAAATACGATTTTGGCTTCCCACAATTAAATGAACATGATCGACTGCGATACTGACGTTTAAAATGCTACGCTCATAGAAAACTCCACTAAATATCGAAATAAATCGCTTCCTCAACTAACAGCCAGCAGGGGTTGATTGAGATGTTTTGGCTTCACTTTTGGGGAGCTGTAATGCTGCTACGCGTGCACACTACAGCGACAGCCAGTGAAAGACTTTCCTGAATGTTGCAGCTGCAGTACAGATTAGAAGAGTCGAGTACACTGTACTTTACTAGTTCTGTTATACAACAGAGAGCAGACAGGCAAACTGAAATGCACTGCATTCAGGTGGAGAAGAACTTTATTTTAAGTTTTATTTTGATTTGTTAATTAGCAGGAGTGTAGCACTGTAGCTCTGTTGATTTAATTTGGGTCAAAGGTTTTGGTACAATTTTATTTTGCACCCTTATTGTGATGCAAATATTTGTACATTAGCAGGAATGTAGCACATCATGGAAGTGAAAGCAGCGCAATTGTAGTGTAATACAAATATTTTGTCCCTGAAATCTATGAATAATAGTGATAAATAATCGTGATATCAATATTGATCAAAATAACCAGGATTATAATTTCGGCCATAATCAAGCGATTAACTCAATATGAGCTGTTTTAAGTTTAATGAATGTTTGGATTGTTGGTAAAAGTGCTGATTATGAAGTTTGGGCCCAGTCAGACATCAGGTCGGGCTGGGCTCGACACTCTCACTCCATCACAAACATGTATAGCACGGCTAATGATGAGATGAACTCACCCTGAGCTGGTAGGACCGGAGCTCGTAGATGTTGGGGCCCTCTCGGGGAACAGGCTCGTTCCAGAAGCTGAACTCCAGCAGGAGCTGGTTTCTGCGAGACATCAGCATCTTACCTCGCTCCTTCCTGTAAGCTGTGAACTCCTGCCAACGGACAGACACCAATCAATAAGCTTTACGCCGACTGATGGCTATACTCCATTTATAAGCACACTACTAAAGCACTGAAACAAGATGCATCTGAAGGAGTCTTTACCTGGTTCTGCTTGAGCTTGTTCATCACGTCTGTAAGAGCCGGGTATCCACCTCTGTAACGCCACAGATGAACTAGGGAGACGGAAACAAATATATCATAGATGCACACAAACAACAGAAATGTCAATTGATTCAAAGCAGGATCATTAAATACTATGATAAAAACATTCCTCCAGCTGTAAGATTTACAGTATAACCTTTGGCACAATTTTTCTCCCTGTGTGAGAAGGTTGAATCAATATAAGGCAAGAATGTCCTTAACTGCACACATCTTTGTGAAAATGCCATATTTTTCATTAGATTTTAAAAAGTTAATGAGCTGCATCCTGATAATTGAAGATTATTAACTAGTAAGATGACACAGAATTAAAGATTTGTTAGTCTGTACAGGTTATATTAGGCAATGACACTGAATTATCTTTCATGGATATTTGACTTAATGGATGAGTCTGTTTGTGTAAATACTATCAAGCCAATAATTCAGGATTGCATTGTGCTACTGGACAACAATTAATACAACATAATGTAGTTGTGGAATGAGAAAAGTATGAAATACTGACTCTGGAAAACAGGAATGGTCATATGAGGTAGTTAGGGCTGTCAAAGTTAACGCCATAATAATGTGTTAATGCAAATTTGTTTGAACGCCACTAATTTCTTTAACGCGTTAACAGAACTTGAGATTTTAAGGTTGTAGCAGGCTCAGTTTTGAAGCTAGAGTGACGATACTGGTATCATGAAACTAGAAAATCGAATGATCCATTGGTACCAACCATGTCATACTAGCATGTCGGGAAGGAGGGTAAATAACGCTCCAAACTTATGCTAAATTTTGGCGAGGAAAAACTGGCATGGCCATTTTCAAAGTGGTCCCTTGACCTCTGACCTCCAGATATGTGAATGAAAATGGGTTCTATGGGTACCCACGAGTCTCCCCTTTACAGACATGCCTACTTTATGAAAATCACACACAGTTTGGGGCAAGTCATAGTCAAGTCAGCACACTGACATACTGACAGCTGTTGTTGCCTGTTGGGCTGCAGTTTGCCATGTTATGATTTGAGCATATTTCTGTATGCTAAATGCAGTACCTGTGAGGGTTTCTGGGTGACATCTGTCATTGTTTTGTGTTGTTAACTGATTTCCAAGAGAGAGGAAGTACTACAGCTTCTCTAAGTTTAAAAAAAAAAAACCTTGACATGATACGTACGTACGTGCGTGAGTGTGGATGTGCAGTGTAACATGCCTGCTGATCTGCAAACTGTGCAGACCCCAGACCTGTCACACTGCAGATGTCTGTGTGTTGATATGAAATCCTACCAGCCTGGTCTTGTTCTCCATACCAGGTATTCCAGGTGCCCACCAGCTCACAGGGGTAGTACTTATCAGCATGGATGGAGGGCAGAACATCCTCACTGTGATGAATGAGAAACACCAACCAAATACTGAAATACAGTTTAACCAAGGGTGCATTTGATGCACAATCTAAATAACAATCTTGTGGTCACATGTCTTCTGTCTAATGTCGCAAGTCTAAAATTAGTCCCCAACTACAAGCAGATGGCGTCCAGTCATCTTAGGTATGAGCAAGGTTGGTCTGTGAAGGATTGAAGTCATGCCTGCTTGTCAATCACCTCACAGGAATAGACTGCTCACAAGTATTTTTACATCATGTACTAGGTTGTCACGGTCTCATACTGCTACTACTACTACTACTACTACTACTGCAGACACTACTTTTGCTTAAGTACAAGTTAATAACAGCTTAGACAATAATATGAACACTCACCAGAGTTTGTTGTACGCATCCAGGCACTCTGGCTTGACATTATGGACTGAAAAAGAAGGTCATACATCAGAGCAATCTCATAATTACTTAAAGATAATTGGTTTATTTTTAAGTATGAATACTATGAAGTGAACTTACACTGAATTTTGTACAGGTTACTTTCCTCATTTTTGGTCAGTAGGTTGGCATGTGTATCTTTCCTGGGATCAACTTTCCTCACAAACAGCGACTTAAACCAGCTGTCCTGTCCATCTCTGCTGCTTGATGTTGCAAAACCCCTGCAAACACAGACGAGTCACGATAAACAACAACTGGATGGATGAGAAATTATTTTATGACCGGTATGAATCTACAGCAAGACTGGCTTATTCATTATTATAGATATATTATCTATTATTATCTTTATATGAGCCGACATGCTTCATTGACAGAAAATGTAATAACGCTTAATTTCAGGTTTATAGCCGTTGTTGTAAAGAGCAATACTTCAGTCACAATACAGACTGGGCTTGAAATGTCAGTACCTCTGATCCATATAGTATACACACTGTGATACAGCAGGTCACAGGGATTTAAAGCAACTAAATACATTCACTCAAGTACTGTATTAAGTAAAATGTTGAGGTATTTCCATTTTCTGCTGCCTTATAATTCTACTCTACTACAATTCAGAGCGGATATTTAGGGATGCACCGATCCAACTTTTTCAGTCCCGATAGCGATACCTGGGCTTTGGGTATCGGCCGATACCGAGTACTGATCCAATACCATGCTTTAATTAATAAGCTCTATGCCTCACTGTGTGGAAGAGACCAGATCACTATTTTATGTGTATGACAACATCAGGCTTAACTTAAATATTGCTTTTCTAACTTTGTAAAACAAAATGTAACAAATAAATACATAGATATTTATTTATTGAATTGTTATTTATTATTAAAATAATAAATCGTGCACCAGCAACTTGGTAAAAAAATCTTCAAAATTAGCAGGAATTATAATTCAAGTGGAAATCTTTTTAATGCAGCAAAACATTGTTCAAAACTGAAACAGGAATTAAAATTACGGTATATAATGTGTATAGTATATAAACATATCCGATCCAGTATCGGTATATCGGTGCATCCCTACAAATATTGTACACTTTACTTCACTACATTCATTTGATACCTTTAGTTACTTCAGATAAATAAACACAAAATATAATCAAAAATATGATGTATTATTATTGTTTAAGATAAGACTTTATTGATCCCCAGGATGGGAATTCACAAGCTACCCAGCAGCATACAGTATAAGGTAATAACAATTAGATCCACCTTCACTAGCTGCAACATTAAAAGTGCAATAATGCATCAATACTTAAAATCCAAATAAGCCATTCTGAAATATCAACACTTTTACTTTTGGTACTTTATGCTATTCAAATTTGAATATGCATGCTTTTGACTTGTAACAGAGTATTTCTACACTGTGCTACTTTTAGTAAAGTAATAGACCTGAGTACTTCCTCCACCACTGCTAACAGTGCATTAACCTTACTGCATCTATCCATTCACAAGCTACCCAGCAGCATACAGTATAAGGTAATACAAAATAGATCCACCTTCACTAGCTGCAACATTAAAAAGCAATAATGCATTAATTATCAAAATCTTAATAAGCCATTCTGAAATATAAGTCCTTTTACTTTTGGTACTTAATGCTATTCAAATTTGAATATGCATGATTTTTATTTGTAACAGAGTATTTCTACACTGTGGTATTGCTACTTTTAGTTAACCTGAGTACTTCCTCCACCACTTGCTAACAGTGCATTAACCTTACTGCATGTATCAGTATTACATAGCTACTATTATTAATACATAATAAGCAGATACATCACATTTACACAATAAACTACCAAATTGACCTTGAGCCTTTGAGATGCTCAATAACAAAAGATGACAGAAACTTGCATTATTTCACCTTCACCTGCAAAATACACACAGCTTTAATGCTAAATGTTAAAGTGTTTTTAAGGGTGAAGTGTGTGCATGTGAGAGTAAAGCTGAAGGCCACTGAGGACTGAGGACTGGCTAGCAGTCAAAGGGGCTAGCTCGCCCCATGCTCAGCTCATCGCCAACACAGAAAACCTGCTGCAGAAATGACAACACAGCTGACTACAAACCCTGCAGAGATGAACACTGAGCATGCACACTGAAGACTAACATCACCTGCTCAACACGACGAGCTGTCCGGCCGACAGGGCCCTGCTTTTAGCCCGACCCAGACCACCGCTGACTCTCTGAAGGACTCCAGTCGCCATCTTCAACACTTCTCCTCCTCTGCAGCTGTTACTACCTGTGACCAGCAGGTGGAGCTGCAGCACCACAGAGTCACACACCTATACAGGCCACAGACAGGAGGAAGTACTAATATCACACTGTACTTTTATTTTGACTCATTTTATTTTATATACTTTATTTATAATAGTTCAGTACAGTAGTTACATAAACATGTTCATTGCAAAAACAAAATCTGTAAATATATTTCACAGCAAAAAAAATAAATTAAATTAAATTAAATTAAATTACAACAAATAAGATGCAAGGAAAGGGATATAATAATAATAATAATAATAATAATAATAATAATAATAATAATAATAATAATAATAATAATAATAATAAACCAATCAGAGTCTGTTAAATAATTGGAATAAATTTGAAATGTCTAAATAAAAAGTTCAGTACAGTAGTTATATAAACATGTTCATTGCAAAAAAAATTTACTTTTATTTTTATTTATTTCATTTTATATACTTTATTTACAAAGTTCAGTATAGTAGTTACATAAGAATGTTCATTGCAAAAAACTGTATTTTTATTTGTATTCCTTTTATTTTATATACTTTATTTATAATAGTTCAGTACAGTAGTTACATAAACATATTCATTGCAAAAAAAATCAGTAAATATATTTTTCAGTATAAAAATGAAATGAAATGAAATTAAATTACAACAAATAAGATGCAAAGATCTGGGTCTGTTAAACAATTGGAATAAATTTGAAATGTCTAAATAATTGGACATCCAAGATTTTGTGCTAAATATATTTTAAAGTTCAGTACAAGAGTTACATAAATATGTTCTTTGCAAAATTTCAATAAATATATTTCACAGTATAAAAATAAAATAAAATAAAATTACAACAATTAAGATACAAGGAAAGGATAATAATAATAATAATAATAATAATAATAATAATAATAATAATAATAATAAAAACCAATCAGGGTCTGTTAAGATGCAAAGATCTTGGTCTGTTAAACAATTGGAATAAATTTGAAATGGCTAAATAATCTAAAATCCCAGATTTTGTGTTAAATATATTTTTAAAGTTAAAAATCAGTAAATATATTCCACAGTATAAAAATAAAATAAAATAAAAATAAAATAAAATAAAACTACAACAAATAAGATGCAAAGATCTGGGTCTGTTAAACAATTGGAATAAATTTGAAATGGCTAAATAATCTAAAATCCCAGATTTTGTGCTAAATATATTTTTAAAGTTAAGTACAGTAGTTACATAAACATGTTCAGATTTTTCATTAAAACAATTTCAGTAAATATATTTCACAGTATAAAAATAATATATAATAAAATCAAATTACAGCAAATATGATATAAGGAAAGGAAAAGAAGAATACAAATTAAAAAAAAATAATCAGGGTCTGTTAAACAATTGGAATAAATTTGAAATGTCTAAATAATCTGAAAGATGGTAGCGTGGAGATTAATTTGAAATGTAGCTCAAATTGTGTCAAGTTGTCGAGTCATAAATCAGAAATAAATATTAATTAATTAATTAATTCAAAATACATTTTAAAAGTGTACAAGGGCTTAGAACATTATTATATAAATATGTGATGGCCATTCCCATGTCTCATAAGTTTTTGGGTTGACCCTATTTGTTACACAGAATTGGTGCTAAATCTAACCATTTTTTATCACTCGAGAAGTGATAAAAATGATCAATAATCCCTCCAAAATACCACATTAAGGCACAGAGACCTTGAGTAACACCAAAGAAAAAGCCATACTGTGATTTGTTATCAAAAACTTTTGACATTTGGAGATTTGTGCAAAAATTTCATTTTTTTTGGCATACGAATGGCGATCACTTCTGTTCTGGAAATTGCTCAAAAACCCCTTTATTGTTAATCTACCTAGGAAAGCCATCCATCCTCTGAATGCTCCAGGTCTCCAGTTTGTGGCTGTCAAGTTTCATGAGGCTGTGATTATCCTCGAGGTCACCACAGTTTCTGAATACGGGCTGTGTTTCTCCATGGATTGAGTATTTCGATAGCCTACTTTCACAGTATTTATATAGCCTAGCACTTAAACCTGTTTTATAAGATAAGATAAGATAAGATATGATAAGATAAGATAAGATAAGATAAGATAAGATAAGATAAGATAAGATAAGAAAAACTTTATTGTCTGTCACAGGTAACAGAAATTTGTCTTTGACAGAATCAAATTAATAGATAAAACACATATAAGACATAGTCAAAACAGAGATACACACTTGCCCATAGGGCACGATATACAGTACAATTATAACTGATAATAAAAAAAAAACATGAAAATCACACTTTTTACAATGTGGGACCTTTAAAGTTTCAACATTATTTTCTGACATCAGGACAGTACTTCATTACAAGGAGTGAAAGAGACCTCTTTTATTACGCTTAGGATGAAGAAAACCAGTTAATTTGCAGATGTTTTAACTTGTCTCGAGAGGGAAAACACAGGTGTAATTGATATAAATAATGATGGCTTTGTGTTATTCATAAAGCCATGCCAAAGGTCCGGCACAATAGCAGAGCCCCGGAGCTAGAACACAATGATGCAACCTTTATTAAGATTATTAATAACACTTGTGTTTTTCCTGCTATGACATGCCAAAACGTCTGTGGTGACAAAAGGCCTATTGTCTCTTCTAGTGGATATCAGCCCAGTCAGAGACTGAGCCCACACACTGTAGTGCATCATATCCAACAATCTCTCAGGCAGATATGCGGGTCCCTGAATATGAAGACGAGTGGGAATCTCTCCCTTCTGTAGGCTTTAATGCAAAATACAATACAATATACTTAATATAACTTGTCTTTGAATGCATCTCAGCAGTTCAAAACAGTGCAACATTAGGAAACATTAGAAATAAAGACAACATATAAACAATCGTAACGTAACCTAAATATAAAACTGTATGCCCAGCTGAATGAGAATCACTGGTGTGCAAACTTCATGGTCATTTATAGGAACGTAGTAATAGTATCAGTGAGGATAAAAGTGAGAACAAATATAAAATGTAAAATGCAACTTCGTGTGCAAAACATATACAAACAGGTGGAGGCGCTACAATTCAATGTATAGCCCATCAACAGCAATTTCAGTGTAGTCTACTATTAAGACCAGTGTCTGTCCAGTTAGATGAACAATATGGACACCATCAGATCAATCACTTTGTCCAGTCTTTGACATTGTGTGAAACATATTACCCCATGCTCACCCTTGTAGCTACAGTCAGCTATCTGTACTTTGCAAACCATATTGGGTGCGGCTGTTGGCATGGGTGTGTGACCTTTGCAGTACTTACATATAGCTCATACAAAAACACCAAAAAGATAAGATGAGATGCTGATTCTTGAGGGGAAATTTGGTTCTTCTTAACCCTAAGAGACCAACATTGACCCCTTTATGTCTTTTTTAGGGGGGTACAGGGGGTCTGTAAGGGGAGACAGCAGGATACAGCAGTAGATGTCACATAGAAGTGGTGTACATCATCTTAAAGCTGGGAACCTGAGGATTGATATGAGATGCAGCTCAGCACTGTGTGTCAAGTTGTTCTAGGCCATATATCAGAAATAAACATGAATGAATGAATGAATGAATGAATTAAAATAAAATGTGAGAGTGTACAAGGGCTTAAACCATTATGATAGAGGTATATAATGGCCCTTCCCATGCTCTATTATGTCTCATAAGTTGTTGCAGCAAGTTTTGGGTCGATACCATTTGTTACACAGATTTGATGATAAATTGAACCCTTTTTAACCACTTTAGAACTGCTAAAATTGATCAAACATCCCTCCAAAATACCACATTAAGACACGAAGACCTTGAGAAACACAATAGAAAAAGCAATGCTGTGATTTGGTATCAAACACTTTTGACATTTGGAGATTTCTGCAAAAATTGCATTTTTTGGCAATTGGATAGTGAGCACTTCTGTTCTGGAAACTGCTCAGAAACTCCCTTATTGTCAATCTGGGAAAGCCATCCATCCTCTGAATGCTCTCGGCCTCTAGTTTGTGGCTGTAAAGTTTCATGAGGCTGTGATTATCCTAGAGGTCGTCACAGGTCATTTTATACAGTGGGGTCAAATTTTAAAAAATGGTCTCACTACAATGAAATGGCCAATACCCAATATACCCAATTTATACAATTCCAAGACTGTTTAGGGATCCCAGTATGCAGAAACCATTTTTACAAAAGGCGAAAATAACACATTTATACTGCCCAAAACGGCATGTGATTATCATAAAGTGGGCATGTCTGTAAAGGGGAGACTGGTGGGTACCCATAAAACCTATTTTCATTCACATATCTTGACGTCAAAGGTCAAGGGACCCCTTTGAAAATCGGCATGCTAGTTTTCCCTCGCCAAAATTTTGCCAAACATACGAGCGGTATTTAGCCTCCTTCCCGACATGCATGGCACCAATGGATTCCTTAGGTTTTCTAGTTTCATATGATACAAGTATCTTCACTCTAGCTTTAAAACTGATCCCGCTACAACCTCTTATACACAGTAATGTCGGTCTCTGGGGGTTAAATACTGATTTGCTGTAAGTAATGGATGAACTGTGTTTTTGTGTGCTGTTAGGTCTTCAGGATGAGCACATCAGAACTGTACGACCCAGTTGCTCATGGATAGTGAAGAGGTTAATGGGTTTGCAACCATGGAGGAATTCAGTACAGTTGAGATTGATTTATTATTTGACAGAGTGACTATGAAGCTAACGGGGACCATATTGCAAAAGCCTACTTGGCTTTAGGAGAAAGACTACTTACCACCAGTGGAATTCAGAAACTATGGAGGGATTTGTTTTAAGTTCAAAGACATGAATCATAAGGGAGTGTTTTCTCTCTGAAACATTTTTGAATAACAAAAGACAAAATGTGGATATGTCTGGGAATTCAAAGTATGATTTTATCCACTGAAATTTCGCTTTTTTAGGTTGGAAATGTATCAACGTGGTTCATTTTGGGTAGGAAAACATTCACTTTTTCACCTCAGTGCATGGTTTCACTAGTTTAACCAACGTCCAACATTTTGATTTGTTGGACATATTTTCTGTTTTATTTGATTGTATATTTATTTAAAAAGGCAGCCATGAACATCAATATAAATACAGTACAGTACAGTTCCTATAATGTCCTATAATGTCTGAATGGCCTGATCTGTATTCTTAATGAGCTTAGTTGGACGTGGATACTTTCACAAAGGGCACATTTTATTGATGGAAGAAGTGAGATCAGCTTTTACAAAGAACTCCAGTTTCTGTTATACTGTGCCTCATTACTGCTATAGTAAAACATATGTCGAGGGGTCTTATCGCCCTGTTAGGGGAACGTTTGATACACAAACCTCTCAGTTCTAATCTTTGCAGAAATTAACTGTGTTGGACAGGAATTAACTGGCTCAGATCCTCATTCAAAAGAGTCATTCATCAGTTCAGTTGTCATGGAGATGGATCATTTGACATGAAAACTCAGTAGCTGTTATGATTTCATAGGACTTTTACAAACAAGAAGTTGCAAAAATTCCTAAATAACCTTTCAGCATTTTGTAATTCAAGTGCTCTGAGAGAAAACTAGACTTCTGCTACTCCTCATGGCTCTGTTTTCAGGCTTTAAAAAAATCTAGCCTGTGACGGGAGACTTTGGCCAATCACAGGTCATTTCAGAGAGAGAGCGTTCCTATTGGCTGTTCAGTCAACGGAGGCAGCTGTCAATCACTCACGAACTCCGATCAAACGGTCAAACTAGGAAGCGCTGATCAAATATGAATCAATATTCTGTTACTGTAATGTCTATTTCTCACCTCAGATGTTTTCAGAATCATCTTGTAGTGTGCTGTTACCGGCTGGTGGGCGGTGCTTGGTATTTCCTCAACTGATCTCAACATGGCTGCTGGGTCACAAACTTTCTAATTTTACAGCTAAACAGTACACTACAAGATGTTTCTGAAAACATTTGAGTCGAGAAATACATTACAGTTACAGAATATTGATTCATAATTGATCAGCGCTGCCTAGTTTGATCGTTTGATCGGAGTTTGTGAGTGATTGACAGCCGGCTCTCATAGACGGCAGCTGGACGGCAGGCTCCAGCTTGGCTCTGATTGGTTGTTTTCCTCCGGTCTGTGAAATCTTGCAGATGCCGTTAGAAGCACCGGAGGACACGTGATTTTTTTTTTCAGATTACCTGTCTCATGCACTACTGTCAGGATATAGTGACCGTTTCATAAAAATAACTTTTTTAAATCATATTTGCTCCATTTCTACCCACTGCAGCTTTCAGGCTCAACACTGCACTTTGAACAGCTGCTGTATGGATCTTTTTGATTCATGTTCTTTCTTTCTATGGTGCAAGATCATGCTGGTACTGGTTCAGTGCCTCCCTGCAGCTCGAAAATCCCTTACAATATACTCAGATTTCGCTTTTGGATGCGATGAGTTTCTCTAAACCACGGCTTTGAGAAGAACAGCTGTGAAAACAGCTGATATGAATCCTTCACTAATGCACCAGAAAACCATGGATGCCATTCATCAGGGAGTTCAGGAATATTTAAAAAATGGTCTTTGCTCAACTCTTTTGAACCCACATAGCTAAATCCCTCACTCCAGCCTCTCGTATACAGTATGTCCTGGGTGGATCTTCAGGAAAATGAATATCTCCAAGCCAAATTATCTAACCGGCTGTCTCTCCTTCCTCTTATTATCTTTGGCGTTATTACAGACATGCTTTCTGTGAAAAGTTTTCCAAGAAATGCTGTCGGACTTGTGAGAAAATACTTAAAGTTTGTTCACCCCTTATCGTGTCCGGGCACAGCGGTGAGTGAACACAGCGGCACTACTGCACACAGTGGCAACTAAAACATTTATAATGTCTGATATGAGCAGATTAATATCCTGGAATATGTCTGTGTTTTTATTTAAACAATGTAATATAGATAAGAAACTGACTGTTGCCAAGAATTACCAGAGTGTGCCCAATCTGAAACGTTCTCTGGAGTGATACATTGGTTGTTGAGCGACCACAGTGACTCAGTCTTAAAACAAAGTCGTATATCTTGGTGTCTGCAAGTTTTAAGGAAAAATCTGTACAGAGTCCAGATTAAACACTGACCAATGAAGACAATGTGATTCTCTACATCCATCAGTATCTCATGGCCCCAGAGACCTATTTCCTCTAAGCACGTAATGTATATTTCCATATTCTCAATATCTATCTGGTTGTGCTATCAATGGTGGAGGAAGCACCCAGATAATAAAAGATATTCCATCACAAGTAAAAGTCCTGCATTGAAAATGTTACTTAAGTAAAAGTATATTAGTATTATTAGCAAAAATGCACTTAAAGTATCAAAAGTAAAAGCAGTCATGGCAGAAAATTGGCCCCAGTGTGTTACAGAATTAAGCAGGCGATTATTGGATTATTATTACTGATGCATCTTAATCTGCAAAGTAGGAAGTAACTATATCTGTCAAATAAATGTTGAGCCCTTTAGTAGGATTTTAATGGAGTAGAAGAAGTGGTATAAAACTGAAATACTCAAGTAAAGTAGCTCAAGGTTGTACAATATTTGAGTACTTACATTCCACCGCTGTACACTATATATAAAAAGTTGCACCATTAAAAAAATATACACAACAGTAAAATTACTGTGACTTGAATACATTTCAAATAAATGTTGTGTGTGCATTGTTGAGTGATTGTTGCTAATTAAAATGTAATCATAAGCATTGTAATAAAGGTGTTAAAGTTAAATGCAAACCACCTTGCACTTGCAATTTCAGGTCACCTCCTGGGAGATGAAATTTTGACCGGTGATATTTTGTCTTTCTCTTCTGCGTCTCACCCGTTTGTGTCTTGATTTCTGTTAGGATTTTAAAGCCTCTTTACATACATTCCCACCGGTTACAGTATATTACAGCTGCTGTGCTAATTACCGCCCTGTAGGCCGACATGAAACATGTTTTCACAGCCATACAACTTACTGAATGACAGATGATATTATTTACACAGTGAGGAAAAGAGCCATTATTTATGAAGGCAGAGTCACCGACACAAACGAAAACTCACAAGGGCAAGTCTAATATGAATTATTGTAACACCAAAGGGTGTGAAATTATACAAAACAAAGTACAAAATCAGATGAATTGCTTGAGTTGAAAGCTATACCATTCTGTGCCAAATTACCTTTTACGATGTGAAATGTCTCTTCCACAGTGCTGCTGTTTCATTTGTAAAGGAAACACAAAAAACATATTAAGATTTATTACCAATACATTCATCACATTATGAAAGGGTACATCTGAGGGTTTAACCTTTGTATTGGACAGTCCAACACAAGTCTCCTCTGTCTGGTCCAGGCTTGAGCTCTCTGGCTCGGTTTGACCCTAACACTCAATCAGCTTCCAAGAATGGACAGAATGGGGTTCTGGGAAATAAAGAAATCCTGTGTGCTTACTGTGGTATTTCATGACGTCGGACGTCTGTCTATCCTTTCTGTCTCAGCTGCCGCAGTTTTACACTTTTTCTCTATACAGCAATACTTAGACATAAGGTTAGAGGTGTGAATGAAAAATTAGGTGGTCAAGGCCAGAAATAAGATTTTTGAGAGGGCGGTGACAGCCTTCATGTGCCAGGTGTTTCACTTATGGGATGTTTGTCTGGAAGTAATTTAGCCTTTACATCTCAGAAAGGTTTCTACAGATTACAGCGGTGTTTTTCTTATACATCACAGGCACCAAGGTCACTCCACTATTTTTTTTTTTATAAAATGGCAGAAGAAGAGCGTGTCTTCCCACTGCTCAACAGTGAGCATGCATGAGAGAACGTGCTTTTGATGGATGAACGGTAGGCCTAAATATTTTCTCTCGTTTGTCCTTATCAAACATTTGCTGGTATTTCATCACATATTTTCTCCTGATTACATCATCTGCCCACGGCAACTGGAACAACTTAACTAGTATCTGCTCAGTGCTCAGGCATATTTTAGTGTTTCTCACCAAAACGAAAACGTTCAAAGGCTTTGAATCATTTCTAAAATTATTATAAGTGGACTTTAACACAATTAATTGCAGTGATATGTAAAATACTCCTCACAGTACCCTGGATTTTTTCCTCACGGAAAAATTTACCATATCTTCAGGTTTATATGCTGTTATATCTGTAGAATCATTCATTCATTTTCCACATAAATGTTTTTCTCTTCAGGGTCACGGGGGCTGAAGCCTATTACTTTTAATGCAATGGCCTAATATCCCCATGTGGATAACTATCCGAACAAATAACCTATCTAGCAAAGGTTTGGTTATGCATATGGATGGCTCATCATGTGATATTGATGCTGTTTCAGTTTTTTTAATTCCACTTCTTGCCACTTCCAACATTTAAGACTTGAAACTTGACTTGGACTTGCAAAAATGACTTTTTAGTTCATAAAAGCTTACTTTGTATACTTTAACTTTCAGTACTTAGCCAATGATTTATGTATTACATAAAGAGATGTGCTCCTTTTGCTATTTGACTTGATGATTTGTGATGAGACTAAAAAAATTATAAAATGTGCTGTTCTCGCATGCCTCTACAGTGAATGGATAATACAAAAACTTGAATGAAATGAAGTAAATTCACATCAAAATATCCTTTTACAAACTCTCACACTCTTTAATAGGCTACTTTATCAAAAAGTAAGCACAACTACAAGCCAAGTATTATTTTCTGTGGGCCTATAAGGCAAGAATACTTAATTATACTTTTCTTAAGGATATCTTGATCAAAAGATTAAGTAAGTATAGGCCTATGAGCCAAATAGACTTAGACTTTTCTGTATACTTGTCAGTATAAGCCAAGTATACAATACTTAGACTTTTAACTTGTCAGTATGAGCCAAGTATACTTTTGTTAAGTATACTTCTGATAAGTACATAAAAAGTAAACTGAAAGTATACTCTCTTATTTTAAGTTCACTTGAATAAACTTTTTGATGGACAAAATCGTATTTCTATTGATTTTTTATTTAGCTCTATTCACAGGGATTATACTTGACCAAAACTACCTCCTACATAGATAAATAACATTTAATAGTGCTGTCATATTATCTGCACCGTAATATAACAACTTATTAAACATTTTTAAAAACAGTTTCTTTTTGAAAGATAAATACAAGCCAATATTTTGAAAAACTAAAGTTTGTCCACAATCTGTGCTGTTTTGACGAAACACCCAGATTCCTCAAAGACTCTTTTATTCTGGGATGAAAAATATTGTGTAAACTGGACAATAAAATAGATTCTTTACTAATTTCCCCCAGTTGAGACTGTTCTTCATTAAACCCAAAATTACATATCATTATATATATATATATATATATATATATATATATATATATATATATATATATATATATATATATATATATATATATCATGAGATAGACTGAGAAACAGTTTTTTCCCCCAGGCCATCAGACTCTTAAACAGATAAATCATACAACACTCTCTCCCTCACAAAAAGTGCAATAAACAAGTGCAATACTTCAATCAATGCAATATGTGCAATATAAAAAAAAAATTTAAAATAAAAAAATGCCTGTGCAATATTTGTATAGTATGCAGCCTCTACTGCTCCCATATATATATATATGTATATATATATATATATATATATATATATATATATATATATATATATATACATATATATATATATATATAGCTTCAATAGTTACCATATACCAAATACTTCCTTTATTATTATACTGTATATTAGTTGTAAATACACTATTATTTTTATTTTATTATTTTTTTACAAAAAGTATTTCACACGATTGTACTTGTATAACCGGTGTGACAATAAACATCATGAATCTTGAATCTTGAATCTTGAATATCCTCTTGCTTGTTTTGTATGACATAGAAAAAAATATAAACTTGTTATAATATATACGAAAATATAAAATAGTGTAAAATAATTTGTACATAGATAAATCCACTTGCTAATAAAACTAATGTAATAAAATAAAAAAAATCTGGTTTTCGGTGGGATTGGATTAGAGAGACGTCACTTCCGGTTGCCATGTTTTTGTGGTCACCGTATGAAGTGTAGCACCTACCTGGCATCTTTTTCACCAGCGAGTAGTGACATTTTAAAATGTCTGAAAGCAGCGGTGAGTTTGTCTTGTATTTGTCTTTGAGATAAATGCTTATTCTGTGACTCAAATAAAAAAATTACTTTGGACAAGTGGGTCAAAACGTTGAACCCTAGCCAGCTAAACATGTAACATCGATGTTAGCTAGCCTACATGTTGCTAGTAGCAACAGTATGACGGTTGGGTGCTTTGTTTCCCAGTTTTACAGTAAGTTTAATGCTAATATGTGTTAATTTTACAGTTGAATGTGGACAGTAATGTTAGAAGGAAAGGAAGGACTGTCATTAGATGGACGATTCCTATTCAAGGCCAAGGTTTCAAGGTAATGTTAATGTTAATCATCTTCACATCAATGGCATTGAACTTTTACTTAACTTGACTGTATCTTAGGTGCATTGTAATGTTACTTTCTCCCCTGTATAGTATGCCTATATGATTACTGAGAGCATTGTGTCTATATGTAATTATGGTGACAAATGTAATGTTATATATTTTTATTTAACTATATGAATTTTGCATTTCTTTTTTTTGGAAAATTCTTATATTCCTTTTTTTTTCCAAACATAGCATAACAAACATAACAAAACATAACACCGGTGCCATAATACAGAAAAAAATTATATCTTACATTTAACATTTAATATGTACATACATAAATATACACATACACATCGGCTCCCACTCCCACACAGAGACAGGTCCAGCCTTCTTCCCACCCCTAGAGGTAAAGTTACAGAAAAAATAACATACAAATAATTTTTAAAATAATTTAATTAGTTAGACTTAAAAGTAATAAGTACTACAGTAGTATAGTTCATGGTGGTAAGATAAAAACCTTAAATTAATTAATTAATTAATTAATTAATTAATTAATTAATTAAATAAATGTAGAGGAAAAAAAATGAATTTTGCATTTCAAAAGATTGTATAAGCACACATGATCAGCAGACAATAGTAGTGAATAGTCGACAGTGTTGGTGAAAAGTGGAGTTAATTTGAGCTTATATTTGACAGGCTTTGGTGTTCATTGCTAAAGATGAGGTTAGGTATAAGGTACAATTAGGGCTGCACGATTATGGCCAAAATTATGATAATGATTATTTTTTATCAATATTGATATCACAATTATTTATCATGATTATTCATTGATTTTTAGCGACAACAGATTTTTTTATTGCACTTTCACATTAAAATAAGCAAAGTACTACTTTCGCTTCCATGCTGTGCAACGTTCTTGCTAATGTACAAATTAGGGCTGCACAATGTCGGGAAAAACTGACATTGCAATATGTTTTTCATCTATAAATATTGCAACATGAAAAAATACAGGAATATTCACCCTACCCTTTTGTGAGCTACATTTTAAAGTTCAATCTGGTGCACTTTGAGAGCAAAATGAGCAACATTAAGAGCTAGATTAACAATTTTATGCTCTCAATTTAATCATAAACACATTGGTTGTATCGATGATATCTACACCCAAAAGTTAAGCCAAAACATCTCGATTGCTGGCTGGCTGGCTGTTAGTTTAGGAAGTGCTTGATTTGATATACAGCAGAGTTTTCTATGAGTAGAACACACATTTTAAACTTAAATATCTGAGGTAATCATGTTCATTTAATTGTGTGAAGCCAAAATCATGATCGATTAATTGTGCAGCCCCAGGTACAATAATGTTATGTTTCCTCTCCCCTAATACCACAGCACTACAACTCAGACTTGCAGCAGTAAAGGACAGATGTGAGAGCTCACCGTATGGACGACTGTGGCCGTTACTTTTGAGGTAAGAGATCCCATGCTGCATCCTACACAACATAGCTGTGATGTTGCATTAGATTACAGGCAGACTTTGAAATTGGAAGTGAGAATTTTTTACCTGCGCATTCACGCCACCAAAGCAGGAGAAAAAGGCTTTCCGCAGGCTACTAACAAGCATTAGAAACCTAAGAAGAGCAAATTTGACTCATTGAAGAGTACTTTGAGGAAGGAAAGGAAAGGATACAAAAGGTAAGATTTAGTGTTATCATAGCAGGTCATGGTCCATAATAACCTTTCAGCATATTGTAATTCAAGTGTTCTGAGAGAAAACTTCTGCACCTGCTCATGGCTCTGTTTTCAGGCTTTAAAAAATCTAGCCCGTGATGGGAGGCAGCTGTAAATCACTCACAAACTCTGACCAAACGGTCAAGGCAGCGCTGATCATACAGTATATGAATCAATATACTGTTACTGTAATGTCTATTTCTCTCCTCAAATGTTTTCAGAAACATCTTGTAGTGTACTGTTTAGCTGTAAAATGAGAAAGTTTGTGGTGGGTGGTGCTTGGTGTTTCCTCAACTGATCTCAACTTTCTCATTTTACAGCTAAACAGCATACTAAAAATGTCTGAAAAAAAATCTGAAAACATTTGAGGCGAGATTACCTGTCTCATGCACTATTGTCAGGATATAGTGACCATTTATGATAATAACTTTTTTTAATCATATTTGCTCCATTTCTACCCTCTGCTGCTTTAAACTACATGTGTATGTTTTTTTTAATAGTATCCAGCATTTTTAGATAGTTTACGGTAGAGGGTCAGGAAATATGTTGAGATGCCTAGTGTCTAGTGTCTTAGCTCCTTATTATAAGTACCATTGACATTTATCAACATTTTATAAGACAGTATGTTACCTTACCCTCGGCCGAATGTTTGCAGTATTAGATCACATGCAGTAGGCTGTTCAAAAACATTGAGCCAGACTGCACATCTGAATATCATTATCATGAAACACAGTTTCCATGAATGAAATTGAGATGTATAGGCATGGAGTTGTATGTTAAGTTGAATTTTTAACAAAAAAAACAAGGTAGATGTGTATCCTGACTGCTTTAGAGGTAGAGCAAAATGTGTTTCACACAATACAAATAACGGCGACATGGCAAATATATTTTGTTATTTCAACTTAAGTTCATAATGACACCCGACACAGGGTTATTTTGAAAAGATGTCAAAGATCAGACTGGATTTAAGGGAGTGTATTTGGCAGAGATGCAAGAGTGCAAAACATGTCACTAATGCATTAGATTTAAGGATGTTGGGTCCATTCGTTGTAAAGGATAACAACAGATGGTTTTACTTGGAGGGGAAATCCTGTAGGGTTTATTTTTCTGTGGCTTTTGCTTGTTCGATAATATTCTCATGGTGGTTAGTGTTTATTATGCAGATACACGCATGTCCGAACCAGCAGGGTGTTCCAGTTAGATTATGAGAAGGTCCTCCAAAAGAGATGATTCTGTCAATAATAATGGAAAGATATTCTGACAGAATGTGGCAAACATTGCCTCCATATGAGAGTGATTTCCTGCTTATGTTCAAAGTCAACAACGTCAGAAAGGAAAAATGCACCGAAAAGTCAATGAAGCATGTTTTCCCTTTTATTTTGGTGGACTTTAGATTGATAGAAACATGTCAAATTATGTCCTCTGATTTTAAGCAGGTAAGACAAACCTTATGACATAACATTACTTTCTTCATTAAATGCACTGATTTCGTTGGAATCAAGCTCGTGAGAAACAGAAAACAGTGTCGGATGACAACATTGTTTGGAACTGCTCTTGTCTGTGCTTACATTTACCTCATTGTTACCACAGAATATTCGATAAAATGTGATGTGTATGACACGTCCAAGAGCCTATGTCCGGAACAGACGTTTAGTTACGTTACAGTTGGCATGCATTAACAGCGGTGCTACAACACTATTTGTGTTCTTATCTTTGTTCCAGCTGATTTCAACCTGTAATAATACACTATAACTCTTTATTTTCCAGCAATTTCAAAACAAAAATTCCATGTTTGTGTATTATGGGAAACCTAAAACATTGATGATGATATGCAGCATGTGTGAAATTGCTCCACCATTTGGCCTGCACAATAAGTCAACAAAACTAAAACTTGGAAAAAGTCAGTGAAGAGGGATTTAAGCTCTCTATGGCTGAAGTTAGGGAAATGATCACTCCAGATCTTAGTCCTGGAAGCTTCATTTAATTTATAATATATGTTTCCAAATTGAAATATTGGGGAAAAAGATTATACCCAAAGGTTAACAGCTGTTTAGTCTTCACGGATTGTCCATATTCCCAAGGCATAATGAATTGTGGCACCCACCTAGCCATGTTTTCATTTACAGTAATTTACTGAAGTCACTGTTAAACTCATCTGACTGACGCCTTGACCTGTGGCTCCAAAAAGACCTTCTTCTTTGTTCAGATAATGTGAAGATGGCTCGCTCTCCTCACTTCCATTTTTCTTCTCGTGCACTGATTTGTTTAAGCTGACGGGCGCCACCGCCGATACAACATGCTGATTTGGCCTAAAAACCTCCAACACGGACTAGAGCCGACGGTGCGGGACACACCGAAAAAACTAAGCCGACGGACACTCACCGACGGCCCCAAACTGTCCGACAGCTGACCTTCGGCTTGGTGTGTCAAGGCCTTTAAAACGGACTAATATGTTGGCTTGTGAAAGCGCCCTTATTCTTCCTGAAACCAGATTAGATTATAAATAACAGCTAACCATAGTGGTTATCCAGAAACTCACACCAGCCAGGGAATGTACTGTATGTTGAACCATTCTGTTCTCACTTTAGCAGTCATCAAAACAGCTAATAGGGTCCGTGTAGTGTGGCAGGGGACTCATGTTGTGCTGTAATACTATCTAGCTGTAATCCCACCAAGTCTTTCCACAACTGCAATCATGAACGCAATGTTGCAGTCCGGTTTGTCAACACATAACATTCTTTAGCAATACTGTTGCTGGATGTTATTTGACTGTGTATTGGGCATTAGGCTCTGCCAATCCAGCTTTGATGTCGCCAATGCAATTTCAACATCTGAAAGGCCAAACACACTCAAAAAACAGATGTAATCATTTGGTGCAGTTTGTGCCAACATGACCTTGAAATTAAGGATTGATTCAGGCTTTTGAATTTTGATGCTACCCAGATGTGAATCATTTTTGTTTCAACAGCGCCTTAGTGCTCACTAGAAAACCCAGTTTGACATGAGCGTGTTTGTCTGTTTTTTCATAAACATGATTAATGTTTTTTTTTGCGTGGGGTGTCACACGAAAAGGTTAGATTAGCTATTGTTATTGGTATCACCATTTATTTTCTATATCTAGATGTGTCCAGCAGACACACTGTTTTTTATTCAGCTGATGAATGTATTGTAAACATTTTGATCTTTTTATAATTTGTTTTATTTACGGTTTTTCATATATTGAATCCACATTAGCTCGTTTTCATGGTTGAGATGTAGTCCAAGCATAGTCAGAATACAGTCAGTGAATGGCATGTTGTACTGCAGATTGATTACCATTTCATATTTTCTAGATTGCATGCAGTAAGCTCTTTACTGCCAACTCAAAGAGCATTAATCTACAGGCACTTCACTAGACACCTTGTTTCTATTTTGTCTTTTTGTTTTGATTTTTGGTTTGTCTGTCAGATACTTAAAGAGGAAGTCTCCATCTACAGTGTGTAAACACAATTTAGACTAGTGTGGAAAGGTTAATTGTTTCCTCTTCAATCGATAACCTGAGGCACAAGAGTTCAAAAACCTTTTGTCATGCATTTGGGAGTTTAAAATTAATGGTAAACTGATGATGATCTGTGTAATTGAAATGTACACTTGGCATTTACCATAGAGCAACATGTCATTTAATTCCTCCCGCAACACTAGCACAGCTGAACCAACAACCAGAGGCCTTGACAAACTGTCGGGAGGATCATCAATTTATTTAGCAGAAAAGCAGTCGCATCATTCTTATCAAAGCAGACTAGTAGCTGATGGACTGTATGACCCCTTCACACTTCATATGGAGTTATACTTCTCTTAGGGTTGTTATTCAGGGAAAAATAAAAACAATGACAAAAATGTGACACCACTGGTGATTTATAGCAAAAAAGTGAAACAAGCACATATTTTGTATAGTCCCATTGTGCATTTATGACAGTGACATATAACATGGAAGTTTATTTGAATGTGATCTCATATTTCTGGCTCTCCAGTTCATCAGCTGCATTAATGTTATCCCTGGAAAATACATTAGGTTGCCTGCTTGACAGAAGTTAACATTATTTAAAATAAGCACCTGAAACATTACATAGTGGATTTCATATTATATACATACAATGTTGGAACAATCTTTAAAAAAATTCAAGAGAATTATCATCTAAAGCTGTAAAGCTATACTGTATGTGTGGTCCTACTGCTATGTTGAAAAAATGCCATTACCCTTGGTTGGATACCTTTGGCACTCCGCACTCCACACATTTACCTCACCACGGGTGAGGCATTGCCGTTTTTGCATGCAGAACGGCGCTCCTTTGCTGGGAACCGGTTGAGGATCGTCAAAGTTTCGCTTTGGGGGCATTACGTGACCAGGCATTATCAATCCACTTGATGAGGGCGGCTTCAGCCACAGGTGTTTTCCCCGTGCGCATTCGTTTTTTATTAATTTTCCCGTCATGATATCAATCAGCAGACATTCTTGAGGCAAAGTCTCAAAGGAGTAAAGTTTAAAACAAAACAAAATTAACAATTAACATTAGTCTAATGTAGTTTTAAAATGTTTTCCCATATGAACACTGTAAGCGAACTACTTGATTACTATGAGCAAATTATTTAAACACTATTTGTACAGGAATGATTCTGTCCCAAGGTTTTTGATCATTATAAGCGGATGATCACTTTAACCGTGATCACTATAAGCAGTTTCCACTGTTTTTTAAATTCAGTTAGAGTAGTTTTGAAAGATTGGATAAGATAATAAGATTGGATGTCTTTACTAGTTTACATGTGACTCATTTGTGGTAGCCTTCATTTTAAATAACTAACTTCAATCTTCACACATACAGTACAGTTTCAGTGGAACATAACACTGATAAATGCCACATAGTTTGCAGTTGTCTCATCCATAAGATTACCATTGAGACAATGTAAATGATGAACTGTTGCTGCCTAAAAGCACATTTAATCCATTATTGAATTTATGTTGTGTAATATTCCCTAACATCCTCTGAAACATTTCAAACAGTAGGCTTTATGTGTGCCTCCCGCCTAGCCAGTACCTGGTGTCTGATGTCTTAATGGTGACTCAAGAGTTATGGCATGAACAGAACCTGAGAGATTTCCATCTGATGATGTAAAGACAGAAAACAGGTGGCAAAAATTAGACTGCAAGCTTTCCGTGTGTACTGTTGTTTCCCATTCTGTTCATTGTGTTGACAGAGCTTTCACAGATTCTTACCTCCAGCGCCAGGCATCACATTGACAAATCACGGCACCATTTTCTCTCAAGTGGTGATTCTGTAATCAGGTAGAATGGTTTTACAGACTCAATAATTGACCCTTTTCTAAGTCCCGCCCCTTGAACGCAGAGTGGCCAATCATAGCGTAGCATCAGCCAGCTTCGACCAGAGTCCAACAACTATCTGGCTCTGCTCCATAGACTCTCATGCAATCATTTCAGATTTCAGAGAAGGTTGGAAGGAGATATACACTTCTAAAATGTTACGTTTCTACGTAAAAACATGTGGAGCTAACATTAGAAGATAATGTTAATTATTATTAACTAGCGTTAGCACTATATTACACAAGCTACAGAAGGTATACTGAACACATGCTGCTTTTGCTTTTTGTAGGGGTTCTACTTTAGTAGGTTTTGGTTATTAGCAAATTAATTAATAAATAATAATAGAATTATTAATATTAATAAAGATTATCAATAAACATCAATAATAAACGGGGCACCACCCTGGAATCAGGGACCAATGACCAAAACGTTAATATAGTCTCATTATATATGCTAAACTATCAATTTGGAACGTTGATTAATAATTAAATTAATAACTATAACCAAAATAGATAGTAAAGGTTGAAGGATATCGGAGTTCTTGACATAGCAGAGGTTGGCATTATTCACTCCTGTGCAACATTAAACAGACCAGCATGTATATTCCACAAACATTTATTTACAAGATAATAAAGGTTCAAAACACAATATTAATCTAACTAAATAACTAAACTAAACAAACCAAACAAAGTGTGTGTGTGTGTGTGTGTGTGTGTGTGTGTGTGTGTGTGTGTGAGAGAGAGAGGGGGGGGGAAAACAAGATGGGTTCTTGTCTCAAAATGTCTGTATGGCCTACAAACAAAATGGCGGGCACTGTAAAACTACAAAGATGGCTGAATCAAAGATGGCTGAATCAAAGATGGCGGAATCGAAGATGGCGGAATCAAAGATGGCCATCAGCATGTCACCACATGACCTCTTTGTTCTTCTGAGAAGAAGGACAGAGAGGGGGGTGATGTGGGGTTAAGATTATCTGAAGCTGTATGTTTATGTTTAACTAATTCACAGTTTCTGTATGTGATCTTAATGTGTGTTAGATATGCAGTGGGTTAGAAAAGATGGTTAGTTGCATGCAAGACCTTGTCTATGTGAAGCATAAACTAAACACATCAGATGTGGCGAAGCCAGTTACCCAGATATCAAATACAGATAAATCAACACAGTCAAACTCAATGAATAACATTAAACCAAATCAATACAAGTACTTTCTAGAAATCAAAGTTGGACAATCTTGCTCAGCCCTGTGCGATTGCTAATGCTAAGGCCCAGTACGTTACCAATCCATGGAAGAAAAGGGTTTGTGATTCCATGTGTTGAAGTTGTGGTTCCAAGTCAAAGAGGTCGTCTTTGCTGTTAGTTTGGTGCTTTCTTTGCTTGATAGCTTGAAGTTAGCTGGTGGAAAGGGCAGAGCACTCGCGTCGTCTGCCGTTTGGTTCCTTGGTTGCAATGGCTGTTTCCTAACAGGCCATTGATCAGAACCAGAACTGTTTTGCAAGTTCTGGACTTGAGAGCCGTTCACCTCAACCAGGTCAGCCTGGGTTGAGGAGATGAAGAGCAGAGAGAGCGCAGCAGCTCACCTCTCACACGTCAGGAGAGATGAGCAGATGAGAAGAAAGAGTCGAAAGAGGAGGAACAAAGAACATTCCTCTGGTTTTGTTCTGTGTGAATTTCACACCTAGGTGTGAAATGTTACTGTAGCCAATGAGGACTGAGATGAGTCCTGTGGTCAAGGATCAGGTTACTGAGGTCATGAGGTCACTTGAAACCAGCCAGATGCTGGGTCCCTACATTTTTAATCATAGCAAGTTAACAGTGAATAAAGACCTCCCCAGCTTTACAGGAACGGTGTTCCTTAATTTCATTGTCTTCTATCTCGATTGCCAGGTGATGGTGGTTCACTTATACACTGTAATCTGTAGGCTTTGGCTTCTATCTTTATCTTTTTAATCTGTTTTTGCTGCGGAATCAGTTTGACATCCTGGATATGTCCTTTAAACGCATAGTGTAGACCCTTCTGTCTGCTATGCAGGGGGTGCAGTTAATGACAGTGTGGGCGCTATGGTAGCTCTGACAGCTTGACGGAGTAGCAGCATGGGGTGGTGCTTTGCGGAGGGTTAAACTCATTAGTAATACCCAAATGAATACATGAACTCAATGCCTTGAATGCTTGTAATCCATACACTTATAGTGCAGTCAGAAAGTATGAAGAAAGTTGCAAAATTTGTCATTTTCAAATAAAAAATGACTTGAAATGAAAGTGACTATGAGGTTATGGTGCTGACTCTTAGTTTTAATTTGAATGTGTGCACACACAGATCATCTATGTAGAAACTGTAACCCATTTGATACATGGTACCCCAATTTTACGAAACAGAAAAAAATTACAAAAGTTAACATAAACTTAAACTTATCATATATTTAATATTTGGTTGCCTGTGATTCATAGATACAGTATCAATGGACACTTGGTATCTACTCTAGAAATGCGTTTCCAGCAGCCACATTTCCTCCTCCTTGTTTAGTTCTGTCTGGTCTTAAGCAAGTTAGATCCAAGTTGGATTTGTTGTCTACTCATTGGTGTCGAAGGGGGTGGAATCGCATGAAGAAGTTGATGTCAATGCATTCCCTCTATATGGATGTGATCACCCTCAAATACTCTTAAGTATGCATGATAAAGCACAAGACAAATACATTCCCCTACTCTTCCCATGCTATACACTTACAAAATAATCTTCTCAATATATTTTCCAAATAGTGAAATATCCCATGTCTTCCTTAAATGTTGTTTCAGATGTTTGGCAATGTATGCTTTTATATTGTAGACATCTTTTTAGGCATACAGTTACAATTTGTCTGCATTAGTGTGATTTTGCAAATTCCTAGAGTAAGCTACTCTGCCAGCATGGTGACAGACGGGATACACTGCAGCACAGCTCAAAGCTTATCGCGTTATTGTTTTTTATTGTGTTTAGCTTTCCCAGGATTGCTTAAATCTTTTAAGAGTGATTTATTAACTTTTAAACTAGAGGTCATGTGAAATTACTTGCAGCCTGCCACCTTATGCTTCTTGCCTCATTCGTCTATAGTGAAGCCAAGTGGTTTTATATGATAATCATATACAGTGAACATAGAATGATGTAGAACTTACAACAATTACTTCATATATACAGTATATTCTGAATACGACTCCTGGCATATCTCACGATGGTAAACAAATCAGGAATCTCTTTCAACTGACCAGTGGTCTCTTTGGATATTTCAGAAATTTAATTGAATAAATCTGTGTGGCAGTTTGTTTAAAATTTCTGCCATTCATTTGTTATACAAGTCAAATTCAGTGATAATGATAACTTGCCAGATACCTAATACCCAGACAAAAAAGCATCCACCTGAATAAATGCTGGATAATGCTAGTGGCCATATTACAATATCCAACGTGATCTCATGGGAAGATGTATAAATAGCACGCCACTTTTAAGAACATTTTGTGTGTCATTTAATGCCGTTCTCATTCCCAACTAGTCACATACGGACATGCGGTCGCAGTTTTAAACACGTGGTTAACATTGTGAATTCAAACAAAACTACTTGGTTATGTTTAGGCAACAAAACTACTTTGTTAGGTTCAGACAAAGATCATGGTTTGGGTTAAAATAAGGACATTTGCAAATGGTAAATGGACTTGCATTTATATAGCGCTTTTCTAGTCTTCTGACCACTCAAAACGCTCTACACTACATGTCAGCATTCACCCATTCACACACACATTCCCCCACCGATGGCACAGCCTTCGGGAGCCATTTGGGGTTAAGTGTCTTGCTCAAGGACACATCGACATGTGACCTGAGGAGCTGGGGATCGAACCGACAACCTTACGATTGGTGGACGACCTGCTCTACTTCTGAGCCACAGCCGCACATGATGTCATTTTGTTACATACAGTAACGTTTGTTACCTTCGTTTGTTACGTACGTTTGTTACGTATGTTTGTTATGTAAATTAAGTTACGTAAATTAAGTTACGCACATAAGTTAAGTAGTCAACGTAAATAAGTCAACGGCCGGTTTCACACGGGACATGGACAGCGGTCTCCTGGGTGAAGGTCATGTGTCTGTTTGACCCACCCATCCACCCAGACCTCATCCTCTCTGATGATCTCTCCTGATCTACCAACACCAGTAGTAAAGAAGGCACAGCAGCAACTCCACTTCTTGAGGATCCTCAGGAAATCCAGCCTGCAGGAGAAGCTGCTGGTGTTCTTCTACCGCTTCTCCATCAAGAGTGTGCTGGCGTACTGTATCACTGCGTGGTATGGCAGCTGCTCAGCCGCAGACAGGAGAGCCCTTCAGGGGGTCATCAACACGTCCCTCTCTGGAGGACTTATTCAGCTTTCGCTGCCTCACCAGAGCAGCCAACATAATATAAGACCCATCCCATCCCAGACACCATCTGTTTGACCCGCTGCCTTCTGGCAGACGCTTCAGGTCCATCGAATCACGGATAGACAGACTCAAAAACAGCTTCTATCCCAGAGCCATACGAGAATTGGACACAGTCAAACACTATGATTGACTACACCGACTATCAGCACCAATACTTACAGTTACAGCTTCATTCCAACTGCAGTCCAATGTATGACTTGTATATAGAGCCAGTACAACTCAGAAAAGGTGCAATGTATTAGGTCACATATATTTAAATTTTTTTACTCTATATTTTTATTAGTTATATGTTATAATATATGTGTATGCACCGTCAGGATTGCTACTTAATTTCGTTGTACTTTGTGCAATGACAATAAAGGAATTCTATTCTCCTTACGTGGACTTTCTCGCTGTTTATGCAACATCACAGGACTTGCTCTGAGCGTCTATTGCTACGGTGTGAAATGATACGCAAAAAATCAAAAAATGCGTAGAGATAGCACGCGAAATTACTTAAGAGATTGGCGTCTTATTCATTTGCCATTTGGTGAGACCAGGCTGCAATAACAATTAATGTCTTTGACCAATTTTGTTTTTTGGAACTATTGGTCCTATTCAGATATTTTTTTTTATCTTCAGGGATTAATATTTGTCTGTTTGACAATGGATCAGTTTTACACAATTGAATTGCTTTAATATTCAGCTTTATACACTTATTTCACATTTCGGGTGAACCTCAAACACCGTCTTGTATTTACTGTAATTTACAAGATTTAAACCATCTTTTATTTTTGGTTGTAAAACCATATAAAGACAGGATAGGAACTCTTTCACTTGGTTAAGTCTTTCTTCTTTACCTGACTAAAAATATGATAGATGTTGTCTCACATTTTAACATGAAATCCTTGGGAACGATGACCGTTCTATCGTATATTTCTTGGTATTTGCCGTTTTATTTTACTTGTGCACCTCACAACTGAATAAAACCCGCTTTATGTTATTTTATTAATTATGATTTGAATCAATATAATGAGAACAATGTTTTCCGTGATTTGTTTTGTTACAGCTGTCTTGTCTGCTGGAGATTCATCATGGAAAATAGATTAAAAAAAACTCTTCAAGTACCATACCACATCAGCCCATTACGAGTTGTTATCAGATACAGACATGTGCATGCAGATAACTAGTCTCAATTCCAAAAAACATGTTGTAGTCCAAATAATTTGATTCGCCAAGTGTATGGTTCCCTTTGAAATCTAAAGTCTAGCCGTTGCTAAGAAAGCATGACATTGAAAACAAAATACATCACCTCTGTGGCCGTCTCACGCTCCAAGTTAGCAGCATGACAGCACTGTCTTACATTCTTGGTCTGCTAGTGTTTGTTCCTGACAAAAAAATATCCACTGTTACTGGTCTCTGGCTGTGTCTTCTGTTGATTTATTTTATTAGATCCATCTCTGTGCTGTATTGGGCCCAACTTGTTATTTGTATAAAATAAGCCGTTTCATATGTTTTCTCTTGAGCTCTGGGCTCCTATTAAATATTTAGATTGAGAATATGAACAAGCCAATGATTGACGAGCGATATGATGATCTGGCTGGTCAGGGCTGCTATACTTTACAGTTGCTGTTTCGTTACTGGAAATTGATTGATTTCATTGTAAATGTCCATTATCGGATATGGTTTCTTATATTTCCTTGAGAAACGTTATGGACACAACCACACTGATAGTTTTGCATTCCTTTATAAAGGTTGATAGTTTTGGTGGATGTCATATTTTGATTTTTTAAACTAGAACCACATTGTTAGTTATACAGCAGTCGGTTTAGCAGTTTAGTTCTTAGTGAGCAGTCCAAAACAGTAATGACTTTGTGCTGTGTCCTGCACTGTGTGCCTGTGGTGCAAGTTCTTTAAAGTCAGCTTGGTGAGTCAGGGCCCTCAGTGGTTAGAAAGCTGGTAAGGGGTCCCACTGGTTGGTCATGCTGTTTGTGTGGAGGGGAGTGGGACATTTGGGGACATTGTGAACACCTCTATATGTTGGTGGTCACGGAGAGGTTAAAAGAAGGAGCCATGTCTCTTTCCTAATACAGTTAGATTTCTCCTAAACCTAAGATATGTTTAATATGTGTATGGGTTAAATGTACATTGTGGTCGCAAGGGGTACTTAATTGTACTTTTAAGATACAAATGGAATTGGTAAAAAAAATTGAGCTGCAAGAAACAAAACCGTACAGTAACTCCATCGGGTAGGTGCTGCCCCAGCAACAAGCTTTTGTGCTCCAAAACATACAATTCTGCTCCATGTTTAACTTTTTGTTTCAAAAGGTTGTGCTCTCTTTTGTCCACTCTCCATCGTACACTGAATCACCAAGTCATAAATTACTATTGAATAACCTATGGTGTTTACACCCTCTTTCGAGCTATTGCAATTTCATCACTCCGACAATTTACACTTTTTAAACTGAACCAAATGTTGGGAAGCTAGCTTTGTGACAGTCATCCAAGGGACATGCATTTAGCTCTATTTCTGTAACTACAAGTGGCAAAAATCCCAAATCTTTGTTATATGTTAAAAAATAATGCACCCATTCGTCCTCAAAAACGCCTCACAAACATACAAGAAATAATGTAGTATTTTTGCAGATGTGAACAGACACTTGATTGTGAATCAGGAGCTCTCATCAGACCTTTCACCTCCATGCCAGCAATTTAATCAAACAAAGGGTCCAATAGGTGTGTACAGTACCATGCCATAGTTACACCAAAAACATTTTTGTTATTTTCCTGGCAAGGTCTGTGGAAAATGTCTGCTCAGAGCTTTTACTGCTTTCTTTCAGTAACATAGTTTGTTCTGCCTGTCAATAATTCTGACAAGAGTCATTCTACTCCGATGATTTATGAAGCAGCGACACAAAATCTTGACAAAGTAATTCTCATCTTTATTTTTTATTTTTTTGTGTCCATTTTGACACAATATGTTATTGAGCTTTGATTTGATATCACATTGACATTTGATATCACGTCTCTGAGGTTATTTTGGCCAGCTGTAGTGTGCTTTACTCTGTGATTAATGAGTTTATAGTGAAGTCACACTGTGGCAGACATGATGTAGAGTGACTTGGAATTTCCAGTTATGTATTAATATATTTTCAGGCTAGTTTCGTATCCGACCACATGAGTAATTAGCAGTCATTGCTTTTTACAACATGCACACACAGTATATCATGAAACTCTATGGCATGTTAACATTTTAATAGATTTCTTATGATCGTATTAGCAAAAAAAAACAACCAAGCAGTTTATAGTAGACAGCTTGTATTTTTCCTTTGCTATAAATACTGTCAGGTGAGCCAACAGGCTGTTATAAGGGTTTACACTGATCATGCACCATGTGCAGTCATCTGTCAGCCAACAATCCTTCACTCTGTCAAGCTTTCACGGCCTCTCAGAGCTGAGCAGTCTTGACAGATCAAACCGCAGAAGCTAAGGGCACTGATTAGAAGAGACGAAAAGCATTCAAACTGCACCAGTGATAACATGGTATGGGTATGGGAGACAGCATGGCAGGAACAGCAGAGCAAGCCAAAACAATTCAAAAAGTCAATGAGCCTGACAAAGTGGGCCATAACAGTAGAACGTAACCCATATTTAGAGTCCTTTATGAACCTGTTCACCGAAAGTAGAGATACTGTTAAACTTGTAACTTTTCCAAGGAAACTGGCAGATAGGAACCCAAAACACAGGAACTTGGCTTCAGTCCTGAGGAGTTGTAGCATTTATTCATCAACAGTCTAAACTGTACACACACTGCACTGCTACGTTCACAGCTATAACATTACTACTAACTTCATTCCCCGTCACACGCTCGCTCGCTCCCTCCCTCTCTCGCTCCCTCTCGCTCTTGATCGCACACTCGCTAATGTTGCGGGCCGCTGGGCTTGCAATATACTGACTGACGGAAATCCGTCTTGTCTCGTCACCCCTGAAAACATATGAACTTTCTAGTAAACAAACACAACGTGCTACGTGCGCCCCTTACCCCCTAAAATAAAAACCAGTGTAAGCTCGTACACCGGACCGGCAAAACTGGAAATCGACCCAACTGTAACAGGCAATGTAACTATTAAAGTTCAGTTTACTTAGTCAGGCAGGCAAAGGTCAGATACCAGGAAATCAGTCAATCAGGCAAACAAATTCGACAGGGGACAGGTAGTAGAGGCAAGGTCTTGGATCAAACACAGGCAGGTCTGGCAGAACATGAACATGACACAGAAAGTTTGGCAGCAAAACACTAGACAATCTGGCAAATGGCAAGTGAACCTGGGCTGGCACTTTCTAAGCAAGCTTTGGAAGGGTTTGTCTACTTCACGATAAATCTTACCCATGCGTATGCACATAAACTGGAGAAATGAGAAACTACGACTCGATGGCAGAAACTCGAGAAACTGTATCAAATTGATACGATTGTGTATAATAAATCAAAATATTACCTCTGACGTATTATACATATTTTTTACAGTTTAAAGGTCCCATGTTATGCTCATTTTCATGTTCATTAACCTGCAAAGTTCATTTCATTGTTGCATGTTTTAGTGCAGATTATGAGTTTCATTTGTTATCAGCAAGATAGAGATGTGTCACAGCACAGATTTTTCTTCTTTTTTGAACTTTTGAGTTCCCTACCAAAGAGCATCTTCATTACGCCATTTTGTGTTTGGTCTCTTAGCTAGGCTGTTCTTGAAATGGAGAAGTAAAGTCTTGACATGGATGGTTTCGTTGAATTTATTTACAAGTGAAGTTCCAGGGGCTCTGGTTTCCTGCCATAGTCCAATGATATAAATATCAGGTGGACTGTAAATTCATAATTACCCGGAGGTATTGTGTCTGTCTACAGTATCTCTGTTTGTGCGGTGGTGGACTAGTGACCTGTTTGAGGTATTTCCATGTCTTCTGCTTAGTGAGACACTATAGGCAGAGAAAAAGGTCATCCAGTATCACAAATATCAGCGTCCATTGATTATATTTTAAATATAATTTGTGAGCACTGCATATTAATTTTACTCCGTACCAGGCTCATCTTTACATTGGGAGGAATCCTATTCACTGTCATCTTCAGTGTACAAAACATATTTTTGATTGTTAATTTCTTGATAGTTTTTTAAAACAGTTATCCAATTGCATTCTTTTATTGCATGCAACGAGAGTCTTGTGAATTTAAGGTTTATTTCACAACATAGCAGAGAAGATTTTATTTTATCCATAATATGTCTGTCAGACAGTATTTGTTGAGAGAGGCATTGCCAGGAAATGAGTCAGTTGTGTTCCACCAGTGACTCTGAGAAAAGCTATTAAATGATTTATTGATCCTCTGGTAGATATTAAGTCGACATAAAATCCCTATGTTGTTATTTCAAAATATGGCACTGTTCAGACAGACAACGTGAATAGGTTCCCAGGGAACTATCACCTAAGGATGCACATGATTAACAGAGGTGAATGTTTTATTATCACCAGAGGCAACCAGAAGCAGCGCTTCTTAGTTTGAGTGTTCATCAACGTATATCTTTCTAACCGATCAAGGAATATCTATATAACTTTAAAGATGAAAATAGATGATACAGGAACAACATACATTCACAGAGCCACAGATTTTTTTAAACAGATTATACATTATGAGTATGGGTGGAAATTCTCAGTCATTATCATGGATGTCGTGGTTCACAGATGTGTATTGACATGAAAAATACAAGTCAGTCAGGAAGATCTTTGTTTTATCTTATACATATGTTTTGTCGTAAAGTAGTAAATGCACCAATAGGTCTTTTACACCTGATTATACAAACAGCAGTGACAGGGTGGCAACTGGGTGACAAATTATTCTGCAAATAAATATTTTAGTGAGGTTACTCCCTACACAATCTGAGATTAAGTTGTACCATTATAAAATTGGACATGCATCAGAAGTCCATGACTTTGTCACAGTGGTCCGTTAGCACATAAAGATTCCCGCCAATATTTTCTTTTACAATCCTCTATAAATTGTGATAATTTGACAGAATGTCATGTAGTCTCTCATGCTCGTCATGGTCATGCAGTTTTCTTCTCAGCAATTACTGGTGCCCATGAAGTTCTAAAGCCTCGTTTATAGTCCCGAATGGACGCGGACACGGACAGCTGCGGACACCATGGGTGAGTAGTAGTTCTCTTCATACTGCCCGCTTGGAGGACGAGTTCCACACACACTATGCTACCACTTGTAGCATGTGGCTGAGTCACAACAAATTGCTGGTACACGTACATCCACACAGAGCCTCTGATGATGACATTTTTGTCACACGGACCCTTGTGTACTCGCAGACGTGCTAATGTAATATACACTCAACAAAATGCTGTCACTCTGCTTTGAAGGTTTGCCTCAGCTCAGGTAGGAGGGCATGTGCAGTCTGCCATGCTAATGTAAAAGAAGGCCTGAATGTCCCGAAAGTCCCTGTCCTTGCACAGTAGATAGATTTTACATCTATGATTAGTCTCCCCCTGGCTCTCAAAGGTATTTTGGTGCCATGTCATATGAGGCCCCAAGTCCCAAAATGTAAATGGAAAATGGAAAATATATAATATACAACCGTGGAATGAAAACAAAAAGAGTACTCAAGATTTCACACTGAAATTATTTCAGATTTCTATTAGTAGAAGTTGAATGAATAGCGCACATGCAAATTAATTAAAGTGGCTTGTTCTTTCCAAATACCAGTATTGCCACAGATTGTTTTTTAGTAAGTTAGTTAGTTGGTTAGTTTTCACTGAGGTAAATGATTTCCAAAAGAGCGACTTAAAAAAACAACTTGAGCATTAACTTACATCGAGCCAGTTGCACCTTATGTTTTAAAGAATGAAACCATAGTAAGACATAATTATTAATAACGATTCTGTACTTTAGTAGGTGCCAATACTTTCCTAACACTGACCCTTTGCATACTCACAACCTTTGAGAATAGCCAGACACAAGCTCCGGCCCAGCAGTCCTCCAGGCCACACAGCACTCGTTAGATTAGATGAAAAGAGCAGGAGCAGCAACCACTGCAGAGGTGCCGTGCTGGCCTGGCTGAAGCTTTACTACAAGTACAGATAATGTTGTTCAAGCTGCGTACCTACTGATGATGGATGATTCAAAAGCTGGTGTCCATTAATATTGCATTCTTGCGGTTTTCTCAGCTTGCTCCTCATTGGCTTAAGGTGATGTCAAGCAGGACTATTGCCAGTTGTCAAAAAATCACAGACAGGAATAGCATCCAGCTGGAAAGAGACAGTGATGACAAGAATAATCACATCTTCACTGAATACCCTCCATCTGCTTATCTGGATATGATTTTGGAAATGACTTAAGTTAGCGTGATGCTACTACAGCATCTCTAGCAGTGGTCCTGTTTAATGACGCATCTTGTGGCTCATCTTCCTCATCTAGTTTGAGAGCGCTTTGTTTGTGGAGTCATTGTCTTTTGTGCTGCTTGACAGTGATGTGCTTTCAGATAAGTTAAAAGTCAGCATTCATTTGGATACGTAAGCTGGTCAGGAATTGTAAGAGAATCTCCAAATATGTTTTCACTTTTTTAAAACGACCATTTGCTCAACTCTCAAAAACATTCTCAACTGATGTAGCAATCTTGATCTATTGAGCCTGTCACATCTTGAATCATAACCGTCTAGGGTAGCATACAGTTTTTATATTTGGTTGAAAACAGAATCAAAAAATGAGTTCCTGATGCAGCCTCAGCCATAAAATAGTGTGTATTTCTCAGATTTTCTAACTATAAACTCCCTCTGAGTGCTATGAAGTTTTAAGCCATTTTGTAAAACATGACTTGCGGTAAAAGCGAAACACATTCCCAATAAAATATCTGCAAGGGGTCACAAGATACAAGCCTCCGATGCTTTTTAATGCTTTCGTATATTCCTGTACTGACTGAAACTCCTGAAGGATCTGACCTTGATTTAGGGAATTACTTTGATGAAATATGGGGGCAAATTATACTGTCTCTTTGCACAATGAACAGCGTTGGAAAAACAACATTTTTAAAGCAGAAGGGGAAAATGTTAGGTCTCATGTTCAAGTCTCCTATCTTCAGAAATTTGAACAAAACATAGACAGATTTCTTCATTTTTGAAGATAGTTCTGTAGACAATGACAAACCATCGCGACCCAATTCACAATAGGCCTTATAATGAACGTTCCTGACCATTTTTACTGCCATTCCCGCATCCCCGTATATTATCTTAACCAGCCATTTCGAAGAGATGTATGTTTTATAAATCACAACTTATACACGTGAAATACTTTTTAAAAAATGTCTTTAAATCAGACAAAATAAATGCATTTAGGCGGGGTTGGTTAATTTTCCTCTCATCAGTAAACAAACAGAATGTACGCAAGCCTTTTTATATTATATTAAATGTTGTAAATAGGCTACAATTATCAGAACAATACGAACATTCAGACTCCCTCATGTGGCTCAAAGGTGTACTGCAGATATACATCTTGAATAAAAGACCATGGAAGAAATTCTGCAAATGTATTTGGCAACCCTAATAAAATCCACTGCGACCCACCTGTGGGTCCCGACCCAGTCTCTGGGATTGGCTACTTAATCTGTATTGCTAAAATGAAAGCATATTTAGAATCCTGAAATTGAATGCGCATTTTATTTTGAATTTCTGTAAGATGTATAGAGCTTGCTTCTCTTAGTCAGTCAGTAGCTCCTTATTTCAATTATGATGTCATTTTTAAGTTCAGCTGTGTAAAACTGTCACTGTGTCCTTTTATTAGACCTAAGTACGTGAAACTTTTGTGTAGCAATACAGTACTGATTTATTTCAAATCATAAACACATTGTTTGTGGGTAACTGAAGTTGGTTACAGCAGCTTTTTAATCACTTGGCCACACTGCCACGCTAATGCAACAGTCACGGGTGTTAAACAATGTAATGTGTGCCACCTGTTACATCAGTCTGTGGTGGTGCTGCTCACAACACATGACCTGACAATAAACTTTTTAGACTATGGAGAAGACTGCGACAACAGACATCAGTTACTTCAAAAAACAAAAAGGAAAAAAACTGGCATATCCTGGGCACATCTTAGTTCACATTTTCCTCTCGTCATTCCCTCCCAGGCGAGCACAGCTGCTGGAAAACAAGAGAACAAGAGGCACTTCAGGAGAACTGGAGTAACAGAGAATGGGGTGTTTTTGTTTCCCTAGTGTCTACATTCTGACCAAGCTGGCAGAGCTTACTTAATTAGCTTGCATACAGAACAATAATGCCAAACCCTTCCTGAGCATGTTCAGTGGACATATCACAGACATTACGCAGTGGTTTTGCCCCATTAAGCATGCATATTTCCATGCCAAGAACCACATCCAGAAATTAACAGGCCAGCTTATAGCTATATGAATGTGAGACAACTGCAACAATGTGCCAAAGGGATTGTCAGGAAAAGGCCTCTACTGTTGAATAGTACATCTGTTTCATGAGGAAATGTTCACTCTTAAGCCTTTTCTTTCACTGCCGCCTAAAGTGAACAGAACAAATGTCTGTCGAAACAGCGGTGCCAGTAAGCATTGGATTGATCGTGTGCGCGGAAAAAGAAATTCATTAGAAAGATTTGCAAACATGGCCTCACGTGGTTGTGCTGCAGCTACACTACCATTTTGATTATGAGGTACCATAGGTCAGCTTTCATCCAACAAGCTTACTTCTGTGTTCAAACATAACATACAAGAAAGTTTGTGAAATCAATGGAAAATGTGACTTGGGCACAAAAAGGTGAGAAAAGCAGTACTTGCCACAATAAAAGAAAATCAGTAAATGTCTACACAAGGCATGGGCTTACAGCAGTTGGATGGCCCCACAGATAGGAGAAATAGAAATCCATAGCCCTTCCCTGCAAGTTCAGTATGGTGTGGTTGTTAGCCTGGCCTTGCCTCCACGTCAGGCGAGCAGCGTGCACCATTTTAGGCATTACCAGAGGAAAAAACGGATGCGAGTTATGATGATGTGGCATTGCTGTTGCTGCTGTTTAATGCACCAAAACATGATTTACTCCTCCCCTAAATACTCCTGTTAGATACTAGTAAACAGAAGTAAATATGACAAATTTGTTTGTGCTTAAACCAATAAAACAAAAGAACTTTAATGAGCGATATAATTTTGTTTACTGAGCTACAGAGTATAAGAAAAAGAACGGAGCTCAATATAGCTCTGTCTTTAATGAAAGAAACAGGGCCATTAATGCTTACAGGATAGAGTTTAGGGATTACATGTGCAGGGCACGTTTACACTGACGAGCAGCTACGTTCTAATTATTTAGCTCATCTCTCTTATGAGAATAGACTGGAAGGAAAGTGAAATGAAGATGTTATGAATGAAACTGTATGCCATAGCTAGTCAGAAAAAAAAGCCCTGGTGTTTTTATTAATAAATGGAAGGCACTAGATTATCTGTCGAATAAATGCTCTATTGGAAACTTAACTATGCACAGCATCTCCTGGGGAAATTTAGGAACAGGGTTCATAATTAATAACAGGGCTGCAGAATGAGGCTACATATTTCGCAATGTGAAGCTGAGCAAATTGGAATTATTACAAGACTGGAAGGCTGGAATCAAATTTGTGGCGCCTTTGAGGATTATGGTGGATGATCAAACATAAACTGTTTCCTGACCATTCTCCATGAATTTCCAAAGTAAAAGAGCAGGTGGTTTTGGTAAGTTAGACAAAATTACCATTTGCTTTGTTTGGGGTATCGATCAACAGAATATGATTGTTAAAGCAGTGGCAATCCTTAGATATTAATTTGGATATATTATCAGAATTATAGATCATAAAAAAGGTTTGACTTCATCTGCTACACTTTGTTAAAAGATCTGAATACATTATTTGCATGCTATATGTACACAATCGAGAGAGTTACTGGTCACTGTAATCATCACTCCTCTCTATACTGGCTATGAAGACATCCTTATTGCTACAACTACACTGTAAGAAATCCAGCCAAAGATAAAATGAGGCTTCAGCAGTCTGACTTAGCCAAATTGAGTCGCTATCTTCTAAAGTTACGCCCTTTTTAATACAAAATTCCCTGTATGCGTCCCCCCAGATAGTGTTTCCTTGCTGAGCCTTATCTCCTGGAAATTGCATTGACAGGCAACGAAATGGCAATAAAACCATAAGCAACTACCATGACTAAGAAAATGACTTGATTTGGCTAACTCAGACTGCTGAATCCTCATATTAGCTTGGGCTAACATTAAGAATGCACATTTCCTCAGAACAAGGACTGTGGATTGTGTGCCCCACTTCGTAAATGGTTACCGTCCGTGACCAATAACTCTTTTAACGTCTCTATGACAGGTGAGTAATGTATTGGGATAGACTTGAACAAATCCAAACGTCTCCTTTAATTTGTAATTTAGGTAAAGGTGTGTATTGAATAAGGGGGCTCATCATATTGAAAACCGCTGTGTGCTTTGACCAGTGAAGGTTGCAAACAGGGCCTGTGGTATAATGTGCCTGATGCAAAGGTTTTTATATTTTGCTTGTTTTTCTGTCAGCTGTTTGGATCATTACACGGAGGAGTACCTTGCAGACAGCATTACTGTGATCTGGAAGAGTCATCAGTTAAGTGATAGCCTCAAAGAACAGTATATGGCATGAAATTTATGTTCAGGTTGGTCAAATATATAAGAAGATGTCTGATTGTTTGTTGTTTTTTGCATCTGTGTTATGGTAAGCAGTACCACATGCAAAAGCAATCATGTAACAGAGCGAGCTCTTATAACGTTCAAACTTTATTTTCAAAATCAAAATACAATTTATAAGCCTACTGCACCGTTTAATAGGATGGGACTCAATATACCGTAGACAGATACTGAATATTAAATGTTTTACTATTCTCTAGTACTTTTATGGGATACAAAATAACACTGTTTATTTTAATCATAAAGATCTACTGAATGTACGGTAGATCTACTGTATTTTCAACTGATGCAGTGTTATTCTAGCTCCATTTTAACATTTTGTGCTTCTACATTTTTCCTTAATTTCTATTGCTTCAAACCATAGGTCAAACACTAGTTCTATCACACTTACTAGTTCATTCACTAGTAAGTGTGATAGTTAACTCTCTTTCTCATCTTGCATACATGAGAGACAATCACTGACAGGTTTCATAACGAACCTGAATTAAACAATACCTTTATCTCAAAAGCCCTTTCTTATTTCAGTTTGAAATATCTTTATCTTTGCATATTGTTCTAAGCTATTGTATATGTTTATACAGGTGAAACATCCATGGCCTTCTCTCCCAAACATCACATTACCATTATATTGGTCAGCTTTTGGACCACTGTTGTGTAAATTTGTAACTTTAGAAGACAAAGAAAGACGGTAGTGCCAAGAACTCGGAGGGTAATTAATTTGGGCTTGTGGAATTGTCATAATGAAGCTTGATGTCTGTGTTAAAATCTGCATTTAAATACACTTCTACATTAAATGGCGGTGCTATTGTAGTGATACTCTACTCTGTGACATTTGGAGTGCTGCGGTTTTATCTGATGTGATCTCACTCTAGGTAAACATCCGACCTGGCATGCAATTTTTAGCAGCTGCACAAGAAATGTAATGACTTTTCAACAGAACATACAGAGCAGGCTATGACCAGTCTTTGATAGACAGTGTGATATTGTGAGAGCTGTTTGGAAGGGGACCATTTGTTGAATGTACAACCAATAATCAACTTTGCACTTCAACAACACCACTGTGTGTCAGTGGAAATGTTGTATTAGTATATTGTCCTCCCTTACAACTGGATCTCAGTATGCAGAACATAATGTTGGAAAACAAAGCAGAGAAGTACGATCAGACTAATTGCATATAGTCAAATGTACATAAAGGATTTAATATTGCATTTTCTCCTTGCTCTACCTTAAAGTTCATGAAGAACATGTTTTGTCTGTGACCAACACAGCGAAGTTTGTTTACCTGTGTGGTCAGAAATGCTAAGCAGAACAGCTGCTCCTGTTATTCATTTTGCTCTGTTGTCTTTATTTTTAAGCAATCTGCCCCAAACCTCTTGTGTGCTCTTTCATATGACTCCATCTTTCTGTTTTGTTACTCTCTTTATGTGTAATTATTTTTCATCTCATAAGTGAATAACAGCTGGCTCACTTTGTGTTGCACAAACAAACAGACAGTGGCTTTTTGTTCAACCAAAAGCAAACCATTGTGCAAAGGTGTGTACCCAGGGTATACGGGTTTAACCAGAATACATGACCTGGTTATATCTAATTATATATATATGTATGTATAGCAGGGGAGTTTTTATAAAACAGCCATCAAGTATGGCAGTATGAAAGTTACAGACACATTCCAATTGAAATTATTAATATTATTATTAATAAATAATATTGTTCAAAATAGGCCCTCCTGCCTGCACACACCGAGGCGGTTGCTATGGAACATACAACAACACAAGCTAGCGTTATATTGATTTCATTATTTGACTCTTTATTTACATTATGGTATGTTGCCATTTATTGTGTAACCACTGAAAAACTGTCCAGCAACAGGAGGATGACTTTGATAACTGCTTGTACTAGGCTTATACCTTTTTTTGTTGGGGGGAGATGTGTTGCTTGGCGTGGCGAGGATGTTGCTCCGGTCCCTGAGTTTCAGTTACTAATCAATTTATGGCCATAATCTCTCTCGTGTCAAGACCTGCATCAGATAGTTTCTGAATCGTGGCGCTGCGGAGGCAGTGGTTAATGTATTTCTGCTGCTTTCCTGCTTGCTAACATATTCTGGGCAACATTGTGGAACCTTCTCTTTGCGTAGCGCTGCATGTTGTTTAGCAGGTGGATTTTTTTTCTGGAGATGGGCACTACTCCATCCACTCCTCCATTTTGTATTTGTAATTTGGTCCCTGTTGGCGGAAGTGATCCGCCCATGACCCTGTCGCAAAGCAACCATGAGTCTAACATTTTTTGATACTGAAAGTGCAAAGGTTAGACACGTTGGATGTGGGTATTATATCATGGCTATGAACCAATCAGATTGCTTGATTTGAGCTACCCGTTTTATATATATATATTTATATAATTCAATTGCTGGCGCAAAGCATGTCAGACAGAGATGTATCAGTTACATAATGATATAATGATTTAATAACACTAGTTATTGCAGCAGTTATTTCATGTCTCATGGGGCTTCCTGACAGTTTAAAAGAACCCTCATTAAATGAAGCTGATATTTATGTTGTTTTGTGGGATGGATGTTTTGAGCCAAGACAAACTCCAGAGCCATGTTCCTCTTTTCAGAGGCACCGCTCTGAACTGTCTACTTCCAATCAATGTGTAAATGTTTCTTTCCTTACAGTTTACCAGATATTACCATGACATCCTCAGAGTATACAGCACGATTTTCCAATTTGTTTTACAGTGCAAGTAACCTTAGTAGCCTTTGATTATTTCATTAAATTTGAGGAAGGGTGTTGTCTATATGTAATGTAAGTGAAGGACAAAGGAAACGTTTTCAGGTGGAGCGCACAGTTGGATAAACTGATCCTAAAGGTTGATGAACAAGGTTGCACTGCGGGCATACAAACAAATGCGTTCATGGTGAAATACAGAAAACTAATTTAATTGATATTGATGACAGGTCTTTGCTTTTATTTTATTTCATATACCATAAAAGGAGGCTGTGTTTTAGTTGATTTTTTTCCCCCCTTTTCAAAACATAATTTTTCTGTTCTCCATGTCTTATTGAAGGTTGATGGCCATAATTTGCGGTGTTGATACTGGAATGTAGCTGCCATGATTCAGTATGCTGTTATCTCTCATTAAGTACCATTTAGTTTGAGTTATTTTTGCTTTGATTGAAGTGTCTTTTACTATGATCTGCCATGATTTATGGCAAAACATTATGGTTCACCAGTACTGTTAATGTGCACTTGTGTGTTCAGTTCATCCTAGAACTTTCTTCATAGTTAAGATGCTGTGAATTTGTCTTCGTCACAGTACTTACAGCTTATTTAAGGAATATTTTAGATATTATCATAAAATCATATTACTCGCTGCAGTGTGAAAGGAACTGAAGATCGTTTGATGGCCCAATAACTCTCAAACAATGCAATGGGCAGCTACTCTCAGAGCTCACATGACACAAAAACTGGTTGGACCTTACCTGTCTAGCATGAAGGTTGTGAGTTGAACTAGTAACTAGAAAATCATACATTCATAATAGCAGGAATAATCAGAAATTGCAACCAAACCAGGGATAGGATAAAAGTTACATTGGACAGAAAGTAAAAAATGGGACTTCTTTGGGATGTCTGTGTTGCTCTGTTTCTGCTGGATGTGCAAGGTGTTGGCCTACACATTATCCACAAGATGCTCTGTTGCTGTTGCTTTGTTTTGGATTATTTCTTCCCCCTAGTGGTCAAATAGTTTGTTGTAAAGGTTGTTGATTGGGAATTTTCTGTTCTCAGAACATACTGAGCTTTTACAGCTTTTGTCATACAGTACCTGTAGCCGAAACTACTTGGCATGCAGATCCCAGTGACACAGCTAATCCATTCTCTGTTGTTGTGTACAATACACACACACACACAGCCATAAACACATCTGCAAGTACACTTGCACATTATGTTCTTGTAAACCTGAAGACCATTTGTACTCCCTTTCTCTAAGCACTCAGCATAGTGTCCGATGAGGAGGGTGCTGAGAATGAGAGACAGAAACAGAGAGAGAGCTGCATTTGGTTATAAAAGTCAATTTCTTGAATGAGTATAGGGCCTCAGTAAGTTTCCGAAATGGATGTCATGGTTCCTTTTGTTGTCTTGGAAAAGCACATTTTTGGAAAGCGTCTCCTTTGAGGGTGTGACCCACTTTGACTTGGTGTGAGAACCTGCTAGCTTATCTTTGCATTGGGTCAGTTTTGTCACAGTCTGCCCTTGATTCATGTTCACCCACTAAGAACACACACTGAGTACTTATCACATTTGGTGAACTCCCTTCTGTTGGCCACAGAGCTGGCCCCAAGAGTTCCGCTATGGGGGACATAAGGAAGCTATAACAATGTCAAGGAAGTGTGTTAGTGTGTCTGTCGGAAATCAGTGTCACTGCACTTAACTGAGCCCTGAGAAATGGGGTTAAACTAACTGCAACCGAATTTCACTTAGAGGTATTTTTCATCATTTTAATCTGTAGAAGCAGGAAATTCCAATTTTGTTGTTCCTTTATGTTCGTTGGTGAAATGCATGGGAATGCCCATAACTTTGGCCTCACTTAAATGGTTTTCCCATGTCTTAGGTACACCACAACAGCATGTTGTTCACATCTCAGTTAATGGTTTCGGCATCCTCAGCATGTCTTTTACTAGATGCCATCTGACGTGATGAAAAGTTGTTTCATCAGCATTTTATATTGACCATAACTTCTGCTCCCCTCACTCTCTCTCACACTCTTTTGTGGCACATTGCCGGACCTGCTGTAAAAAGCCTGAGAAACACTCTGATAAGCTGAAAATCAAACATTCTACAGATATTTGAGCTTCACTGTGAATTATGTCATTTCTTTACCCTACCAGCACTGCTTCTTTTTTTTTTTAGAAAGGCAAAAGTGAGAACTTTTGGGTGGTGCTCGCGTTACTAATTTTGTAATTGACTGATGTGATGGAAAATATTGTGCAGATTCAGAAATTGCACTCAATACAACCAAAACCTGTAAAGTACTCGTTTTTAGCGAGGGGAAGGTTTTCCAAACTTCTTTTATTTATGGGTCTCATTCATTGTTGTAAAAGTGCTTTGTTAATTTTACGACTATGAGCTCACATTATCACCTGCCAATACCAAAGTCCTGTAATGGCATAAGGTTGCTTTGATTTGTTATAGTTACTTTTGACACTATCTGAATTGTTTTTATTTATTACTATTTTATTTGAAATTGACCTTTCCACTACAGATAGAATAGACCAAGTTACTTCCTGTTATGTGATTGACTCAAGCTCTAAATCCTCAATGCAATCTAAACTGTGCATAACACTCTTAAGTGCTGTGCATAGCCAAAAGCTTTGCACATGAACCAACAAAGAACGCATACACAGCGCTCACAGTGGTGCTCCTGCCAAACAACTAATAATGGAAACAACTGTCTCAGTACACTAGTCTTGCTTAAAGGATGGTGTGATGAATTATTGTTTATTTTTAATCCTAATATTTGTGTTCATTGTAACCAAACTCTTAGCCTGGCTTCACCGTGGATGTGACTGAAACCCATGTAGTGAATTTAATGATCATTGCAAAGGTTGAAGGAGAATGGATAGGTAGATACTTGAATGGTTTACTTGTGTGCATGTAAAGCTCTCTTAAAGTTGGAGTCTTGAAGATGTGAATGCCAAACGTGAGTCACCAGGCTGCCTGGTCTGGCTCTTACCAGAACTCATCAGTTTTCCCTGGGTGCCTGGGCTTGGTGCTGAGGTTCACTGGAACCTGCTTTGTATACGGAGCAATGTTAGCTGCAGAGAAACCACATCTGGAGTGTGGTCTGGATGTGTGTATCACACTTTGGAGGTAGGCCAGCCTACACACTGGTTGGTGACACCACAGACCATTAAAAGAATGACGTTTATATTGCACCAGGGCACTCTTCATTTACCAGTCTGTGGTGGTTTTCACTCTGTGGTGTCCCGCTGAGCATAGATGAAGACCGTAGCCATAGGCTGATAGAATGCTTCAATCTGCGGTCTGACCATTGCGGTTGACTTTTTGCATGTTCTTTGGTAGCTGAAGACAATACAACGTGGATGGACCTCAAACCAATCTGTACAATGTCAGCTTTACATCAAAAAAAGATCCAAGAATCTTTGGCATGCCCCGATGCATATTACGCTAGAACCACCCAACACAGCTGGCCAACTTCACTCATTATTGCATGATACTGATCTCAGAGCTGATCCAATACAGCCCCCCACAGCAAGATGTGGACACTTACCCAGTGAACAACGGTTCATTGTACCCATAGTAGTACATGTGTAGAGTGTTACACAGTAATTTCCCTTCCTGCTACAAGAAATACACAAGAAAATAACACCATCTGTATCAGTATACATATATTTGAACCCGAGGCCATCACAGGCAGCAAAATCAGTTCACCGTGGATGCCACGTTTGTTTCTGTTCAGGGAACAGATGTTGAATTTATCACATGTGACATCCTGTACATACAGTACAAGTGGGTTGGAAAGGGAGATTGGAAGCCACAGTCTATACAATTTACATACAATTTTATGAAGTTACATGGTGTAAACATGTTGAAAATTGAAATCACCTTCTCAATGCTGAAGTGCCAGCAGCTCAGAGTAATAATTTTCCCATTGTTCCAGCATCTGAACAACGTAAATAATAGGGCTGTCAAAGTTATTGCGTTAATAACGTTGTAGCAGGCTCAGTTTTAAAAGCTAAGTGATGATGGTATGGTATGGTATGGTATGGTATTGTATCATATGAAACTAAAATACCTAAGGAATCCAATGGTACCAACAATGTCATCCTAGCTTGTCGCAAAGGAGGTCAAATAACGCTCCAGACTTTGGTGAGGAAAAACTGTCATGGCCATTTTCAAAGGGGTCCCTTGACCTCTGACCTCAATATATGTGAATGAAAATGGGTTCTATGGGTACCCATAAGTCTCCCCTTTACAGACATGCCCACTTTATGATATTCACATGCAGTTTTGGGCAAGTCATAGTCAAGTCAGCACACTGACACACTGACAGCTGTTGTTGCCTGTTGGGCTGCAGTTTACCATGTTATGATTTAAACATATTGTATTTCTATGCTAAATGCAGTACCTGTGAGGGTTTCTGGACAATATTTGTCATTGTTTTGTGTTGTTAATTGATTTCCAATAATAAATATATACATACATTTGCATAAAGGAAGCATATTTGCCCTTTCCTATGTTGATAAGAGTATTGAATACATGACAAATCTGCCTTTAAGGTACATTTTGAACAGATAAAAATGGGCAATTAATTTACGATTAATCTTGCTTTACTATGGACCATCATGCAATTAATCATGATTAAATATTTTAATCAATTGACAGCCCTAGTAAATACACATCTTATTTGAAAGTCACTATCTGTTTTTATATACTGTCAATAGTTGGTAAAATTACCACCCCACTTCTGAATAATGGTGAGCTACATGCAGCTAAATCCTGTATTTACATTGATTGGTTGTGGCAACCCAGCAATTATATCTCTCAATCAAAATCATTTCAAACTCTCTGTCTGGTTTATATTACCAAAACACATCAGTATCAAATTAAATTGTGCATGTTGTTTAATACCGACAGAAAGTACCTCCTCCTTTGCTTGATACTGACGCACATCCTGCTGTACTTTCTGCTGTCACCATGGCTGATGTGTGATGTGAGAACACACAGGCACACAGGCCCTGTTCAGACCTGGCATTAACATGCGTCCTGGGTGATCCGATCACAAGTGGACGGCTGTGAGTACGTCTGTTCACACCTGGCATTAGTATGCATCTCCACATGCATTCTTGAGTGACCACTTGTGTTTTGATCTCACTTCCCTGCTCTATATGCAAATAAACACGTGGTTAACACATGGCTAATACAGCAGACTACGGAACGTCAGTATCTTACATATTAGTGAATTTGGGTACATTTCTTAAACATGAAAATATAGGGTTGTTGTTTACCCCCGGGGACCTACACCACTGCCTTTGCCAGGCAACAGCGGCATACAGGGCTTGTGGGGTACGGGGCAGGTGGATGTCAGATCTGTGCAGAGCACCGGAACAAAAACACCAACATATCAAAGACAGTATGATAATAATGGACTTCCCGTGCCTAGTCTGTAGATATATAGCCTATAGATAAGATATATTTTAATATGTTGCTATAGCCTGTTGAGAAAATACAGTTGTACCGACAGGAAACAGTAAAGCACAGAAGCCGTTGCCATGCCACGAGGCAGTCAAGCGCTTTTGCGGTCCTTAATGTGGCCCAGGACACATTCACCTCCAAATGTGGTCTGAGTGATTGAATCTCAATGCGTCTTGAGTGCATTCACACCTGTACATCGCACGGTCCATTTGTGATCAGATCACCCAGGTCTATAATAACGCATGTTATTGCCAGGTCTGAAAAGGGCCATAGAGAATGTCTTGTTTTACCATTACCTCATATCAGAAAACATTTCTTCCTAATTTTAAAATCAAACCAGTAATTCAGACTAAGGTTTTTTTTTTTTCCATTACTGCATTGATAACTTTCCTAGACTTTATCTCATTTCAGAAGATACACCAAAATCTGTCATTGTTGTTGTTTGTGGGAACAGGTTATTGTAATTGTAATATTGCAGCTGACTTGAGTTGCATGGTTGGTCTTGAAGTGGTTGCTGAACGGGGAAAACCACATCATTATGTTTTATAGCAGAGAAGTAATTAGTATGTCTGTTAGTAAATAAAAAGCCTCCAGTGCCTTGGAATTTAATATAATTCTACCTCCGTGAGTTGACATGGTTTCTGGCGGTGACCTTAAAAATTGTCTTTACAGATTTAATTTCCCCCCCACCAAAGCCAAAAGTACTTGGAAGGTTGACGTGGATTATGTTGTGAAGCTCTGCCAACTGTGTGCCTGCAGATGCAGAGCCATTAAAGCAAGGGTCTTTTGTAATCCTTGGTTGTCTCCCAAGAGAAAACCAAGGATGACTGCATGTTGGGCAATTTAATGTGACCAAGACACAAAGAAGGTCCAAACTCTCATAGAGATTAATGTGCATGAAGCACTTGATTTCAATGTTATCAGACTCATAATCAGTGCATCAGTGGCCTGGGACTAGTGAAAGAACAATCTTAATTTTATTAGCGCATGTCTGCTGGCTTCTTACCACACATTAGCCCAGCCCAGATACTTCTACTTCTTTATGTGTATAGTTAAACAGCAACACTGCCACTGTCATGAAATACCACTAATCTTTACATGGTTGTTTACTGTAGTCTTACTGGCTCGTGGCTGACATAGCAGAAAACGCTGCTGAGTGACAAGATCACCAGACATAAGCGCCAGCTGCCGGCCAAACAGCTGACTACTCATTTAAGACGGCTACTTTATTATATACATTTTATGATTCTAATAAAACAGTTTTGATTTGATCAACAAGTTGTGATTCGCTATGTGTGTATGTTTTACAACCACTAGCCTCCATTTCAAAACAATGCGAGCATGACGATAGAGAAATGTGTCCCCCACATGTTCTATATGAATATGTGTGTGCGCTCAGCTGAGAGGTTGCGTCCTGAAGAGTAGAGAGCAGAGAATCGTCTTCACTGTTTGACAGATATCAGAAAAATAATTGATGACAAAACACATTAAGAGTTGCATTGATTGCACAGACAGGGGACATCTTCATTAAACTACTTCGGAAAACGACAGTGGCAGCAACTTAAATGATTTCATTTACAGCCAATACATAGGCTGCATAAGACATAGGATTAAAAACATGTTCCCACTTAAAATAACCTTGTTTATTTCTGTTGAATATGAGTTTCTAGTATAGAAAGAAATTTAAGTTTCTAGTAAAACAATACACTAACCATCATTGTGGCATGTCTTGGTAAACCTTACAGTGAAGGTGTCAATAAATAAATAAAAAATAATAAGTAAGGTCTAATGATTATGAATTACAAAAGTTCTCATCAGTCAGAAATAGGCCTGGTTTTAAATATTAATAGCTATTTACAAACCGTGTGGTATGATATCACTATGTCCATTTATTTTTTTTGAGTAGCTTTCTCTGTTTTCACCATACATGTTTGCATTCCTGTAGATAAATTATGTGCACAGTTAAAATACAGACATCAAATTTAGGTGAACAAATGACCACATTTTTGATTGGTGACCAAAGTCACACTAATTAACTGAGAATATGCCACTGATGACTATACCGCAAACTACAGTTTACATTCTATATCAGTTTCTCATCTTGAAAAAGTGAAAACAATTACTCTTTGTCGAGCCATTACAGCCAACTAAGTGTTATAAAGGACCAACAGTTTATATTATAATTAATAACAGTGAGTTCTGTGTGACCCCTCATCATCCCTCACCCAAGTCTATGTTCATTCTTAGTCTTTTTGGCAAAAACACCTTTCAACTCAGCCCAAAGGAGGAGGACCAGACATGAGCTAAAATACAAATTTAGACAAATAAATGGAGAAAAACACTACCCTCATCCAGAATACACTTTTGCTTCCCAAACAGACAAGTCAGCTGGGGCTTTTGGTCTTAAATCAAACGTGGAAAGAATAGTACCATGCGGGATACAGCATTAGGTCAGTGTCGTCCTGATGTTTTGGACTGTAATTAATGAGTTACTGTAATCATAAGACCTGAGAGCAGTTCAAATGTTCCTTGTTATTGACGGTAATAGTTTTTTGGACTTGTTCAGCGTGGTTTTTGTCATGTATCTGATGAGTTCACTGAAAAAACAGATGTTTCACTCGTTGCAATCATCATTCCATTATGTATGATTAAAGGAATATTGTAAGCCGTTATAAGTGAAAATGAAATGGTAGGGCACGCTAGTGCAACGGAATCTCAGGTGTGCCCTGAGGAAAAAACAACGCAAGACTAAATTGTTTAGTCAAAACAATTCAGTGAGCTCATATACAAACCTGAGTTAATAACCAAATCTGGCAGTTCATTGTATTTCAAGTCAGTTTTATATTTATAACCCAACTTTGCCTCAGGGGGCTTAACAATCTGTACAGCATACGACACCCTCTGCTCTTTTCTACCTTTGCTTCGGATGAGGTAAAACTCCCCAAACAAATCTCTTTAACAGGAGAAAAATGGAAGAAACCTCAGAAAGAGCAACTGAGGAGAGATCCCTCTCCCAGGATGAACAGACGTGCCATAGATGTCGTGCGTACAGAATAGACCAACATAATAAAATAACAATAATATTAAAGACAATGAAGACATATGAAAAAGATTTATGTGCATGTGTCATCAAATTGATGTTTTCGTATGTCATCAATAGGGCTGTGTAAATAAATTACGATGCCAATGCCAATACCAGTACCCTGACAGTGATATAAATACCAATAGAGTACTTCATTCGATACCCATCATGTGAATGGAAGCTGTGTGTGTGTCCCACTGGTTAGCTAATCGCCGCTGCACTGAGCAGCGCTCATACAGCGGTTACGGCTGAAAACACCAACCCATTGTTGCGGGACCACGTTGTTGCGGAAACGTAACGGCCACCCTCTGGTTTCCCCCCACGTTAAGTGTTAGCTCTGTCAACACTCGTTGCCGTTGTTAGCGCTGTAAGCACTGTTAGCACCATTAGCGGCTCAGAAATCTCGTGTTCAGAGTCGTGTACAGGCAACAAAACCCGACTGTATGGGTTGTAGCTGCTGCGGTACTGAGCCAATCACACGTCGCAATAAATCAAAGAATGCTTGCGGTTTTGCGAAAGATTTGTGAGTCATCTTTTTCTAGATTCGGGCACAAAAACGATCAATTGCAGGTATCGTTTGACTGGAGAGGTTTTGATATTTGATATTACTAGGTACTGGGTTGTTTTGGTCGATACCTTAAAGGTACCTTAAAGGTACCTTTAAGGTATCGAGTACTGATACCCAGCCGTAGTCGTCAAGTTAGGGAAGATGTTTCCTCATTTGCTTGTGTTGTGTTTTCTGAATTTGCAATGCGTTGAGCACTCGTACACTTCTCTGTTTACATGAGAATAACAAGAATAATTAAATAAACTGACATCTGACATTTTTTTTTACAGTATCTGCATGTGGTAGAAACAAAGAGATTTCCCCAATAAACACTTATTTTTTGATTAGCTTAAATAACGCTGTACATAGGTCTCGAAATGTCTGCTTACAATAAAAGTAAAGCGAAAATTAGTGGCATGACAAATGTAACAGAAACTGATTTTCTCTATGCCACACAAATTGCAGAGAAGATGCGTCAGCTTTAATATAAATAGTTTCTACTTGAGTGAAAAGTATAGGTTTATCCGTAGCTGTGCTCTACTACATAATTCAAGCGAAAATGTGCTTTGCATTCAGCCTGAACAAACCTTCAACAGCTGATATTGTAGGTACGCCTGACCTAACTTTTTAAGGAAATCAGCATGAGGGAATATGAACACTAATGATGAACGTCGCTACCATGAAGGATACTGTGTGTTTTGGAAAGCAGAACCCATTAGCATGCGTGCAACAGCCCGGTCTGTCAGGTTTGTGTCTGAGAGAGTAACGGCTTTGGCTGCAGCTCTTGCCAGTAAAAACTACCTCTGCTCAACCTCTTCTACTTGAAATCCCAAAAATGTGTCCCGGTGCAGAACAAAAAGATGGACAATGACAGCTTTGTCTGAGGTGAGGTGTTTCCTAAGTTATGGCTCGACATGTTAAGCCAAGATGAATCTGCACACAGGTGTCTGGAGAGGATGTGTCCTGTTAGCGATTGAACTCCAATGCAAATCTGCTATCGACACAAGATCTGTGAATCAGTTAATCAGCCAGGAGTTTAAAAAAGTTGTTTTAAAGGGATTTGTTGATAGTTGTAAAACATGCTTTAGAAATACAGCGAGGCTTTTTGTGGCAGTTGTTTATTCTTACTTATCGTTTTTTCACCAGTGTTAACAATTTGCCAAAATAGGATCATGTTCTGCCAAAAGTGTTTACTAGGCTAAAATATTTAATCGTTATTAATCGCATGATTGTCCATAGTTAATCACGATTAAATGCACATTCTCTATCTGTTAAAAATGTACCTTAAAGAGAGATTTGTCAAGTATTTAATACTCTTATCAACATGGGAGTGAGCAAATATGCTGCTTTATGCAAATTCATGTATATATTTATTATTAGAAATTAATTAACAACACAAAACAATGACACATATTGTCCAGAAATCCTCACGGGTACTGCATTTAGCATATAAAATATGCTCAAATCTTAACATTGCAAACTCAAGCCCCACAGGCAACAACAGCTGTCAGTGTGTCAGTGTGCTGACTTGACTATGACTTGCCCTAAACTGCATGTGATTATCATAAAGTGGGCATGCAACAACCCATAGACCCATAGAATGCATTTTCATTCACATATCTTGAGGTCAGAGGTAGTGAAGAGTTATGATTTTCGATTTTTTGAATGGTCGTTATTTATAAAAAAATCGAATATTTTATGCGACTATTCGTCCCATCTTAAAACATATATATTTCCCTCTTATTAACCGTTGCAGGCGCTGCCTGGTAGTCACGTTACTAACGGTAAAACGCGTGTGACACGTTCAGTTCGGCTCTTTTCTGTTAGCGCGGTCATTATTCGAATAATAAATGAATAATTCTCAGTGATTTTCGAATAGTATTTTTCCTTGGAATGCACATCCCTAGTCAGAGGTCAAGGGACCCCTTTGAAAAAGGCCATGCCAGTTTTTCCTTGACAAAATTTAGGGTAAATTTGGAGCCTTATTTAACCTCCTTCGCGACAAGCTAGGATGACATGGTTGGTACCAATGGATTCCCTAGAGTTTTTAGTTTCATATGATGCCAGTATCTTCACTCTAGTTTTAACACTTTAACTATCTTTAAAAATGCTACTACCTAAAAATTTGCATTACACAGCCCTAGTGATTATCCATATAAAAATAAAGGTCCAATAGCCTGTGTTAGTGTGATGATAGAGGTGACCACGTATGTACAGATAATATCAGGAAAGAGGAGAATCCTTCCAAGTCTGATTCGGCACAATATGTTGAGCTCTGACTTTGGAAACCCATAAAAGAAATATTCAAGCCACATGTACGATTTGGTCCTCTAGCCGTCACTAAAGCCCTCTGAAGTTGAGAATGGACCGAGGTTGGTCCTCGCTCCACTTCTGATCTCTGTTACACGACTGACAACGACTATTATCCTGATGAATCCACCGAGAGACTGCACAGACATAGCAGGCTGACGTTTCTTGGGTTCTTTGCTCTCTGTCATCTATGTGTGATGCCGACAGTTTTCTCATTTGGTTACTAGAACCCCTGTGACTGGCTTCCACACATGGGCTGCCAGACACAGTGCACTGCTATTTCCATCTTATTCCTACCGCCAGTGAGTTTGTAATGTCTTGTTCTGATATTTTGTAGACATACGCTGATAGTTGCTGTGTTCTTTTCCCTCTGCCTTGAAGTTTTCTGGATCACTTTCCTTAAGAAAACTAAAAAACTAAAGTTACGGCTTGTGTTGAAAACCAACCAGCTGAAAATTAGAACCATGGAGGACAGGTAATTATCTGGGTATGTGGTTTGCTCTTCCTCAGCCTGTCTCTTGACTCTTATAGATAAGTACGCTCAGTATCCATGCAAATGCTTGGCAGACAGTTCAATTCCTTCTGGATGAGAGGGGGGGTGTCTATCTCTCTCTCTCTCCCTCTGTGTCTCTTTCACTCTCTCTCTCTTTCCTTGCTGGCAGCAGCGTCTGTGCTGTTGGCAGGAGTGACCAGAATAAAAACAGCAACACCAGACATAGAGGGGGAAAAAAAGCAAAGTGATCTATTGAACCACAGTCTTTGCCCTCTCTTAATTACGTAGAGTCTCATATCTTTTCCCTTTTTTTCACCTTTTTCCCCACTCTTAAAGACTCGTGGCTTGTAGTAATTAGTTAGAAGAGAATAAAACCAGCTGATCGGGAGAGGGGTGGTGCATTTTCGAGTGAGATGGCTAACAGAAACATGCTGTTGCTCTTCTGTGGACTCTTCCTCTTAGCACTGATTCAGCCCTCTCTTCAAGGAGGTAAGTGTGAGCTACAGGTGAACTGAGCAAATTATTTTTGCTGCACCAACCACAGACTTAGAGCAGGTGCAATTTTTTTTTTTTTTAATTAAAAGCTTTGTTGATGCTTATCAACAAAAGATATCAATGACTTCTTTCACTTATTTTAAGTGAGGCATTTTTTATATTATACAAACCAAATATTAGTTATCTGTTGCAGTGTAATTTTGTGTAAATTTATATGAAATAAAAGTATTGTATTTAGTGATAACTTTGATTGTTTTACTGTTTGTTTTGGCTTTATCCCAGTTATAACTTAAAATGGATAATTCTGCAATTGCATTGCAATGTATTTCTGGTTTGATGATTTAAATACATTGATCATATAAAGCCCCATTCAGTCATGAAAATGAAAGATCTGGCTGATGTTTTGCACTCTTTACTGAAGCCCTGAATAGTTCTGCTCCATCACACCATTGAAGAAGACTCTGTAATAGATAGAGAGGAAGTTTTTCTTCTTCTGCATTTACATGTCCGTTGCTGCTAAGTTAGAGGTGAAGTTCAGCGCTGTCAACAGCTTGACCAGATATTTTCTTACAATGACTTTAAATTGTTATTGGGTTTAACAGTAAGAAATATCCCTGCATTATAAATTTATAACAATGCTAATTTGAAACTAAGCAACCATTCATTGTGTGGTTCTCTATAATAATTTGTCATGCATTTTTATTGTATTCTAGAGAGTTAAATCACATCCTACACACACACTTATGCATACTTAGTGTATGTTTACATGGCTGCAGACCATACTTCATAACATGTCAGGAAGAGAAGATTCTCCAGCTGGTCCCTCTTAAACGTTTGGTTTAAATTCACCCCTGATGAACTCCTGTAGGTGGACAGACAGTGTATGTGAGTGTCACCTTCACAGCTTTGACCAGGTCTTCTCTTGAAGTTAGAGGACGGTTCTGCCTATCCATGAATCCATGAAGCAGCCACATGCAGATTTGAGAGGCTAGCTTCAAGTGCAGTTTAAAGATATGACTTATCTGTTTCACACAGAGAGAGAGTTTGTGAGCATGCCTTTCCTCCCACTCTCATTCAAATAATGCGTTTTCTTTTTCGCCCCTTTCTGCATAGCTTTGATTAGGTTCTTCGTCTGTACTTTGGCTGAGATTCTCTGAGTTCAGCCCCCAACTGGAAAACATGTTTAGCATCTGGGGCTGAGTATGCTTGAGTCCAGTCCATGTTCCATTGTATTTATTTGCTTAAAAGTCCCAGCTGTTGGCGTTCCAGTCTTCCAGTGTCCTTTCAGATGCATTATGTTTAGATTGTTAGATTCCTAAAAGAAACATTTTGTCCATATACAGTCTCATTTTGTCCTAGCTGTTTTATTGGCCTCATCTAATTTGATCATGTTGACAATGTTTACCAAGTCTGTTTTTTTATCAGGTCATAGATTGTATCATCTAAAAATGTACTTGACCCTCTTCTCTCTGCCTCGAAACACATTTATCCTTTCTTCTTTGTGCCAGCCACATTTCGAGGTGCATTCAGGCATATAATGTAGCGGGTAAAGGAGCCAGCAAATATCAATATTGGCTTTCGCAGCACAACTTTGATCTCAACTGAGTGCTGAATCATTCGTATCAAACCTTTCTGTGGCGTTCAAACTAGTTCCATCTGTGTCTGCGCACTCTAACTTGGAATAAAAAACCTCTCTTGGCGTGGTCCAAGGGTCAATTATCTGTGAGTAACATGAACCTCATTAACACCCAATCTGCTCATTTAATGCCTCTGCACAGACAACACCTCTTACACTTGCGAAATTCAACCCTAGAATTATAATGTAGTGCGAGGCTTGTCTGAATGTTTTCCACAGACAAGTGTAAATGAGTTATGGTCTTAGAGGAAACATCTGGGAAGGAGTATGTTAATAAATATGCCTGCAGTCATTTTACCCTATAACCCTGTGCAGGTACTTAAGCATGTTTGCTGATTCTCCCTTATATGATGGAGGACGCAGGCTTACCTTACATTCTACAAACAAACATCTGTCACATGGATACAGTGAGTTGGATGTTATTCTTATCAAAATAAATTTGTGTCGACACAGCTTGGGCTCAGTGGCCTATTTTTTATTGCTACATTTGATAACTGAATCAATCCCAGACCTTTGACGGTTGATAAAATTCTTGAATAAATTCCTCAACTTTGGAATTTAGTCAAGTTTATTTTTCACTGCCCCAATAAATGGAAGAGTGAACACAGCTCATAAAGTATTCGCAAATTCTTTGCAACTTTTACATTGTACGTAAATGCTCAGAGTGTATCAAGTGTCCTGTCTCTCTGTCTCTCAACTTGACATGTGATATTTCTCCAAAAAACCTCAACAACCAACTGGAGGACTTGTGCAAAAGTCATTGGTTTGGCTTTTATGACGGACATAGTTACTGTAATAGCACAATTGTGACGGGTTAGTGGCAGATGAAAAGGGAAAAATAGCTGCTCTGTTCCTTCACAGTCTCCGAAGAATTAAAGCGTGAGATGTTTTCTTTAGTGCTGCTGGAAGCCAGTATGCCTCATTTGGCATTAGCCAGATTCAGCCCTGAGACTTCAGAGGAATTTAATACATTAATCAGTGACACTCGCCTGGCTGTAGGTAAAGTTAAACAGTGCAGATTGGATGGCATGCCTTAGTTGTCAGATGTTAGATACCCAAACTGATTGTCATGATTCCCCATACCCCTTCAGGCTTTAGTGTTTGGTAATGCTTTAGTGGTTGTGGATACCTCTCTGGCTCTATGATCCCTCTTCTGGGAAGGTTGATTGCCAACCACAGCATACTGGATTAATGTGACACATAAATTTGGCATCTCAGGGCTCAATAACTCTACTCTGTAATTAAAGAAAATGACCATTTGAAGTACCGTCTGAGCAGGACATGGACGTTTTTCTTCAGTGCGGGTTTCGTTCAATTTCTTCAACTTCTTTATTGCCGGACCCACAAAGGCATTTTGATTTGTTGATGTTGAGTGGTTTTGGTGTGATTTGTAGTGAGGTGACATCATTCAGTATTCATTTGGGAAGGAGCCTTTTGGTTACGAGCACTGACTGACCAAGTTTTGCTATTGTGAAACAACTGTTATTCCATGTATCCATGTCTGGCATACAAGCTGGGAAAGTGGTAGGAGATTGGACAATTCCATCCATGGTTCGCAGTTTTACATTAAAGCATGTTGGCTGGCTGTGAAGTCACTTTCTGCTTCAAAGCTCCAAGCCAGAAGCGATTACTAACATTTTTCCTATCACCATTTTTACTGTAACTACTGTTAAGTGTTGTAGGGATTAGGCCGGAGGTTTGGGATGGATGAGTTGTTTTAATAGACATGTAATTCAAACGGACTGCACTGTAAATGCTAAGGGTACAACTCCTTTGCACTATACTCATATTTTTTTACTATCAGTAGTCGTAACTTTGCAAACCTGATGGACTGTTCGATGCAATCCATTTCCTTCATAGATGGATGACTGAGTTGTAAGAATGTTGGATCCCAAATCAGCGAGTCAAACGCCAACAGGTTTCTCACAAAGGCATCACTTTTACATATGTAGATATATGGCAATAGTGTGTCCTCACTATTGAAACAAATATCAGTTAATAATGTATTTACTGTAGCTCTTACAGTACTCTTTGGTTGTGGATGAATGTCAGACCTAACATCTCCCAGTCAGATGTTTGGTCTGCAATCAACCGCTGCCAAGTGTTCAACAAAGAAGCATATTAACTCAGATGATTCATTCCAGCCACTCTGCAAGCAGCCTTCACTAGGCTGTTAGCTGCAAGGAGCAGTCTCACTGGGCTAGCAATCTGAAATGGCTCCCATCAGGAATGTTTTCATCTTGACCCGCCACTGCCCACCGACGTCCAAGTCCTTCTAGGTTTACAAACAACATGACAACATGAGCATAAACATTAGCATAAAGATGTTTTTTTTATTAAAAAGCTATAACTGATGAGGAAATAAAATAGAATTCTGATTAAACATATTACATCAATATAATCAAAATCCTCTGGCATGAAAACATTGTATGCTGTGTTGTATTAGTTTCAGTGCACTTGTTTGTGGGAGAAGGTGGGGGTAAACATGGCACCTTTTGGCCTTTGGCATCAATACGTTGGTCTAAACCAAACGAAACAGCATGTCTGTAAGTGTGTTGTTTGGTTTTAGCAACACAACTACTGGAGAACATGTCCAATTCCCACATATTTGTTTTGTAAAATGATTGCAGACTGGACTGGATGAACATACATTTTGCTCTCTTTCACATAAATCATAGATTTTATACATTCCCTTTTCAACTATGTACTAGTAAACTGCTTTTGTCCTTGCCAGGACACTGTAAAAGTAAAACTGTCAATATATTGTTCATAAATCTGATTGATGATTCTTCCCTCAGTCATTTTCTTTCTCACAATTCAGATGTTGGGCCACAATATTTCATTCCAAAGTGCAATTTCAGTTTTGAAAACCAAAACTTGCTTTATGTCCTATACTCAATATTTCAGCAGCTCAGTCATATTGCTGTTATTTTCAGGTATTGCATCGGTTAATTTCGTATATATTTTGTTGAAAGAGCTTAAGATAGTCGGGGGGAAAAAGAGAGACAGCACATCGTATTTGGTCTGACATTTCACATATCTCTCAATAGTGATTGAAGCTCCTTATGGTCCTTTTGACATTGCGCCCAGCAGCAGTGTCAGTTCTGATGTGGTCAAATAAATCAGTTTCTGGAATGAGTCATAGTGTACATTTTTTGTTCAACTAGCCTTTTGTGATTTCACTTGGCTGATAGTCATCTTCAACCATGGCTTCTTCTTTCGTCATGTGCAGCACTGAAATACTTCCACTGCTGTTACAAACCCCTTTTTTAGTTTCAAAGGCATGTCTTTCCTAATTCTGTAATGACTTCCTGTCAACTGCTCATGGGAAGACTTCACGCAAGACACCCAAAGGCGAGCAATTGAACAATGACAAGATTAAAATCAGGTCTTTTTAGGCATTGAGTTTGTTTGCCGGTGCATACCTCAAACCGATGTTCTACTTCAGAGAAGTGTCACTGAGACAAGGTTGGGCAAGTGTAGAAAGCGAAGGTGGAGTCAGGTTGTGCTTGGTGCAAGAAAAAGATGGACTTTCCCATTTTAATTTTTACTTTCTTTGATGCTCCTCACACTCGCCTCCTCCACCCTCCAACATGCTGTGGAAAATAGACAGTGCAAGGGGTGACTGATAGTGGGCCAGCTGTCACATGTCTGATAACGGGAGATGTAAGGGTGCCAGCAACCACAGTGTTTGCTTCACTGCACTGTTGCTCTGGGTTGCAGTATGAGAGCTTTCCATAAAGACAGAACCAAACCTCCCTCATCTGGGACAGTGGTTTTGGATACGTCTGAACCCAGCAAGCGGTTGTTAGTTTGCCAAAACATTTTTTCATTTTATCGAAAGTGATGGAATTAGTGGTGCAGAATTGTGTAAATGGCAGGTGGTCGTATTGGTGTAAACACATTACAGAATAGTTTTCCTCAGGACTTCCCAAACTATGTGGAGCGCAGCAGATCATGAATGGTAATGGTCCTGTAAGTCTTTTGTAAAGGACGGGGAACGCCGTGAAGTTGCATGTGTGAGTGTTGTGTATATACTCCTATGTTTGTTTTGTACGCCTAAGTACCATACAAATTGTTCCATCAACTCTATGGCATTTAATTATTTAGTGAAAGAACAATTATTATTACAACCACAGCGCAGGGTCGTGAAAATGTCACATTAGTCATCAGCTCGGTGTAGTTGAAGTAAAACTAAACTCTTTCAAGTCACAAAGAGCAATTGCAAAAGCTGTCATTAACATGGGAGGTACTACGGAAAAACACGTCATTGGCTTTGGTTTTATTCAATAACAAAACAAGTTCTAACTTACAATTACCTAACGTCTCTTGTATTCCGTCATTATTTATGGGCCCAATAACCCATATCCCCCCCATAAAATGTGTTTTAAGAGTGTATAAACTTTACACATAGACTGTGGATAAATTCATGAATCACATTGATTTTTGTCCCGTAGGCCGTATCACCAGTATTGATGCTCAGGCAAAACATCTTGCCTGCGAAATAGTTGATAAACATGTCACTTCCTACTTTCTAGGCCGACACGCAGAACATGACATGATACAAAACTAAACATAAAAGGCGCTGGATACGGTCCTTTTGTTAGCTTGTGTCTAGTGGACTACGTAATTTTATCAAATTTCAAAACAAGAGAATTGGTGAGACGAAAACACTCGCATACACATGTTGTGTATGAAAACGTTTTTTATCTAAGCCTTTGAGCTTTTCACACATTGTCGTTTTTGTGTTTTATAAATCCTCTGGAAACTGAATTCTGGTTATGAAATTTCTCTCGCCGCCTTGTTAGATTTGGGATTTAATATCCATGTGAAAGTATGAAGTGGTGACAGGATTTTCCCTCCAAAAGGAAAAATTCACCCTGAAGCACGTCCCTGTTGTTAAAAAAAAAAAAAAAAGCTTAATGCTGTTATATCACAAGACAAGCCAGGTTGAGCGAAAATGGGAAAACAATTCCAGACAAAAAAAAAAACACACGGTTGCAAACCCAGTCTACAATGTTAACCCCGCCACCATGTCCCTGTGGGCCTTTACATTGGCTGAAATTTGTACACCTCCAGTGGGAACCATAAAATCTGTCCACCAGCTTTATATACAGTATGCAGACAGTTTAGAGATGCCTTAGCATGTCAGCAATCATCCTCATGGTCACTTCAGAATGCATAGAAGTTGATTTTCCTTTCTTTCTTCATCTTTACCTACTTTTTTAAAAAGTTTTTGAAGTCTGTGTTCAAAACATCCCTCTCTTGTTTCAACTTTGTGTGCAATCGCACTGCCTCTAAAAGGTGGGCTCAGGTGAATGAGGTGAATTATCACGTCTTTCTCCCTGCAGTAGAGCTTCTCCTACTGGTTGGTTGGGATACAGTATGTGTGTGGTGAGATGGGATTGGGAAACCACTGGGAACATTTAAAAAAACAAATTTAATTAATTATTTTAAAATGTAGCCTACTATGGTAACCCATGTTTATCCCAAGTGGTAACATACAGATATCGCATGTGGGGCTGAGGGTTGCCCATGTGGGTTGCACTTTATAGCCGACGGGACACACATTTCAGCCCATCAATAACCCATGTGACACCCATATGGACATTTTGACAGTGAGTTAATTTATACATTAGTCCCAAGACTTGTTCTACACTGTTAATGACATAGAAACATTGCAGGAAGTGTCAGTATCACATTCCCGGACCAAGTACCTTTTATATCCGTTTCATATCCAGCTTTTGTCAACACAATAGTGTCACAACCGTTCAAGATGCAGTCACGAAACTGCACAGGTGTGTAGTTTAGATCAAAATGAAGAACGAGTTTGAAGATGAGTGGTGTCAGAGCAAGGACGCCGGAAGAAGGGGGGTAGGAAGTGGGGAAGGTGCCATTGACCCCCCCTACATACTTTACGCCCCTGGCACGATTTGGCATTGCTGCAGGTGTGATCCCATCACAAGATGGTCTCCAGTTTCCCTTGTGCTGATGACTGGCTGCATTCCTAGCTTACTGACACCCTGTCCACTGTGAGTCTTACAGTTGGACCACATTCAAGTCCAAACTAAGTGGAGTGATGATAAATTCAAATCACTGTCAGGATTCCTGCGAGTGCATGTACATCATCACCCTCTTAATGCACTCAGAGCAACTCTGGGCTCACACTGCGACCGTAAGAAATGTCTATTCATCATTTCACAACAGTCATTGTATTTAACTGATGGCAAGAAGGCTTATTGCTTGCTTCTATAATTTATTGATTCTTCCGCATCTTTCCTTTCTCACATCATCTATCTTAATAAGTTATAAAATTCTCCCACATATCTTGCTGTGTTCCAGTGTAATGAACCTGCCCCGAGCTGAATAATATAGTTGAGATAGTTAAGAAAAGACTTTTAACTTGTCATCTTAGTTTGTTTGGCTTGTCAACATAAGGCAGTATTTGACATTCTTACTTTTTTATCTTTTATTAGATAAGCCATTGTTTCGGCAATAAAAGCCACTACACTATAATGCATTTTAAAATCTTCTTTCCCAGGGTTTTTTATTCACAAACATTAATCATATCATAAACACTCACGGCAAACTCTTGACTGCCTTGTCTAATCCCTTGTGCTCCACAAGTCAATCTTGTCAGTCACACACATTCCAGCACATTCCCATGACCTGGCTGAGTTCATAAGGAACGTAAACGCATGATGACGATAATTAGGACAATCGTAAAGAAATCTTCAAATTTATTGAGGTAGGTCAGGTCACTTGGCAGAGGTCATTATGTGCCTTATTTGGAAGCACGGTCTCAGTGAACTCGATGCACTCTGTAAAAGCGGTAACAGTAGCATGATGGGATTCTAAGCCAGAGGAAAAGTGGAGCAGACACACACTCCCTCTTTCCTCGCTTGCAGTGCCGAGACAGGAAATCCTCCTTTTGATTTTGAAATGAAGGAGCAGAATTGAGAACAATCCCTCCAACCCCGTCGTGTGGTGCCTGCACCTGAGATTTCTGCCATGGAGCCAATGACATGGGCAAACTGACAGAGAAACACAAACACATGCACACACACATTACTTGCATTGACTTAACATTGGACTTTATTATTTATTCCTCATTTTTATTTGAGCCTGCAGGATTCAGTTGCTTCTCTTCAGTCAGTCCTCAATATTACATGGCCAAACCCGAACAAAACTGATTAGTTCTACCATCATCCAGCTCTGAATGAGTCAGGATGAGTTAAAACCTCCCTCTCATCAGTCCATTTGTTCATCCAAGGAGTAATTTTGTGTCAAAAGCCACATCTGCTGAAAAAAAAAATAAAATTAAGGCAAATTTGCCTAGATTGCGCACAAACTTACTTTGTAAACCCTCTGTTGGCTCACCGCTTTTTGCCTGAGAAAAGAATTTTTCTCTTAAACAAAAACAGACAAAAGTGTTTTACCCCTTTCTATCAGATTTGGAGCATCTAAGTAAATATGACGACGTTGTCCTTGCTCACTTCAACATAAACAACTCGCGGTTATATCAACACTTTCAGATTCTGCCGTGTAGTTTCAGATTTTCTAAACTTTCCAACCAAAAATGAAGGCATACTCCCTTGCTCATTTTCTTTACGAGCCAGTCATCCCACACTTTTGTTTGTTCTCAGTATCCTGTATATATCTTCAGAACCCATCCAACACTTGATTCTTAGAGTATGCGTCTGGATAATGCACTTCACTGGTTTCTCCCATTGATTGGCGTTGACTGCTCATTTTCTTAATACTTTCAGAATACTGATGTTATCATGGCACGAACCCCATTGCATATGCCACAGCTTGTTAGTGAAAAGGTCAAAGCCTTCTTCAGTGCAATGGAGCAATATGCAGGCATACTTAATAAACTGCATAGATTTGTACTTTTTGGCATTCTTCAGTGGCATGTTTCATGGATTTTCATTCAACTAAATCGGACAGTAATACCTTGTAATGTTCTTCCCCTAATGGCCACACTCAGTGGACACAACTCAAAGCACAGTGTTCACACAGTATTCACTAATAAACACATGAACGCCTTTGACATGTGGTTTAAATTAATTGGCCTCCCAACACATCCAAGGGTCATTAAACATAATCATTGTGGTCCTGCAGTCACATTCTCTCCATGCATTTTGTTTTTAGTGATAGAAACCAGGTTTTTTCCCTCGAAAATATATTGTATTTTTGGCCTTAGCTCACCAGTCTCGTTGGATTTAGCTGTTAGTCGTCCCAGAACAACTGGAGCCATTTTTTCATCCTCCCTTTCTTTTATTTCTGTTCTTCTGCACACATGAGGCCACCATGTCTGAGATCCAGAACGACCATCTCAGGAGTTACTCTGGGTCACGGCCAGAAATCAGTCGAGAAATGAGGCTAGGGGATGTAGGTGGGGGTTGAGGGTGTAAACAGTGCTGCAGCAGCTTTCTGCGAGAAAGTCTCCAACTGCAATACCTCATCAGAATGAAAACAATTGGAATTCTCCTAATCAAGCCTATAAAGTTTTTTTTTTTTTTTTGCTTTCACATTTGCTCTGGTCTTGCTTGTTTCATTGTGCACCCCATCACTACTGTGACCCAGGGCAGATTTCAATTTTGATGTCTGTCACAGATGATGAAAGTGTTTGGGAATGTTTATCTAATAAATGGGGTCATTGTTCAGAAATGCTGTTACGAGCATTGCAATAAAAGAATAATAATAAAAAAGAAGACACTGATGGCTTGGAACTGTTTGGCCACACTTTTACTGTAGCTAATGTCATGCATGTTTGAGATAGAGGATGACCTTTGCTTTCTCTGTTGTGTGTTCCAGGTGTGTATGTGCCACAAGGTGCTGGGATTGGACCAGGAGGCACTGGACCAGGAACTGGATACTATCCAGGTGACAAAAGCCTCCAGTGACTGTCTGGACAGTTTAAACACAAAATAATTCAGAACACAGCCACAACAAACAAAGTCTGTTTGTCTTTAGCAGAGTTATAGCAGTTCAATTATACTACTACAGACCAGAGGTTTCACTAAAAAGAAACACTAGTATAAACAATATCTTAATGTGAACCTGAAATTGAACTAAAAGTAAAGATACTCACAGGATGTGTAGAAATGTAGTCATGTGTAGTTAATGTTAAAAGATAAAATGATTATATACTGTATACACATATGACTGTAATTGACAATGTTTTGCCATGAAATACAAACATTTCACAGTTGGTTTGATGGTTGAAATGCACACGTTTAGGATAATGTGATATTAATGTTTCAAACAGTTTAAAATAAGTCACTCACAGTTGTTTTAGTCTTTTGCAAAACCCCCAAACCATTAGTGCTCTTTACTTTTCCTTCATGCGATACAGCATCACATTAAAGCCTGATGTTCACAGTAAGGCAAACTCATAAAACAGCAATGAAATGCCAACTTTCTGGAACTGATCATTGTCACATAATAAGAAGAGATTGTGACCGCTCCCTCCATGTTGTAGGCATTGACTTAATATATGTATATCTCTTCCCATACCCAAATGAAAAGCATCATTAGCAAATTCCTCCAACATTACAAAGCTGTCAGATTTCCTCATAAACATAAATAAGTAACAGTTAAAGGTCAAGTTTCTTAATACTGTTGTGCTCAAAGTTCTATATACTGTATGGGCAACTGTATAGCTGTCATGTTTGTGTTGACCTTTGTGGTTTATTCATGCTGCACGCTCACTGTCGAAGCTGCATTTTCTCAACAACTACCACCATAGGATGGTGTGCCAGTATCCTGTGAAAAATGATTACGTAAACAAGCACAAATAAATATACAAGTATGCATACATATGTACATACATAAACTGGTGTACAACATATCATATTACTTTACTTTAATCGCAGTATGGTCACTGCTCCCTCATAATATAAAAAAACGTATATGCATACATGTATAAAATGGCACAAGACGCCACAACACACTCTTGTGCTGTCCCTAAGAGAAAGTAAGACGGACGTCAGCTGGTGTAATGATAAATTGCTGGGCCAAAAAACTGTCCATTACATCACTACATGTAGGCATACCATAACTCTATACTCTGTATGATTGTTGTTTTACAAGGGGCTGCTGGAGGAGTCCCTGCGGGCTATAAACCAGCTAAAGCTGCAGGTGAGTAGCAGAGACATTAGATTTATGTTTTTTTCCCCCCATCTACTGTATAAAATACATTTATCAGAATCACATCTGGTTCATTCAGAACTGGTACACTACTGTTTCTATTACTGTGATTTTGATACAAGAAACTAAAACTGTTTGTTTCTATGTAGGAAATTATATTGTAAAATATTCAGAAATCAATCTTGAACATTTTCTTTTTTTTTAGAAAAACGCTTTTATCCTCATGATCACCTGATACATGGTGGATTTTATTATTGATCAAATGTTTAATTTTTTTCTTTATGGTTATTCAATAGTTCTTTCGATAAATTATGAAACTTTATTCTTTCAACGATTTATTGAACTTTATTCCAGGTTGATCTGAAACTACCTGCAGAGGTTCATATGTGAAATGTTTGCTTTAACTCATTATAAATTCAATCTTTACCATATAATCATGAAAGCAGTGTTGCTTTCCCAGGGTCCTGGTTGTCTTGTCCAAACGGCCGTTCCCCACTTTGTACTTAATGCACAACCACAGATATTCTATCTGGTGTTTGTCATTTCACACATCCATAGCAAATACACTCAGCTCTGTATACACAGTCCACTTTAGCAACAGTTCACCAACCATAGTGTCCTGGCATGGCTTCAGCGACCATTTGCTGAACAAGTTTGACCCTGTGCACCTTTTTATAGCTAGGAGTACTTAAGCCAGGACTGCAGGAAGAACTGACGTGATGAGGCTTTGTAATTGTGATATTCTTATACTGTGAGTTGATACTTGTTAGTTGGAGCACCCAACAGTATCACATTTACAGCATGTTAACTAAAACAAGAAGAAATCGTTCCAAAGACAAATTCCCTGTCAACACTCAGCTTTGGTTTGGTCAGAGATCGAGAAGAAACACATGGTGAGACTTCCTTGTCACACCACCACAAGCCAAGAATAATTAAATCCTTGGGATATTGCTGTGGCAATAAACGATGTGTGTGGGGCTAACCACTGTTGTTTAGCCAGTTTATTGGGAAACATTGAGATTTGCAAATTTGAAGCCTGTTACCACTTCTCTGGTACAAGCTCAGTGGTAAGTAATGATTATCGGCATCTAGCAATGGCAACCCTAAATGATAATAATGACATGACATGAACATTGTTAGCAGATGATAATGATAAATGTTGACAACAATAATGACGATGACAGTTTTGATCACAATCACACCTATGTATGTATGTATGTGTTTTACCCTGACACTAGGAGGTTATGGAGGTGGAGCACGTGGTCTGGGGCAAGGTGGTCTGGTACCAGGAGGTGTTGGACATGGTGGCTTGGGCCTTGGAGGACTGGGAGCAGGTATGAAGATACAAAACACTTGCAGACACTGTTTTATTATAGCAGAGTCAGTCAGCATATAATCTCTATAAACAGATATCTGCATATGAATGCATAATCTGTAGGTAAAGGGACAAGATTTTGGTATCGGAAGCGTTCTGGTTTCCGTTCAATCATTTTTGAGTGGGCTTTGGTTGCATGCAAGTAAACTGTCCATGTGGAGAGCAAAAGAGGTGGAACGCATTGGCTGAAATGCAATGTCGGAACCCATCCGCTACTGTCCGATGATGATTTAGCTTTTTTATTAGTTAAAGAATAAACTGTTAACTTAGTGTAAACTGGCTACTTGTGAAACAATCTGGTCGTAGACGTTGTCTCTCAACTCCAACTCCATTTCTGCGTCTTAAGCTAATCGGACGTGATCAATGACCGACACACGAAAGAGGAAGTCTTGTCCCAGATATCCGCTGGCTACAATGGCGCGTTGCCCCCAGAGGCTAAATCGTCGTAGTCAGACCAATAGCCGATGGGTTCCGAGATATATGGCAACATGGAAAATGTTTTAATATTACAGTGCAAACGCATAGCCTCACTTGCATTTTACTTGTTTTCCCCCAACAGGAGGTGGTGGTGGAAAGCCCCCTAAACCAGGTAAGCTGGAACATTTACGCATGGTATTGTGTTTATGGAAAATGGTGTAAAGTATTAGAAAGGGCAGATTTTATGCTGTATGTACATATATTAAAATAGTATGGAAAATACATAATTTGTCATGTAAAATAACTGTACAATTAACAGTTTAATGAATTACTCAATACTAAGATGTAGTCACAACCCTGTGTTCTTACTGTACAGTACAGTACAATACAGTAATGGCTGTAAAACAGTACTCTTATAGAGGTGAACAGATTTGTTTTGTTTTAATGGAAAAGTCCTCTGCACTATATTGTTGAAGTGCCTTGTAAGGAAGGAAACAGAATGTATTGTTATGGGGTGGATAAAGTAGGTCAATGTATAGACTACGTTATGTTCACACACCAACAAAATAGGGAGACCTGTACAGATGCCGGGCACCGGCTAAAGAAAAACAGCCTTTTGATTGGTTTTCACCAAGTTTTTCTTATCACCCCTGTGTTTTTGTCGGGGTTGGTCCACACTGGTTTGGCAGCTGTTTGGGGCGTCCTGACTGGGTGGGACCATACAGAGATTGTACGACTCCTACACCTCTGCTGTATGAGGGAGTGATGATTGGCAGAGTGCAAATGTCCATCAACGCCTGCCAAACAATGGTGCCAGAGCACTGATTAATGTTATTGTAACGTTCGACCCTTACAATATCTGGAAACCTCCGTGTTGAAATTTACCACGGCCCTTCTCTCCGATACCCTACAGTAAATATTTTCCTTTGCGGTTTCACAGTCTGCGCTGCATTGGTGCTTTAGCAATGTTTACCCTTCGTTTAATTTCCGTAAGCACTGCTGATACAATCTCAACCTACCTCTATGTGTTTAGAGAGATAAGAAACCAAGCCATCGTCTTATAGTCCTGATAACACATGGAGCGGGTTACAGAAGGGTCCCTCTGGAGTGCCACACCCTCCGCCCTCTAACATGAGTTGCAGGACCTAATATCCAGTATTTGGTGGAGGTTTATTTTGGCTGGGCTCTGCAGAGCCTTACTTAGGAAGTATTGCCTTGGCTTTGTATGCATTAGAAATCTCCCTCTTGTTCGTGGCATACAATGTTAAAAGCAGCTCCTCATGTTTTTGAAATTTGTGCAATTTGGGTCTGGGTGCTCCCTCTCATACTAATCTCTGTTGTACGGAAAAACCTCTAACACAGAGCTCAGGGTCAGCTCAGGTTTTACACATTTTTTAAATGAAAGGAGAGACTTAAATTCGCTAAAGGGTTGTAATATGTTCCACTTCATGGTAACTTTCATTGTAATTTTATCCAGTAATCTTTGAATGTTGGTTTCCATCAGGGGTGTCATTTCATATTGGCAATTTCCATTCCATCAGCTATGAAGCTATCCAAATTTGGATATGACAACTTTTTACATATCTTACAAGTATAAAGTTTCCATTACTGTACAAGTGTACGTCCACAGTTCACCAGCAGGTAAGCCTCTCACAATAGCAGGTGGAATTCATCTGTATCAGTTAGTCAGTGTCTGGCTTGTGTCGCAGAATACATGCCAGAAGAAATTATATGCTACAAGCATATGTAAAAGATGCTGACCCCTTTTATTAAAGGAAAAGTGTGTAGCATTTAGGGGGATCTATTGGCAGAAATCAGTGGGCGACCTCTGGGTCTGAAAAGTGAAGCCAATGCTGAAGTGTCTTAAACTTGCATTCTTTCTAACAGCCAGCAGGGGGCGACTCCTCTGGTTATGAAAAGAAGTCTGATTGTATAGAAGTCTATGAGAAAATGAGCCTACTTCTCACATGATTTATTACCTCAGTAAACATTGTGAACATGAGTTTATGGTCTCAAACGCTAGTTTCAAGTCTTCTTCAATACAGCATGATGTTCATTTAGTAAATTATGGTCCCATTTAGAATCAAATCGTCCATATAGCAGTGTATGCTTTAGGGCGTGGCTACCTTTTGATTTAAAGGTTGCTACCACAGTGTTGTCCGGTCTGGGAGTTGTCTGTGTTTTTGTCTTACAACTTAAACAACAACTTACCTTTCACAGTGTGTTTTCAGTTTATGAAAGTCAATTGTAACATTTTGGTCGCCCAAAAATGTCTTATTCAGATTTCGGTTGTACTTAGCTCCACACTCTCATGTCACTTCTGGTTGTAAAAAACTAAGATGGGGACAGCCAAAATGCCGAACTCAAGGTTTCAAAATGGCAGTCCACAAAGCAATGGGTGGCGTATGTCTTCTTTAGAGTATAATCACCTGAAAATAAGAATCGTTGTGTTTTTGTTAGCTTAGAATGAGCCATTTATATCTACATATGGAGCAGGTCCTCTTCACTGAGCCGGCCGCCATGTTTCTACAGTAGCCCAGAACGTACAAACCAAACACTGTCTCTAGATAGGGCTATTCACGTTTTCATGTTTTCCGAAAAGGCCACCGTAGTTCTCCTACACGCTTGGCACACGGGAGAAGTTTCAACTGGTTGCAGTCTTCAACCTCACTGCTAGATGTTGCCAAATCCTACAGGCTGCACCTTTAACCTATTAATATATAAAGCAGGATTCTGTTACTAAAGAGACACAAATACAAACAATGGTAAACTACTCACAGGCACACACACACACACACATGAAGAGAGCTGCCATTCATTCCTGTGTGGAAGCCAAGCAGTGACATTACATTCCACAGATACGCACCTTGCCTGGCCACTAATGGAGAACAGCAGCTGGCTATGTGAGTAGCGTGACTGCAGTGAATTGCAGCGTAGCTCATGCAAGACCTTGTAAATGTTACACTAATTGTGAAGCCTGTCAGCATCCAGCTTTGACAATACACTGAAAGCTGGAAAGAGGAACTTTCTCTTTAGGAACAGCTGTTGGACACCGCCTCCTTTCCTGTGTTCCCTCAAGCAAAGATGGATTCAATCCTTGTGGTGTTGTTGCCAAAACTTGTTTTTTGTAGGCTAGCCTCTTGTCACTTTCAGACAGTGTTAAGGCCGTTAACAAGAAACATAAAGGTTACTGTTTTTGCTGTTGATTAGTTTAATTGTTCCGTTGTAATAGTCTGTTTTAGGTTGAGAGAAGATGTGTCTGGGTGGGATGTCCACAGTATGTGTCCATGCTCAGCCTGCCAGTTGACTCCCTGAAAGCAATACAAATTGAAGATAACAGAAAGACAACATCCTGTCAGTCCCACAACACTACTACATCAATCTTAGTGCAATGAAAAATTATGCATTTCTCTGCCTAGATTATAGATATCACATATTAGATGGATGAAATACTATAGTCACCATTGCGTTTTTAATATTTTGTCCATCCTTATTATCAATGAGGGTCTACACAACTACATACATGAAACGTCTCTCGTTATTGCTGTGCTATTTATTAGTATCTATGCACATAAAGTGTGCGTGAATGAAAATAATTATGACTAAATGAAAGAAACTGAAGGCTGGCTGGCAGTGGGTTGTTTTTCCCTCGAGTTGGCATCAGCAACTAGCTCGAGCAGAGCCCCCACGAGCGGTTAGCCCAAACTGTGAGCGTCGTAGACGTTCTCGTACTAGTTTGGATTGTTTTGCAGCTGGTTTGACCTGGAAATTGACAATGTGAGCTTGATAATATGAGCAATACAGCTCAGCAGCACCACAAACCACAGCCTCCTTCATGAAGGTATGATTTATTGCAGCGCTGTTGTATTAACAGTTTTAGATAAATATACCAAATAAACTGGAGGCTGAGTGTATATAGTCCTCACTTCTTATCTCACTTATCTCCTTTATTTTGGCTCTTCACTGCCTCTGAATAAACATAACAATGTGAAGTAATAAAAAATAGTCCCAACGATTAGATGCAAACCTTCCCAAAGTAAATAGTAAAAAAAAATAGTCCCAAAAATTAGATGCAAGATAAGATCATACTTAGAAAAATTGCAATACACATATCATTTAAGATGATGGATTACATTGGTCAATGGTGCAACATGTCTCAGAGTTCTGAAATCTTGGATCATTTGATTTCTTTGAGGGAAGGCCAACCGAGTTGTAGCTTCTGACTGTAGAAAATATATAACTCACTTTAAAGGGGAACACCACCCAAATGACGAATTCCAATGTTATTTCCATGGCCTAGGAAAGTTCAATCAATATTTGTGAGAGCTACTCTCTCAAAGCCAGAAACCAGAGAAGTAAATCTCAAACTTGTGATGTCATAGGGTATAAAGTCTGGAGATGCTCCATAGACAATGAATGGAAGTGTGATTTTTGTGGACCCACAGAATGATTGTTTTCTTTTTTATACCCAAATGAGCTTTATTACATTGTAGTGTTGACAGTTGTGAAACAGAAAATGTTCCCATATACTCAACATTCCCCTGGGTGCTCTCAGTGTCATCTATAATGTCTCGCCCTATTCATTGCAGTTCCACTCGTTATACACTATGACATCACAAGTTTGAGTTTTAGCACTCTAGTTTTTGGATTTGGGAGAGAGTTGTTCATGGTTACTAATATTTTTTGGACTGCCTGAGACAATACTGTAGGAATAACTGCGGTATGTTTTCTTTAGTGTATAATCACCTGAAAATAAGAATCGTTGTGTTTTTCGTCACCTTAGAATGAGCTTCTTACAGAGCGGGTCCCCTTCATGGTTCCCGGCCGCCATGTTTCTACTGTAGCCCAGAACGGATAAAGCAAACATTGTCTCTAAATACAGCCATTCTTGTTTTTGCGAGAAGTTTCAGTTGGTTGCAATCTGCAACCTCATCGCTAAATGCCGCCATATCCTACAGACTGCACCTTTAAACTTAGAACATACTGTAGGAATAACATGTATGAATTTTGAAAGTGGGCATAGTTCCCCTTTAAGGATGTTGCTAGAAATATTGCTCATGTGCAGTTCACCACCCACCCACTCATTTTAAAGTACAAAGTTTGACTCATTTTCAATATTATGTGTATCTTTATACGATTTAAAACGCACAGCCCATGGATACACCTGATTCTTTTATCTTCAAACCCTCTGGTTCATATCACGGTCATCGTCTGAGGAAGCACTGAGCGTACTTGTCTGCTTCACAACAGGAAGAGTGAAGAAAGACAGAGAAATGGAAAGATAGAATGGATATGGGGAGGACCGAGAAGAGACAGGGTGAAGCAAGGAGGACGGAACGGACCAATAACTCTTGCGAACATACCGTATACTGTATATGTCTCACAAACACACACACACACACACACACAGACACACATTATATGCACTCACACAACACACACAGACACACATTATATGCACTCACACAACACACATGCTTGGAGAGCTTGCTGAAAGAAACGAGACTGATAGATTGCTGATGAAAGTGTTTAGCCGAAAGAAGATGAGCTTGGACGAGGTTTAGTCTCCTGGAGCACATATGCTTTTCGTTACTGGCGCTCGGACCTGTCCTCTGAGCTGTCAGAGACTGGAAGAATCTGCATGTGAATGTGCATAACTGTCTGTCAGTGTATGTAAATATGCTTATGGTCTTGTTAGCACATGTGAACACACAAACACATAAATACTGAATATGTATCCTGACATTGGTTTGCGGACATACAGTATCTCAGCACACACAGACACACACCATAAGTTAAGTGTTAATTATTCAGACACTATGTGAAATATGCCATTTTCTTCTGTTCTTACCCACTTGTCTTTCCTCCCCTTCTCCTCAATCTATTATACGCTGAGTCTTAGTGTCAAGCTTTCAAGACCTTGGAAGCTGAACCGTCTGCAGTCAGAGCCACACCACCCCCACACTCAACTCAGCCCACCCAATATACACACAGCCATCACAGCTTGTTTGTTCACATCTGAAATGCCTGTTGCTTCCCAAACAATTTTTCTTGGATGATGTCACCAGAGGTTGTTAGCGTGTCCAATAATCTCAAGAATCATCTCAGGAATTAGAATGATATCGGAGTAAAGCAAGATAAAGATAAGGTCTTTATTAGTTTTTAGGGATGCACCGATTGCGAAATTCTGGGCTGATACCGATACAGATGTTTAAGATAACAATTTGGCCGATAGCCGATACCAATATTTTTGTTTATTTTGCTATTTATTCCCCTTTTGTGGCCAGGGAAACAAAGACCTCTTTGTTTTAAGAAGATAACTGAGCTGGTTTAAAGTCATTCAGCATTTCATTACACCATCTTTGAATGAGCACAAATTCAATTATACAAATTTATGAAGCAACCTTTAATATATCCTTCTTAATATATCCTTCTTTCACATGAAATTAATATATATATATATATTATTTTTTAAATAACTGCTTCAAAAGCCTTTTCAGCTGCTATACAACTACCTACTCAATGAGAATAATGTTTCAGTATTTACTGTATTCAAATGTAAATTAAATGTAAATGTAAGAAATATATATGGCGACCTATTGTAGCCTTTTTCATTTTTACTTTTTTATCCGTCCGAGAGAGCGACGCCATCTGCGATTGATTAACTAGTGGACTAGTATCGCCAGAACTCCGCCGGGGAGCAGATGAATACCTTCGCTCTGCTAGTGCAGCCTGAAGCCTCGTTGCAGGACTATGATGTGGCGACCCTGACGAGCCGCTGACACTGAACATCAGACACTGCCATCAGCAAATGTCATCTTATTTACTGATAGTCAACAAGGTGTATATCGATCAATAGTGATTTTCTGCCAATAAATCGCTGCATCCCTATTAGTTTTTATTGGTGTCTATTCAGTCACACATGCCACACATTACAGTTTCTAACTGTGGTGTTTTCCCCCACACTGAACCGATACTTTCACTATGACTCAATAACAGCTCGCCAGCCATTACCCAGTCTGTTCTGTGTCATGTTTGCATTGTAGTTCTCTGGTGAGCATGTTACCACCATTGTAATTTATTTCCATGTTCACTGTGTTAGTTGATGAGCCATCCCTTGGCATGCTCTCACAACCTCTCCCCTGCTCAGTTTGCCAACAGGTCTGGAGCACTATCGTCCATCTGGCAGTACAGCATAAGTGTTGTTTACGTAGTGATGAAGAAAGCGTACATGAAGACATATCACCGGTTGAATGACCCTGTTGTAGTTATTGGTAGAAGTGGACCAAAGTCTGGTAAATCGGAGGGCCTGTTTTTTGGATTTGTGGCTGAGTAAGTATTGCAATGATGTTTTGAGTTAGCAGAGGAGCTGAGAGTTTCATTTACAGTAGATGTTTTGTTATGCAAGTATAGTATTGTGTAGTATATTTTATGTGTTCCACACTGGGCGAGTAGCTGTAGCTGATCAAAATTTGCAGCATAAGTGAGAGAAGGGAACATATTTACATTCATGGCACGGCAATGTTAGAAACATTGTTTATGATGATTGATTCACACAGAGCTTACAGTATGTCTGAGCTGAAGAGTAATGCAGGGCATTACGATGTAATAGGGCTGTGTATTGGCAAGAATCTGGCAATACGATACATATCATGATACAGGGGTAATGATTCAGTATATAAGGCGATATGTTGAGATTTTTTTTAATTTAATTTTAGGAAATCTGTCTAATAGTATAAAAAACACACCAGAAATTAATGGATTGTTTGGACAGATGTTTGGACAGATGTTTTCTAGTTTCATATCATGCCAGTATCACTCTGGTTGCACTTTAGCTTTTAAGCTGAGCCCGCTACAACCTCTGAAACATCAAATAGCAACCAGGAACATCAGATTTTTGAGGTTAATTAAAAATCGATACTGTGTTTTGGAGCATCAATTCAGTACCACAACACATAATATGGTGATACTCAAGTGTATTGATATTTTCTTACAACCCTACAATGTAAAGTATTGCCTTAACTTGTCATTCAACTTAAAGCAATACTTGAATGCAGTATGATTTTAAATAATCACTGCAACAGGTGTCTTTAGTAAGTCATTTACAGTATTCTTGAATTATTATATCCCCGCGTGTAACACTTTCGTTTCTGGAGCAGAACTCGAAAACTATTTAACTTAAGAACTTCAAATTTGGTATGATGGTTGATAGTGTGGTCTAGTTGGGCATTCTGGGGGTAAGAAGTCCAGGGTGCCCAAATATTTAGAATTTTTTTCCATAACGGAAAAACCTTTGGACCTGCTTTAGTAGTGGTCAAGCAGTGAGCGATGTTATGTGAGCCATGCTCACTTTTGCCTTGTTTCTTTTAGTAAATCTTGTCTTCCCAGTCCAGTTTTAGTGTATTTTGCCATTTTAGTGTATTTTGAAATGATGTGAGTTACTGACATCTCACCTCAGGGGATTTCTGGATTTCTCAATACTCTGACTCAAAACTAGACCCAGAGCTGGACTAAATTACTTGTGGAGAATGAGGGCTTTTTACATGACTTCAGCTTTGGCCTTCTACAGTATGTATCCTGATGTGTTAGCAGCCCATGTTGCAATACCTCTACATACATGCAATGTACAATTTGGTAAGCTTTTCCACTGTCAATGACGATTTATCACTCACTTGTTTTCCTTTGTAGAGCATCCCATATGTGTGTCAGTGAGATGCCTCAGATGGCTGCACACTGATCATAGCCTGTATAATGACTTTGGAATTGCTTTTGAAGCTTACTCAATGAATCTAACATCAGTGTTTCAATGTGCACGTTTTGAGTCGAGCCGACCTGTTGGACACTACTCTCAACCCTGAGTTGTCAGAAAAGTATTCAGTAGAGTAGCAGTTAGATGCATATGTGGACCATCTGGAAGAGGAAACACGCTTGGCCAACTTTACATACCATGGCTATGGATGTGTTTGTTGACTGTTTTTCTCTACTTATGCATTATTTGCACAATTGAACTTCTCTAGTCACGGAACATACTTATTAGAAATGAGCAGTTTTTTGAAATTGGATTCTCTAAGTGCACACATACTCTGTGAACTACTGTATGTACTCTAACGCTTACAGTATGTTTCTGCCTTGTCCGCATGGCTTTACAGTACATGCTGTGAATGTGTGTGCCAAGCTAAAATGGGCGATGGTATGAGCTTTGGGTTAGGGATACTCTTCAGACAGACTCAGTGTTGGCAGCGCAACTGTGACATTCCTTTAAAAGTGCATAAAAATTAGAACAGCAGAGGCTCTCAACTCTCACAGAAACTGGTCGTGTTTGGTCGACTTGAAAGCTTATAGCATAGCTTGTTCTGCTCCGTATGACTTGCAGCATAAACAATGACATCACAAACTCAGTGGATATGGTTTAACGCATGGCGTACAAATGAACACAGTTTGAATTAAGGGACAGCAGTAATGGCCCTCGGACAGATGTGTTTGAAATAAAGCATGTGTGTGTGGAGGTGAGGGACTCACAAGGACTCAGGCTGGTGAGGTCAGGCAGCCACAGACGTCACTGGGCAAAGCAGCCTACGGTAGTTTGGCACGGTGGCAGTGCTTGTAATCCACATGATGTGTAATGGTTAGAGTTAACGTTAATTTGGAGCCATTTGTAGGACGCCTCAGAGATGATGTGTGTGTGTTCGGATGCCAAAATGTGTGGGTTGGTGAGACCCTCCAAAATTGTTTCATCATTGTAAGGGCTTACAACATAACAAAACAGAGCACACGGTCTTCTTTAGTATGATGTAATTGTACCCTATAAAAATGACCACCCATATCAACAATGGCTACACTGATTTTGATCTGGACGCTGCCCCAAAAGCAAAGACATTAGTAAATGAGAACATTAGACCTTTCCCTGTTTGTCTGTAGGAGCCCTGACAGTTGTGCACTTGGGGTCATCTGGCAAAAAGGGAGGCTGAGGCTTTGGGACCTCTCATTGATAGTGTCAATGACTCCATGGAAAAGGAAAGCGAAAACAATAAAAGGCTTGCCGCCAAAGTCGGCTGGCTCCCACCAGCCAGAGAGGGAGAGAGTTTGTGTGTAGCAGTGTGACTTTGTGAATGCTTAATTAGTCCAACATGCGACCAGTCCAGCTTCTCACAGCTCGGTGCCCGTGATTGACAGCACAGAGAACCTGGAAGTGACAAGGAGCAGGGGAGGTCACAGGAGAGGGAGGGTGTAGAGGAAGCAAGGGGAGCTTGAATGTGTCCACTTGTCTCACGCGATCTGGAATCACTACAACACCTCGCATCATTCGGCTTGATCCAGCTTGTCCTGCGTCACCTCGTAAGAATGCAATCCATCCACCAACTTGGAAGTGGAACAGTGTGATAATTTGATACTGATAAAAATATGGTGTCATGACAGTGAAGGACATAATGATGGTCTTTGCTTTCAAAGTGAAAATATATATGGGGCCACAGCCGAAGAACAGGATCTTCCTGTCAATCACAGTAAAACGATGATTCTCTGGGGACCTCCAGGGAGCCTTTGAAGAGATCATGAAGATATTCATCCCATTACGTGCTATTGCAGCATTTGCACTGCTGTAGCACGCCTCTGAGCTTCTTGCAACTATCCTGTACACTTTGTGTGTTTTAGGTTTGTACAGTAAATCCAGTGTTTAGCTAAAGACTCACAATTTGTCATTCCCTTCTGCCATTTTTCACATTGACACTGGTTATTAAAGAGACATATGAGTTGTAATTGTGTCCCCAGGCTTTTCAGCAAACAAGCATTTGTTCTTAGACTGTTCGCTTGATTAAATATGAGCTAAAACAAAGAAAACGCTGAGAAACAAGTCCCAAAAATGTCCTGGACATTCCAGAGCTCCAGCTCCGAAGTCTGCTTTCCATGGGTCTGCCGTCAGTTACGGTGGATCTCTGCCATGGAATTCTTTGCTCTCTTAAATTAAACCCTTACCAGGCCCAGCTGGTTCACAAAGTAGGGAGAGGGGGAGAAGGGGAGGAGATGGAAAGGAGCAGGCAAATCCATCTTTCACTTCTCACGTTTGGCTTCCTCTGGCTGCTGCTATTAACACCACACGTCTGGTCGGCGTAACCCCTCGCACAACTTTTGGAGAGGAAAGAGCGAGAGAAAAGAGTTGGAGAACCGGGGAGAACAAGAGAAAGAGGCTGAGGGCCGAAGACAATGTTTTGATTAATGTCTCTTGTATTCCTCTGGTTCTGAAACGGAGGATTACCTTACCTAACCCCAATGGAGCATAAAGCAAGACGGTTCAGTTTTGAGATTGAAACCAGATACTTCGGTTCACACTGGCTCCCATCCATCACTTGTACTGGACCGGAGTTTGAGAACATGACTGATCACTGAAAGAACTAACCATGCCGTCTGGCCAGTTTTATCCCAGTGTCAGTCTTCACTTTGAATACCAATGTACAAGACATGGTAGAGCAATGAATATGGCAGCCCGTCCCTCGTCACATTTTCATTCCTCTAAAAACTAGACTCCTTCTTTGTCAGAGAACGTCTAGACTTGCGTTTACTCGTGTACCCACACTGGGATCATTCTTAAGCCAACCGCCACAAATGAATCACCACTGTTGGATGATGCTCAAATACTGTATTCACTGCCACACCGTCAAAAAAATTTCACCTCAACAACCTGCAGGTGCGCTTGTCACTGCACAGCTGTGAGCCAGTGGTCTTTTTCTGAATGGAAACTGGCTAGTAAACCTTGTGTCTGTCGCACTTTTCTTTTAGAAATCTAAACGGAGGAAACTATGATGCATTGCCGTTCTGCATCACTTACCTTCCAATCTCCCTGGCCCTGAGTCCTCCCTCCTGTGTAGTATTGGGTTTCTGCCCCCCCATCTTCTACTCAGGGTGTTGACCTTTTGTAGGGTTCCTTTGTCCAAGGTTTGAAGGCAGTTGGGGTTTCATGTGGTCTCTCTGGCTTCTTATTATCCTTTGAGGGTCACAGAGAAAATAAGCCACCAAATGAGTGCACAGAAATCCTTCAGCTTGTCAGCAATAATCTAAATACTGGGAGCAGCACCAAAGAAAAACGATGATTTGATACCGGGGGTCATGGTGCAGACTTTCCATGTGTGTGGTTCATGACAACAAACAACATTGGTGTAGACTTCCAATAATGTGTGAGCTAAGACAGGTCTATTTGTGTGAGCTGACGTGCTGTAACAATAGCAGTCCAACAAAAGCATGCTTGTTTGAGCTGACAGGATGGCGTAAATATGGCTAAACAGAGAGCTTTTTGTGCAAAAACTCTCCCAAATATACATATATCAGTGGACGGATGCCAAACCGACAATGGTCCAGATTTTGTTAGCGTGTTCTCTCACTTTGACCCTGAAAAATACACGACCTCCGGGGTAGTATTTGTTACGTGAGAGCGTTTTATTTTCCCAGTGTCTAGTGATGTCAGAACTACATAGTGTAAAGTTTCTTCCTTGTCTAAACCTTGCGTCTGCCCAAGGCCTGCAATCATGGTCACACACGCAGACCCTCTCAGGCTGACTTCTGCGCGTCTGCGTCTTGTCTCCTGATCTCGAATCAGAGAGTTGAGCTCAACGTGGCAGGTGCTGGTCGACCCTGAGCGTGGCTGCCAGAGCCAGGTTGGGTCATGCACATGTGAGCACAGGTGGGCCAGATGATGGATGAATCAGCTAAGTCCTGCCTGTCTCCACTCTCTCCTCGTGTTTCTCTCCCACTGACACGCATAATCTCTGTTGTGCAGACTGTGCTGCATATTTCCATCACTCACAATGACAAACACATACACCTCGTGAGACAGTCTGTAGTCTGGAGGCTAGACCAGACGGTACAGTTTTAAAGGAACATTTCAAGCCAGACAGTTGTTTTAAGGGTTTTAGGCATCAGCAGTGTTCCATATGTCTCGTAACTATAGTTATTTTGTCCGTTTTCCTGTCCATTTTTATGGTAAGTGGAGCTCACTGATAAAAATGAGACAAATGAGACAGATTCCTCGCGTCAACTCAAGATACACTGGAAAAGGGAAAGCCCTAGACCCATCTGATTTATACAAGTATTGATTGCCGTTGTTATTACTTCGAGGTGTGTCTGGGGATGGTTGAGCAATCGAGGAGAATCGAGTTGAAAGTTGTGAAGGAGATGGATTAATGCGAGGACGCTTAGCTTAGCGTCTGAGCTCGCATTGCGTGCTCAGTGTGTGTGCCAAACCCTTGGCAAGGCCAGTGCCCACATTTGTTTTGACTAGGCTAGATCATGAAACTCCACACTTCCAACCTTCGGTCTCTCCCAGCACATTCCTCCTCCTCGTCAGTATCATTACCTGCACCCTGCAGATTCCTGGACTCCAAGCTCTCGCCCTCCAGTTTGATCCCCAGCCCACCCCCCCCACTCCCCCTCTCCCTTGTTCAGCTTGTTTCCCATGCTTAGTTGCTCTCACCCTGGATTTTTTGGCTTACAAGTATTGATGAAAACAAGTTTCTTGATGGACTAGCTTGCTGGCAGCGTTCAAATTTCCTCTTGTTTCAGAAACAGTCATTACTCCAACATGTTTATCTCTGATTGGGGAACTTGTTCACCTCGTAGCTCCTTTTAATACAACCCTGAGAAATACAGTTCTGAGAATCATGTGCCCGACATGTTTTATAAACCATGCAGTCTCATATGTTAGCCGTAGGAAATGGGAATAACTCTTTGACAGTTATCTGGAAAGTTAAGTTCAACTTAATAAATCTAGATTTGAGTGATATACTATAGGCCTACTGTACATTGAGAAATATTACACTTGATTTATTAAATTTGTTATGTTTGGAGATGTCTGACAAATCAAAGGTAAACAATGTTGGGATGTATTAAATTACCTTTTTTTTACATTTTAATTTGAACATGTTTTTTTTACATGTCAGTCCTATAAGAAGGTGTCAGTTGGTTTTCACTTCTTTCGCTTCTAGTTCATACCAGCCACTAGACCCAAACAATACACGCCAATTTTAAGTCTTCTAATGACATTTAAACATGCCTAAATGTTCAAGTTTTAAGATTTATGACTGAGATTAAACATCATTTAGTTTAATTTTCTGTATGCATAATGTTTTAGGCTGTATCGTGGGTTCCACCTTCTCATTTGGGCTCATACTTTTAAGGATCTTCCTTTCTATGAGCGGGTGATGTGCATTTTATTTCCTTTCCCTTTTCCCATACTTTGTCCATTTCTCTATCTTTTTCTCACGTTTTTTGTTATGGTCAGTAAGCAGAAACACAAGCTGGGATATAACTTTCTTCCAAGTCAGGCCAAAAGTTTTTGCCGCCCATAGATTAGTTTGTGGCTTTTGGTCTCGGGCAGAAACAGACTGCTCCCTCCAGTGTTTAGAATACAGCATAACCAGATGATTTAACTGTTTTTTTATGTTTAGTCTATCATGTTTCTTATCAGTGGGAGTCAACTCTTTCCCCAGTGCCCAAGGTGCAGTCCTTGGCTTTAGAAACATAAATGTTTTCAATCAAACTTAATTAAGCACACATGATAGTGTGTCATATTTTATGTGCTTTATTTTTTTAAGTAGTACTTACAGGTCCTGGGAAATGTTTTGATAAAAAAAAGGAGTGATGGGTTATTTTTATTTAAGAGTAATTACTGCTAAATAAATCACTACTAACTCATTATAGCCACAGTGACGAAAGCTGTGCTTCTTTTCTTTGCCCTCATCTACAGTTCGTAGTACAGTAATTCTCACTCTGTTCCTTTCTCTCTACTCTACTGCCTCTCCATCTTTCCCATCCAGGTTATGGCAATCTAGGAGTTGGTCTTGGAGATGGAGGCCTGGGAGCCGGAAGCTATGGAGGAGGTGAGTTACTAACTGGAATTGGTGTGTATGAGCATTAAGTGTAACATTTATTTACAACATTATATTTTCTCTATAACAACATACATTTTAATCCTCACTCACCTTTGCCCCTGTTGTTTCATTTAGGTGGTTATGGTGGATATGGTGCCGGCACTGGGGGCTTTTTCCCAGGAGTTGGACAGAAGGCGGCTAAAAGAGGTACAGCAGATAGCAGAAAATGTCTGGATATAAATGTAACATCAGTTTCCTGTAAAGGGAATGATGACACCAGTTAATTGATGCCATGAATTGAATGATTGGTCTATTGATTGGTTGATATTTCCTCCCAAAGATATGTCCGTCAGATGGACAAACTTTTTCAAATCTGAGACCCAGGGTTACTTTTATAATGAGGTACTGCATTTAGCACAGGCTGTTTTCATACACTGTTCGTAGCTATACCTACGAAAAGTAATGCACTGTAATTTGTATATATCCCACGAAATCAATTCATATGTAATCGACGTAATTATGAACCATGAAGTATAAAGAGTGCTACACACGTGGGAGGCCGGGGTGGATGGGTGGGTCAAGAAACACCAGACTGTCGCCCAGGAGACTTGACTTCATACCCCGTGTGAAACCAGAAGTCAAGGTTCATTTATTTGTCAAGTAACTTCCGTAATTAAGTTACGCCACTTTCGTAGTTATTTTAACCCAAACAATGATCTTTTCCTGAACCTAACTAAGTAGTTTTAATGTGCTTTAACCTAACCAAGTTGTTTCCTGTGAAGTCGGAAGCTTATTTTGAAAAGACTGAAGCGGAAATTGGCACGTGCGTCACGTGTGACTGGACATTCATAAGTAAATGTATGAAAATGAGGAATACGTTTTCATAAGATATCATACAAACCGTGGTATGAGGATACGTTGTTTAGCATCACAGACTCTATGGCAGTCTCCTGGTACTTGTAATGGACTTCTGAGTGTATTTACACTTTGACAAATGGAAAGATGTTGATTAAGATGATCATATCATTTATAATATGTCAAAAACGACACATTTTTATTTCTTTTTATTTCTTATTATCTTTTGTTTATGGATGCTTCCATTGGACACAACAACATGTGAAGACATCACTTTTTCCCTTGACTTTTAAACAAACATTCCTTCACAAACTGTTCCCCTGTCTGTGCCGGGGGCCCAGTGGCTATGATGGAAACTGGAGGTCATTAAACATGATGATGTATTGATTGTTGGAAGGAGACACTGATCCTGTACCGCTTGTATTGAGTTGTTTGTTTTGATGGTTGCAGTGGTATTATGTGACTTTCTTCTCTGTTTCAACCTCTCAGTAAAAATGCCTCAGATTGCAGGGACCCAAGTTTGGTTCTTATATTTCTTGAGGTGAAAGATCCCCATAGAGGTAGATTGGAAATGGTGTCCTATTTAGAATTTACATTTAATATCTCTCCCTTATGTTAAACAACCTTTTTTGTTGTTTATTGCAAACTCCAACGCTTGAAAGTTCAAACTGGGGCTTGAGATATCCTGGTTCCTGGAGGGTTATTTCCTTATATTGACGAATACTACTGAAATTCTGGTTTCTGGTTTTCCTAACAACAGGTGCAGGAGGAGGCCCTCTGCTACCACATGGAGGTAAGCTGACTCTTGGCGTGCTCACAGACTACTGTACGAACTTGAACTGTGCTGTGTGATTTCTGATAGATCTGCATGCTTTCATGTTGTGAGAAAGCCAAAATGAATGTTTCGCATTAATGGTAACTCAATATGAAAAACACTGTTTGGCAAGTAAGTGTACTTTTTTATGGCGTATACCTGCAAACCATGGACTGTTTGAACTCCAGCTGATCCCAGCGTGACCTTAAAGTCTGCGCCGTACGAGGGGGGATAAAGGTGGAGTCTGTGCCGTGTATGTGCACATGATTTGCTTGAAATTAGGAAGGCTGATTAAGCATGGACTCTGGAGGGCCCAATCACGACCAGGACTGTTCTATGGCAAAGAGCCTACTCTTAAGTATTGGTTGGCAATGACAAAACTGCAGTCCCTAGAATCAGTCTGTGCTCTTTTCATGACTCTTGAAATAACAATTAATTCCTTTGAAAGAACACAGATAAAATAAAACACTCCCTTGCCAAACTTCTCCTCACCAAAGCTCCCAGGCCACATACTTACAGGCAGTGCGCAATGTCTGTCCGGCAAAGTTACTGAGAGTTTAAGATTAAAAATGTAAAATAAGAAAGTTTAAACAAACACACCAATGCGTTTTATCCTGCTGCCAAGCTCCCTAACAAGTGAAGCTGACAGCTCATTTCCTTCACAAGGGGATAGCCAAAGAAATGAGGCATTTGATGAGGCAAGGCAAATGCCATGCATGCTGGCTGCCTCTGCTGATTAGATTAAAACTCAGGCATGTTGCTTTTGATCACGGGGTGATGACAGACTAGTAGAGCCAGATTAGCTGCTCTCAATACCAATGGTCAGTCTATAAGGATCTGGCTACCTGCTGAAAAGGTCAAGTCTGGCACAAGCCACACACCTGCTCGTTACTCCTTTTCAGTATCACAGGGCCCTCTAGTGGCCACAGGATGTATAACTATAGAATACTTGCACTCTGATGTTCACAAATGTGTTAATGACTTTAACGTTCAACTTGAAATTGTATATTTATGTTTATGTCTGCACTGTGCTTGGTGCAGGAGGAGTTCCCGGAGGTACAGGAACTGGAGCCGCAGTGCCCGCTGGAGGCAAGACACACACAACACATCATTTTTTTAATGTCATTTTGCAGTTTATGTTTGTCACACTGTGATTTCTGCCCTCCCGAGGACTTGTAACACTGTTCGCATTCCCCTTAAATTTTTTACTGCTTTAGGAATTCTACATCTCATACCACAAATTGGCTCTTCGTCAGGCACAGTGGGATTGATTTCTCTGACGAAGAGCCACTTTAGGGTTCCAAACATAGTACTTTTCCTAATGTCATGAATCAAAGTGTTTTTAAAGAGAGCAGTTAACAGTGTTGAGAGTCCTTGGGAGGCAGGAATCACAGTTACAGAAAGATGTGTGTATGTTTTTCACGCTGTATATCTGTTCGATGAGCCAATTTCATCTTTTTTTTTCAGTACCTGTTATTCCTCAGACAGGCCTTCCAGGAGGGGGTGGTGGTGTTGGTGCTGGAAAGAAAGCTGCCAAAGTGCCAGGTTTTGTAGACTCAACAATAAACTCAAAAGGCTGAAGGCAGACAGGATGCAGTTCACTAGGCAGCAGAGCCACATGAGAATAGTTTTTTTCCATTACATGTGGCAGATGTTTGATGTGTTTGGGATTTAAAAATATGCTAATTATTGCACTTTAAATAAGGCAGAGTTGATCCAATGTGCTTTACAGAGCAAGGACAAAATAGAACAAAAGAACCATACATACATATATAAAGGTGTGTGGGTGTATCTACAGTATAATTACTATATTCTTGTTATATGTTGTTGTATGTTTTCCTAAGGAAATCTTCTTTAAGTATCACAACATTATCTCTCCTGTGCTAGTAAGAGGCTATGAAAAGAATGGCTAATAGTTTTAAAAATCCAACATCCAATATTATGATCTCTCTTCATGAATATATGATATAAACAGCTGAGACATCATAAAAATGAGCCCATGAAGTCAAACACAGCAGAACCTCTGTAGAAACAGTAAGCAGTTGCATCAACCACAGAATGATTACAGACAATAAATTAAACTAACAAGTAGCCTATTTTGTAAGATGCCAGCAGCACCCGCCTGGCTTTGCTGCATCCTGTCTGGCTCTTTTTGTGGTAGTGTTTTGTCACAATGATTTACAGGCATATCATTTTCCAGTTTAACATTATTATAAAAAATGCCTAAAACAACAGATTATTGCTGCTCATGCATGCCAGATCCCTCTCACATTTGTAATGTGGATGCAGAAGTTCAGTATTGTCCTCTCATTGGCTTTGGCAGGTGTGGGTGTGCCTGGACTTTACCAAGGTGGACTGGTGCCAGGACAAGGTTTGTCTCTTTCATAGATCAATCTCAGCCACTATTTGTCACTATTTGTCAAGTGTTCAACATGTAAATGGTCAATGCTTTTGCAAACAAGTACTGTCCAGGGATTTAATGAGGCTTTTCCTTTCGGGGTTGCTTATGGTTCCTGCAGGGTTTGGTGGACGTGGCGTGCTGCCTGGAGTGGCCACAGGAACTAACCTAAATGCCAAGTCAAGTAAGATTTAATTTTTCAGTCATGATTGTTGGCTGATTTTGAATTTCTTTCATTGCCATTGAATGCTGCTTGTATTTTTATTTTTGAACACTATTTCCCTGCCTTTCTTTTAAACAAAATAAAAACATGGGGAATACAGAACTTCTACAAAGATTAAACAATAGATATATACTTATATTACTTATATCATTCTCTCTCTCTCTATATATATATATATATATACATAAATATATATACTAGAACATTTTAACCCGAAAAGCCCAGTCTGTTGTGATTGGTCAGCTGTCCCAGTCTGTTGTGATTGGTCAGCTGTCCCAGTCTGTTGTGATTGGTCAACTGAAAAAAACTCTTCGGACTCCGCTCCAACTCCGCTCTAACTAGCTTTGTTTGAGGGTGTGCCAAACTAGCCGCTAGGCAGGTATTATGCAAATATGTAACTTGGTGACATCACCACATTACAGAAGAAAAGGCGGGACTTCAAGCGAGGTGTTTCAGGGAGTTCAGAAGCAGTGTTTCTGTGGGGGAGAATAACTCCTTTTGGCCTGGACTTTGGGCTTCGAAACTTTGCAGACTTTTATATGCAGAAAAAACGATATAACACACTAAAGGAAAGGGAAAAGCACAAAAGCATAATAGATCTCCTTTAAAAGTAGCCGCCGTTGTCAAAGAACATTATATATCCAAAAATGTTATTGGTCTGTATGCATCTTATCCAAAGAGTAATCCTGCTGGACCACAATGGTACGAGGTCTATTTAGTATCAAGGCCAGTGTTTTTTTCATTGATGAAACTCTGTTTTGTATTTACATTCAAACAATGATCTTCTTTCATCTGAGTGTCTGATTGGATTATGTGATTCATCTTATGCAGTTGGAGGGGGAGGACAAGGAGGTCAAGGACCAGGTAACTTTATGATTATTGCTGTATCTAAGCAAATATATTTGTAGTTTAGCCAGTATTATTGGTCTTGGCTGATCAGGAGTTAATTGTATTTCTTGTGTCACAGGAGGCCGTGGGTATGGTGGGCCGATGCAGCCAGGAGTTTTCCATGGATACCCTCTCAAATCACCCCAAGTGCAAGGTGTGATCTGAATCTATACAGTAACTGTGTTATTCAGAAGTTGCATCCTTCTGTTCATATGATTATGATGATGATATGTTCACAGCGACTATTTGAACTTTGTCGATGTTACAGTTCTTTTTTCTCCAGCATACAGACAGTCTTACTCGCCTTATGGTCTGATAACCAATGGGCACTTCTATGGGTACCGTGCTAAGATTTATGGTATTTATTTGTTCCACTTGTCAACTTTCTGGTGGCCCTAAAAGCAGACCATTGCCTCCATTACCTGCTTTGTAGAGATTCTCACAGCAGTGCTACTAGGCTCTTAGTTCTGCAGTGGATGAGACAATCCACGCTGCTATTAAACTTTGCCGCAACAGTTTAAGCTTGCCAACTCACCCGTGTCCATCAGGGAGCTGCAAAATCCCATTAATGAAAGGATGACTGAATTTATTTGAAAAGATTTATTTAAGGGCTCTTCGCAGGGAAGGGTGTCTTGTATTACCTCGTAGAATTACGATTTCTAAGGGAATTATGATTTCTTTCTTACTTTTCTCTAATTTGTATCATTGTCCTCACATAATCACAGCCATATGATCACTGAAATGACAGTCTTGCCTTTAACATACTGTTATAGCTTATGTTTTTCCTATATTTGATGGGGTATTCAGGGTACAGGTGGTATGTTTTAGATGGCTTACATTATTTTCATATTTAGACATCTGAACAATCCGATATGCCGTACATTTATATATGAGGATTACTATCTAAACATGGGTTACCGTTTTTTATTGAATACTTACTAGTTATTTTTGAATAAGGGACTGTGTGATTGAGGCAAAACAAGCTAGCAGGAATTAGGAAAATTAATGATCCTACTTCACTGTCATCTATAGACTTTGTTATGGTTTTATTATTTTGTCATGCCAACCATGATTAAGTGAATGAATTAATGAATAACACAATTAATATGTGAGAGACTTTAGGGATCAACCAGAAATACATGATTTAAAAAATGCAGCAAACTAAGCTGTTACACAAACACACTAAAAAGCAAAATTCTGCCGCAGCAATGAACTACATGGCTTAAATCTTAACTTTTACTGGGAGTCACTAACCTCTTCAATGGTTAAATGTAGTTGTGAACAGCTGTTTTTGTATATTTTAAAGGAATGTGGGATTAATGACGTTAAAAACAATTACACTGCATTTTAAAATATTATTCATTTTATACATGTTATTTAAAGCTACTACAAGGAACTTTCCTTTTGTGTTGATTTTGGCGGTCCCTGTGGACAAATATGGTAGTGTTTCCAAGAGCCAGAGTCCCTTTAAAAAAAACTAATTTTACTGCAGAAGGGTCGGATAGTCTGCCCTGAGCAGACCTGCTTCTGGTTCTCCCGTGCCTCCCTTCCCTGCAGCGGGCCCAGCAATACAGCCTGGGCCTCCAGCAGCAGCAGAGCAGCGAGGTGAAGCTCTGCTCGTGGCCGGAGGAGGGGCCGCTGCTGTCGGGTTCCGCCTTCCGTCAGAGCTCCCACTGCAGGTTGAAGGCAGCAGCAAAGCCAGATGTGGTTCTGTCCACGGCGGTCTGGTCGCTGCTGGAGTCTGAGCTGAAGGACTTTTAGTGTCATCTGTTTTCGTGGGAATAACTATATAGAAATAGACAATATTCTCGCTGATGGTCTCGTTTGCTTATATAGCTCATATAGAGGCATCAGTGTTAAATTGAGACTGTATCGTAACCAGTTTAAAGTTCCTTATAGTAACTTTAAGTACTTGTGCACAGAATCATTGTGGCTTTTCATTCTCTCAAAGGTTGTTCTTTTCTCTTCAGGTGGCTATGGAGCAAAAGCTGGAGGTGGCAAACTACCTTTAGGTAAAAATATTTTTTTTAAATTTAATGTAAATATTTGGTATAATTGTGGCATCAGTTCAGTGAGTAATGATGTGTCACATTGCAATGTTTCAGGTTACGGCTTCGGCACTGGCGCTGGACTTCCAGGAGGAGTAGGGGGCGCTGGGTCAATTCCTGGATATCCTGTTGGAACCGGTGTGTGTATTTTACAAGTGTGGTGTTAATTGATATGGAGTAGAAAAATAGAAAAGACCAAGGAATACTTAATGTATTTGTTTTTTCTTTCTGCAGGAGTGGGGCCCGGGGGCATCTCACCTGCTCAGGCTAAAGCTGCCAAATATGGTAGTCCTCCACATTCATTACCAAGACAATGTTAATTTGATACAAGTTGTGTATAACCTCAGTACAGAACATATTAGTATCTTACTAAAGTCTGTGCTCTCTGCTGCAGGTGCTGGTGGTTTAGGAGGTTTAGGTGGCTATGGCGGTGCTGGTGCTGGTGGTGTTGGAGGTGGCACTGGCGGACTGTATCCAGGGCAGGTGCCAGGAGGTATAATATCCAGCACAAGACAGAAAAAAAAAAAAAAAAGTCTATAGCCATGTTAGCGGCCTCATGACTAAAAAGTTCATTCCACACCAGAAAACAGAATTGTTGGATGGTGGAAAATAAAAAGACATAGTTGCCAAACTTTCTGCCTGTATTTGATGGTTAAGAAGAGATAATGATGGTAGAAATGGAAAGAGAGAGTGGCCAGACATTTGACCGCAGTCTTCAGCCATACTCGAATCGAACCAGAGGTTTACATGTGATATCTTACATTATTTTCATATTTAGCCATCTAAAGAATCTGGTATGCTGTACATTTGTATATGAGGATTACTATCTAAACAAGGCTTGCCGATCGGTAATTTTTGAATAAGGGACATAATACAAAAAATGCTGCAAACTTAGCTGTTAACAAACACACTAAAATAATTCTGCTGTAGCAACAACATACATGGCATAAATCTTAACTTTTACTGGGACTAACTTACGTATTTCTTTTTCTTTCTGCAGGAGTGGGGGCCGGGGGCATCTCACCTGCTCAGGCTAAAGCTGCCAAATATGGTAGTTTACCACATTCATTACCAAGACAATGTTTTTCTATTAAGAAAAATATGATACAAGTTGTATAACATCAGTACAAAAGTTATTTGTATCTTACTAAAGTCTGTGCTCTCTGCTGCAGGTGCTGGTGGTTTAGGAGGTGTAGGTGGCTATGGCGGTGCTGGTGCTGGTGGTGTTGGAGGTGGTGGTGTTGGCGGTGGCACTGGTGGACTGTATCCAGGGCAGGTGCCAGGAGGTATAATATCTAGCAAAAACATAAAAAATAAAACAAAAATTCTATAGCCATGTTAGGGGCTACATGACTGAAAAGTTTACTGCATTCTTTTTGGGGGGTTTTCTATGTACTTTAGTTGTAAAAAATGTTATCCTATGCTTCTCTCGATTTTACAGCAGGATATGGAGCTGGGTCCAAGGCTGCTAAATATGGTGAGAAATTTCATATTTTCTGTATCATGGAAGAATATTTATAATTATTGACAATAATTATATATTGTCATCTTTTTTTCATTATCTATTCACCCATTCTGCACATAGCCGAAAAGCTATTACCTCACATATTACCTCAAGTTTAGTAAAAATCTCTCCATTTATATTGACCCGGAGGAGTACCAGGGGGAGTACCGGGAGGAGTACCAGGAGGAGTACCAGGAGGAGTACCATGGGGAGTACCGGGAGGAGTACCAGGAGGAGTACCAGGAGGAGTACCATGGGGAGTACCTGGAGGAGTACCAGGGGGAGTACCATGGGGAGTACCTGGGGGTGTACCAGGGGGAGTACCTGGAGGACTACCATGGGGAGTACCTGGGGGTGTCCCAGGAGGAGTACCAGGGAGGCTACCGGGAGGTGCACCAGTGTTTGGTGGATATTCACCAGCAGCCAAGGCCGCTAAATATGGTATTGTGTATAAATGTGCACTTTTTTCAACTTAACATTATGTTGCACGATGCGCTCTAAAATTGTCTTCACGAGTACAGAATACTTACTCTATGTGGAGTAAGTATTAGCTATAATTATGTTTTGTCTTGCCCTCCCTCGGCCATGCACACTGAAGGACTAGGACTCGGAGGCACAGGAGGACAATTAGGGACTGGCGGACTCGGAGGCACAGGAGGACAATTAGGGACAGGAGGACTCGGAGGCACAGGAGGACAATTAGGAACAGGAGGACTTGGAGGAGGCGGAGGATATTCTGCTGCTGCCAAAGCTGCTAAATATGGTATGGGACTTTTTTGTCAACTAAATATAAAATCCAATTCATTTCAGAAACGTATAAATTACATTATCATGTGCACTTTTTTCAACTTAACATTATGTTGCACGATGAGCTCTAAAATTGTCTTCACTAGTACAGAATACTTACTCTATGTGGAGTAAGTATTAGCTAAAATTATGTTTTGTCTTGCCCTCCCTTGGCCATGCACACTGAAGGACTAGGACAAGGAGGCACAGGAGGACAATATGGGACTGGCGGACTAGGAGGGACAGGAGGACAATTAGGAACAGGAGGACTCGGAGGCACAGGAGGACAATTAGGGACAGGAGGACTCGGAGGAGGTGGAGGATATTCTGCTGCTGCCAAAGCTGCTAAATATGGTATGGGACTTTTTTGTCAACTAAATATAAAATCCAATTAATTTCAGAAACATCATTATTTTGTTTTGCTTCTCTCAAGTCTCTTGCAAAAGAGATCCTAATCTCAATGACATTACCTGATTAAAGGTTATACACCAACTATATATACTACGCAGATGGAGAACTTGTTTCCATACAGCCAAATAAATCACTTAATTTTAAACCTTTTGCATCAAATAGTAATATTAGCATTATTTTTTACTACAAAAAGGATGACGAAATGTGATTTCGGTTGGACTCAAAGTCTGCAAATGTGAACGCGATCAGCTCTCAGCTAGAACAGATGGCTGACACTGTGGTCTCATCAAATGTTTATTTAAAGCAACTACAAGGAACTTTCGTTTTGTGTAGGTTTTGGTGGCCCCTGTGGACAAAAGCAGTAGTGTTTTCCCAGAATGAAGACTATATTTCCCATGAGCACCACCGCCTCATGTTGTAAAGTTTGTGATCTGGCTAGCGCGTGCATTTGGTTTGGAAGCGACTGAAAGAAAGACGCAACTTATTTTTTGATACTATTATTCCTTTTTTATCAGCTGTTTGTAGGATGCATATCGATTTACTAGGTTTTATTAGGTTTACTCCCTTCAGAGGTCTAGCCTCTCAACTTTATACAAACTACTGTCGATTGCGTGCATGTTGGTCATTATGCTCACAATCACAGAAAGCTTTGTGGCGTTTGCTTTGCTTGACAAATGCAGCTAATGTTAGCTATATTCAAATAATGTTAACCGAAGCGTTTGCTAGCTTTCTTTTAGCCACCAACGTAAATTCATATATTGATGTAAAACCATGTCTCGCAATGTATTTCATAAATAGAATAGATACAAACCAGTGTAGGAGGAACCAATTCAGATCAGTTTTGAATCATTTAAAATCCCACAATTCTCTCCATCTGTTGAAAGACCAAGGTTGACTCTTGTTTTTGCCCGTCTTCTATCACTGTCCTTTTTAGTTTTTTTTTGGTTCTTCTGTGAATCATTTTCTTTTTCTCTTTGCTGATTTTGACCCGTAAAAAATAAAATTCTCTAAAGACAAATCTCCTGCTTCCTTTTAACTGGCTAACGTACTACTCACTGCCTGACGTTGCCTGTGAAAATGTAAACATAGGCTCTTCTGGTCTGCGTGGCGTCTGATTTAATGGGTGACAGGCATTAAGAAAACTATGTAGAAATAGCCAATCTTTTAGCTGATGGACTTGTTTTCTTATATATGTCATATAGAGGCATCAGTATTAAATTGAGACTGTGTCATAACCAGTTAAAAACACCTATAGTCTACAGCAACACAGCTACACTAGGTTCTGTCACTGTACTCACAAACGCATGTTCTTCCTATTTGCTCCATATTAATTGCCATCAAACTCATTTAAATTGACTAGATGTAACCATGCAGCTAGTTTTACATGAAAACGCTCATTAGATAAACTTATTTTCCACAGGAGTAGGGGGACATGGAGGCACAGGAGGATTTGGAGGAACAGCCGGACTGGGAGGCACAGGAGGATTTGGAGGAACAGCCGGACAGGGAGGCACAGGAGGATTTGGAGGAACAGCAGGACTTGGGGGCACAGGAGGATTTGGAGGAACAGGAGGATACTCTGCTGCTGCCAAAGCTGCTAAATACGGTAATTATAGATTACTATTCTGAAATCTCAGAACTTGTTATGTGTTACCTGTGGGTGGATATGGATTCTTAGCATCCAGTGATGTGTGAGTCAGATAATACCAAAGGCCAGGTGGTAGGACATGACAGAAACCTGAAAGGCGCTGAAATTGAGTAAAGAGTGACCTCTATAGTAGATAAAACATGATAAAGTTCCCTCTAGGGTGTCCTTCCAGTGGAGAAAACATGGTGAAATGCCCTCTTGGTTGCCCCTACGGTAGATAAAACGTGATAAAGCGCCCTGTAGGGTGTCCTTACAGAAGAGAAACATATTAAAGTGCCCGCTAGGGTGCCCTTCCAGTGGAGAAAAAGAGATGCAGTGCACTAATGGGTGCCCTTAAAATGGAGAAAACGTGATGCAGGGCCATATAGGCTGCCCTACATGCTAGAAAAGTTTCTGTGCGCTGGTGTGCCATCACACGCAGCTGGTGCCCCTTTTATTTTTTTCGCCCCTGCCCCTCAGATAGTCTCAGTCGGCCACTGATCTGATCTGACATTGCTACCTTTGCCACCAACTCTACGGTCTTGACAATGTTCAAACCTGACCCCCTGCTACCTACCATTACAACTTACATAGAGTCTGCTTGATAACACTTTCAGATGCAAAGCCAGTGAAATAGAGGTGGTGTTGCATACATCTGCTTGTGTAGTATGCACAGGAAAAGAAGAAGGTTCACTTCATCAATTTGCTCTTAATTCTTGAAGGGCGGGTCCATTATTATTATAACTTCACAGTGATGTTCCTTATGTATTCAAATCTCCCAGTTTGGAGAAACAGACAGGACTACTGGCACGGAAGCAGAGCAATGTACTGCTGTGTGGCTGTGTGGACACCATGTTAGTAACACAAACAAACTAACCAATCGTTGCAGCGGTAGACCAGCAACTCCCGTGTTCTGAGAGGTAAAATGACTGTTTTTGTGAATGGAGTCTGGTCTGGTGGCTAAGAAGACCGCGATATAATGGCTTCAGTTCCCCATCAGAAAGGGCTGTCTGATTGCAAGTAAAGCGGTGAAACGATTCTAAATATAACATACACTTAACTGATATTGTTTTTTTAGGTGGCCAAAATACGTTTTTCTGCTGCTCCCGTCCACAGCCACTTTACCTTGCTGTCTGACAGCCGGGAAACTGAAGCCGTTATATCGCTCTCTTCAAAGCCACCAGACTACATTCACAAAAGCAGTAATTTTACCTCGCAGATCGCGGGAGTGTAGCCTACATACAACCCCACATCAAAAAATTCGAACTAACCCTTTCAGTTATTTCCAAACTCAGCACAGCTAACTCTGACTGAGCTAGTGCTAGCGTTCACGTTATTTATAACCTTATTGATTAGCTTTGATTAGCTTACTTTGGTAACCTACGGCTGAGAGGGTGTTTCCATTTGAAAAGAAATGGAACAGAACGCAGATGGACCTACACTTTAATTGTTCTTGATTGTTCTAAATACTCTGAATTCAAATGCCAGCAAACTCACTGAGAATCTACTTTGTTAAACGATACCACCAGCTTTACATGTAAATAAATATGTCTTTCACAGGACAAGGGGGACTGGGAGGAGCAGGAGGACTGGGAGCTGGAGGACTGGGAGCCGGAGGACTGGGAGCTGGAGGACTGGGAGCTGGAGGACTGGGAGCTGGAGGACTGGGAACTGGAGGATACTCTGCTGCTGCTAAAGCTGCTAAATATGGTAACTGGATTTCAATCTCTAGAAAAAAATATTGCAGACCAAAACCATTGCATTTTAAGTAGTATTTTAAGTGTGCATGATTACATGATTGACTTTTGCATTAAAGGTCAAGGTGGTGCAGGGGGAGTTCCAGGTGGTGGTGTAGGTGGAGGAGGAGTTCCCGGAAGAGTCCCTTTTTTCCCAGGATATGGATGTAAGCAAGCCCCACAGACCTTTGACCTACTCAAGTAATAAAAGAGATGTTTTATTAATTTGGTAAAATAAGATCACTTTTTAATCGAACCTTGTGGGCATGTTGTGTTGCAGCTTTGGCAGCCGGTGCTAAACCTCCTAAATATGGTGAGACTGTGATCTTTACCATTTGACACAGTGTAATGATTACCATGTCATAAGGTGTGGCCTGACTTATTTCTCTTATGCAGTGCTGATCTACTCACTGATTTTTATGAAAACACTATTACATAAATCCAATGTTACGAACAAGTTTTGGAAAATTGCACCTTAAATGCATTAATAGATGTAATTTGGTTGGCTAAAATGGTAGTGGCAGTAGCTTACAAATACATTCTGTTGATTGTAATCTTTCACCTGTAACAGTGTAAGAGAGATTAGTTCTTTATTCACTCCCCAACAGGAGTCCCAGGAGCAGGCTTAGGAGGAGGCGGAGTTCCAGCGGGAGCAGGACAGGTACTTCCTGGTGGTGGCGGCTATGGTGGTAAGTTGTTAAATTGATATATCAGTGTAGACAAAAATGATTTGTACAATGAAAGTGCTTTTGCTGTTTCCTTTATGATAATTCAATCTAATGAATTCTCAGTCACAAACATTTTGTTGCCTCCCGACAGGTTATGGAGCTGGTGCTGGAGTAGTACCAGGACAAGGAGTTGGACAATACTATGCTGCCGCAAAAGCTGCTAAATACGGTCGGTGAAGAGACACAAAAATACTACACATTCAGAGACATTTTCTTGTGAATTAACTCATTCTGATAAGAATGGTACAATTTTCAAATTGAATTAGGAGTTCCAGGAGGAGCTGGAGCAGGGTTAGGAACAGGAGGACTGGGAGGAACAGGAGTACAGGGAGGAGCAGGAGGAGTTCCTGGTTTGGTACCAGGACAAGGAGCTGGACAATACTATGCTGCCGCAAAAGCTGCTAAATACGGTACAATAGATAAGCACACAAACACAAATATCACTCATTCAGAGACATTCAATGGTGTATAAATTAATTCTGATAGGAAATGTTGAATCCATTATCTCACTTTCTTTATCTTTTCCTTCTTGTTATTAACTTTTACTAACTAAACTAATCATGCAACCTGCTCTATTTCCCTTGATTAGGAGTTCCAGGAGGAGCTGGAGCAGGGTTAGGAACAGGAGGACTGGGAGGGACAGGAGCTCAGGGAGGAGCAGGATTAGTTCCTGGTTTTGTACCAGGACAAGGAGCTGGACAATACTATGCTGCCGCAAAAGCTGCTAAATACGGTATAATAAATAAGCACACAAATATCACACATTCAGTAATGTATAAGTTGATTCTTATAGGAACTGATATATTTAAATTATTATAGATATATTTTGTCTCTTTATCGTATCCTACTTTTTATTAGATTGGCGCATAAACTACACTCATTTTCTTGTATATAAACTGTGCCGTACTATTACAAATTAGGTAGGGCACAGTTTTAGGGAGTTGTTCATTTTGCTATATTTCCCTTCAGGAGCTGGAGCAGGGTTAGGAACAGGAGGAACTGGAGGAGTTGGACCCGGGGTTGGAGCTGAAGGTACTGTATGTGCAGTGTGTATGAAAAGATAGTAGAAATACTATTATTTGTCATCATACAAAGTATGTGTCAGGATAAAGATATTGATGTTTTTATGCAGGATATCCAGGCGGTGTGAAACCACCAAAAGGTGAGCACCTGGAAACTCTTGTAATCATTTAGTGGTGTACTAATAAAAATGTCCTATTTCCGAAATCACCTGCTGACAATTTCCATCCAATCCAACGCAAGTAAGGTAGCCCATACCTTAGCTATGTCCTTCAGCTCTTCCTGGGGGATCCTGAGGCGTTCCTGTACCACATATACAGGATACTGTATACTGTACAAGTTACTATACCTTAAACGTACAAACAATGTTGTTAAATAACAATAAACGCCAGATTATAGGGTCGGTCCATGAAGAGAAAGGGCTCCTATCTGGACTTACCATCTTGTGGTGATATTCAGCTGTCATACAGAGGGAAATACACCTTAGAGGAAGCAAATGCCAATTTAAATCTTCCTATTTGGTGTTGTCTCTTCATTAAGTCAAGAGGTAAATTCCACAACAGAGTCAATAGAGAAGGGAAAAGTCTGATCAACATCTCACTCCCAACTCAAATACCGCTGCTTAGTCAGTACCCCTCGGCATCAGAGTAGCCCTCTTGCGTTACTTTTGGACGGACTGAGTACAGCGTGTCAATATACGCTCATTATTTATAGTGCCCTTTCAAAATACACTTCCGTTTTCACAGGAAGTTAAATTTAGGAAACACAACCACTTAGTTATAGTTAGGAAACGGTCGTGGTTGACGTTAACTTCACTGACTAGCAACTCACGTGACTCACGGGGCTGACGATACTAACAACTCATGTGACTAACGACTCACATGACTCCACGAGACTGACGATACCGATGACTCACATGACTAACGACTGACGTGACAAAATAGGCCAAGTTACTTTTAGTTTCACACAGGACACAAACACCGGCCTTCTGGTTGAAAATATTTGTTTCACCCATCCACCCACCCATCCACCTCCCATCCCGCCCGTCTTGAACGGACTCTCGCGCTATTAATAGTACGTCACTTACTCCAACCATCGAATAACGTTTCAATTGGAGACAAACTGTCACAAAAGCTGCTTATATTGTAAAGTAGCAGATCACAGTGTTATCCATTTGTTGACCTCATATGTGCCTCTTCCAGGAGGCGTCACCGGAGTAGGACTTGACGTGCCAGGAGCGACTCCAGGTACAGCTGTCGGTGGAGGCCCAGATGGTTCTGCTGTTTTGGTACCAGGTAAACTACTGGCACAATACAGTTTCTTATTTTCTTAAATGAAAAGTTTTTTGCATTGTGAATGATGATTTTTTTGCTTTTACAGCAACGGATCTAGGTCCTGTTGGAACTGCTAGACCAGGTACAGTTAAATACCAAGACTCTGCTTTTCCTAGGACTTTTACAGTACACACATTTACACATGTATGTTTTTGTAGTAGCTATAAAAAGGGACGGAAAGCACCATTTCCACTTATAATTGGCAATTGCCCTCTACCTTGGGGCGACTGCACCAGTACTGTACCATCATTTATCCCCTCTACATGTCTTCACATATTTCCTGCCCACAAATCTTACATGTTGTGTGTATCGCTAGTGCTACCAGCTATTGACCACCTCTAGCTTACAGCCTCACAGCTGTGGCAGTTTCATAGTCCACCTCACAGCTTTTGCCTCATCAAGTCTCTCTCACTCTGCGCCTTTTTAATGTACAATGGATGTTGTCTTTTGGCAGAGCCCACGCCTATTGCCGCAACTGGCAATACCCCAGAGGTCCCACGGCCCAGTAAGACTCGCTGTTTGCATGAAACCTTTGACCATGAAGTGAAATCTGTGGTATTTAATATATATCAATTTGTAGTTGAGTTTTAATGTATTTGTCACCAGCGTTGTAGTGCTGAAAGAGAGGTTGATTTAGTTCCTCCACTCCGTCATTATTATGTCAGTTGTGGCCACAGCTTGTCTCTTTTTCTTAACAGTAATAATAATGTCTTGTTCACTCCTTTGCATTTTACTAACACTAACACTGTGCTGGATATTCATGCATATAATAGCTGTAATTTCTGGATAATGGCAAATCTAATGTATTCATTTAGTAGACATTCAGAAGGAAGTGGTAGATTAATGCTGGAATATTCCCACATTCGATTGCTCTTAAATGTTTACAGTTTGTTTTTGACAATATGAATGCTGCACTTTTTCCTGATTACTGTTACAGTTCAAGTTCTACAGCGGGGGATTTTTGTGATTTATATTTCCATTGTTTCAATTATATAAAACCATTGCCATGATAATAATGTGACATTTGATCTGCAGTTATATATAGTAATGTATGTACATGAACTGTGAATCCCCTGCTATAGAATACAGTAGATTGTTGTTTCGTACGTCTGCTGTCTTGACATGATTTTCTTGTTGTTTTGTATTATTTAGGAAGCAGTTTGTCTTGTTCTTATTGTTCCTGTTTGTTTTTCCCCATACCTCCCTTTTGTACAATTTGGTTCTGTTTTATAGTTTCATCATTTTATTAATGTAACCAACAAAATTATTGAAAACTTGACAACAAGACAACTTGACTGATTTTCTTTTTTTATTCTTTTTTTGCACGTACTCTTGTGGCTGATGTGTGAAAACAGGCGGTGGGTTAAGTGCTTATTTTTGCAGTTACTTCATTTAATTCTGTAGTATGTCTTAACCTGTTTTTAATGGCCTTTTATTCCTGTCTGTTTTAATAGTTGCTGGTGGAATTCTTCAGCCTAGTGGTAAGTTGTACATGAGAAATTGTTTTTAATTAATGGTTCTTGAATATATACTTATTATACATAGCTTAATGATGATACTTTTTTATTTCACAGCTGGCACAAGTGTTGGTAAATATGTAAAAAATTCCCTCATATTGAAATATACCAACGAATACTCAAAATGTTTTAATTTTTCAAAGCTTGTATTCAGATATTAAATATGTGACCATATGGGTATTTATATGTCACAGGTGGAGCAGGAGTTGCACCCTCTGGTGGTAAGAACTGTTTTCTTTTTCTTTTGCACATGCAATACTTGTGTCAGACGTAGTGTTTCCTTCTGTTTAAACTTTATTTATTCTCAGTGAAATTGCTCTCTCTTTATCAGTTAACATATTTTATGCGGGATGTTAACTGATGTAACTTTGCCTGTGTTTTAGTTGGTGCAACAGGCCAAGGTCAGCCTGATAAGTGTAAACAATCTCTGTTCGTATCTGACATTTACTGATACGTAACAAATATAACAGTAAGGTCACGCTATGGTATCAAGAACCTCATTGTTTTCCTGGTCATCACTCTCATAGTGCGAAGTGCCTGATTAAACACATCTAAACAAATTATTACAAGTCAATTATTATATGTTAAAAGTCTTATTAGAAAATCTATAATCTGTAATCAAAGACAGTTAGTTGAGTCTCAGAAATATCATACAGCACTAGGTAAACCTTATTTTAGTATTAATAGTGTATGTACAGTGTTTGCCTTTTTTATTTGGGTGTATTTTGTTGTAGTTTTTTTCTTCTGGCCACTTATACATATAGGCAATATATATATATATATATATATATATATATATATATATATATCATAATATTTTCTTTTCTTTTGACAAACTCTGAATTTTTCCAACAGCTTAGGAAACAGGTTCTCTTTCTTGTGTTCTGGCTCATTTGTATTAATTAATTAACAGATTTTGTATAATGTTAGATAGTTCATGTATTAGTCTCTTCTCTCCTTCAGCTGGAACCGGTTTCCAACAACCTGCTGGAGGTAGGCCAATATTTATGCTATTATTGATTTAAGAACTCCATGTTGTTTTTAGCTTTCAAGCTGTGTTTTGTCATTGAAACTTGAAGGGGATATGATACGTCCATCTGGCCACACGGTGGAGACAAAGACAGATAAAACAGCTACTGTATGGACGTTTGTGTCTGCTGCAGTCAGTGACTATAATAATACTTAAAAATGCTGTTTTCAGGTGTTGGTGTTGGCACAGGTGGCAAAGCACCTAAACCATTCTTCCCAGGTAAAGATGGCTAATAAATCTTTAATCACAATTACACATTACAATAATGTATATGTTGCATGATAACCTACTTTCTCTGATTCTCCTGCTTGTTGCATTAAGCTTATCTTGCTCATTCCATTGCCACAGAATCGACATTAAATCAATTGTTCATATAGGTACTGAATATTCAGTATCACCGTTATCTATTGTATGTGATTCCGCAGCAGAAAAAGACCGACTAAAGATCTTCTGTTGAATAATGCATAATATTAACCTAATCAGTCCTGAATGGTCCTGATCTTCTACATGCAACCCAGTGTTTGTAAAATTCATATATCTAGATTTGTATAATTTGTAAATGTATTTATATTTATGTTGACATCCTAATGATGTTATCAATACACTTTTTATGATCCCATTTGTTATAGATCATGCTTTTACACACTGTGTTTATCTTACTGTGCACATTCTGTCTGGACAGTTAATGACTCGACTTGAATCAATAAAAACGGCGGTTAATATAGTAGGAAAAGCTGCATCAGGCCTTTCTCTACCCAATTACACCTCCAATACATTGAACAGTCATCACTTTTATGCATCTGCAGGTTTGCAGTTTTACAGTATTTTTTCTCTATTCTGCACTATTTTACCTGTGATGGACTTGAGACCTAATGCAAGGTGTTTCTCCTGCCTTTCATTTAGTCCAACTGTCAGCCAACATCAGTCAAATATCAAGATAAATGTTATTGTTCCCCGAGAGGGACATTTGGTTGGCTGCAGGAACGTCCATATAAGACAGTAAAACAAACCAAGAAACACTGAATAATTAGGTTAAAAGAAACATACAGTATGGGGTCAAATAAATGTTAAAACATTGGACACTGTCCAGATAAAGTAACGATACATATTTCATACTTTTCAAGGCAGAGTGTAACAGAGGGGGGAAGATTTACCATGTGTGGCCTTTAAAAAAACAAACTGATAATGTAGAATTGTGATGATAGTACCGAAAATCTACATTAAATTCCTCTTTTATTTTTGATTCATCTCAGTTTTACAGGTGTTTAATGATTTAAGAAACACTTCACTCGACTGATTGTTGAACTCAATAACTAGTGAAGTGTTTTTCTAATCGTAAGATGTAGCTGGAGAGGAAGAAGCCAGCATGGACAATTGTTATGACTTCATACCTCCAGTCTTCTAACACCTTTACTCCACAGGTACAGGAGTAGGTGTTGGTCCAGCCGCTGGTGGATACCCCTATGGTGGATACCCCTATGGTGGAACCTATGGAGGCAAGTTCCCTATATGTTTTACACACATTTATTTATTTTTTTATACTTCATTTTTTTCAAGGTTGTTTTCAAATATGCAATTTATAGTTCGTAATTACAATAGTTCATAAACCACTTTTTTAAGTAGTTGAGCTTATAGACGAGCGCAAATATATAGTAATATCATTTACATGGGCACACATACCCTCCTCCACGCATTCTACTTCACATCAGGTCACCTCCAAGCATATGTATACATATATGCATGCGTGTTAACCCATGTAGCTATATTTTTCCTTCTGTTGGACTCCATCTTTCTACACACATTTATAGGCTTGTTTTAAATGGTATTGTAGTATTACTTCTATCCTTTCTGTGCTTCACTTCCTTTTGGTGCTTGTACCGTACCATGTGCCATTTCCATGAGAAAGCTCATACGTTGTTGTGTTGTGCTTTTTTTGTAGCTGTGGGAGGAGCAGGAGGCGGAGCAGGAATCCCACTGGCAGCAGGAGGTCAGAACACACCTACATTTCACTTAACATGTGAAATAAAAAAAATTTCGTGAACCTTAAGAACACTGGACTCAGTTGTCAGTTAATAGGGAAACATATAGCATAAATACTGCTTATTTCCCCTTCAAATAATTTTTTTCTTTTAAAGGCAGGGTGGCCGATCTTGAGAAACTAGCAAAAAGTACACTAGATTTTTAAAAGTGATCCAACCGAAAAACCGAGCCCAATGTTGCCAACTCTTTTCCAATGAAAGTAGCTAGCAGCACTAGCTGCTAACTAGCTCCAAAAGTCCCTAAATCTAGAGAGAAAGACGCCAAATCAGCAACACTGACAGCCCGTCTCTTCAGGCCTCCCTCTGAAGCCACTCCCCCAAAATTATCATTACGAACATAAACATATAATGAATGTGAACAGCGAAAATGGCTTTTGTTTATACTCAAAGCTGTCAAGCTAGCAGTTTGTGGAAGACTACGGTGGTGCGCAATGAGTGCACGGGTAGAGTGCGTGCAGGCAGGTAGACAGGCAGGTAGACAGGCAGGTAGATAACCCGTCCAATCATTACAATCAGGCCGAATGAAACGATTGCACGGGTTAATTACAGTCCTGCGACAGCCACAGATAACGAATTTTTTTCTTTTTTTTTTGTCAGAGCATTGGATTTATTGATTGCTGTCAGGATATAATGAGAATTTCAACTAATAGAACAAAAATGTTTCTAAAATCTTTACCAACCCTGCCTTTAAGTTGTGTTTTTTTTTCATGATAAGATTGGTTTAATTAATCTATTTCTTGGACGAGCCAGCGCCCCGACACAAACTGTAGGAGATGAATTGACCAAACGGACAATAATGCTACTTTTCTTTGTAATCACGATTCAGGCGGATACAGGCCATATCAACATGGTTATGGTTATGGTCATGGTATGTATGAGAGGAAAGGAGGCTGACAGCACTAATACACAATGTTCCCCGACTTAAAAAAAAAAATGAAAACGTTCTGCTCAGTGCTCAAAGTGACAGTTGGTCAGGAGATGCCATCGCACCGCACTTCCTGTGCAGGAAACTGACCAACATGCTGATAAGTTTCTGTGTGGGGCAGGAAGGAGAAGCCAGCTGGATACTTTGATGAAGGAAATCAACTGGTGTTTTAGTGGAGGCAGTATTTACAGTCTTTCTTTGCAGGACAGCTATGGGTGAACCATGTAAGACTCTAAGTCATCACCACATCTAAGCCAGTGTTCTTTCTCTTGTGACAGGTGGGTTGACGTATCCCTCTGGAGTCGGACTGGGAGCTGCTGGTGCTGGTGCTGGAGCTAAACCACCTAAACCAGGTAGTGTAACAGGCCTGTTACTGTTACATGGAAACATAATATACATTATATGTGTTATGAACTTGAGTCTTACTGCTTGGAAAAGCTCTTTAGTGGGGCATATGTTGGCAAACACCAACCCGATATCACGCCAATGCGTGTAAAAGACTTGCCTGTCCATCAGAGGATAGCGTGTCAGTGTCACATTTTGCCTCATCTAGGCGTGACTATTACACGCGTGCATGAGGAAAAGCGTCATGGTTGATCTTGAAATAAATACATTACCTAAGTAAAGTACATATGGAAACAACGTAATATCACTACGGAAAACATGTGACAAACGGCACTAAAAAAACATGTAACAAACGTCACTAGCGAAACTTACAAAACAAACCAGTCTCCTGGTTGAAGGTCCTGTGTTTGTTGGACCCATCCACCTTCCCTCCTGCCCGCCATAAGCTGCGTCTCTCCCCTTTTATTCTATGTCATTACATTGCAGTTAGTTGAGACTACATGGTGTGAAAATGACACACCTGAGGCAAGAACGACGTTCTTATTGCACGTTTTTGCCTTGCACATTATTGTGACATTCACACGACTTTTTATGTGACTGGGCTGCAAACACTGAAAATGAAGATCCATTTGTATCTGTACTCAACATTCTACACTGCTCCCCTCTTTAATACTACTCGATTTTAATGCTGTATCTTATAAACTGTTTTTTTAGTTTGTATTGTTAGACTTGAGTGTTAGTCAAGTTTTGTTTCCTTTCATTAAGACTGCTGAATAAATTACAAATTATGTATTGAAATTGTATTAAAGCATCCTTTCCTTTGCAGTATGAACATAATCTATTTAAAAAAGTTAGTTTAGCAAGATAACTAGACAAATCTTTACAGAATCCAGCTCCACCAACGGCAGTAATCCCTGCAGTGTTACAGTGCCGTTAGGAGTTTGTAAATGGAGCAACATTTCCTGATGAGGACTGATTACTGTTAGTAACACTGTGTGCAACATCACTGTTTGAAGATAACACAAACCCCTGAGGAGTCCTGCCCTGAAATAGCAAAACTCAGCCAGAGGACGTTGGGATGAGGTCGTTACTGTGACCTCAGCTGAGCCACGGGCGACATGTCACTTCAGGGGGGGAAAATGACAACAGCTATAGAAACCAGAAAACTGATAATACGTCGTGCTCACTACACAGAAAATCATAATAATAAGCACATTATCATGATTTGTTTATTTGCTTTTTCATTTGAACAGGCTATGGCAATCTTGGAGGTGGCGGTGGGTATCAGCAAGGTGAGGAGCGCCGCATATTTGTTCAATATGTTCTGCAATATGTTCCTCCTGTATTATCATCTTTTTTTTTTTTAAATAAAACAGTGGGTTAATATGGCACACATTTCACTTCAGCTGTCTGCAACACACTTTGCACTTGGTGCAGTGTAGCTTCTGGTCCTCCTCTGTCCGTCAGTGAGGGATGAGTGTAATCACACAGCAGCAGCCGGCAGTGCCGCCTCCTCTCACCGCCCCACAGATACCGTACAGGCCGGTCATTAAAACTCATGGCCCTAATCCTTCTCCCAGTGGCCACAGAGATATTTGTCTGTGTGAAATGCTTCCACAGATGGTTTAATAACTTCAACTCATTTGCCAGTAGAGTAGAGAGCTTTGCCAAATGGTGAATAATTATTGGCTTCTCCAAAAATAGGTCAAGTTGTCACATTCACTGTACTGTATGTATCACTAGGTTGTTTATTCACTTACATTTAATGCTACTAGATTTCCTGACAACACTAATCATTATGTTGATCGATCCAACTCATATTGTCAGTTTACACACTAATGACATTTTTCTGTCAATGAATCTCCATGGTAACTGCTTTTAATTTCACAGGTGTGGCTCCTGTGGCTCCTGGTTACGGTGGAGGAGGTTACCCTCAACAGTACTACCCAGGTACACTGTAAAAACTAGTACTTTCTTTAAAATAATTAAAAAATATATATATGCAACATTTTGCACTATTTTATATTTGAATCAACAGGTCTTTTTTTATTAAAATTAATTCAAATTTATATATATGAATGTACTCACAAAATTCACGTACAGGTTAGTTAAAGGGGTTATGTAATTTAATCACTTCAACTCAATTACATTGAGTAAATCCACTTCAGTTTTTAATTTAAGGCAACAATTTTCTGTATTTTTTGTTTTTAATTATCAGATTTAAATATAGAATTTAAGTTTGAATAAATACCAGAAGAAAAAATATTTTCAATTTACTAAAAACAATATGGCAACAGTTTGCACTACTTTTTTTTTTTTTTAACATAAATTAACTTATTTTTGTATTCTGTGATGTGTACTGAGAATAAACATGATACAAAATATTTTAAAAACATTTATTTAAAGACAAAAAGGGAGAAAAAAAAATTAACAGACCAGCAACATGTCCATAAGGCATAACCCACATGTGACACTGGTATTGTCTTTTAAAGCACTATTTTGCCGATTTTCAACTTTATCTCTATTTATTCACATTATAGAGATTGTTGGCCAAGTTCTCTGTGTCTCTACTAGTGTTGCTCTCTGTGTATTTATGTGACTGTGCATAAAGTAAATGTTAAACTTTCACTTGCTCGCGAGGATGTTGCAGAATTTTCTCTGCTGATGAGTCTGTGACAGATAGAGACGGCACACAACAAACATTATAGTAGTGTTGGTGGTAAACAGCATTCTGTGTGGTGACCTTTGAGGTCCGTCGGTTGTGTCATAAATCAGTGGAAAGGACCCAACAGACGACACAATAGGGTCATTTATCTTAAGGAGGTGGAGGCAGAGGAAGAAAACCGTAGCAGGAGGCTGTGTGAGTGTGTGTGGTTGTTTAGAAGAGCAGTTAGAGTTGTTTCTTGCAAGAAAAATGGGCAAATGCAAAACACTATGGTTTGAACATAATTAATAGTATATAATTATTGATTTGGTTTAATGTTGATGTTGATTTATTTTATGATCTATACTTTCTGCTTCATGAAAGTACCCATTACCATGTTTACTTCAGTATAGTTACTCAAAGGTTTTTAAACCCTTTTCGTTCATGTTTTTGCTGCTACTGAAAGCCAAACATTTGACCTCCACATAGACGAGGATTTAGAGCACAGACGATTCTTTAACTTTTCATCCTTGTTTCTGGATCAGGAGGCGGATTAATGCCAAACTGCCGACAGTCAGGTAACACAGCTGGATGGATGAAAGGGCAGGAAAACTGAGCCATCGCTTCCCCTTTAGAGCTGAGAGCATAAAGAAAGGGAGAGGAGAGCTACTGCAGAATGATCAGAAATGTCACCCTCCCCAATTTATTAAGATTATTCTCATCCAGTTAAGGAAACCACGTGTTGAAAATATTCATTTATGGCTCATTACTGTAGCCCTGTATGTTTTTACAGCTCATCTTGTCCCCCTTCTCTCCCTCCCTTTATGCTGGACGCTTTGGCCTAAACACAATACAACTCCAGCTTCTGCACACTTCCACTATGTTGGTTTCCAAGTAATCTCCCACACAAAAACATGAATTATTACCATTTTACTAGTTGGCACACAGAAGAGAGATTACAACCTCAATTAATCTCTGATTCAATTTGAAAAGTCCTGAATTTTTATGAGGATGATTAGATTTGATCATGAAAACAGATAGAATTCTGATTACATACAAGTATTATAGATATGATTCATATTGATTTGATTTCTTTAGCTCTTGCGAGCAGAATGGGCTTTTCACTTTTAACATCATTTTATTTCTAATACCTCACGTGCAACACATGGGAGGTTGACTTTGCATAAAGGGAATTAAATTGTGTTTGAATAACGATGACCTGCCTTTTTTCTCCTCTGAGCACCTAATTATAGAGAGATTAATTGGATTACTAATGACAGAGGAGCAAATAGAAATTATATTGCTGTTTAATGTAATCTTCTTCCCATTTGCAAAATACATCCGAAGAAAATTTGCCGGTGTCAGAGCTCACGTTATTCAAATTTCAGCTGCTTAAATGAGCAAAACGACAAGCTCCTTCCCTCTGCCAAGCTTTAACTGAGATTACTTTTCTGTGTCTTTTAAATGCAAAACACTGACAGGAAAACATCACAGTGTGTGTGCCAGTCTGGTTACTGAGAGCATCTGTGGATCAGACAGCTCAGCAGATCTAAGTGCCTCTCATGTGATTTACTACTAATGTCAACAGTTTTTCCTCACCACATCCTGGCAGGACGAATACTGTAAATCAACCACTGTGACAGATCCAAAGTGGTTTCATCTGAGCATTACTCTAATGATACCATCTCTCTGTTGTCTAGGTGGATACGTACCGGCCCCACTGACTCCTCAACAAGGTACCAAACATGTCCTCACATGATCTCTCCATGCACCCAAAAATAGAAATAAAATAAGTAGTTTCAGTCATACAAATGTCCCCTGCACCTCAGCCTATTTTCCAATTTCTCTCCCTGCTCGTTGGCAACAGATTATTTGGATGAGATTGGATAAGGGTGGGTTGGGACTGTGTGTGCTTGTCAGTGCAGATGGCACAGCACAACCAGTATGTTGAACTCGTGATAATCTGCATTTTCCTGCACATCTGAGATTACGGCCGGTCGGATTATTTCAAGGAACGCACGTCTGGTGTCTTAGATAATTACAGTTAGTGGTTTGATCTCTCTTTCGAGGACACCTGTGTGAATTAATCAAATACATTTTTACTCCAATGCACCGGTTTTCCACCCACAGTCCAGAGACGTGCATGTTAGGTTGATTAGTAGGTGTGAATGTGAGCGTGAGTGGTTGTCTGTCTCTACGTGTCACGCCTGTGATTGACTGGTGACCTGTCCAGGATGTGCCCCGCCTCCCGCCCAATGTCAGCTGGTAAGCGGGTCCAGCTAATGGATGGATGGATGGATCCAATGTGGGATTACATTACACATAATAATACAACATATAAATAACCGCCCCCAGTGATTAACATTCATGTTCCAAAGAAAAACAGTCATTGTAGATGTAAAGGAACAGATGGTTGGCTCTTACACAGATCCCTTTGCCAAATGAATGAAGGCTCGACTGAAAGAGGAATGTCATCATTATATAAATTCACGTACATTATGGTCTAGCTAGTCCTTGTTACTTTAGATGAAACAGGGATATGAAATCAGGTGTTGCTACATTAACAGTGAGATGGTATTTTCTTGGAAGATTTTTGTATGAACCAGTGACATCATCCAGTCTGATTTTTAACTGTCAGCAGTGCAACCACGGTGTGACAATTCAACTTCACGTCTTATGGCAGCCCTTTAATTTACATCCCATTCATGTCACAAATTGAGTAATGAAATTCCCAAACATTTGACAAAATAATCATATCTCGAGGTCTACTTTCTAGCATCGCTGATTAAGAGTGTGAGATATGGTGAAAAAAGCTCTGGAAAAAGCTAGTAAGTGGATCTTAAAGGGTAACTACTGTATTTTTCAACCTTCATTCTAGTTGTTTACCTTTCGCTTGATCCAGTCTGTTTGTTATTGTGTCTAATCAAGTCTCGCTCGAGGAGAAAGTCTCCTTCTGAAATCTCGCTTGTTGCCGGAAGACAATGGTGGAAACATGAGTGAGAGTTGGAGAGAGGAGTGTCGGGAAGAGTTTGTCGTGTTGGAGTACAGAAAGCGTAGTTTAGTGTTATCGAAAGATTTTCAATATCATGGTGGAATATTTAGATGATTTCAACAATGTGGATGAGGCCTAACTGTCTCTCAAGAAACATTTAATTTCTCTATAGGGTTGTTTCAGACACTTATAATAACAATCTGAGCTTGTCAGTGACAAAAACAAGCACTTTTAGTGGACGTACATTGATAATGAGGAGTTGCTCTGAGGGATTACAGTAGATTACAGCTTGTTTTGCTTCTGACGTCTTCAGCGTACTCCCTCAATACTGAACCAATATCAGGGTTGAAAAACACCAAAGTTTCCCTTTAAGTTAAGATTGTAACGCCAAACTACTATTTCCAATGTTAAAATGAACTTTCACACATTGACTCTGGCAGATATATAATATACTGTGTACAAATTCTTAACAAGGCAGGTGTTGTCTTCTTTGTCCGTTTGATGGTCTAATACACACAATGTGTTTCATCAGTTGTTCCTACAGGAGCTAATCTGATAGCCTTTTATCAACAAATTTACGGATTAAGATACAATTCTTGTCCAGTGCATCAGTAGCCATTTCTTTTTCATATCTTACTAAACCTTATTAACAGTATTGAACATCCACTTACATTGTGTGAGTTGCTCTCTAGCTGCCACCTCCATCAATAAATCCATCTGTAATTTCATTCACAGCACCTGCGTTTGGTTCAGTGTCAGTGAACATCAATAAGTCTCCTGTCTTTAGTGTATAACAGCTTCTCTGGGAGGTACCGTGCAGTAGTTGCTGGATGGATGCTGCCACATGTCCACTAGTTGTAAACTTCACTCAGCCATACCAACAAACACAACAAGTCATTAAACATTTATAAACTGTAGCATTAGGGCATTTTTAATTAAAGTAAATAGCTGATTCGTTTGTTTTTGTTGTTGTTTTGCAGCCAAAGCAGCGAAGTACGGTCCATTGCAGGGCTTCCTTGGTGGTGCAGGAGGAGGAGGAGGAGGAGGAGGAGTCTACAGAGGTGAAAGACTTTTACTAACTCCAGCCAGTTTGACCCGCAGACTGTATATAAAGATGGACGATGTGTCTCCACTTCCTCCCGCTGTACAAAAGTGAAGCCAAAATATTCCGGATACAGGAGCTGCCATCTTGAGAGATTTTGACTCCATTAGGAGCCAGAGTCTGCTCAGTAGTGATCGGGGATCTCGAGCCGCGCTATCGAGGTCCCACCCTCACACACACACACACGAGACAATCACAAGCCGAGCACGGCCGCGGCTTGCTAGTGTGAGCCCCCTAGCAGCTCCAATAGCGCCACGGTAGCTGTTTGGCTAGAAAGACACAACAACTAACCATAATATCTCTATAACTACATTTATGATCAAACTGACATATATTCTATTACACAGACTGGTGACGTTTATGGAAAGTTAAAGTTACATCTCCTCTTTAGTACAATTCCCGAGCCTCCAGCTGTGTGACTATTTCACTCAGAGCAGCTGTCAATCATGACGTCTCACCCTCTTTTTTTCGCATCAAATAACTAACTAAAACCAAACTTATCAGAAAAATTAACACTTGAACATACATCAGCGTGATAAGAACTACCTAAAATGACAGAAACCATCTTTGGGAAAAATGTATTTGATGTGTACATTGATTTTTTTAAGTTTGGCCCGTGTCCCATCCGCTAACATGGAGGGGGCGGGCTTTATGACCTATACCAAAGAGTATAGAAGCAAAGAGATAAAACTCCGCTTACGCCACTTTGGACTGATATTCGGTAGAATATGATAATAGAATACAAATAATGTTGTTTTAATTTCGTAGGCAGATGTTTTACAGGCGTCCGGTAGTCGCTTTTAGTCCAAAATGTCGTAAGCGTAGCTTTGCTGCTGGGCGCTGACGTTGCAATGGAACAAACAATTCACTTTCACCTCTTGGCAATACGTTCTTTGCCTATACTGCAGCGAACCGGCAGGAGGGCGATCAAGATGTTTTGGCTTCACTTTTGGGGAGCTGTCATGTCGTCCATCTTTATACACAGTCTATGCTTTTTGACAAACAACACATGAAGGAGCCTGCTACATAAAACCTGTGTGTGAACTTGCATTATCTTCAGTGTATTCTTAGAAACGACTAAACTATAACCCCGTTGTTGCTGCAGGTGGAGTCGCAGGATGCCAGGGCAAATACTGTGGGAGGAGGAAGTAGAGGATCTCTTGTGTAACCTCAAGAAACCATGGTGCTACTGCATGATCTAGAATGTACATTTTATATGCAAACAAACCCCATTAGAAAACATGTAAAGTTGTTGTTTTTTTTTACTTGACTTCAACGTCTATTTTTAATACAAACCCACCGACCCAGAATTTTGTACACGCTCTGATGTGACGTACGTTATTGATTGTGCCTTTATCGATAATGTGGTCAAGTTAATCAGCTTTAACTCCCCCGCCCTACTGCACCAGCCTACTTTAAATATAAAGAGTGTGTGTCACTATGTGTTGTTCTTGTGCGTGAATGTGTGTGTGTGTATGGTTGTACTGTTGTGCGAAAGACTGACTGAACCACCGGCTGCCAATGTGACCTATGAATGATCTCCCTTTCGTTTTTAATCCTAAAGCAAGGTGAACTGTCCTCAGTGTCTCACCTCGCTGTGCAGAGCTTGTCATCTCTCTGACATGTCAGAGGAGTTGGGGTTGGTCGAGACTCATCCAGAAACTGAAATCTGGCCAATCTCAGTGTCGTCTTCAGCTCCCCGTCTCCTCTGCTGCTATTTTTAGGCCTGCTGGGTATAAAGCAGCGGGAATTGGGGCTCTGGCCAACCCATCTGCTCTCAGTAACTTCGCTGATTCTAGTTGCTATGCAGTTCAGTTTTCTCAGCATTTTTAATGTTGCCAAACTTGTGATGTATGAAGAGCAGTTTGTGCTCTGAAGAACGACATGCTGAAGACAATCAAAGTCATTACAGGATGTTTAAAAACCACGCCAAAGCAGTGCTGCCTTTTACTTCTAAGTAGATTAGAATGTAACTCAGATATAGCATGTACATTATGTATGTGTGAATGTTTTAATTATGTGTCTGGAATAGTCTGCTTCAAATGTTTAGTCTCATTCATTTATGTAACTTATCATTACATGATTATTCAAGATTTTTTTTGCACCATGCTTTGACTCATAGCTTTATTGTTATCAGGAATGTGTGAACATAAAATGAGAACAATCCTTTGCTTTTGCATTTAATCACTGTTTAGAATTGTAATAAACGTTTGTTTAATGGGAGAGCTCGAAGTGTTAATGTGAGGCAGAAGCTCCCGTTGTTCTTCATTTTACTTGAGCTGCTTTTAAAAAAAAAAAAGGCTTACTGACAAAATGTTCATCAGCGCTGTTGCCAAGTGACCCCATCTCTCTCTCTGTAATTGTGTACTGTATTATTTTGTACTAATTTGATATTCGCTGGCTTCGGTTCCTTCACTCGGTGCTGTGTAAGAAACGTTTTTGAGCCTCGCCGGGTCAGACCTTGTCTTATGTGCCGTGGGATACTCTTCATCTTTATTTAAAACTGTTTTTTATAAGGAGGAACAGTGTGGTTTTGCACTTTTTATATTTCCACGACACACATGTGACTTGTTCCTGGAATCCAGCGTTCATTTGCTTCATTAGATAACAAAATAAAATGTGTTAAAAGATCTTGTGTCTTCCTATTTTTCTTTCTTTATGGGTGCATTCCAGGAAGCAGCAGGAATTTGTCCTGTGAGTTGATGAAAACCACCTGGTTCGGGGTCAGTCCGCTATGATCCACATACCACACTGTAATAATATCTCAGGTTCAACTCTTGTTGCATCTCAGTCCTGCCAGATCTTTTACTGTCCCTCCCACTGGGCCAAATGAATCAGGAACCATCAAATTGAGTGTATTTTTAAATCCGATACGTGAGTGAGTTGGCAAAGCTCTTCATTGTAATGACAACAAACAGATTAGGGGCAGACATTTTTGCCTCCGCGGTGATTATAAACCGACTGTTCTTGTTGTTCCAGCTGGAAATAATGAACTCATGTTGCTGTTCTGTGAACGTCTCCCGGGAGAACCACTGACCCATATGATCTGCATCCTGTAGAAGTAGCTTACACTGTTGTTCCATCAGCAAAAGTCTGATAATGTCCCATTTCAGAAATACTAGAGTGTCACTATGGGACTGCAGTATAATGCTATAATAAGTTTCTGTGCTGTCACAGTATATTTCAACACAAAGTAACTTGGTACCAATAATTTGGAAGATAGACACAAAGTTTTAGGACATTTAAATGTCATTGTCAATTTCAAAAGTTGTTTTCTTAAAAGAAATGCTCATTTGAATCTAAGTGAATATTTAGGCATCTTTAACTGTTTACTTATTCCTCCATGCCGTGCTATGAGTCCTAAAACCCAGAAATATAGAGTGATATTGTGGTTTTAGCTGACGTGTGTCGCCTCACTGTTTTGAGCGATGCTCGTTCATGTCTATGTAGAGCGATCACAAGCGCGAACCCGACGCTGACTTTTGTTGACTTAACGGCCACAGGTGTCGCTGTTAACAAGCATTTCTGATTCTTAAAAACAGTCCCTTTAACTGTTCATTTATTCCTCCGTATTTGTTGAATTTTGTGCTTGCATGAAGATAATCCCACATTTCAGTTTATTTCAGTGCAGCTGAAATTTAATCTTTTAACTCTTTAATTTCAGAAGCAACATTTTTACATTGTCTCAAAAAGCCTCAGAGACAGCATGATAAATGATAAACATTGTAATGTGTTGCCTTTTTCTAGCTTTAATTTTAAAATAGCTGTAAAATAAATAGGAGGAATTATAATGTAGTTATTTTTTTAATGTGCCCACTAACTAAACCCAGTGTGGTGTTTACTGCACTGCCCTGTGTTCCTCCTCCCCTCCCCTACACAGAGATGTGCTGCTGATTGGTCCTCTCTCTCCGGCTCTGCAGCTTCATTGGTCAGCAGCTCTCTTGAATGAAGCGCCGCAGAAACTTGCAGCAGCAGCAGCCAGGCAGCCAGGCAGCAGGAGGAAAGCTGTGTGAGCCGCTGCAGGGAAGGAGACCGAAAGCAACAGCAACACGACACCACCAGGCTGGCTGCGGTGGTGGTTGTGGTCGGGCACCGGTTATCTGTCGACCAGAAGCGGCTGGCTCTCTCCAGGAGCTCGGTAGTCGGAGTGTGAATGAGGTTGATGCTGCTCTGCTGCACCTGGAAGGACGAACGCATGGGAGAGGAGGAAGGTAAGGAGATGGCTGCATGAGGCTGCAGGGCGGGAGATGCAGAAAGGATGCTGCACAGAAGCATCATGCTTTGCACTATTCTTTTCCTGCTTTGGGTGTCACCAACACAGACAAAAGTGTTGGTGTATCTGCATGCAGCAGCAGGGCTGTATGTCCACATTGTGCTGCAGCTGAAGCCATGTTTCCTCCCTGAGTTGATGCACCCTTCATGGGTTCTCAGGCAAACGAACCTCAGCAGCAATAATGTCTGCTATCTGCTGCTGCTGCCAGCTCATCCTTTCCAATGAACACACACACACACACACTGCTGCTCTCTCTCTTTAATGCATTACACAATTAATTGATCCAACTCTGCAGAATGGCTTTTTCCTGAAACTATAATTAACATTGTCCTCGTTAGAGAAAGGGAGGAGGAGAAACTTATCTACTGAGAACAAAAGTTTCTGTTTCTCCACCAGAAGTATTTTACTTCAGTCTATTCTACTGTTTGTGTTGTCTGTTAAATGTGCAGGTGTTGACACCAGATCAGCTCCACAAAGGCTTCCTCCCCTTTGATCAAACTGGGATTTTCTGGCTCCAGTGAAACCAAAGTCCCTTTAGAAACCTGATAGTATCACAGATGCTACATCTGCTTTTTCTGCACTCTGTAATGTGGTAATTGTACTTTTTGCCCAGAGTGATGTGGAGATGCAGAAAGGATGCTCCACCCGAAGCATCATGCATTGCACTATTCTTTCTTACTTTGGGTGTCACCAACACAGACAACAGTGTTGGTGTATCTGCATGCAGCAGCAGGTCTGTATGTCCACATTGTGCTGCAAACTGAAGCCATGTTTCCTGCACCCTTCATGTTTGGGTGCAGTGTTCACCCTCAGGCCATGCACACTATAGTCATTATAGATCTAGCCAGATATATTCTGCTTATAAACAGGTTGTTACATTAATAAAATACTATACGGGGTGATTAATGCACAATTACACCATTTTATAAGGTACAGCTTGGGAGTTATGGTCTTACCCAACATCATCTAAAGGTTCTGCAAAGTTTAACTTAAATGAAAATTACTTTTATACAAAAGTGGGTTTTCTTATTTTCACAAACACAACAATAAGAATAATGTATTTTTTTTAAAACAACAACAAACAAACAAACACTGGTACAGCTCAGATCAAAAAATATATATAGGAGGTGATATAGGAAATAGTCCATAGTGCAGGGAAGTCACAGGATATATGAGTTCATGTTCAGGAGACTCTTTGTGAGATAATGGAGGAGAGATCAGGTCCAATATAATTCAGATTTGCCAAATATTGTGGAACTGATCTACTTTGGCATGTAGAATAGTTGTGAGATATTCCAAAGGGACCATCTCAAATATGACTTTACGCCAGCCTTGAACAGAGGGTTTCTTATCACTAATCCACTGTAGTAATATATTTGTTCTAGCAGCAAATGTAAGAATGTTATATAAACTTTTTGTTGGCTGCTGTAGTTATATTTGTACTTGGGATTCCTAAAACCAAAGACATTGGATTCATTTCTAAATCCTTATCAAATATCTTTTCCATTTCACATAATTTTTCAGACCAGTACTTCTGTGATTTATGACACGTGAAAATAAAAATGAGTTGATGTGGAGCAAAGGCACATCTAATATCCTCTAACATTAAAATCCCCCCCAACTTTCTTCATCTATCTCATTGTGTGTGTGACTGGTATAGATTTAATAATCAGTAGACGACAACACCCTTTTACCTTAAACTAATTAGTTGAAAGGAACATTAACTAGGGAAATCACTCTAATGGTCTCCAACCTACAACACATTGCAAGATAAATTGGAGGGAAATAATAAATAAATAGCATATTCATGCCACACAAAGTGGGCTGTGTATTGGCAAGAATCTGGGGATACCATAAGGGATAACGATTCAATATATTGTGATTTTAAAAATAGCATTTTTGGAAAACTGTCACTGTATAACAAACACAATAAAGACACTACTTTAGAATAGGCGAAAATATCACATTTATACTGCGTGCAAAAAACTGTTTTTGCCCCAAACTGCATGTGATTATCATAAAGTGGACATGTCTGTGGGTACCCATAGAACCCATTTTTATTCACATGTCTTGACCCCTTTGAAAATAGCCATATCAGTTTTTCCTCGCCAAAATTTAGCATAACGTTGGAGCATTATTTAGCCCCCTTCGCGACAAGCTAGTATGACATGGTTGGTACCAATGGATTCCTTAGGTTATCTAGTTTCATATGATGTCAGTATCTTCACTCTAGCTCTAAAACTTAGCTCTGAAAGATTGATTAAAATCAATACAGTATCATAACACAAAATATCGTGATACTCATGTGTATCGGTATTTTCTTACACTCCTACAAAGTAATGCACATTTTTTAGATTTCCCTCAAATCTTTGCTTTTTTTGCTTCTTGTAAATTACTTTATTTTACTTCTTCTGGACTTAACAACAAGGTTGAACTGGTCAGAAATGACTAGGGGTGGTAACAATACATCGATGTGGATCGATATATCGATTCAAAGATCAACGATCCGATATCATGGATGCAAAGTAGAAAATATCGATACATATCATCATCTTTAAGATACGCCTTTATTTGAAATTCCCACTTTATATTTAATCTTAAAAAGAATAGATTGTTTTCATTTAAATGTCTGAAAGAGCCCAGTAATAAAATTGTCAAATCATATTTTATTTGCTTTTTGTGAGTTGATATAAATGTAATTGATTGTGTTAAAGGTGCGTATGATGTCTCATATCGATCGCAGGCCCCTGAATTTAATCAAATCAAAATAGTATTGTGACAGACTTTGTGATATCAGCAAATATTGTATTATTGTCCAAAGAATCGGTATGATATATGGTGATTTAAACCCCTAGAAATGACGCAAGTAGACATTGTTTTGTTTTAATAAATGATGGGAACAATTGCTCTAGATCAGACCAAGCTTTGGTTTAATGATCACTGTGAATATTTGGTAAAAAACTGCATTAAGATGTCGAGTCATTGTACATTTATAGATTCTGTACTGTAGCGGTCAGTCAGGTTCACTGACATTGACGATAGACCTTTTATGTGATGACTCACTTTGCTGCTGCAAGAGTTTCTGAGTAATGAGTTGGGAGGAGTGTGACACTCAGTCCTTCACCTGCACAGGTTATACAGTACAGTGTGTTTGTGATAGAGGTGTGCTTGTGTGCCTTTACTGAGGTATTTGTGTCCTCTCTGAGACCTTTGCGGACCGCAATGTCAAGAGGACACAATTATCACGGAGAGAAATGCTCCATAATAAAGAGATGAGGAGAAAAATATTCATTAGTGAAGAGTTGAGGTGACGAGAGAGGAGACAAGAGCCATTAGCACCAACCAGACCGTCTACGAGCTAATATGATCAATAAAACTGCTACAGCAGGGCGGCTTACTCAGGCATTATACAGTAACGAGCCGACCGCACTAAACCTCTGTCAACTCTACCCTCTCTTGTCATACAACATTGATACACAGATACCAATATACAGATGTTGTGTTGCAGATGTGTCTTAGAACGTTGAACTGATCTGTGTTCAGTTCATCTGTGTGTTTATGGCTGTTTTGCATTTAAGGGATGCTATGCAGCGACATGTTATATTGCCAACAATCATTTTTGTAATATTTTGCATACAGTAGTTGAGTATGCCGGCCCTTCGCTGTGTAATGCACCTAAGTTATGATTCCCACAGCTGTTCAGATAAAGTCTCTTGTTGAAAGTTTCAGTCTAAAAAACAATTTACAAATTGTAATGATATCTGCTTTTATGTCGAAAACGGACAACGTGCACTTACTGTTCCTCTGATGCTACAAAGTGCCTTTTGAATGACGTTGTTTTTGAGTTTACTGCAGGTTTAGGATCTCAGACAGTATGTGAACTTTATAAACTAAGTTTATATTTGTTATTACTTTGCATCTCGTTACCTCACCTTCTCCTGTTGAGGATGTGAAGGTCGTATGATGTGTTCTCAGGCAAATGAACCTCAGCAGCAATAATGTCTGCTGTATGAAGCCGTAATGTCTATCTGCGATCTGCTGCTGCTGCCAGCTCATCCTTTCCAATGAACAGATTTACATCAGCAGAAAACACACACACACACTGCTGCTCTCTCTTTAATGCATTACAGAATTAATTGTTCCAACTCTGCAGAATGGCTTTTTCCGGAAACTATAATTAACATTGTCCTCGTTAGAGAAAGGGAGGAGGAGAAACTTATCTACTGAAAACAAAAGTTTCTATGTTTCACCACAAGAAGTATTTTACTTCAGTTATTCTACTGTTTGTGTTGTCTGTTAAATGTGCAGGTGTTGAACCAGATCAGCTCCACAAAGGCTTCCTCCCCTTTGATCAAACTGGGATTTTCTGGCTCCAATGAAACCAAAGTCCCTTTAGAAACCTGATAGTATCACAGATGCTACGTCTGCTTTTTCTGCACTCTGTGGTGTGTTAATTGAACTTGTTGCCCATAGTGATGTGGTTCAGAACACCCGATTCGACTGTTATCAGGTCATTAAATAGGCGCTATCGGTCGCTATAAGCACCATAGATTAGGGGCATACTACGCTTACTGTTGTGAAAGTGAAACATAAAAGCAACATGTTTCTAACACGTTGTCAAACTTAATGAAACGTCATGTTTTGAACACAAACATTATGGCTTTAGGCAACAAAACCACTTAGTTCAATTAAAGGAAAAACATTTTGTTTTGGCTTAAAATAACTACGTTTTAAAAGTGAAAGTGAAACTTAATGCTTTTGAAGATGTTGTTGGTCTTACACGTGACGCGAATCCCAGGTTTCCTGGGTGAAATCCCTGTGTTTTGTGAGGAGTTTTACGCTGTCAGTACTACAGCGCCTGACTTCCACTTCTGCTTCTGTCATAATTACTACAGTCGCTGTCGTGTTCTTTTATACCTTCTTTCGGTGATCTACCATGTGAATAGATGATAAAACCTACTCTTGGGTGTAGTAGGCCCCTACTGACCCACATCTATGGTGCCTATAGCGACGGAGAACGCCTATTTAATGGCGTGATAACAGTCTAAGAAAATACATCTTACTTTGATGAGGATTTTCTGGAATGATTAATAGGAATTTGAACTGCTGGCTCAAAAGCTATTGGACTTAAATAGTAATGATTAGGATACATCTTTCTCGATTTGGATTTGACTTTATTTTTGGAAACAATTCAATTCAGTAGCAATCAGCCAAAACATCATTAGATTAATTAAATAAAGTGCGATTGTGTGAAACTGTCCTTATCGGACCACAAGAAAACATTAAAGTATTGTTCTAAAATTGGAGGCAAAAAGTTTCCATTATTTCACTCAATGTTATGATTTAATATGAATTGTTGCACACCTGCTGAGTGATTCTCTCATTAAATGTCGGCCATCTGTGGACTCCTACATGATATTCATGTTGAATGTTGTCCGTCTATAATGACGAAGCATTTTCAGAGACAGTCTGTGTTTGATGTGTGGAGCTTCAATGAGGATTTGCATTGATGGCGAGATAAGAACAGAGATAACAGTCACATGCAAACAAACATCAGCAATTATTACATCCCATCAAAGAGCTGCTGTTGATTTTATGCATAATGAACTATAAAATCGTGGATATCATCAGTACATCTTGTGACCTCTGTCTCACGTGTTGCAGCTGGAGGAAGTTTGCCCGTCTGTGCGGGATGCAAACAGAGGATCTATGATGAGCAGTACCTCCAGGCCCTCAACAATGACTGGCACACCGTCTGCTTCAGGTACGTTCAACACAGAGTCACCGCCCGGCAGCCTCAACATGTTCACACAAACGGCATCAGTTCACATGTCTTTAAATGGCAGCGATGGAGTGTCTTTATCGCTGAATGAATGGATGAGTGTAGAGCTGAAACATTTAGTCGATGAATGGATTTGTCGCTGCTGGACAGAAAATGAATCATCTCCCCATCTCTCTCTCTCTCCTCTCTTTCTCTGTCTCCTCTCTACTGTCCTTTCTCCTTTCTACTGTCAGTCCAATAACGGCAGAAAATGACCATTAAAATGAAATAAAAAGTAAAGAGCGTCGATAAACAAACAGAACTGGGTAGTTTGAGTGAAGTTTAGCTGCAACGATTAATCGATTACTTAATAATCCAACTATTTTGATAATTTTTCAAGCAGTAATACCAAACATATCCTGGTTTCAGCCTCTCAAATGTTGGATTTGATGCTTTTCTTTGTCATGTATGATAGCAAATCGAATAACTTTTAGTTTGGGATTTGAATATTTCACCATTCATATTTCTGATCTGGGATTTTTTTTTTTTTTTAACTATTTATAGGACGATTAGTTCATTAATCAAGAGAATAATCGGCAGATGAATCGATAAAGAAAATAATCATTTTTCGTAAAGGTGCTAAATGCAAGATTGGGAGCATTTCTTGTTTTGTCCACAACTCAAAGATATTCAGTTTATTGTCATAGAGGAGTAAAGAGACCAGAAGATATTCACATTTAGAAGCTGGAATCAGAGAATTTTTACTTTTTTTTTCTTAAAAAATGACTGAAACCGATTAATCGATTATCAAAATTGGAAATTAACTTAATAGTTAACAACTAATCAATTAATCGTTGCAACTCTGCAAGACCCAGAAGGAGAGCAACTTCGTTCTTTGCTCAGGTAGACATTACTCCTCTATATAATTACATAGCTAATGGTTGTTTGCTGCTACATTAATGCTCTGGATATCGTATAGAGAACATTTAATGGACCTGTAAATTGTTTCCGCTGCTGCATCCAGCCCTGTTTTCCTTCTGCATCACATCAGGCACATTTGTACCTACGTGTGCACATATTTACACCATCTTAACCTCCTCTGTCAGTTGACCTAACTAACATGAATATATACTTTCTTGTCTTTTTTTGTGAGTAAACCTCCTTTAATTAGTTATTTTCTTCTTTCTCATGAGTCTTCGTTTTTTGTGATCGGTGTCTTTGATAGATTTTCTGATTTTTCTCTTGTGGATTTTCTTGTCTTTGAGTTGAACTCAGGTTAAAAAAACGTGTTTAGATACTGTTATGGTATCAGGCAAGAGACGGCTTCAGTGCAATTTGTTAAACATGATGTATTATTACCCAACTAACTCCTGTGACTCACCTTTATGACCTGTAAACATTAACACCAGAAGCATCACAGAAGGGTTTTGAACAGGTCTCAACTAATTCACATTAAACTTTACTCCTCTTTAGTATCATTGTTGTTGCTATGGCATCCTTGAGCCACAGCAACAGAAGCTCATTGATGATATCTCTGAGCAGCCTGCTATATACAGTATGTTTAAATAATGTTTACAAAAAACAAATACATAGAGATACCTTATATCCACCCTAACCAAGACACTCACTGATATTTTTAAATGGATTATCGAGCATTTGGGACCCTCTTCTCCTAATCAACAGATGTGAACTGTAGTTTCCGTTGTGTCGAGCTCACAGTATTCAACCTCTAGCTGCCACCATCATTAACATTTCCACAGCAGTCGGTGTGTTTGGTTTTACTTTCCAAAGGTTTTGTTTGGCGGAGAAGAATAGGCAGGTTTGTGTTTCAGTGTCAGGCAGGTTTCTCTCTACGTGAGGTGCCACGTTTATAGATTGATTAGATCCAAAGGCTCATTTGCAGAGTGATTGTGTGAATATGGAGACTGTTTGTATAAAATGTCTTCTGTTTCATCTCAGTTGGATTTTTGATAAATTGTTCTGCAGCACGTTGTGTGTGGGCGGGCGGTGAGACTTCATGTGTCTCTGTGTGTGAAAGAAATCTCTTCACATTGTTTGGATTTTAGTCTGTTGATTTTTAATATTGAGCTCAAATCTTGTCTGTTGTTGAACTGATCTGATATTAGAAGACAAAAACACATCATTTGGGCGATTGAAGGTTTATAGGAGTCTCAAAAACTATAAATGAGATTTATTATTATTTCATTATGTATATTATACATTGCTATTATACAACCCCTGCCCTTCAAGAATGGATTTTTTATACTTCATTGCAGGAGGTAACATAAATTTACATTTGCTTACATATGATGTTGTTCATACTTATATCATTCCTACAATGTTTATATATTTTATAGAGAAAAAAATAAAATTGATAGTAAATAAAAAAAAACTAAAGAAATAAAAAAAATAAAAGCAGTTATAAAAAAAACAAAAGGAAAAGATTAAATGATAAAAAAATCAAAACAAAACACACGAAAAAAATAAGGAAAGAAAGGTAGACTAGTATGACGGTGTGCATACATGTACGTATAGTGTATATATACACAGACATACGTACATACACATATATACACCTCTACAAATGCAGGAAAAGTTTGTTGAAAAGACAAGGTCCATTTAGTAGCTTGGCCAGTTGTCACAGAATTGTAGATGATTACATTTCCATTTTTTAAGACACTTCAAGGACTTCTCATGATTGGATTTAAACATTTTTTCCACAGATTTAACCACACAGATAAAATCTAGATTCTCCATTTGCTTCACATTCTCTCTGTTGGCGTCTTTTATGTGGAGCTTTTGTGTCTATATGTGACTGTTTATGCTACTTATTTGTCGTCCTGACTGGACTTTAAAAGAAAGTGTTGATGTCACCAAACCTCCAGATCAATACAGTCACCTCAGGTCATATAACACGATGCATTTGAGAACATAAATATAAAGAGATTCACAGATGGCGGAGACACACTAATGGCCATCGATTCTTTCAACACACTAAACTGCAATTTGAGACTTCCGCTTTTTACTGTGTGAGATTTTAGATTGTTATATTTGTTTATTTGAAAGCACAATGAATCAATTTCCTTTTATTGAATGAAAACTAATATTTATTATTATAAATGATGTATGTAGCCAACCCGTACAAGAGAAACAACATTAAATAACCACCAGGTTTTGTTTTTTGATGCTTTCAGTGAGTGTGTTTATTTAAGATACCATGGACACTGCAGCATAAACATTACCAAGCTCTGAGTCAGGGCTGATAATCTCATTAAACTGAGTCAGGAGGAGTTATTTACTTTGAAAGTGGGGCAGCTTTTACAAGGCTGCTGTATATATTATTAATAGGACACTGTTGTTGGTGTTGCTGCAGCTTTTGTTACTGATGATATTATGTAATATCTCCACCTCTGTCTCTCCTCTCTCTCCATCTCTCACATCTGTCATCGAGCTAACTTTGCTTCTGACGAGCAGGAGATAAAACAACGAGGAGTTCTGACTGAAACATTTAGTCTGTCATTGTTTGCTTCACAACACTCAGAAATCAACCTGCATGTGGTCCGTGGCTGTAATTTAAAGGTGCATAATATTGCATATGATTTAGCATTGCATTCCTAGGTGGGAATGAGGTGATAAACGTCCAGCTGCATCGTCGCCATCACTCCTCCTGTCACTCTGTTATTCTGATCTGGTCGGCAGATTGGCCGCCGCTTTGTGGAAAACTCACCGCTCAGTGTGTCATTAATGATTTCCCCGGGCCGGATGTCTGAATGGGAAATCTGAGGAGGGTATCTGGGCACAGGACAGAGTCCACAATGGTTTTGTGTAGTGTGTGTGTGTGTGTGTGTGCGTGTGTGTGTGTGTGTGATGAGAGAGTACAGATAGGGAGTTACATCTGGCGGCCTCAGCGTGGACGAAGGATTGCAGTTTGTCTCAGTGTTTGCATTTCTCTCTTTTGAGTGTCTTTGTACGTGTGAACTCATTTCACACTTTTTTTGTTTGTTTGCATATTTATGCACTTTGTACTTTGACTGAAAATAAAAGCACTGCTTTGCATTTCTTTGTAACTGCACCATCATTAGGTGCAAAGCGGAGCGTTGTGCCGGCTCCCTCACACTCCTTTTGAGGTGTCAGATATCAGCCTGCGGCTTCAGGCCCTCCTGCCCACCACGTAGTGACACAACACACTCCAGAACTGTTTAATTAATAGGAGTGAAGCCTTGTGAGCAACTAAGTCTGTCAAAATAAGAGAGTTGTAGTCTCCTGCATCCTCCTAGAAATCATCCTGATTTTTTCCCTACGTACCACACCATGTCTAGAAATTATAGGGAATCTTTTTCTGACCCAGATACAAATCCTCAGGGAGGAGCAGGATTGTCATAGAAAAGGAGGATTTAAGACGGCTTCGCTAGTCAGACAAGACTTCCGTGGAAAATTGACTGGCAAGACTTGGGGAATGGAGCTTAAATCCAAACAAAAAATGTCCAACTGCAGGGCCTGTTGCTGCGATGGAGCATTTACTCCAGTGGAAAGGAAGTGGAGATCATAATAGCAGAGGGGAATGCAAAATTAAAGTACCCAGAGTGTTGTTTGAAGACTGTAGGGTCCCATGGGTGGGGAAAAAAAAAGACTTCTCAGAAAATAGCAGCAGCTCGCTGCACATATAGTAGCCTTCATGGGAAAAGGCAGCTGTGTTATCAATGAGATCTGTTTTCACATTGTCTGACTTTTGTATGTCCCAAAGCTCTGAGTCCTCTTTATTAGGAACGCTGCCATACCATTCATTATTTAATTTATTTATTGCGATTACTGACTAAACTACCAGCTTGGCTATTCATTTTTGTAATGAAGTTCAACATTTTTGTGTTGTTGTATACGTGTGTGAAAAAGTGGGTCTGAAAAGTGAAGCCAATGCTGAAGTGCCTTAAACTTGCATTCTTTCTAATAGCGACTCCTCTGGTTGCAAAAAGAAGTCTGATTGTATAGAAGTCTATGAGAAAATGACCCTACTTCTCACTTGATTTATTACCTCAGTAAATATTATAAACATGAGTTTATGGTCTCAATCACTAGTTTCAAGTCTTTTTCAATACAGCATGATGTTCATTTAGTAAATTATGGTCCCATTTAGAGTCAAATAGACCATAAAGCAGGGGATGCTTTAGGACGTGGCTACCTTGTAATTGTTATCTGTGTTTTCGTCTTACAACTTTAACCCTTTCATAGTGTGTTTTCAGTTCATGAAAGTTAATTGTAACATTTTTGTCACCTGAAAAATGTCTTATTCAGCGTTCAGTTGTTCTTAGCTCCACCCCCTCGTGTCACTTCTGGTTGCAAGAAACCAAGATGGTGACGGCCAAAATGCCGAACTCGAGGCTTCAAAGCGGCAGTCCACAAACCAGTGGGTGATGTCGCGGTGACTACGCCTACTTCTTATATACAGATTATGTTTTTTCTTTGACCTTTGATATGTTACATACACTATTCTCTTGTTTTTTTAAGTAGTAATCTGGTGACATTTTGTCTATAAATACATCTCAGTATTGCTGCTCTCTTGCCAGTTTCACACAAATATAACTTGAAACCAGCTTTGACAACATTTTACATTTGTTGATGTACACGTTTGTGAGATGCAGGGTTGGCTTTCTTGGAGAGATAAAAAAAAAATCTCTGTTACAATAAAACCGTGTGCGACACTGCAGCAGTGGTTTGTTTATAATACACAGAAGAAGAGAGCAGTAAACATGACCAGAAAATATTCCACAGTGGTTTAGAACTACTCTCTGTGAAGAGTTGTGAAAAAACATCACATAGATTGTAGCAACAGCACAGATGGTGGCAAAATAATGTCAACAAGAAGAAACCCCAGACTCTTTGCTCAGAGGAAAATTATATTTTATCACAAAAAAGGAGACAGGACACAGATGGGACAAGAAACACAAACAGTCTGACAATCAGGCAGGTTATTATGTAAACAAACCCGCAGGTTACACTAACGTATTTGGAAGAAAATAAATGTGAGCAGTAAAATAAAGTCAGTCGCTCTCTCTATCCAGTCGCTCTCTCTATCCAGTCACTCTCGCTATCCAGTCACTCTCTCTATCCAGTCGCTCTCTCTATCCAGTCGCTCTCTCTATCCAGTCGCTCTCGCTATCCAGTCACTCTCTCTATCCAGTCGGTCGCTCGCTCAATCCAGTTGGTCGCTCGCTCTATCCAGTCGCTCTCTCTATCCAGTCGGTCGCTCTCTCTTTCCAATCGGTCGCTCGCTCTATCCAGACGGTCACTCAATCCAGTCGGTCGCTCTCTCCATCCAGTCACTCTCGCTATCCAGTCGCTCTCTCAATCCAGTCGCTCTCTCAATCCAGTCGCACTCTCTATCAAGTCGGTCGCTCGCTCAATCCAGTTGGTCGCTGGCTCTATCCAGTTGCTCTCTCTATCCAGTCGGTGGCTCTCTCTATCCAGTCGCTCTCTCTTTCCAGTCGCTCTCTCTATCCAGTCGGTCGCTCTCTCTTTCCAATCGGTTGCTCGCTCTATCAAGAGGGTCACTCGATCCAGTCGGTTGCTCGCTCTATCCAGTCGGTCGCTCTCTCTATCCAATCGGTCACTAGATCCAGTCGATTGCTCACTCTATCCAGTCGGTCGCTCTCTCTATCCAGTCGGTCACTAGATCCAGTCGATTGCTCACTCTATCCAGTCGGTCGCTCTCTCTATCCAATCGGTCACTAGATCCAGTCGATTGCTCACTCTATCCAGTCGGTCGCTCGCTCTATCCAGTCGGTCACTAGATCCAGTCGATTGCTCACTCTATCCAGTCGGTCGCTCTCTCTATCCAGTCGGTCACTAGATCCAGTCGGTCGCTTGCTCTATCCAGTCGGTCACTAGATCCAGTCGGTCACTAGATCCAGTCGGTTACTAAATCCAGTCGGTCGCTCTATCTATCCAGTCGGTCACTCGAACCAGTCGGTTGCTTGCTCTATCCAGTCGGTCGGTCTCTCTATCCAGTTGGTCGCTCTATCTATCCAGTTGGTCACTAGATCCAGTCGGTCGCTCTGTCTATCCAGTTGGTCACTAGATCCAGTCGGTCGCTCTATCTATCCAGTCGGTCACTAGATCCAGTCGGTCGCTCTCTCTATCCGGTCGGTCAATCGTGAAAAAGCTGTGTGCAAGCTATTTAGAAATAATAGCCTTGTCTTTAGCAGGGAAAGCCTCGTCGCAAAAAAGGCTTCAGATGATGGTGGTAAAAGCATGTGTAATGATAAAATTGTGAATATATGCATTCGAATGTAGGACTAAACTGGCATTAAAACACAGACACACACACACACAAATGCCCCCCAAGAACATCTCAAGGAGCCCCTTTCAAAAATATTCAAAAATACGTTATTTTAGATCATTCATTCATTCGTTAAATCTGAAGAGGCTCTCTACATGCTTCTCAGTGAGAGCTCTCTCTCTCTCTCTCTCTCTCTCTCTCTCTCTCTCTCTCTCTCTCTCGGGGTTAGTTTTATTGCCGTCACTGTGGATTCGAGGGGATTAAGTTAAAGTAGCTCTTGACATTTGAGGAAACCAACCAGATGTAGTAAGAAGAAGGTGTGTAGCATCATTATGATAGGACTCTGGAGACGGTCCCAACCTCTTTGTTGACTCATGGGAATGAGGAATAAGAGGATTTCTGGCCTTACGTTTATTAACATGATGATCCTTTTGGTTTCATGTTTTTTATTCACTGTGTGGATTTAACATTTTATATTCACGTCCTGTTATCTTCAGTCATTATTTAAATCATATAACGCAGAATCACCGGATTATTGCAAATTTATTTCTTCGTGTTCATTTCCATTTTTCTGTAGCTTCATTAATAATAAAACAGCTTTAGAAACGACATTAAGGCAATGGCAGAGCAATACTGAGAATCATCATCTTATCAATATGTGTTTGTTTTTGACTCCAGCTCTGAAAAGTGGAGCCGTGCTGCAGTCTCTCTGCAGTACAGTGCAGCACCGTCCTGCTCCCAATAAAACTATTTCTGCTTGACAGTCGCTGCCCCGACAGTCGTCCCAAAGGACGACATAGGCTTCTGCTTCGTTAGCACTTTAATAACGACCTCTTTTTATACATCCAGCGTGCATATCCTAATCATGCGCAGCGTTTTCGTACGTTGGTGATGGATTCACACTTGTGCTCGCATTTTCTATAATCACATCAAACAAGGATATCGCTGTTATGAAAAGATTAGTTGAAACTGGTCAGTCATGGCTTCCTTCTCTCAAGGACGAGCTGACACGAAGCCTGCAGCTCCTCCAGTGCCACCATGTGCCGTAGGACACATTTCCTCCTCCTTCTGTCCCTCTACACCCTGACTCACACGTCAGCACGAGCAACATTACTGCCACTGTCTGAATAAAAGATAAAGATCATTAAATAATTACAACCAGAATCATGCGTACTGTAAATGTAGCGAAGTCTCATCTGCACCACATCTCTCTGATACGGTGACGTTTGGCTCAGAAACAGAAAGCATAAAAGGCTGCAGTGACTCAGCTATTTCTACCTGCAGATGAACTCTGCCTGGTGACAGAAGCTGCAGGACGCCACGGATGATTCATGGCTCCCAAAGGAAAATAAATCTCAATGCAGAACCTCGACACTGAACACTGACGGTGTTGACGGTTCAGTGACGTTAATGAGGTGAGACTGAAGACAGTGAAGTTATAGTGAAGTTAATATGGATGCTAATTAGCACAGAGGTATTTTAAATGATCACAACTAAAGAGCTTTTTTTCAATAAGTAATGCCAAATATTTGGTGGTTTCAGCTTCTCAAAAGTGAGGATTTGGTGCTTTAAATCATACATTATATTAAACAGAAATATCTTTGGGGTGAATAAAACAAGCAATCTGAACACGTCACCTTACTGTGGGGGAATTATAACAGGCATCTTATATTTAGTTTCATGCATCATGCAGTGGCCTTATCATCTATTACAAAACAACACAGGGTGGAAATTTGTCTTCGGCTCACCAAATACAGGAAACAACAGCAGTAAAAAGCAGATACAGAGACAGGTTATGTTACACATTAAAACAGTTCATGTCAGTGTCTGTGGCTTAGATCTGCTCTGTCACTTTGTTGAGGGAAGAATATTGGTGGAACTTGGGTTGAAGGGCTTTTTAAACATATTTTTACTTGCCAGAGGGACTCCATAGCGCCTCCCGGAGCTCAAGAGCTCAAACTGTCTGAAGAGAGGATGGGAGCTATCTGCCAGGATACTCCTCGCTTTCTTCCTCATCCCTTCCGTAAAAAGTTGAGTAAAGGGCTTTTGGGGTTTGCCAACTATTTTGCTTGCTGTTGACACAATCCTAGACAGTTTATTGTTACGTCTACAGTTTAGGGGACCGTACCAGGCAGGAAGGTGAAAGGTTAAAACACTCTCAACAATAGTTTTGTACAGTAATTCTAAAATCTGCTGACTGACACCAATGCCGCTAAGTTTCCTCAGAAGATAAAGTCGCTGTGAGCATCTCTTGAAAATATACTCTGTATAAGCTCACCTGGGAGTCCAGCACTGTACCGAGGTATTTAAAGTCTTCCATAGTTTCAACATGTTGGCCATCAAGTGAAACTGGCTCTGTGTTCGGATGTTGTTTTGTGCTGCACATGATTCATTCTTTTGTCTTGGCCACATTGATTTCTAGCTGGCTAGTGTGACATCATGTTTGAAGGGCTTTAGTGTGGGCAGCTTCAGTTTAATTCAATTAAATGTATTTTTATATAGCGTCAAATCATAACAGAAGTTATCTCGAGACGCTTTTTATATAGAGCAGGTCTAGACTGTACTCTATAGTTTAGAGACCCAACAAGAGATCCCACATGAGCATTGCAATGTTATGTTAATGCGCTGTGGCCAGGAAAAACTCCCCGTTTAGCAAGTAGAAAGCTCGAACAGAACTGGGCTCTGGGTGGGCGGCCATCTGCCTCGACCGGTTGGGTTTTGAGAGAGAGAGGGAGGGAGGGAAAGAGAGAGAGAGAGAGGGAGAGAGAGAGGGGGTGACGCACAGCAACCACAATAATAGCACAGCAGCGTTTTTAATAGGGATCCCTTCAATTTTGGTTTTAAATAAACTCGTCAGTGCTCTCTCATGGACAAACTATGTGATGTTGACAATGTCTCTAAACAACTTCAAACATATATTTGACATTACTGTTCTGTAATTATTCTTTTTATTTATTTGCCGACATTTACGCTAATAGCGATATATTACATATATTAGCTGATCTACTTCCTTGGATCAGCCAAATTATCAGCAAGGCTGTACTGTGTGCCTGAGTCAAGATGAGGATGTTTGGATCAATCTGAGCAGTTGGTCGACGAGGCTGATAGAAGTGTAGACGTTATCTGACTCAGCTGGTTGTCTGAGGCTGCGTGAACAGACGGGTTTGATATCTGTGAGTTAAGTTATGCTTTTAAAAGAAGTTATTCTTCACAGATCTCACCTTTATGTGATAACTGTGGTGTTATTGAGCCGCTCTGCCTCATCTCATCCTCAGAAAACCAAGCACCTCAGGGCTCCTGTGAGGTAAATGAAATGAGCTGAGAGGAGGTGGAAGGGTTTAATAGGTGATGGATAATAGGAAAATTCAATTTGTGCCTCCAGAATCTTTGAGTGTATTAGGAAATGGGGAGTTCACATTACAAGGGTGGCTCTAATGAGGTTAAAAAGAAGAAATAAGCAGCCATGAGGTGGGCGGGGCAGAGGACAGGAAATAGTGATGAACAAAGCGTGACCCCTCTGTGCAGCTGCACTGAGAGGAAGTAGACAGACAGAGAGAGAGAGAGAGAGAAAGAGAGTCACTGATGGTTGTGACAGCGAGGCCGGTCGAGTTTAACATCAGAGCTGCTGACATGAGTCTGTCTTCTTACTGTCAAAACAAGGCCGGTGCTCCCACGGGTGACATGTCAGCAAAGAACCAACGCAGCGAGAAGCAACTCAGAAAGTAAGTGGACCAGTGGCAGTACGTGGCTGGATGTTTGTTGAGTTTCTAGTTGATGTCAGGCCTCACAGAGTGAAACTTTTTTTTTGTGATCATTTTTTGGGGGGACATTTTCGCCTTCATTTGACAGATGAAAGTGTAGAAATGGGGTTAGACAGAGAGAGGGAGAGAGGGTTGTGACAACAAAGGTCCCAAGGCCGGAATCAAACCCGGGACATTGCGGTGAAAAGAGTGACATTTTTAACTAAACAATCTATTTTATATATATTTTGGGGCTTTTTTTTTTTTTTTTTGATAGAACAGCTGTAGATAGACAGGAAAGAGGGAGAGAAAGAAAGAAGAGTTGATATGCAGCAAAGGGCAGCGGGTCAGATTTAAACTCAGGGCTGCTGCGCCCCTTAACAAAACAATCTTAATTTAAGGTTAACTTACCTGTTTGTTCTGGGGCTTTTGACCGTATCACACGGTCTTCCTCAGTAGATGGAGTTTGCTTTGTGGCTATGGAATAATAGACGTTCAAACTTTCCATTATTCTGTCTCTTTTTGACTCTTTCTTTTCAGTTTTGCAGTCTGTTGAATAGGGCTGCAACAATTATTTTCATTATCTATCATTCTAACGACTATTTTCTTGATTAATTGAGTAACAGTTTGGTCTATAAAACGAGGCGACGTCATCAAATGTCTTGTTTGTCCGACTAGGAATATTAAATTCACTATAATGTCCTTGACCTTTGTGTGTGTAACTGTGTGACTCACTATAATATGTATTCTGAGAACACTCCGACGCACTGTTGCTTAAAAAAACAATGAATCAATTAAAACAGTTGCCGATTATTTATTCTTTCGATCGACTAATTGACGAATTGACTAATAGTTGTAGTTCTACTATTGAATTTAACAGGGAATACAGATGACATTGACATTACGGCAAATATTTTTAAATTTGATGTGCACAGTTTTTATCAAATAAACAAAGTAAAGCAAGCTAATAAAATTCTTTAGATTCTTTTCTTTAGATATTTTCTTAGCACTTAATATAGAAGTTGCAACTAATGATCATTATTGATTAAGCTGCCAATTTTCTTGATTGATTCATTAATTAATCAATTTATTAATAAATCGTTTTGTCTATAAAATGTCCCAAACCCCAAAATATTAAATATACTTGACGTGCAACGATGATCGATTGGTTGTCAACTATTAAATTAAACGGCTATCTATTTTGATAATTAATCGGTTTGACAATTTTTTTAAGAAAAAAAAGTCCTCTACCACAGTAAACTGAATATATTAATATAATACATATATTAACACTGATGATTTGTCGTGTTTATTTATGATTAGTGAGGTGGAGCATCTGAAAGTCTGTTTCACTTCCCCTCATGTTTTCACACAGAAACTCCTAAACTGACATAAATGTGAAGCACAGAACTTCACCATTCAGTGTTCAAATTACACTCAATGTTAAATCTACAGTATCTGGTAATGTACAGACTGTCAGAGGGATGTAGATACTGAAATGTGTCACTGTGTGTGTTCAGTTGATTTACTCATTTCTCTTTAAATTGTCTCTCACTTCCTCAATGACACACCACACATCAGTCACACTGCTCTGGATCCAAAAACTACTATGTGTTAGTGACTTCCCTCTTCTGTCAAAGCAAGACAATGAATCAAACCCTGCTGCCCTGCATATGACTGATGGCACTGTGTGTGTGTGTGTGTGTGTGTGTGTGTGTGTGTGTGTGTGTGTGTGTGTGTGTGTGTGTGTGTGTGTGTGTGTGTGTGTGTGTGTGTGTGTGTGTGCGTGCGTGCGTGCGTGCGTGCGTGCGTGCGTGCGTGCGTGCGTGCGTGCGTGCGTGCGTGCGTGCGTGCGTGCGTGCGTGCGTGCGTGCGTGCGTGCGTGCGTGCGTGCGTGCGTGCGTGCGTGCGTTTGGGTGGGTGGGTGTCTGGTGTGTGTGTGTGTGGGTGTGTGGCAAAGCAGATAAGCAAGTTATCCAGCAAAACCCGGCTGTCAAAGAGGAACACTCATTTGTTCATCTCATTGGATGTCTAGTTTTTAGAAAAAATAAAGAAAATTTGGCCATTAGGGCCGACCTGAATGCTTCGATGCTTCGAAGCTTTGACTGTTGCCATGGTAATAGACCTTCGTATCAGTATTCGAATGCTTCGTTTTTGTTTTTTCATATAAGTATGTAATAATAAAGTATAAATCCCCAAATAGTCCACCAAATTGGTCACCATAGTGATCACCAAATTATTGTTCCAACTGCAGACAGAGATGATGCATATCATATTAAACAGTTTACAGGCTGATTTTATGGCCTTTTTGTCTAAATGAAAGATCCAAGTGGCACCTTCCCACAACTTTGCATTCAATTATTGTTTGTAAATTAAAGACAAAGTAAAATCTTCCCAAAGATCCTTTTATTTGGAATTAGATTTTTTTTTTGCCTCAAATAGTATGACTCATTGTTACAAACCTGAAACTTTCCTACTATACAGATCTACTGTTTGTCCTTTGAGTTATTAGGTATTAATATGATATTTCAGCAGGACATGAAACTGATGTTGACACTACATACAATATGTTGTTTTAGAGCTACATGTATATAATTTTGTATGTTTTTTTTCCAATCAAAAATACGTTAATTGAGGCAGTAAAGAGTAAAAGTAATGAGAGAAAGAGGTCTGTTGTGTTACCTCCAGTCATCACATAATATACATACATATGTTAACTGTCATTGTTGCACTAAAAGCTGTTAGATTTTTGATTGAGGCTTGTCATTTTGATTGATATTCTCCTTTTACGCACATCCAGTGACACTCTGTTCTGTGTCTGCACCAAGAACTCCTTGTCCTCCTCGCCGTGACGTCAGCAGGGTTCATAACTGCTGATAACATTGGCAGAGAGGAGAAAGGAGGCGTCCTGTGTGTTGGCACTTTTTGATTAATCACCTGTTCCCGAGCTCCAACCTTTGGCTCTCACTACAATACTTTAATCACACTTTGAAAATTCAATTTTGTTGCGTTGTGCACAAGATAAACTCCAGATTTAAACCCTGCATGTGATTAAAGAAAGGGGGATTAACGTCCTCATTTTCTCTCTACTTTGTGAGTCCTGTCACTTTAATATTTGACCTTGATCATTTCATAAAAATTATTCAGCCTTTGTCAGCATTCACACTCTTTAAGCTACTGTATCATACAAAAAACAGCCTGCACTCTTTGATTTTATTGAATGCAGTTTGCTCAGGTGTCATGAAGATTAATCTGACTTTCCTGTAGGCTTAAAAGTTAAGCATTAAAGGTCATTCTTGAATTCCATGAGGCTCAACTTTTGCAGCAAAGTGACGTCATCCGGCAAGGTGGCCAATCAAATACATTCGAGCACACATTTCCTGGTAGATTATTTTGTAAAGCGAATGCTGTATTTCCACCATTTACCTTGCGATCATCGTGATGAATGATGAGAATATTGCTGCCGTGATAACTTTCCTGTGAGTATTACAAACCACCGTGCAGTTTTTAGTTTTTAGGCGTCTGAAACGCATTAATCTGTTACTCAAAGTGGACTTCCTGGATCTTATCTCAATAGGCTTGTTCAAGATGGCCAGGGATGTGTAGATCAGTGGGCTACCTCCGGGTCTGTAAAGTGAAGCCAATGCTGAAGTGTCTTAAACTTGCATTCTTTCTAACAGCCAGCGGGGGCGACTCCTCTGGTTGCAAAAAGAAGTCTGATTGTATAGAAGTGTAGGAGAAAATGACCCTACTTCTCACTTGATTTATTACCTCAGTTAATATTGTAAACATGAGTTTATGGTCTCAATCACTAGTTTCACGTCTTCTTCAATACAGCATGATGTTCATTTAGTTACTTATGGTCCCATTTAGAGTCAAATAGACCATAAAGCAGGGTATACTTTAGGGCGTGGCTACCTTGTGATTTACAGGTCGCTACCACGGCGTTGTCCGGCCTGGGATTGATTTCTGTCCGACTTGCTCTGACATCAGTCAAACAAAGGTACCGATAACCTCTTGAGATCAAGGCAGCTTCAGTTTTTGGAGCTAGCTAGGCATCACAGTTGCTCTCTCTCTCGATCAACAACATGATATTTTATAGAAACTTATAGAAAAGAGATAGTGATTTTATTAGTCTGACTTTGATGGTGGCCGATGGTGACTTTTATCAGTCAGAGAGGTTGAATACATTCAGTAGTCTACAAATAGGACCGATAGTTCTCATAGTCTGCATACTATCTATGATAATTCCAGTCAATAGTATTAACATTTCTCATTTAATTCTTGAAGTATTAAGCAACACAAAACTTATACTAACAAGTGGGATGTCTTAAAATAACAGTCGAAATACAGGACAGATCAATAATGAAATCTATCGTCTTGTATTTCTTTGTTTTCAGGAATTGATAAGCTGAGCTCTACATGATGCTGAGATTCTGCTACCTGAACTGACTCACTGGGCTGTTTTCACTTCATGTATCAGTTTCCTCTGTTTGTGTTAAGCTGCTGGAAAAAGACACTCTCAACTATTTTGTAAAAGAGACCTGATAATGAACAGGATCTCTGCTGTCTCTCATGCTGAACAGCACTCATCCTGGTTCCCAGAGCTCGCTGAAACCTTTTATCACTTCCTCCCAGTGGAACAAGTGAGACGGCCCCGGACCGACTGTGCTGACAGCCAGTCAGTCAGGGCGGCTTAACAGTCACAAAGGAAACTGCTGCCGTGCACATCATTTACTCACAGTCTGTCAGGGCTCCTGTTCACCAGCTGAATGGACCACAAATAAAGAGATTGTCTCCCACAGTCAGTGCAGAGCTGAAGCTGCAGAGGGCGCAATTATAGGTATTGTTTAAAATGCACAACCTGCAACTGTGTTTTTACTTCTTTAACTGTAGCAGTTCTCGAGGGGTTAACGCCGGTGTGAATGCTGCTGAGCTTGTGTTTGCCGAGGTCAAGGGAGCAGACTGGAGCCTGATTGGCTGAGGGATTTCCTGGTGGAGTTTGAAACCACCCAACAGAGAGAGATGTGGGGGTTAGCATGAGGTAATGCCTCTTATTCTATGTGAGAGGGTGACATCATCGCTATGGCATTCTGTGTTGCCATGGAGAAGGAGGAGGGGAGGAGAGGAGACGGAGGATAAATTAAGGGGAACAAAAAAAGGGGGTGTGTGGGAACGGGATGAATGTGACCTTGAATGTGTGTGTTTGGTAGATTTATTTGTTAGCATACAAACACACACACACACAAACACACACACACACACATGTACGTGCATCCCCGTCTCCACGTGGGAATCCTTATGGAAGATATGAGCAGTGGAAATCTTGGCACTGGACCAGGATTTTCCCCGACTATTTATGTCTCCTCTGAGTGGAAAGAGAGGGGTCTCCCCCAGACAGTCTGCCATTTCCTCAGCTTGAGTTTCACCCGTGTGTGTGTGTGTGTGTGTGTGTGTGTGTTTGTGTGTGTGTGACCATCCCTCTATCCCACAACCCCCTCGTCTCTTTCCCAGAGGTTGTATTTTCTCTTTGTCTGTGAGGATTTCAGCTTAGCCCGCAAGTACAGCGACAACAGCTGAGCACTATTTCATGCAGTAGACTCATTTGTTTCCATCAGACGACGTTCATAGTCTGAACTTTACTGATTTTTACTGGAAGGCCGAGCCGACTGATGTATGGGCTTATTGATCAGAAGTACTCAAAAGCATTTCTGCTGTCTTTGCAGATAGAAATGGTGATGGATATCCCTCTGAGCTTGGCGCAGATGATCGAAGATTTAATAATTAATGAGGATGTACACACGTATGTGCATGTGTGTGTGTTCGGGGTGTTTGAGAGGTGTGGCTCCTTGTAAATCTTTCAGCTTTGCATCTGTCTGTTGGTAATGAACCTGCTCACACCTCCACCAGAACATACACACCACTGTTTCCTTTAGACTCTTCCTGCATCCTGTAGGGGTGTCAGGCCATGCGTCATTTAATGGCCTGTGGCTACATGTACACACACCCACGCGCACACACACACACCATAAAATGCCGACCAGAGCTGGATGGTCAGCGTGGTATGTGTGGGAGTCAGATTAAACTCTGGTTTGGTTTTATCTCACTGCGAGGCGTTCGAGGGCTTATCTTAAAAGAAGTCACACTGAGATGCAAGAACAAATAAAGTACAAGAGCTCCTTGTTTGCATGTAGTAACTGCACATACTGCTTTGTTCAGATTAGAGCTGCAACGATTAGTCGATTTATAGATAGTGGAAATGCCAAATATTCTTCAGTTCCAGCTTCCCAAATGTGAGGATTTCTTTATCACATATGATTGTAAATTGAATGTCTTTGGGTTTTGGATGTCACTTTGGGCTCTGGGCATTTTGTCTTTCGACAGTTAACCAATTATTTGCAAAATTATTTGTATTTGTTTTATTAAATAAATGGTTGCAGCCCTGGTTCAGACGTGAACCCTACTTTAGATACATGCATTATCTTTGCACCATTTTAGCTGAGTAGCTGCAGGGCAGACTCATATTTGAGCTGACATGTTAAACCACAAAGCTCTGCATGCTTCACCAACACACATCTGAAATGATGGAAACATTTAGCTCTAATTAATAATTAATTGACCAATTTGCCATTTCCCTGCCTGTGTGTGTGTTTCTGTGTTTCAGTTCATTTTGATAGGCAGTTGTTGTAAACCGGTACAGATGAATTTTCTGTGTCCTTGTTTGAGCTTTAGTTTAAACCCACATAAACAAAAAATAACTATATATTTGTATGCATCTGCTGTGTATGCTGAATGGTGACAGAGAGTATGTTAATGCAGATGACACATTTTTAAGGCATCTGTAAGTCATCATTTCTCCTTCAATATATTTACTCATCCTCTTCAGCAGTTCAGCAGTTCAGTCCCTCGGGGGAATTTAATTTCATTCATTCATTCAGACCTGATGTTGTTTTCATTCAACTTCAGCTCATTCATATCAACTGGGACAAATTAATCACATTATGTATTGACCTGGGTCAGGCCGCCAGCGTGATGAACAGGATGTACGGTCAATCAAAAACATATTACATCATGAAACTGTCCAATGTGATCTTCTCACTGGGAATAATAAATATGAATAATAGCAGACTAATAAAAAACAGCATATGGTGATTAATCTGACAAACCATAATTTTATAAGACACACAAACACACTCACACATACATACAGTACATACTGTATATATTCTTTGCTTTATACTGTTTTTTTTTTTTTTTACCTCAGGCAGATTTATTTTAAGATTTCATGTCCACTAATTGAGATTCATAACCAACTTTTTTGCCTTCTGATAATAATAATAATAATAATAATAGTACAATTTATGTGGTGGCACCTGTCAAGACACCCAAGGACACCTTACAAAGATAAAATTATACTCAAACAGATAAAAACAGCCTGATTCCATGTGAAAGCAGCATTAGTCTTATTGCTTGTTAAGTATCTCAAAACCCTTCTGATCTACAATATCTTGGAGGGGTCCTGACCCCCCAGGTTGAGAACCACTCACCTAGAAGACAAGAGTATAAAACTAGTCTTTGTAGATTAGAGACAGAGTAACTAATCGTGACAGGACTCAGCTAGAGACAAATGTTAGCAAACACAAACAGAGGAAGGTGAGAGGTCGGGGAAAAAGCTGCCCCCTTTTGACCTGGAAAAGGGGATTTATTTCTCTCTTCTCTCTTTTAGCTAATTCCATCAGGGATTTGAGCAGCAGGAGGGGGGACAGTTGCAGATTTACTAACTCCACTCCCTCGTTCTCATCTGTTCATTGGTTGTTTGCTGACCCTGGGGGGGATCCAGCTGGTTTTCATGGTGTCTGAAACCTGCTCTGCTACCTCTCACTTGTTCGTGCGAGTTATTTATGTCTGAGCATCCTGCCTTTTGTTTGCTTTTTAACTATTTTTCCCTTCATCATTGCATCTTAAATCAATCAAACGTCTGTGTTATTCCGTCTTTATTGTCTTTTTTTAATCAGTCTTTTCTCTACAGATTTTCTCAAACTCACTTCTTCTTCTGTCCTTGAACATCATTATTGATTTGCGAAAAGGCATGTGATATTTAGTTTGATTTTGATTTTCGCACATCAAGGTATCGGAGCGTGTGAGAGAGACCGCTAAGCTTTTTATTCAGCTCGATTTTCGGGAGCATCATAGCAGAGTGGGCAAAGACTCTCCCTGAGTCTTTCACACTGATAATCCTCTTATACGTCCGTGCCGATGCACACACAAACACAGTCACACTAAAACGCCCAAATGTGAGCACAAAAATTAGATTTTTTATTATGGTGGGTTTTTTTTTTTATATTCATGGAAGGCTTGAGTTGCTTTTTTCTCTTCTACCTCTGAGATTAGATTCTTGTCCTGAAGGCAGAAATTTGGCGTCTCCATCTGGGATTCACTAATGTATTCACCCATATCTTTAATACTCTGCTGCCACTCCCAGCTCTGCTCCGAGAGGTTTTACTAACCTCAGAGCATTAAGAAGTGTGTGTGTGCAAACACATCTACGTGCACCTGTGTGTATCCTCCCCAGGTATGACTTTGCCCCTGCAGGGGTTTGCAGGATGCGTGTGCATGTGCAGTGGAAGACAGTTATCGAGCGGCAGAGAGCCAAGACAGCTGAGTGGCTCCTGGCTCGGACGTCTGCTGCGGACGTCTTCTGAAAGCCTTGACCCACTTCCAAGTCTCCCCCCCCCCCATGCTCACCCAAACACGCTGCATACTGAAGCAGCTCTGCAACAATCTGCTGAGCTGCAGGGAAGTTCTGCATGCAGATGCTGGGAAGAGTGGGTGTGTCTGTCTGTCTGATAAATAAATTGTATCTGTGTGTCTGCATGTGCTGCAAGGTTATGTGTGTGTGTATGTGCAAGCTTGCATAGTAGGTGCAGTAACACCTGGGGCAAAGTCATATAGCGAGTTGCTGCTTCTGCTGAATGTATTCATCCTTTACCAACCATCCACAGACATGTTCAACAGCAAAGTCTTCTTGTCTCTGTGAGATAATGAGGAAAGGAAAAGGGGATATAACTGCACAGATTTGGATCACATTTAAAGCTTCGACGAACAATTCTACAACAGAGTGGTGTGTGTAGGGCTGCAACTAACAACTATTTCATTACTGATTAATCTGCAGATTATTTTCTCTATTCATGGATCGATCGTTTGGTCCATTAAATGTCAGAAAGTAAGGAAAAATGCCCATCGCTATTTTCCAAAAGCCCAAAGTGACATGTGCTGTCAAACAAGACAAAGAAAGCAGCAACTCCTCACAAATGAGAAGCTAAAGCAAGGAGATGTTTGTCATTTTGCTTGAAAATAAAATAAAGTGATACTAGGACAAAGTATGCATTGTAATCAATATATAACTGTTATTCTAATGTAATATTTTATTGAGTTTGAATGTGGTCTGAGGAATGTATGAAATCAGCAACCTACGAGTCAGCGTAGTCATTTTTTGACAGAATACGAGGCAACCAGCACCTTTATAATTGTCCCATCAGTGCCAGACACTAAGAACTCAGTCAGCAATATCACTAAAATAAAGAAATTTCATATGCAAATGTAAACAGCAGGAAATTAGGTTGACACAAGGGAAGAAGTGAATTATTCTTTGAAGCCATGCACACTCTTTAATATTTTCAGAGCAAACAGGCCTGGTTTTAAGCTGCCCTGAGCTGGGACGAGGCCAGACGGAGGGGCTGATGGGAGGGAAGCTCCACTGGGAAGGAGTGGAGACACTCACTTAGTCATGGCCGTTAGACACAGACAGATTTATACAGATTACATACAAGCCTGCAAGCACGCAGATGCAAGTGCACTAACTCACACATATAGAAATGCTTTTACCATAAGCGAAGGGATTAGCACACATTTTGATTTATGGCCACACGCAGAGCAAATGTGCCCACTTATCAACGAATACATGAAAACATGTTATAATAAAAATGAACAGCATTTTCTAATCAATGGGAAGATCAGTAAGGTGCTAGCTGGATTATCCTGGTGTGTTTTTCCACCAACAGGAGGGCCTGAGTTATATGAGATTGTTAACATCCTCTTTCTTTTAATAAGAATCATCATCTATCATCACTTACCAGGAAATAACCTTGACTCACCTGTTTTTATTATTATTTTGAATATCAAACCAGCATTTGCAGATGAGTGTGTTTGCTTATTTGCATTTCCAGTGAACTAAGAGTGTGTTTGTCGTATCCTCCTCCACACACACTCTTTGTCACCATATTATCAGCCTCTGTCTGTCTCCGACTCTTTGTCGGCATCTGATGTCTATCAGGCTGACGTCACTCTGGACATTTACAGACAGACCAGACAGCTCTACAGATGAGTACAGATGTCTGATGGTGCTCAGACTGTCTGTACAGTTTGAATAAATGAGGGGCATCTTTTGTGAAAGGAAAATAGATTAGATTCAAATTTATTGTCATTGCACCGAGTACAGTTAGCCACCCGGGAATCTAACCCGTGTCATCAGGGTTGGAGTCTTATATGAGCGCTATATGAACAGTTACATTAAGTTTGATTTCTGTTACTGATTGATGTTGGTTGATGAAATGTTTATATATGGCACACACCGCACTGAAAAGCATGCTGTTGGAGTTGTGTTCCTCCATTTTGCCATTAAGTTGTGTGTTTTAGTGAGATCTCTCAGGTATCTGTTCCACCTCAGTTATGGTGGTGTGTTATAGATCCACAAAGGGATTATTATCACCATGTAAACTATAATTTGGGGCCCTGCAGGGTGTCATTAGAAGGGTCAAGTACGGTTTAGAGAGTGCAGCGCAACATAATGTCCTGTCAACACTACAACATTTAAAGTTCCTGGAGGTCTGAGCTGCTGATTCAGTGACATACCGATGGCGTTGGACACTGTGTTTTCCGATTACTTTCTTCAAGGACAATTAATCAACAATTTTCATTAGTCATTTATCAAGCAAAAATGCAAAAATAATTGTGTTACTGTAAATTGAATAGCTTTGGGTTTTGGACTGTAAGTTGTGCGATTTCAATACATCACTCAGGGCTCTGGGACTTCATGATAGGTGTTCACTATTTTTTGGTGTTACACCAAAATCTGTGACTTCATAGAGCCAGCAACACATGAGGTCACCATTTCTGACGGCTGTCGTCAGAAAACGTGACCCCACTGTACTTGCATATTAAATGAGGCAAATATGTGACAGAAAACACACAAAACTAAATTGTTTAAAAACATAAATGTATTCTAATATTTTGAATTTTAGAGATATAGTCAGAAAAGTAAAAGATAGGGATAGTGGGGTCACATTTTCTGCTGCCAGAAATGGCGACCTTATGTGTTGCTGGCTCTCTGCGGTCAAAGATTTTGGTGCAACATTGGTATTAAAAGGTGTTAATTAATTGCTCATGTGTATCTTTCCGTCTCTTTTTCTGTCAGGTGTTGTGAGTGCAGCGCCTCGCTGTCCCACTGGTATTATGAAAAAGATGGACGGCTCTTCTGCAAGAAGGACTACTGGGCCAAATTCGGGGAGCTGTGCCATGGCTGCAACGACCCGATCACCACCGGCCTCATCATGGTAAGAGGATCCATCCGCTGACTCTCATCTCTCTTCACCTCCCTGGTTCTTTGTCTGCTGATGAACCTCGAGTTACAGCTCACCAGCACGCACATACATGCAAGAGGACAAACACGCACACACCTGAGTCTATGCATTTACAGCCTCACTGGTTGGTTTGTGCCAACATATATATACATGCACGTAGGATCTGTGCCAGACCTGTAACTGACCCTGATGCCTTTGGCTGCTTTGTCAGATTGTCTTACAGACCACCAGTGAAAGTCGGAGCTGTTGTTGTGACACAGGAGAGCAGAGAGGTTCATGTGCAGAATAGATGTGGTCACAGCACCGGAAAGCAGATAAACAATAGAGTGAGCCTCCGCTGATAAGTGCTGCTGCATTATAGAAAAGACAAGATACCAGCATCAAAGGAGAGTTGTGTCTATTTGTTGATTAGTGATGGATTCACACACATTCAAAGCTTGAAGAAACTGATTAATACTGTATGTTGGTGTAATAGAATATGTTGTCATAGGGCCATAATTTCCTGTCAGCGCAAAGCCAGCAGCAGCACAAATGCAGATGAAATGCAATTTTGCTCGGGCAGTAGTGTATACTTTTTGGTGCCTCTTTGGTAATCTGCTGGCTCCAAATGAACTCAACCTTGCTGAGGTGGTTGGAGAGATGCAGCTGAGGCTGTGTTAATGCTGATGAGGCGATGCAGTGCAATTTTGGTGCTCTTTTCAGCCCCAAACACAGACCACCTCTTGGTACAAATGCAAAGGCCATTTTCAGGGCTTTAGTTTGCAAAAAGGCACGCACACAGACCTCTCCAAAATCACACACAAAACACCTAGAATGTATGTTGAGTTTAGCCTCTTTCAGTTTGCTACACGTTTTCATCTACTGTACTATACATTGAAATGTTCATTTGGTTATTAGAAAAAATGGCAAACACTCTCGAGTTCGTGTTCCAGCTTCTCCGTTGTGAGGATTTGTGTCTTTTCTTTATCTTATGTGATAATAAACCGAATATTTTTGTGTGTTGGAGAGTCAGACAAAACAAGACATCTGAAGACGTCGACTTGGGTTTAGGGCTGTGTATTGGCAAGAGTATGGCCATACGATACGTATCATGATACAATATATTGCAATACTGTAAGCAAGGTGATATACTGCGATTTTTTAAAATCAAATTTTAGAAAACTGTCATAGTATAAAGAACACACCACCATATGTATAAAATCTGAGTAAAAAAAGTTAATTTCTTTTATGCAATCAGAACAGTGAGATCTGTATTTGCATTAATCACAGTCCCTGTAACATCCAACGTCATAGCACTACTTTGAGGCACATATATCTTTGCCAATGAAATGTAGTATTGACTGAATTAATCACTGCATGCAGACTATTAATTAAAAATCAAAACAGTGTTTTTGAGAATCGATACAGTATCAGAAAACATGATATTGCGATACTCAATATTTTCTGTATTTTCTTACACCCCTACTTGGGTTTTATTCATTTGTGATGGGCATTTCCCTGCTCATTCATCTCTGGTAAACTTTGCAGAGTTGGTTTTGGTAATCCTTGTTGTGTTCACACCACCCAGTGAGGTAAAATTAGAATTATCAGCCGTGGCAGCAGACGTGTGTGGAAATATGTACGGCTCATATTCTGTAAAACTACCGCCTGTCTACTTAGCATGAAGCTTATATGACAGGGAAATTATCCACAGTCAACACTAACTAATCATTTGTATTTTAAAAGGTTTCACTAGTAGCAGACAGTAAAGGGCTTTTTGAAGTGGGATTTAACTAAAGTTATTTCAATTGGTGTTTAAATTGTACAACATTTTGAGTATTAACTTCCCTTTTTTAGGTTTATTTTTAGACAAAATATCAATAAATTGTTATTTCAATTTCCTTTAAAATCATTTTTGTCAAAATCCATTTGTCTGTACAATATGTTTGGTGGCCATTTGAGCCTTTAAAGCCTCCCAGACTATTGACTCAATCAATAATTGACTGAATGTCGGTGTTCCTAAGATAGGAGAAGCTGGTTAGAATAAAATACTGAGTTCTTTTGTTGCACATAAAGCATCTTCTTTGACACATTTGCCTCCCGGTCAGATACAGCAGCCAGCAGCTTCTGGCAGGTCATGTGTCATGGTCACGATGAACAGAAATCAGTCACGGCTCTGCCTTTCTCTGCATCTCTGAGTGTGTGTGTGTGTGTGTGTGTGTGTGTGCGCATGTTTTATCATTTACTCGGCCTCCAGACAGCTCGTCCTTTGCAGTGCAATCTCAGTAATGAAACATGTAGGAGACTCTAAAGTGAATTGGGTGGAGAGACCTCGTCTTTCTCCTTCTCTGGTTTATTGCTGCTTTTACAGTGCAAAGGCACTGATTGACTGTCTCTGCAGTTACACTTTAGTACATTTGGAGAACGGTCAGCCAATCAGCCTTAAGTTGCCAAAGTGGCCAGCCCAATTGTTTTACCGTGTAGACACGAAGGTCAGCTCCCTACGTCTGTGCCACACCCAGAAAGAAGAAGTGTCCTCCAGTCCTGCACAGTCACCCTGACATCTGTTAGTGACAACACTTCATGATGCAGAGATGAGTCAGTGTCTGCTGGCTGTAACGTAGAGCTGATGGTCAGCCAGACAGAAACAAAACATGAGTAAGGGGTGGGATTTCATCACTCCTACCACAGTGATGCCCACCATGCGAGCTTGGTAGCCAAGTGGTTACAGTAGTGCACGCCACATTACCGCAACGTCCTGGGTTCAATTTCAGCCTTGGGACCTTTGTTGCATGTCATACCCCTCTCGCTCCCCCTTGTCTTTACTCGTTAAATCTTTATTTTTGCCACCGATTGGCTTTTTATTTCATGGTTTGCAGGACTGTAATGTTTGTTGATGATGAGAGAGAGGGCAAAGAAAAAACAAGAAACAAGTGATTTGTTTTTGGTGGTTCTGAAGCCAGATTTCTTAACACAAGAAGATTTTAAAACATTTTTACAATTTGCTCACCAACTGAACTATGTTTATCTGGCCTATTTCCCCACTGTGTGTATTTAAATATAGCACATTGTGGGCGTCATGACATTTTTCGTAAACATTTTCAATTCCAATTGCAATTGTGGAGCCGTTTAACGCTCCAGAACAAGCGAGCAAGTGGACCTTGACTGCAGATTGTTTGTTTTGTCGACTGCTGTTTCCAATCTCAAGGATGAGTTGTCAACATCAAAATAACTTTTCAGTGAACATAGAAACAATTCTCTTTTTGAAAGTGTGATTGAATTTTTTTATTTTGTTTTGTCAGTGACCACTGCTGCACTGTGGATGGGCCCATTGTCCTAATTGAATATGATCTCAGACTATAATATTGAGGGCACTGTCTGTGTGTTTGTGCCGTAGACTGTATATAAGGATGGACGAGGTGTCTCTGCTTACACCCAGTACAGTACAGAAGTGAACCCAAAATATCCCGGATGCGGGAGGTGCTATCTTGAGATCTTGACGTAATTTGGTGATCAGGCGGTGGAGCCGCGGTGTCGCGGTCGCCCGAACCAATCGCGCGAGGCGAGCACGGCCGCAGCTTGTCAGCGAGAGAGACTCCCAGCTGCCAATCATGACGTCTTGCCATCTTTTTATAGAATCAAATAACTAATCAAAACAAAACTTATCAGAAAAATTAACACTTGAACAACATACATCAGCGTGATAAGAACTACTTAACCAGGGGGCGATCCAGATGTTTTGGCTTCACTTATGGGGAGCTGTCATACCGTCCATCTTTATAAACAGTCTATGGTTTGTACAGTATGAGCATGCTGGTGTGTGTGTGTGTGTGTGTGTGTGTGTGTGTGTGTGTGTGTGTGTAGCTTCATCTGCCGCTTCTGCTCCAGTCAGCACCGTCAGCCTTGAGTAAACTGGCAGTAATTCAGCCAGAGGATGGTACTCAGTTATTTACTGTCCTTACTGAGACTGATGTATGTGCTGAATACTAATTAACTGATGTAATTGGATTTCCTCTCCTACCAGCCTTCCTTCACTCTATCCGTCCATCACACCGGTTACTGACAGATGAATGTGCAGTAATCCCAGCCATCTCCACATCAGTTCAGAGTCGGTCAGCCTTTCTGCAAACAGCTCAGGGCTTAGAGCCAGCTGATGGGAGCGGGGCCAGACATCGACCTGGGCCTGTTACACGTCCAAAGTTTGGGAGAAGATTCTGGTTTCACGGTTTCTCCCCCTTACTGTGTTATCTTTGCCACAACGCTCTGTCTGTCATCAGCCTGCTCTCCACACTCCTGTGTGTCTTTAGAGTGGACATCAGTTCAGTGTGGACCAGCAAGACATTAAGGATTAAACACCATGGCCTTGGGTCAAACCTTCTTTGATTTAATGGTGGAGTGATGATATAGATGAGCGAGTTGATGTTGGTGAGAAGATGAACTTTAACATTTTAAATTTCCACTTTATATTTATTGGTTTTATTAAAAATAATAGATTGCTTTTCCATTGTTTTTTGATATAAATGTAACTGATTGTGTTAAATGGGCGTATGATATTGTTTTATATCGATCGTGGGCCCCTGGATTGAATCAAATCAAAATTGTATTGTGGCAGACTTTGTGATATCAGCAAATATCGTATCATTGTTCAAAGAATCGATTTAATATTGTATTGTAATGAAACTTGTGATTTACACCCCTACTAGTTTGGGATTAACTAGAATGATTGGATAAAAGGCTACGTGTTTGACATGCGTAAAGGCCCCGTTATGCTAGAAAAGAACTCATTTGCATGTTGTCTGACCATGAGAGTGTTGAAGTGTGTGTGCTGAACAGCCACACTCAAAGCGGGCTTAAAATCCACCATCACAGAGCGGGGAAAGACGCGATATCGTTTAATTATGGGGATAACGGAGTATATTTTCAGACAATCTCTCTTGGAAGGCATCCATAGCCAAACCTATGGCTGTTAGTCCACCTGGTCCCATTATTGTTTTGTCCTGACCAGTTTGGTGTATTTTCATCCTGTTGGTGCTTACAGAAAAGCTCCTATCAGGTGGTTGTGATTTGAGCTTTACTGGCATTGTGTTAAATCTTGGGGACTTTCTTTGTTTGTGTTCTTTCTCTTTCTTTGTTTCTGAGATTGCAAGAAGTACCAAAATAGCAGAAGGTGAAATCCAAGACATTTCCCTGAAATCATAAGTACTTGTGATTCATTGAGACGTTTTGTCTTCATACTGTGTGTACTCAAATCCAGATCACATGTTCTAAAAGTTGCATCATGTGCTGCTGTACCTCTCCCCTCATCCCATCTGTATTGTTTTCTGTTTCAATCTGATGGATACATCTGGATATTTTCCTTATAAAATTAATAAATAAATAAATGGAAAACATAAAGAAAACAGAGACTGTATATGAGAAGTAGCCGTCGTCACTGTGACGTGACATTGGTTTGTGGACGTCGTTTTGAAGCCTCAAGTTCGTCATTTTGAGCATTGCGATCTGTTTTTTTGGAACCAGAAATGACACTAGAGGGTGGAAGACATTTTTAGGCGACCAAAAAAGTTATAATTAACTTTCATGAACTGAAAACACACTGTGAAAGGATTAAAGTTGTAAGACGAAAATACGGGCAACTCCCAGACTGGACAACGCCATGGTAGCGACCTGTCAATCACCAGGTAGCCACGCCCTAAAGCATACCCTGCTTTATGGTCTATTTGACTCTAAATGGGATCATAATTTACTAAATGAACATCATGCTGTACTGAAGAAGACTTTAAACTAGCGATTGAGACCATAAACTCATGTTTACAATGTTTACTGAGGTAATAAATCAAGTGAGATGTAGGGTCATTTTCTCATAGACTTCTATACAATCAGACTTCTTTTTGCAACCAGAGGAGTCGCCCCCTGCTGGCTGTTAGAAAGAATGCAAGTTTAAGGCACTTCCGCATTGGCATCACTTTTCAGACCCGGAGGTTGCCCACTGAAAGAAAAGGAAAAAGGAAAATAATGAATAAAACATGAACATCATTGTCTTAAATAACAGACCTGACCAGGTATGAATTCTTGAGTGAGACTAAGTTTGAGTGTTTTTGTGATGTTTGTTTCATTTAAAATGTGATAAATTAGGATCTTACTCATTATGTAGTGTTTCCTGTAGTAGAGACAACTTAACATGTCGTCATGTAGTGGTTCTATTTTAACTAAAACCAGAGCAGTCCAACAGTGAGAGATTTTGGTTCAGTGCCTGGTTTTTATTCTGACTTTATGAGTGGTATACAAATATAGTCCTACATATGTATGTGGTTAATGTTGAGAAATTTTGAGGTATGTTTGGTGATTGGCCACTAAACCAATGGAAAGTCCCAAATCTTGCATCTACTTTATCAACCTCCACTGGTGTGAGGTCGCTCTGTGGTTGAGTGGGAATCTGCCAGTTGTTCCTATAAACGCCTGATGATTGTTTTGCCTCTAAGTGAAGACAGACACATGTGTGATAAGTGTTGGGAAATTGTATTTGTTAAGATGTTATTCAGGTTGTGACATTGTTTTCGTAGCAACAGGATCGGCTGTTGATGATCTCATCAGTGACGTTGAACACAGTCTGAACACGGCGCTCTGCCACGGTGGAGAAACTTGTTTTGCACAATATTTAGTAAAAGTGAAAGTTGTCTTTTCATTAAAACTCCAGAGGGAGGTCCGAGGTCAGGCTCACATACAGAGGGGTGTCTAATGCAGCTGCCGGGGCCTCAGTATCTCTTGCTCAAGGGAACTTCAGCTGGATGGCTCAATGCTGTGATGGAGGATCAAACTCCAGGCTTTATGATGATCTTCTTTTGTTTTAAACATTGACATCAATATCAACACTGAGATGTAGAGAGACCTTTAACCTGATCAGTGACCTTCACTAAGGTGTTGTTGTAAAGTTGTTTCGCATTTCCTCTTTCCAGAGTGGAAACTTTGACGAAAGCAGCAGCCCCTGTGGGCTGAAATCTCCCCTGTTGCTCGACTGTGGGCTGAAATCTCCCGTGGCTCAACTGTGGGCTGCCAGGTTTCACTTCTGAACTGACTGCCAGCAGAGTTGACTAAACGCCACCACCCCATCTTATTGAACATGAAGTCACTGATACAGCTTTTCACTGTTGGTAAAAATAACATAAGGTAATGATGTCAGTGTCGCTGTGTTCACAGCTCGTTTCCGCTGCCCCCCAAGTAGCCAGAAGATCAGATATTGCAGAATATAATATATATATTGACACACACGTGGTTCCATTCATACTACAATCAAAGAGTATATATGCTCTTTGCTACAATTAAGGGTCGGCGTCGGTCTGGCGCTCCACGTATGCGCATTTCCAGATCCACACTCCATTCCAGTAGGTTACGGTATTGCACAATAACGTTGTTTTTTAGCTCACATGAGCTGTAGCAGTAAAAACCCTGAGTGTAATGATTTGAGCAAGAATTTGTGTTATTGCTCATGAATGTATGAAGAAAAATGTCTTGTTTCTTTCTTTCAAAAGTTATATAGTTGCATCTACTGGACAGTGGTAATGGGAGACAAATTAGCAGCTGCCTAGAGACAGACTCACAATTAGAACAAAAATTACAAGATATTACAAAATACTTCCCCAGTTCATGATAAACTGGGGAAGTTCTGAGCTTGTTGGTTCTGAGAAAAAGGCACGACTGACAATTTGTTCTCATTTTTGTGATGCAAGAGAACTTGCTCTACTCTTAACCTGTGCATGAACTATGCTTTTAGCACAAAAAATACAGGACACGACTGAACATCAGACAGATTATGTTTAAAAGTGAAATATATATGATGGTGGAACTGTAATTAATAATACAGAGAAAAAAAACATCAAAACATTTGGTCACTTTTGCTTTAAGACTGTAAAGGTGATGCCCAATTTTAATTGTTTTAGTTGTGTATCAATACAATCACAGCTGATTTATAACTGCTGAGTAATGCCGTTACCACACAGTAAGTTCTGTAAACAATCTGATGATTCAAACTGAACATAAACACCACTGTTGTTGTGTTTTCTGTTTGTTGACCTTTACCCTGGATGTGTGTGGATTTCTCTGGAGCTTCAACGCAGTAACTCCCACAGTAACTTAATCAGGTTTTCTGTACCAGCACTCTCCCTCTACAGTCTGTCTCCTGCTTTAACATGAGAACAAACAGGCAGTGTAGAGAGTATTAATACAGTATCGGCCTACTCAGATGGTCCTCAGAGGGGTCGACACATGGCATGCAGGACATGTTAGGGTCATGAACAAAGTGAGACAGAGCCAGAGAGAGGAGGGCGGAAAAAAGAGTGACGCAGCAGCAAAGATAAACCTGGAATGAGAGATACGCAGCAGCAGAGGAAGGACAGTGCTAATAAATCAGCTGAACGCTATTAATAAAGATCACATGTCTTAATGTATACTCAATGCTATGTGATCTGTTCTCTACATTTAAAGAAGACAATAACATCACACTTATTCTACATGTGACTAAAGATGTGTCGAAAGTGGCCATTCTTGGCATTTCTTAGTTTCATTTTCATGTGTTGAAATCCTCCATGTCGTCATCTGATTAGAGAGGAACAAGAGAATGAACTAATCTACTGACTGTTTATTTGAATATTTAATTGAGTAGTCTACAAAACATCAAACAAGGACTTTGTTGGTTAGATACACAGTTTTAAGAAAAAGACAGACACACTGTGTTCGTAAAATAATAATAATTTAAGTCACTTATCAAACAATAATGTCGCATATTTCCTGGTTTCTGACATTTTTAACGACTTAACAATTAATCAGTTAATTTAAAAAATAATTGACAGACAAATTGATAATGAAGATCATCTTTAATAAAGACATGTAAGAATGAAAAGCACATACAGTATACTGTAAGTTAGCTGTTTTCTACAGTGTACAGCACTATATTTGTTTACCATCTACAGTATATGCTTGACACATCTATGTGCCTTTGTTTCACTTTAACATAACAAAATAAATGAAATTCAACACGTAACACAAACAAATTAGCTACCGAAGAACATTATTCCCCCACATAATGTCCAGTAAGTCAAGTTTGTAACTGTCACCCTGCTAGTTTTCACTGGTTTGGAGATGTGATGGCAGGAATGGGGGCAGCTGTGGGATTTACTGAAGACACCAGGAGGTCGGAGTGGGGGTAGAGGGGTGTGTGTGTGTGTGTGTGTGTGTGTGTGTGTGTGTGTGTGTGTGTGTGTGTGTGTGTGTGTGTGTGTGTGTGTGTGTGGTTGAAGCAGCCGGGTGGCGCGTGTGCAAGAGTGGGCGGGACCAAACAGGAAACGATGAGGTCATAGCAAAAGTGAGAGAGAAGGGGAAGGCAGGGTGGGAGGGGAGTGGGCAGAGCCAGGAGGAGTGACATTGATTCAGAGATGAGCTCAGCTGCAAAGGCGTGGGCTGCTCTCTCTCTCTCTCTCTCTACTCCCTCCTCCCTTCCCCTGCAGCTCCATCTCTCCGGCCGGTTTGGCCGCCGCCAGTGTTTTGTTGTGACAGCGGGGGAATCGCCTGCCTCACTAGAATGAACTAGATCAGAGACGAGAGTCACCAGCTCTTGCTGACATGGTGGGAGACTTGTTTTTCTGGAGCTTCTGCTGTCTCAGGCTGTGGAAAAGAGATAAGAAGGTGAGGCTGCTGCTGCTCTGGGTTACTGGGTGTCTTACTGGGTGATGTACAGGAGCCGGCGAGGAGGCAGGGAAGCAGACAAGTCTCAAGTGGCTGGTTGAGATGGTTTGCCGGTTGCCTTTATCTCTTTGATTTTAAAACTGAACCTTGAAAGCATGATACTGTACGCTGCATGTGTTTTGTGTAAACTGGGTCAATGTATTGCCCAGTAATCTGTTCCTCTTTTTCTCTACGCTGCTCTAGCTTTTTCTTTTTTCTTCTTTCATGTCATGAAAAACTGATGAGCCATGGCACGCGTGCTATTTATAGAGAGCATTCTTCCTCAGATAAAAGTAGAACTCAAGTGCACACATTCAGAGACGAACAACAGTTGTCTTAATAACTGTGTCGCTGCACCGTGTTTATTTTTATTTACCACCTACATGCAGGCCACACTGTAAAGCACAGTGGATGTGAGACTTCCAGAGAAGAGGGGAGAATACATTAACAGCATTTCTAAAGCCGAGGCCTGTGTATACTGTGATACTGTACTGTTTGTAGCTGAAGGGGGGTTTCCATTCAGACAGCATCAATGTGGCCCACTGTCTTCTCTCTCAGGCTTTCAGTCTAATTGTGTTTGCCTAAATGATGTCTACTGTGGAGAGTCTAAAAGGGAACCAGGATCATGTCTTCCTTTCTACTCCTAACAGCCTTGATTCCAGCAGTGTGAGACATCTTGGTTTTTATCCATGTATTGGTGCTTTAGGAATTTCCTTTGACACATTTTTGGGATCTGACCCAGTTGTGTCTCTCTCTGTGAGGAGTATCAGGTACCGAATGCACGTGTTGTGTTTACTTTTTCTTCAAAACATCCGCATGAGTTCATTTTTTTAAAACACAAATCTTGAACTATGTGTTGATTCTGAGAGCTCAGTCACATATGGACTGTGTTTTTCAGTTTAGCCAATGAAGGAGGCTTTTTAAGTCACGTTCATTACCTCAAACGTGAGGTTAAGCAGAGCCAGATCTCCCATAATTTGGCGAGGCCATTCAGAAGCACCTTCAGCAGTGTTGTGATGAGCTCATCGTTCCACGTTTAGCCAGAGCGAAGTGAAGTCAGAGGGACCAAGTGGTGTTTATGTGGGACTTGTTGAGGTAAAGAGACCAGAAGGCATGCTGAGGTTCCTGATGAGGTCCTGCTGTGTAAACAGTAAACACACATTCACTAACACACATGTAGTGAAGGTCTTAAGCAATGTCTGATATACTTTCCTTATCACTTCCAACTAGGGCTGCAACTAATGATTATTTTCATTGTCGATTAATCTGTTGATTATTTTCTCAATTAATCGATTAGTTGTTTGGTCTAAAATGTCAGAAAATGGAATTTAAGCAGCTGGAATGAGAGAATTTTGACTTTTTCTTTTTCTTAAAAAAATTCTCAATCCAATTAATCGATTATCAAAATAGTTGGCGATTAATTTAACAGTTGACAACTAATAGATTCATCGCTGCAGCTTTACTTCCAACCTCAACAAGAGCGTCCACTTGACCCTTTACTAGATTTAAATGAATCATTTGGTCTTTAAAGTGTCACAAACACAAATATATCTAGTTCACTGTCAAATATTCACAGTTGAAAGGCTGTAAGCATTTGGCTGTTTTAAAAGACATATCAATCATCAAGATAGTTGATTAATTGATTATTCGATTGATCAACAACAATGATTTTTAGCTCAACTCAGTGATCTTCTCTACTGTTTTCCTTTGGAGTCCCTACTGTAAGCAACAGATGCCTCTGATGAGTAAAATATATAACTGAATATATAAAAAAATACCATGAATAATTGGAATATGATATAAGTTAAAAACGTAATATTTTGAATGTTTCATTTTTCATTTTCCTCATGCAACATTTCCCATGTTTCTTTATGATAATGAGTCTAAAATGTCTGGACAGTGATGGATCGATATATTGGATACATCGTGTCTGAAAAATACTCAATGTTCAGCTACTACATGTCACAATTTTATGAAAGATCTCTCAGATGTATCAGCACCCCCCTGACTATCACCTTGCCTTTTATTTTCAAGAAACGTCTTTTATTTGTGAACAGATGTCTGTTGCTGCTCTGGCACACACCCGTCCTTTCATTACCAGATCTAATCAACAAGGGAAATGTGAAATGATGTGAAGAAATTGGAAACTTTCACGGGGGAAATCTGAAATGTGAGATATAGTTTGAATCCTGACAAACAGAAAGAAAAAGTAAAAACTAGAAGTGAGAGTTTGGGAGATGTTTTATCAACTGCTTAAGGAAAAGGTAAAAAAAAAGACTTTTATTTGAATTATTTATCTCTGTGTTATTGTTTGTATTCTTTAGTTTTACTTGAGTCACTTTATAGTTTTCAACTCAAATCTAAGCATTGAACATTAGGTGCAAACTAATTATAATGTCCAGTGAAGTGATTACCCATACCCCCCCAGACCCCAGGTCAGGAAAAGTCAACATGTGTGACTGATGGGTTGAAGGATCCCTGACTTACTACCAACATGTTTCCTCGCAGTTTAGTGTCGCTGAGAACATTAGACCGCCATAAATTCCTCCAACTGGCTTAAAAGGGTTCATTCACATTCCACAGCTAACTTAAGGTCAAACAGATAAATCATTAAAAACAAATAACTGACACGACAAGCCGACCGTCTCTGTGGATGACCATCGCCTGTAGTCTCTTCTGTGAGTCCAACACCAGTCAGTTCTTGTCTGCTTGAGCATGTTCGCATTGACAAAGACATTATTTAGCATAAAAGTGTCAGAGGCAATCGGTTAGAGCTCTTGAAGTTGTACCAGCTCCTCATAAGTATTTACTAAGTGGAGATTCACTCAAGACTAAATGAAAACGAGTTGTACCACAAAAAAACAGTTCTATCAACACCCAGTAACTACCTAACGTTAGCTTTCTAATACGACCCGTTAACAAGGAAGAATAAAAGAAGTAATATGAAATATTGACATATCTGGCCAGACACTTGATTAATGATGTAAACTGGGAGGATTTGAAATGACATTTCACAAAAATATCTTAAGGGGTTTATTTCACAACAATGACCCGCTGGGCTGTACATTATCCAGCTTATTACACGGCTACTTACTTAAAAAATCTATAATATAACACAATAACAGACTGTAGAACGCCTTGATTGACCAATCAGGATCAAGTATTCAACAAAGCCGTATAATAAACCAAAGTAATCCCTGCATTTAAAAAGGATTGACAGTTAAGTTTAATATTGTTTGGCCCCTAAAACAGATTTTTGGCATATGTGTTACAACTTTGTGATGCTACAATGACTTTCTCTTCACGTAGTTGATTAATGTGGCTGCAGATGTTTTCTAGCAGTCTTTAGTCTTTACTAGCAAAAACATTTATTAAGTTTTAATGGTACAGCCCAGATTACTAAATCACTAATTTCGAGAATACCAGTAGCTAGGGGTGGGACTCACCAGAGGCCCCAAGATACGATATTATCACAATACTTAAGTCATGATACGATCTTATTGCCATAAGATATATTACAATTTATTACCTTTTTTTCAACAACAAATGATCCAGTTTGTCAGCATCTGTTTTATCTAATAAGATACAGTTTTCACTCCGTTCATCTCAGAGTTTTCATTCAGGTGTCTTGAGGTCAGAGGTCAAGGGAACCCTTTGAAAATGGCCATGCCAGTTTTTCCCCGCCAAAATTTAGCATAACTTTGGAGCGATATCTAGACTGAGCCCGCTACAACATCCGAAAGACAGAACAGCGGCCGGGCCCGCCGGCGGGTTGTTAAGAGTTTAATGGTTTATATAATAAAAGATTTATACTACAAGCTACAAAATGTCTATTTTTGTACTTTGCTACGTTTCTATTCTATAAACGTAGGGCACATTACACAGTTTCTGAAGTCATGGCAACTATTTGACCGAGATCCCCATAGCACACATAGCAAATGAGCACTGTGCTGCAACTTGACCCAGTTACACCTGGACCCCGTCGACCCGATCACCCGGGGAGACCCATGTGCACCGTTTGGTTTGTTGTCACTAGAAAAAGGCAGCGAGGTTACACGAGGCTAAAACGCCGTCACACACTCGTGAGCACGATGAGCTAATGCACAAAAAATTAAATACACTCTCTCTGAGCCTTGAAGGCCCATTTACACACAGCTTCTGTGTTGAGAACATGGTGGAACCGGTGGTTTGTTATAATACATGTGATGTTTCTTGAATTGAAACAAGCAAGCAGACACATGGTTTGATATCACACAGGCTGACCATTCATTTCTCTTTCTCCCTATCTGTCTTTATATCTGCACTTTGGAGAGGAAGGATGTCCTGAATGTGAGCACGGCAGCTGTCGCCTGTCAGATGTGGTTTTAAAGACGGTGTGTGTGGGTGTGTGTGTCATGCCTGCCTGGCAACCAAATGGCAGCCTCAGTGTCAGGTTGTGCTGAGCCACACACCCTTTTCATCTCCGTCCAGCTGTCCTCTCTTCCTGTCTTTCCCATTTGTAGGGCTGCACCTAAGTGACACACAAAGAGAGGAAATTCACAGCTCTCCACAAACAACTCTGATGCTAAAACTCTTAAAATGATCCTTCCATCCCACAGTAATTTTACTTTGGTTAAAACCCTAGATTCTCTTTACTCATCTCTCTTACATACTTCCGATCTTCTGAAGCGTTGTGTTTACCCTCCCTGTCGATGTCAGAGAGTAATTGCTTATGGCTCCTTTTTATGAGGCTGCTTGGAGGACACATAAAGAAATTAAGTCGGTCAATAAGCCCTACAGCTGCTTTCTCCCGTTGTCCATTACAGAGCCATTACATCTGGTTTCTCCTCCAGCTCTCTCTCTGTCTCTCTGCTATGATGTTGTGTTGTTAGCATGACAAATACAATTTTTAAAAAGAAGGAAAATCCCTCATTTGCAAGTTGCATATTCTGTGTTTTTTATTTGTAATTGATCTCACTCCTAACGCAGAAAAAATGTGAGGATTGCCTCAGAATATACAGTAAATTCGGGATGTTATCTTAAAACCAAGTGGTGGCATGTTTTCCTGGTATTTTGCTGGAAGGTTCTGCTCAGATTAATTACTTAAAAAGCAGTTAATTAATATGCTTGTTCAGTGTCTTCCTCCCTGCAGCCTGAAGGCTGTCAGCATGTGTTTATCTGTGGTGGTTTCACTGCTGCTCTCCAAGGAGGGTGGGGCAGCAGACATATGGCTGTACGGAAATGATTTATTATTGATTCTTTGATCTTCACATTTGCTTCCGTTTTGTCTCAAGTTTCCCCGTTATGTTTCAGCTTTATGGAGCATCTAGAAGCAGCATTTCTTTCTTTGGGTGATTGGTAGTTCTACTCTAATTTTCCAGTGACTTTTATGGCTGCATCTCAGATTTTTTGGCTGCGTCCATGAGCTCATATTTTGCTCATTAGTGATGTTGGTTTGATATTTACAAATCAAAATTAGACATTTTCAGTACACATTTTTTCTGAATTATGTATTGTAATATATTCTAAATGTGCCTTTTTTGTTTGCTTTCTCTTTAAATAATGAGACTACATAGTACAAAATTCCTATGATTTGCCTTTGCATTTAATGGATTGTTCTTTGTTCAGCACTTCTCCATGCAATGCCCCTCCTCAGTCCTGGTGTATACTGAATTAGCATTGCAGATCATTCCAGTTGAGACGTGCTGTCAGAGGGCCGACTCCCTCCAAAATTTTCTGCCACTTAAAGCACAAAATGAAACCACAAACACAAGCTCAGGGGAGCGATCAGCTCTGGTGGACTCGGCCTTCGGTGCTTAACATCGTGGCTCATGTTTAATCATAGAAGTCATCGGGTATTTGAGTGGGTCGGTGATTTGCATCGATGTGCGCAAAATTACCTGAAGGAGTTAAAAGGGGGTGGATATTGATATATGTGGAGGCGGAGGGCCACTTGATCGATTTCTCGAGAGTCACAACAAGCAAGGACAAACCGATTTAATGAGCAACAGAATAATTTGGAAGATTGATCTTTTAATTTTTTTGTGATTTATCTGATCACTTTAACAGTTTGGTTTCCTCTCGTTGGTTTGAAGAACATCCAGAGCTGAAACCTCCAGCGGCAGCATCGTCCTCAGATCTGCCAGTGTGATTAATCTGCTCATTGCCTGCTCTGCTTTTTGGCCGTAACTCAATTCCCTCTTGTTTGCAAAACTGCCCTAAGCTCTCAGAGGGGGATCTGGCAGCAGCAAATTCAATCTCTCAGCTCTCAGTATTACCCTCAGCGACCAGACCTCGCCCTACTTCTGCGACCAGTTATTAAAGCCTCATGTTGCCTGTTGCTCTGGTCACATCAGAAACGCTGTTGTGAATTCCTGCCCTGCAGTCGTTTTCACTAGGGATCAGAAAACAATCCCTTTGACATCCTAGTGCATGATGTTTTCACAGCACATAGATGCAGAATGTCTTTTTAACTTGTTTTTTCTCTCGACAGGTCGCAGGGGAACAGAAATATCACCCAGAATGCTTCACCTGTCTGAACTGCAGGGCGTTTATCGGCGATGGAGACACATACGCTCTGGTGGAGAGATCCAAACTCTACTGGTGAGCCTCAAGCACAATGTTATAAGACATGCAAACACCCGAATATCAAAGTCTGTCAAAGTCAAATCAGACATTCCTCTTTAAGTGGCATAATAACACTAGCAAATCAAAGCTTGTGCAGTTTTATGGTATGGCAGCTCCGTCCCCCCAAATTTACCAAACTATTATATTCTTTTTTTAGTTAGTTTTACTCATTCTCTCTTCTGCAGAGAACAAATCCACTTGAAATCCCTTTGAAGTGCAGTAAAGCCACAAAAATACGAAGCCAAAGCTTCAGTTGATTGACAAAATCTTAAATTTATGCAGCTTATTTTGGGCTTCAAAGGACTTTTTGTCGACGTTACGACCAACTGTGGTGACAACTGACTGTATGCATGGTGGAAATTCACAGCAACCACAGTTTTACCACATGTTTGAGCTTGTTGTTTAAAATGTGGTGCTCCTTTTTTTGGTATCTTGTACCAAATAAACAGCCAGAAGAACACAAGAAGCTGCTCAAAGTACAGTTGTTTTAAGCTAGTGACAAAGATGCACTGTGTTAAATCGCTCAGGACGCAGTAGATTCAGTGAAAATGGTTTCTATTAACATATTAACAGCTCTAAAAGTCTCAGTTTGGATGACGTAAACCTGCAAATTTAAATCAGGTACATTATGAAAATCATTTCTCTCTCTTTTTGTGTCTGTTTCAGGTTCAGGTTGTTCTTGACTTGTGTAGCTCCGGGGTTGTGTTAGTTAGTGTGACTGTCAAGGTTCAATGTGTAACAAGCTGCACCACACAGAGATACAGACAGACAGAACAGCCTTTGTCCTCCTCTCTGAGTGGAAGTGGATGATGACAGTGTGATTGTCTCAGATCATCACATTTATTGAGTGGTTTTACCAGATATGGTCAAAGCCGGCGGTGTGTTCTGTGGAAACAAGGTCATTCAAATTAAATGTAGGCTCTGGTGTGCTAGTTTTGAATCATTTCATAGCTGTTTCATGAGTCCTCCTTATGTTCTGAGCATTTGGGGAAATAATAGTCAGCTCAGTGTATTCCCAAACCCAGCTAAAGCAACATCTTGTCAACAACATGTGATGCTGTAAAATCTGCTGTAATGAGAACTTGATGTTCCCCTTTTAATTGCATGGACGGCTTTAGAGCCAGAAAGCTCACTAGGATTAGAGCTGCAATGATTAATCAATTAATCGTCAACAATTCCGATAATCGACTAATTGGTTTGAGTAAAAAAAAAAATTATTAACAGATTATTTGGCTATGAAAATAATTGTTGCCTTAACTAGATTTTCCTTTTCTGTCCTCTTCTACCTCTTTTTTATAACTTCCCTCCTCCTTTCCATCTATCCTTCCCTCCTCTTCCTCTCTGGCTCCAGCGGTCACTGTTACTACCAGACCATCGTCACGCCGGTGTCGCTTCCAGACACGCCATGCTCACGGATCCCTCACACGGTCACGCTCGTGTCCATCCCGGCCACCGCCGAGGGCAACAACGGACGCAGAGGGCGAGGTTTCTCTGTGGCCATCGACCAGCCACTCAGCCCGACCAACGGCTACAGCCCTGAACATGGACCCACTGTCAGAGTCTCCCAGTGAGTCTATCTCTCCATGTTTGTGTGTGTGTGTTTGCATATTTTGTGGATTGTTATTGTGTGAAGAGAAGAGACACCAGAGGTCAGTATGGTGGAGGACAAAGGATGAAGACAGTGTGATAGATGAGATTCATTTAGAATGTATAATAGAGTGGAAGGAAAAGGAAATGAGCAGAAATCGAAGTCACTGTTATTCAAATGAGCTGAGACTTTATCAGCTCTCCGAAACGAAAATGATTCAGTGTGTGCAGAAAGGTGTTTGAAGAGTTCTTTATAATTTTTTTTCTGCTCATTGTTCTTCTTTATTCAGGGTGGAACCAGACTGCATCAGTCCAGATGTGAAAAACTCCATTCATGTTGGAGATAGGATCCTTGAAATCAACGGGACACCCATTCACAACGTCCCTCTGGATGAGGTATTGACCACATCGAAAGATTTTACTTTACTTTGAATTTACAAATAGAAATCTTGATCTTATTGTTTGAAAAGTATTTCACCAGACTTCATCCATTAGAGCATTTTTCCAGCTATAAGAACGATCTCTGACCAACCCATCTGAACTCCTCCTCTCCAGATCGACCTGCTGATCCAGGAGACAAGCCGACTGCTGCAGCTCACCATCGAACACGACCCTCACAGCCAGAGTCAGGAGGGAGGCTCCTCGGAGGCCGAAGAGCAAGTGGATGGCCCCCTGTCTACGCCTCTGTCAGAGGGCCCCAGCCCCATCCTGCCCATCACACAGCCCCCCAACCCCGACATCAACAGCCTCAGATCCCGCATCATCACGTAAGACACAGATTTAGTGCTGCTTATTGCAGATTTTATAGGGGGAGATATTTTTGCTATTTGATCTGCCTCCTGAGCCAAAGTTGCCCCTACCCCTAAATGTGTCGATTAAATATTAAACTGCCAATAACGCATTGTAATGTTCAGCTCAGGTTAGCAACATGTATAGATAGTTGATAATTGTAGTGTATGAGCTTCTTTCTGCCCACATCATACTGAACCTGTCCTTGATAAAGATGAGCTTAAGCCAAGTTCACACTACACGACTTTCAAAGTCGTGAGATCGCAGTACTGTTCACACTACACAACTTGCTGTTTTGTAATAGGGAGTTTTTAATCGTCTCCAAACTACGTTTTGTCATGTAAACACACGCAAGAAATCCACGGTAAACAACGTGATTTCATACGCGAGACACATTGCTGGTGTTGTTGTTGCCACCTATTCACAAAATAGCCTGTTTCCACACTCTTTTTTTTACTATTTATTCCTCTAGGTGCAAAAACAACTTTGCTCCGTGTTGCAAATGCAGCACATACAATAAGTTCCCATTGTTACAGGCGACCCCTCCTCTCCAGGTTTCCCCTCGACCTCGAGCGCTGATGTGCAAGCGGCGAGCCAACGGCAAATTGCATCCAATCTGGGAGCTCCAAAAACTGTCGGAGAGTGGAAAATCAGGGCTAAAGTTGTCTAGTGTGAATTAGGCGTTAGATGAAAACTTCTGTAATTCCCAATTAGATCATAGCAGCAGCAAACACCTATCAAATACTCTGCTGACCATCATGTCTCTCTTCCTGTCACTCTTCCCGTCTCCCCTCTCCCCCTCCAGGAGGAGCTACAGCATTGATAAGTCACCAGGCTCCAGCAACGCGGCGTCCCCCATCTCCCAGAGGAAGGACATCAATCGATCAGAGTCGCTCCGCGTGGTGTCCAATCAGACGCACCGCATCTTCCGCCCGTCTGACCTCATCCATGGAGAGGTGCTGGGGAAGGGCTGCTTCGGACAGGCCATCAAGGTAGATTTGTGGGCAGAGACACTACCAGCTATGTGTAAAGTACATTTGCAGTATGCATGAACGCACATTGTCCAGAAGGTGGCAGCATTGAGAACAGTAAGAGAAGTGTGGAGAGGCAGGAGGTTAAAATGTTTGTGGTTATAACACATCCTGGAGTTTTTAAAATTTCGGTTTCCCATGCTGACACACTGAAGGTGGAATGAACTTCTCACACCCTGTGTGGTTCTCCCAGCTTGTTGCTCAGCTTGACTCTGTGCTTCATTGCTTCTTGTTATAGGTGACACACAAGGAGACGGGGGAGGTGATGGTGATGAAGGAGTTGATTCGCTTTGATGACGAGACACAGAGAACATTCCTTAAAGAGGTGAATGGAGGTGGACGATCCCAGATGTAACGTCAATAAGGAGTATAAGATTTACTTTAGTTTTCTATTCAGAGGCCTAATCACCTATCTGTCCTGAACAGAAATCTGAAATCAATAAGTATTGACCTCAGATCATAAAATAACCAGTATGTTCGTTCATCATTTCCTTGAATACAAACATCATTTTAGTCAATAAATGGAGGGCAGTCAGGACCCTAAAGTTTAGGGCTGTCCTTGACCAAAGATATTTATTTTTACCTTATTAAAGGATAAAAGAAATCAAACAAAACACAGAAAAAACAAGACAAAATAAATAAATAAATAAAAAAGGTAGGCTTGTATGATGGTCCAAAGAAATTTGATTAGTTGATTTAATCGGCAGATCTGTTAAACTGAGTTTCTGCACAAAGAATCACACAAAAGCACCACTTTAAATCTTGTGTTTACCAGAGAGGTGCTCATAAGTTTCTTAGAAATAACTCATTCAGCATGAAAAAAAGTATAAAAATTGCTAATCAAATAAAGAAATCTTAATCGACTAAGACCAAAACGATAGATTAGTCAACTAATCAACTAAGAGGGGGCAGCCTTACTAAAGTTTGTTCCAGGTTTGATTTGAATTCCTTTTTTTCCAGCTGGTAAAAATCTGTGCTGAGGAAGTAAAAGAAGACAGTTTTTTTGTACATGACCAGGAGCTGAATAATGTGTTTAAATTTAGCAGCTCCTCTGTGTGAATGTAGGGCATGACTGAGTAAAAAAAAGAACAGTTCTCTCGTCTGAATAACAGAAAGTAAAGTACGTGACATTACCTCTGAAATAGGACAAACAGTCCATTCTCCCAAAAATGATGGAAGAGCAGAACTCATTTCACCTCCCACACTAAGCTTCATCTCTCTCCTGTCCTTCCATTAATCTGAAAAGATAACAGGGAATGACTCATACGCAGAAGTTTACTTTTCTCTCAGACTTCTGGAGTTATTTTTACCCTTTAAGTGATCTGAATTACTGCTGATGTTCCTGTTTAATGTCCAGTATCGTAAACTCACTCTTCCAGTTAACAACCTTCTAATTGAGATGTTTGAAGTTCAGGAAAATTGTTCCCGTATGGGTGGAGGTATTAGATTTATTTTTAGGTTGTGATAACACTGAGTCTGTGCTTTGTAATTGGTGTAGACGACGGCAGAGTAGAAAGAGCGGCTATAAAACAAACCCCAACCACAATGAGGCATGATAATTACTCCCGCTGGCTGTTTGTTTGTAGGTGGCCCACATACTGTAAGTCTCACATAAGTGATCTTGTTTGAGAAAGGAATGCACCAAACATTTCAGACAAAGACATCATGAGACTTGAAGGATAATATTTCAGGTTTATGTGTGCCTAATGGTGACCGGCCTCCTCCTCCTTCTTCAACCCTCGGGGTGGGAAATGTTTTATGAGGTGTCATACTGTAGTAGTGCTGTGAACACTACTTGTAACCTCTTACACCACACTTGCTGGGTAGCTTTGCCTTTACTTAGCGCTCTGGGTTTGTTCAGCAGCTCTCAACTATGCAGGAAGTTTCTCTGTTGCTATTCAAATTAAACGATGAAAAGACTGATAACACTCTCATGTCTGTACGGTAAATATGAAGCTTATCTTAGCACAAAGACTGCTTCCGGGCAAGAAATAGTCCAGCACATAACCTCCTGTAAAACACAAGTTGTTGTTTTGACACTTTGGTTTTTGTACAGATTAAACAAACAAGATATAACATGTCAATTAGTGAGGTTTTAGATGTGCTGGTAGGTGGATTTCCTTACCTTCGGATAGTGCCAGGTGGGCTGTTTCCCCTTGTTCTCAGTCTTTATACTAAGCTAAGCCAAGCTAACCATCTGCTGGCGGCAGCTTCATATTTATTTGTATATGAGAGTGGTATCGATCTTCTCATCCAATGGCAAGAAAGCGAGTAAGTGTATTTCCCAAAATACCTTTTTAGTTTAAGTTAACCTTTAAGTTTTATTTTACCCAAACCTAATACTTTTTGTTGTATCAAGACGGTCAAGATCCTGTGTGTAAAAATGTCTGACGTTGTCTCATCAGGTGAAGGTCATGCGCTGCCTGGATCACCCTAACGTGCTCAAGTTCATCGGAGTCCTCTACAAGGACAAGAGACTCAACTTCATCGCAGAGTACATAAAGGGAGGCACCTTGAGGGAAATCATCAAGAAAATGGTGAGAGGATGAGTGTGTGCCTGCAGACATACCTGTATGTCTACTTCCTGTTCAGTGTTCAAAATGCATTCAGTAAACCTATTAGTAATTGAGAAGGAATGGTCTGGTCTTGCATTGCCTCAGGTGGAGTCTTTGTATTTTGCAGTTGAAGAGTTTTCGTTAGATGTCATAAACCATCTGTAGCAACTGCCACTGAAGGCAATGACATTTAATTGTGTTCTTTTTGCTCACAGGACAGCAACTATCCCTGGAACCAGCGGGTCAGTTTTGGCAAGGACATAGCTGCTGGGATGGTGAGTTCAATGACTGAAAATTGCATGTAATTGTAATAGTTATTTAGACAGTAAAAGTCCTTGATATGCAGCAGTAAAGGAAAGTGCATTGCTTCCTGTTATCTTCACTGCTGTCTCCCTCTAGTGGTCGTATTAATGAGCTGCAACATGTCCGCTGATCATGTGCTCATTCTTTTCCATCCCCCTCTATTGAAATCACAGCATGAATTCCTGCAGGATTAGACCATCGGTCCTAAATGTTTTCCCTTGATATGAGTGCAATCATGAATGTCGTGCATGACTGGATTATTGTATTTACAACAGCAGCTACTTGAGATTAAACAAGGCAGAATTGTTCCTCTTGGCATGGGTTTTAGATTACCTATAAAAGCTTCTATTTTTTCTGTTTATTTATGTTTTTATTCTTCCTGCTTTTCTGTCGTCTCCTGTCTGTCTATCTATCTGTCATTCAGACATATCTGCATTCCATGAACATAATCCACCGAGACCTGAACTCACACAACTGTCTAGTACGAGAGGTAAGAGCTTGTGTATTCCTGTACACGTGTGTGTGTGTGTGTGTGTGTGTGAGGACATACCTATGTATATACAGTATGTTTTCTTTGGGGGTTTAACACAGTGCCCCTGTCATTTGCTGGGGCACTTCAGAAAACAAAAACAAAGCTGAGCTTTGTTAGCAGTAGCTATAACAGACTAAGCCTTCTTCCCAAGTCACTTGCAGCGGAAACTTCCAGCTTACCCTACTCAAACAGAGACAGTACATGTGTTACATGAAAACAAAGGGTTTGCATTGTAGAGCTCACATCCCAAGTTCGGAAAATCCACGCTTAGAGAAATTAGCCTTGGAGTTGAATTTCAAGCTTTCTAAAGGAGCTTAAATCTGGTTGAAAACTGCTATCACCTTGAAGCTTTTATCTCTTTTATCACTCTTGCAGTATCAGGCAGTTTGCACGCTTGCAGCATAACAATACCATTTTATAACGTGTTTAATTTTCTTTGTGTAGAACAACACAGTGGTGGTGGCAGACTTCGGGCTGGCTCGGCTCATGGTGGATGACAAGCACGAGGAGAAATTCGCGCAGGGTAAACTGCCTGGCCTAAAGAAGCCAGACCGTAGAAAGAGGTACACCGTGGTGGGAAACCCCTACTGGATGGCTCCTGAGATGATCCATGGTATGATCTACAGGGACACTTTTTAAACAATATGGAGATACTGATTTATTTATTCAACCCCATTCACACCTTTCTAAGATTAAGAAAACTACAGTCACTGCAGTGCTACAGTTTTTGACTATATGTGACATTCCTCCTAAATTTAACAATAGCCTAATTTTGTCCTTTTTCCTTCCCAGGGAAGAGCTACGATGAGAGAGTAGACATCTTTTCCTTTGGCATCATGCTCTGCGAGGTGAGTGATCATCCACTCTCAGTACTAATAAAAACTAGGGCTGTCATTCGATTAAAATATTTAATCGCATGACCGTCCATAGTTAATCTCTATTAATTCCAAATGAGTTGCACATTTTATCTGTTAAAATGTACCTTTAAGGGAGATTTGTCAAGTATTTAATACTCATCACCATGGGAGTGGGCAAATATGCTGCTTTATGCAAATGTATGTATATAGTTATTATTGGAAATCAATTAACAATGCAAAACAATGACAAATATTGTACAGAAACCCTCACAGGTACTGCATTTAGCATAAAAAATATGCTCAAATCATAACATGGCAAACTGAAGCCCAACAGGCAACAACAGCTGTCAGTGTGTCAGTGTGCTGACTTGACTATGACTTGCCCCAAACTGCATGTGATTCTCATAAAGTGGGCATGTCTGTAAAGGGGAGACTCGTGGGTACCCATATAACCTATTTTCATTCACATATCTTGAGGTCAGAGGTCAAGGAACCCCTTTAAATATGGCCATGCCAGTTTTTCCTTGCGAAAATGTAAGTTTGGAGCGTTATTTAGCCTCCTTCGTGACAAGCTAGTATGACATGGTTGGTACCAATAAATTCCTTAGGCTTTCTAGTTTCATATGATGCCAGTATCTTCACTCTTTAAAACAGCAAAATCTTTAAAACTGAGCCCACTTCAACCTAAAAATCGCATTTTGCGTGTTAAAGAAATTAGTGGCGTTAAAACCATATTGCAGCCTTAATAAAAACCCAACTAGGTTTTCAGAGAGGATACTGTTTGATTAGCAGAACTGAAATTGCTTCATAGGTTTTTCCCAAAGCTTAAAATTCAGCTTACCTGTCATTTGTAAAAGTTGCTTTCCTAGACACTTTAAAATGAAATCTGGCTTCAACATTTGTACTTTGACAGGTTTTCTGCAAAATACATAAAACATAGCCATCTGTCCAAATGTCAAACCTCACAATATTTGTAAAACATCCATTTTGTTCATTTTATGAGGGAAAAGTCTTGCTTCTCCAAATTTCCAGATATTTTGCTTTCCAAATGAAAATCCAGCCCCGAAGTGTGGTAAGCTTTGGGCTTGGCCACACACCATCCACATAATTTGGGCTCAACAGTTTAGTTCAGTCACTGTATGACTTCCCCAGATGGACACCATTAACCAGAGAATATTTCAGGGATTAGAGAGAGCAGAAAAGCAAAGTTGTTTTCATGTGGCTTCTGACAGGCAGACAAACGGTAGTTGTGGTCTGCTGGGAACGATCAGCTCCAGTTTGGAGGGTTTACTGGTTTTTCAGCAGATCGGCACAGGAGGATCCACGTTTAACTCTTCTTACTCGTTCTCTCTCTCTTTTTGTTTTTCTTGCCCTCTCCAGATAATTGGCAGGGTGAACGCAGACCCAGACTACCTCCCCAGGGCGATGGACTTCGGACTGAACGTGTCTGGCTTCCTGGAGCACTTCTGTCCCCCGAATTGTCCCCCCGCTTTCTTCCCCATGGCTGCTGTGTGCTGTGACCTTGATGCAGACAAACGGTCAGACATCTGCAATAGATTCACACTGATATTTTACCTAAAGGGACAGTTCAGTGGTGGAATTTAAATGATTACATTTACTCAAGTACTGTACTTGATTACAACTTTGTGGTACTTGTACTTTACTTGAGTATTTCCATTTTATGCTACTTTATACTTCTACTCTACACTACATTTCAGAGGGAACTATTGTACATTTTACTCCACTACATTTATCTGAAACTTTAGTTACATTGCATATTTTGATCATTTGTGCAAAATATAATCAACAAATAAATGATGATATATTATTATATATTAAGCTACCCATTATATAAAATTATTAAAATGAGCTCCACCTTTACCAGCTGCAATGTTAAAGTGATGAACACATTAATGCATCAATAATTATAATTCAATAATATAACATATATATTAATCTGAAATGAGCCATTCTGCATAATGAGTACTTTTAGTACTTTAAGTATATTTTGATACTAATAATTTTGTACTGTTACTTAAGTAAAGTTTTGAATGCGTGACTTTTACTTGTAGCAGAGTATTTCTACATTGTGGTATTACTACTTTTATTTAAATAAAAGATCTTACTTGTTTTGGGTCGAATATAAATAAATAAAATAATATTTTAAACTGAGATCCCTATCTGCTTTCTTAATCTTTAGGCCGGCTTTCACCAAACTGGAGGAGTGGCTGGAGAACCTGAAGATGCACTTGGAAATCGGTCTACCCCTGGTGTCTGAAGTGGACCAGATGCACAAGGCCTTCTGGAAGAACCACAACATCCCGCGCCCTGAAAACGGCCTGCACACCCACCCCGAACAGCCGGAGTAGGGCTCAACACGACCGGAGGAGTGGGAAGTTGATGTAAAACCCCACGCGGGCGGCAATCGTCTGCCTCGCGGGGAGCAGTAGCTGGAGGAGTCGTGTAAATACTCCTCCGTGTTTGAAGCTGCGAGTGTAGGCTGGCTCAGGCTTAATGAGTAGACTCAGGGGGAAAACGTGGATCTGAAAAGCCACCTGTGCGAGACGCACACACACACTCATTCAAAGTCAAATCAAGAGACATTAACTACGATAGCTTGATTCTACTGCACCCGAAGCTTAAGTGGAACATGTCGTATGCAATCAGACCCAACTTTCAAATCATGACTTGACTCTTGAATCATGTAGATCTAACACTAGTCGTCATACCATTCAAGCATACTTACTGTAGTGTCTATACTCATGTGGACAAAGTAGTCCAGAAAACAAGGCATAAGGCAAACCTTCAGCCTCCTCACTTTGGGCCTCTACAGAGTACATTGTGCAGTATGTGTTTCCGTGTGAGTTTGGTTTGATTTTGCTTTTGGTTTAGATATCAAAACTAAACTTGTGAAAGATGCAAAAGGAGAGGGGCCCGCCTGTCGCTTAAGACACAAAGGTTGAGATCAACTCTTTGTCCACTTGTACGAGTCAAACAAAACCTTTTAAGCTTTAAATAGTTCACTGAAGAGTGCATGAGTGTAAATAATGCTGTCAGGTCATATCCTGCTCCATCGTGTCCTTCTGACCTCGAGACCTACATGTGTCTGTGGCCCCTCTTCCTCATCTTTTGAGTAGCACTGTCTAAACATTGAGGTACACATGTTTTGCATAAAATTTGGTACGTTGTCTCCCAATTTTAAGAGCTGTTATCTCATTCACATTGACGAAGCATCTTATACATTTAAACACACACCAGTGTACATAGCTGGCGACATTGTAAATGTTTTAAATATTGTAAATGTACAGACATATTTTATATACGTATGCTACATCGCCATATTTTTATTGGCCGACCAGTTGAAATTAAGGAGAGTTCAAGTTTGACTGCAGTCAATAGGACACAGCTGAAAGCTTTATTGATTTTTTTTTTCTACATTTTCACCACTGTGGCAGGTTAGGGGCTTTTAGCATTTGAGATAAGAGGAATCTTATCACCACAAAATATCCCCTATCCTCAGTTCAAGCTCAGTAAATGTCACATTCTGTCATTTCCCTCCATCCGAAAAGTGTTTCTCAACATTTGATCGGCCATCTTGGAGTTTTCATCTACCCATAGAGGTGTGCCGGAGTAAACTTAAAGGGGACCTATTATGCTTTTGTGCTTTTTCCCTTTTCTTTAGTGTGTTATATAGTTTTTTGTGCAAAAGGTCTGCAAAGTTGCAAAGCCCAAAATCCAGACCAAAGGGAGTTACTCTCCCCCACAGAAACACTGTTCCTGAACTGAAATGCCTTGCTTGAAGTCCGGCCTTTCCTTCTGTAACGTGGTGATGTCACCACGTAACACATTTGCGTAAAGGCTAGTTTGGCACACCAGAGCTCAAACAGAGCGTTTCAGACAGAGGGTCAAAAGAGGTATGAGAAAAGTAAAGCATTTTTTGAACATTAAAGCATGTAAACATGTCCTAATAGAAACCCAAAATACAAGTATGCACCTGAAATAAGCATAATAGGTCATCTTTAAATGTATACATAGTCACATCAAACTTGCTGAAATAAATCTGCATATTATGATCAACTCTAATTATATGTGATTTGAGAATTTTGAGGGCAATCAATCTGTTCATGTACTGTACAGTAGTTGAGATGTGGGGATGATATCACCAAGTACTGCCTCATCACATCAGCTGTCTGTCTCTCCTCCTGTGGATGACCCACTGTTTGTTTACATGTAAATGCTAGCTGTAAATATCTCTGTATATATGCGTCTGTCCTGGCATCTGTCTGCGTGCATTGCATAAATATGGGCACTCCTCAGAAATATTCTCTTCCACTGTCAAATTTCTCTCTTGCACCTTCTAACATAACTTTTCTGTCTCTAATCTATTTTCTTTATTCCCTGCTGTTTTTTTCACGAGCTGCATGATGTACTATGTCTGCTCAGCTTTTTTTTGTCTCTAAATTATGTAATTTTGAATAAGAAAACGAAGAATGAAAGACAAAAAATCAAGAGAGAAAAAGGAAAAAACACAGCATCTGTTTTTTTTTATATATATAACCACTGAAATCGTTTTGTATAGATTTGAGTACTTTAATTTGCACTATATTACCAAACAGCTGGTTAAAGCCATGTTTGTTAATTTCCTCTCTTGGGCTACTTGTGATAAGGAAATAAATAATGTCGGTTCAGGTAGATATATGAATGCAAGACACTGATGGAGCCTTTCAACTGTAAAAAATGGGATCTGGGAAATTCATCCTCTTGATAGCAAACCATGTCTGATTATTTAGATGCATTTTTGTGCAACTTTAAAGTCACATATCTATAGAAAGAGTGACTATATTTTACTTTTCAAGCTTTGGCAGAAAAATGTCTTTGCTGCCAAGAGGATGTGTTGTCCCAGCTCTGCCTGCTGCCTACAGACTGGTCCTTTGCGAATGATGTCCTGTGTTGTTCCTGACTGCTTGGTTTTGTATGTGATGCCCACAGAGGCTGCAACCACTTTCTGATGATAGAGCACTTAAACTGGCCTGTCTCACCTCTCACCTCCTCATCACACTCTTTTGGCTCAGGGCCGTACTTTTCCGTGAGCTTACTTTACAATTTAGTTCATTCAGCAGCTTAATAGGAAAGCAGCATTCAACAGTAACAGTGAGACTCAGAGCATGTGACCTTCTGTTATTGTATAGGCTGATAATACAAAATACGCTTCTGTAAAACACTCCTGGTTGATGTGTTCGTCCGTGGGCATGTACTGTACGCGAGTGGCTTTGCCTTGTTTCTGTCTCCATTTCCTGTCTGAGCCATGTCGAGCATGTTAGGTGTGTCTGTGGGGACGTGTTGAGGATCAATGAGGATGTCGCCGCAGCACTTCTTTGTAAAGGATCGTTACCTCTGAACAATGCTGTGCCTTTGACGTAAGCTAGCCTTGCCAACGACTCGAAAACGTGAACTGATTTCCTTTTTTTATGTATCATAAGTGCAAGCCTGATTCAAGTGGATTGAATATCATTGCTGATATTATGTGTTGTATGAGATTTCATCTTGTTCTGTATCATATTTATATTTTCCAGATCTCCATTGTTAGTTTTGATATTTTAATATTATTTTTGGTCTTATTTAATTTTTTTTTTTTTTACACAAGCTGTGAAAACAATTCTGCACTTTAATCCTGAACGTGAACATTTAGACTCTGAGGAGGCGACTGCTTTTTTTTCTTCTCCTTTTGTCACAGCTACAAATAAAACTGTTGCTTCTAAAACAAACCAAAAGCTCAAAGTGTTTGTACATTAATGATGATAATCTCTCTCATATTCGTTCTATCACTTTCTTCTACATTTGTAGCACACACAGAGAACAAAGTATGACAGCTCCAATAATATGTGCAAAATCTGCTGAGTTCACACTAGAAGAGCACTGCGTTATTGGCAGAGAAAATGTGTGGGTTACATTACAGTGATAAAAAAAAATGTGCTTGCATTTGCTTGGAAAAGAAAAGGTGAATTCATTAGAAATGTGTTAACAAATTGACCACCAGATGTCACTATTCATCTTTGCTGTTCATTTCTATGGTGAAATGATACATAAGAAGTAAAAGAAAAACACAAAATACAGCTGCTCATCTCTCAACCTGATGGACAGTATGAATATACTCTGGTGTCCTTTATTCTACTACTCCAAAATTGCAGTACAGAGGTATTATCGGCAAAAATATCGTAAAATATCAAAAGTAAAAGTACTCGTAATGTCGAAAAATGTCCTGTATATTACCATATTTTATTTGATTACTGTTATTGAAGCATTGCTGTGTAAGAAGAATTTGTAATGTTTTAGTTGAGGTGAATCCATTTTATTTTTATAAAATGCATCTCAATTTTATAAATTTGTTCTATATTTTATTTGTAAAAATCTATTTTGATTTCAAAATAAGTAGTAAATAAGTAGTAAGTGGAATGAAAAAGTAGGCTAAATGAATATAAAGTAGTGAAATGTAATAAAACGAAGGTAGGCTACTCAAGTCAATCACAAGTACCTTAAGAATAAATAAATAAATAAAAACATCAATATAAAGTAGTGAAATGTAGTAAAATGAAGGCAAACTACTCAAGTAAATCACAAGTACCTTAAGAATAAATACATATATATATATATATATATATAGTAGTGAAATGTAGTAAAATGATGGTAGGCTACTCAAGTAAATCACAAGTACCTTAAGAATAAATATATAAATTATATATATATGTATATATATATATATATATACATATATATAAAAGTAGGCTAAATATGGCGATTGCCATAATCATTTATATATTTATTTATTTATTTATTTTTAAGGTACTTGTGATTTACTTTAGTAGCCTACCTTCATTTTACTACATTTCACTACTATATATGTTTTATATAGCCTATATATATTCTTAAGGTACTTGTGATTTACTTGAGTAGTCTGAGTAGTATACAGTAGTACTCTCTGTATTATACATATATATATATATATATATATATCAACATTAATACATAGTTTTTTTAGCTGTAGCCTTAATGATAAATCATAATAATACTCCAACAATAACCCTGTAAACGCTGCGTGTATAGAGATCAGTAATAGTATTTTCTTAATATTTATTTATGCCTCTAATGCTAACAATTATTAATTGTCGTGAGGAACGGTGCATTTATTTCCTTGCAGGTGCACACTGACCCCTCTCCCATCGCATCCACGTGCGATTGTTTTCATTCCGACGCTGCTGCTGCTGCTGCTGCTGCAAAAGCTCGTGACGTCAACGGCCTGGCTGGCTCGTCAGTTTTGAACTGCTGCTAGTGTGTGTGTATGTGTGTGTGTGCGCACAAGGGGGACGGACAAACACAACACACGGGCTGTCATTTCATTTCACCGCAGCAGTTGTGTTCAGGATACAGACAGAGAGGAAATTAAGGAAATACCGAAGAAAAAAGAAGGAGAAGAAGACGGATAAAAAGACTCCGTAGTAGAAGAAGGTCTCAACGGCTGGCGGTAACTAGGGTAACTAGTAACTAGGGTAACTAGGGTAACTAAGTTTAATAGATGGATCACTCGTCCAGCAACAACAACCGGTTTCGGTCCGCAATCTTCAACCACGGTGAGTAACGTTGTCCTCACTAACATGTGGGACGTTTTATCACTCCGGTGTGATGCTCTTCTCTTTACGTTGAGCTGACCTTAAATTAAGCCTTAAACCGTCCCTTTAAATGGTGTTTTTATTCATTAAAGGGGCTGTTAACGCCTAGCATGCACCAGTTAAAAACACATCAACTCGTCCTGCAAAGTCCAATTATATCCAGATATCTAGAATTATATCCAGATTTGTTGTAAGCCGAATGATACAGATTGTTAATGTGTGCAGGGAAATTACACTCTCGCTGGACCAGAGGGTACACTTCGTTCTGCTAAACGAAAATCCCTGAAAAGCCTGGTAGTTTGAGCAGCAGCAGCAGCACTGTATAATCTACAGTTATGCAAGAGTGGTACCACCAAAGGCTAGCCACAATAAACTATTTCTGGACCACGAAGATATATAGTGTTAGCTGGATAGCAGCACACTGCATTAAAGACTCGCCCCATCACCACCCAGTTGGCTTATTTACCCTGCAGCATGTGGTTAAACAAGCACTTCTGGCTGGGTTTGTTGTGCCAGGAAGCTTTACACACATACCTAAATTAGATGCTTTCACTGCCTCACTCACATGCTACTACAGCCTGACTACTACTGGATTTTTACTTGAGGGTTTTTATCAATCAGTTATTTATATATTGACCATTTTTTTTAAAGGAAAATCATAACATAAACAAACATTTTAGATGAATACATTTTTTTTTGTTTTTTTTCAAAGATTTGTGATCATAGATAGATAGATAGATAGATAGATAGATAGTAACTTTATTGATCCCGAGGGAAATTCAAGTTTCCAGCATCACAGTTCCATAGTGCAAAACATGTTAGTAAAAAGGCAGTAAAAAAGTTAGTAGTGCAAAGTACAAAAAAATATACCAGATATAAAAATACAAAGAGATGAAGAAAACTGTTAAAACTGAATATAGTGCAGGGTGACAGCTGTGATACAGGACTATTAAAAAAAAGTGAATGTAGTGCAGAATAGAGTGTTAAAAATGAGTATAGTGCAGGGTAACTCCAGTAGCTTAGTCTATGAAAGTGCACTGTGTGATCATGATATGCACTTAATGGAACATTTTGCAGGTGAAAACTAACTTGTCAGTGTTTTAAGGTGGATCATTTCTTACTCTCTTTCTCATTCAGTATATAGGCTACATACACTCCTATGATGTGTCCGCAACAAGCTAATATCAGCTGATATATTGGCCTAGCCTATTAAACAGGCTAGATCGGCTCCATACTCCCTGTCTAGTGGCAACAAAGAGATTTAGTGTCCTCTTTCAAACTGTATGTATTGTCCATAGTTAATCGCAAATCAATCGCACATTTTTTAGCTGTTCAAAATGTACCTTAAATTGAGATTTGTCCGGTATTTAACACTCTTATCAACGTGATAGTGAGCAAATATGCTGCTTTATGCAAATGTATGTATATATTTATTATTATAAATCAATTAACAACACAAAAAATTACAAATATTGTCCAGAAACCCTCACAGGTACTGCATTTAGAATAAAAAACATTCATGGCAAACTCAAGCCAAACAAACAGCTGTCAGTGTGTCAGTGTGCTGACTTGACTATGAGTGCCCCAAAACTGCATGTGATTATCATATAGTGGGCTGTAAAGGGGAGACTTGTGGGTACCCGTAGAACCCATTTTCATTCACATATCTTGAGGTCAGACGTTAAGGGACCTCTTTGGAAATGGCCATGCCAGTTTTTCCTCGCCAAAATTGAGTGTATGTTTGGAGCATTATTTACCCTCCTTCGCGAAAGGTTAATATGACCTTGTTGATACCAATGGATTCCTCAAGTTTTCTAGTTTCATATGATACCAGTATCTTCACTCTATCCGTAGATCACAGATCACCTGTATCTTCTTATCGTGTTAAAACTATGTCAACTCCCACCTATTCCCCATCTTATGAGCTTTCTGTCTGTTTTGAGAAAGTAGTTTATTTTCAGGCAAATCAGTGTCATGATATGGAGCACTGAAACCTCTGGCTCATTGAAACTGTTGTCCTGTCGTATATAGGAGATTGTGGGAGGTGATGACAGCTCTCACTATGCAGATAGTGAGCCAAGATAGTGCTGAACCTCCATGTGGTTTTCTTTGCATGTACTGATCATGTATTATGTTGCACTTCAGATGTGATGATTATGTTTTTTTACAGATACAAAACAAAGTTGAGAGAGAGCTCAAATGCTGAAAAATCTGTGGTAGAAGCTCGTAATTTGTCCATTTATGTGTCCAATTGCTCCCTTTTACTCGCACACTAGTCCTGTATTCATAAATATGACTAAAGTACATGAATAGATCTAAATACAACTATTACTGCATTGGTTTAACCAGAAACCATGAAAGTACCATGACAAACCGACCTATTTTAGATCCATGTTTGGTCGTCTTATCTTTTCTTAACCGTCAAATGAAATTATACGCCCTGAGATTCACCTTTAGCATTACTGTCAACTCATGTTTTTGAGGAGCCGCTTGAGATTTTACATCTTGGTGATAAGTTCAAATGTTAGTTTTTCCATGTCTGACTTTCATGTCTTACTAATGCCTGTTTCAGCTCACTGGAAAATATTATCAACATGTCTTTCGTAATATTTCTTTGCAGAACTGTTCACACATATCAGTCAGGGAAATGAAAAAGTTGCAAACAAAACATGAAATTGTATTTCTCAACTAAACCCCATTTTTTGCAGCTGAACTGCGCACATGAGCTGTAGTGGAACTAGAATCTAGGCCTGCTTCATCAAGAGCCCATAAACCATTTAACAAACAAAGCAACATGTTCCTTTTCTACACAAGACAACAGCCCGGACTCACTTAAAAACAAAGTCTGTGAATAGAAAGGCACCCAGTAGGAAAGTGAGTGGTATGGATGGGAGGCACAGTCAGCAGTAGCTCACATTCCTCAGGGAAAGCTTTGTGGAGAGATGCTACCATCCTTCGCCGCTGTCTGTGGCCGCGCTGACAACTTCACTGGTGGAAGACCTCAGCATGTAGGTCAAGAGATGAACCACAAGAAAAATTAACAAGTCAAGCAGCAAGTAGCCATTATACTGTAGCACAGCACAGGAATATAACGTTGATCACATGTTCTGCATCTCTGTAATAAGATGTTTTCAGCTCTAAATCTGCAGCCGTTTTTGGAGAGCTGCGGTTGTGGATGTTTAATTTATCTATTCATTTGTTTGCTCTGTCAACAGTGCGCAGGAGACTTATTTGCATGTGGTCCTGCCACGGTAATTTCACTCAAAGTGCATCTGGAGTGATGCATACTGATGCCAGTTCTGTTTTAAAGAGCAGCAGCAGCAATATACAGCTCATACATTATAAATTGTCCATATGCAGGGACAACTGCCTGTTCAGCTGTAACATTTCTGCTGTTACTGAAGTGGTTGTAAATGGTGGCACAGGTTATGATGATCTTTCAGACCTGCGTCTCAGCATAGTCTGCTCTGTGAGCTGACAGGCAGTGATGGGTCCTGAGTTTAAAGTAGCGAATCAATATTTGTAATCCTGCCAGTAAGTTTCCCAGGACAGGCAGCTCTGGAGTAAAGAAATTAGTTTTGCCTCTTAAGAACTGAAAGAATCAGTAAATGGCAAACATCATGAATAATTTGGACCGGCGTATGCTGCTCCTGACAAATTACTGGAGAGGCTATCTGATCTGGAAGTGCCAGACTTTGAGATGAGTGCCAGATTCATTACTGAGCATGCCACAAAGCACATGACTTTTACCGTCAGAGTGTGGAAATGGTAGTTTTCCAAGTGTGTTCAAGAAGAAGTGACTAATCTCCCACTGTAAATCTAGGAACCTAACAGGAACCCCTGCACCAATTTATTTGGGGAACACAGTCACGCTCGGCCTTTGGAAGCTAAATTTCACGCACTCTTTGAAGCATGCATACTTGGATACTTTTGCAACATAATCACTCAAGCTTTATCACAGACATATATTTAATAGATCTAGAGATATTGAATTTGTTGGTAGGTTGTCTGATAAGTAGTCAATCGCTTAAAGTATTTAATGATGATTAATCACATGATTGTCCATAGTTAATCGCGAATTAATCGCACATTTCTTCATCTGCTCAAAATGCACCTTAAAAGGAGATTTGTCAAGTATTTAATACTCTTATCAACATGGGTGTGTACAAATATGCTTGCTTTATGCACATGTATGTATATATTTATTATTGGAAATCAATTAACACAAAACAATGACAAATATTGTCCAGAACCCCTTACAGGTACTGCATTTAGCATACAAAAATATCCTCAAATCATAACATGGCAAACTAAAGCCCAACAGGCAACAACAGGTGTCAGTGTGTCAGTGTGCTGACTTGACTGTGACTTACCCCAAACTGCATGTGATTATCATAAAGTGGGCATGTCTGTAAAGGGGAGACTTGTGGACTCGTCTTAAGGTCAGAGGTCAAGGGCCCCCTTTGAAAATGGCCATGCCAGTTTTTCCTCGCCAAAATTTAGTAAAAGTTTGGAGCGTTATTTAGCCTTTAGTATCTTCACTCTATCTATAGATCACAGATCACCTGTATCTTCTTATCATGTTTGAAAACTATGTAAGCTCCCAACCTGTCCCCATCTTCACTCTAGCTTTAAAACTGAGCCCGCTTCAACCTAAAAATTGCAAGTTATGTTAATGCGTTAAAGAAATTAGCGGAAATAATACAAATTTGTGTTAATTTTGACAGCCTTACTGATTAGTTAACTAGTTGCTCTTGAGAAAGACATATTTAAGTGAGTCTCCATCACCAGTCAGTGTAAAATACGTTTCTTGGCAGTCTTATTATTGATGAAGCATAGATGGTTTGTTATGCCTCATACTTGTAACTAATAAAGCCTAGGGAGGAATATACAGACTTAACCGGTCCAAGACTTGTTTTTGTGACATGTCTAGACCTGCAACGATTAATCACTTAGTTGTCAACTATTAAATTAATCGCCAACTATTTTGATAATGGATTAATTGTTTTGAGTAATTTTTTAAGAAAAAAAGTCAAAACTCTCTGATTCCAGCTTCTTAAATGTAAATATTTTCTGGTTTCTTTACTCCTCCATGACAGTAGACTGAATATCTTTGAGTTGTGGACAAAACAAGACATTTGAGGACGTCATCTTGGGCTTTGGGAAACACTGATCGACATTTTATAGACCGAACAACTAATCGAATAATCGAGAAAATAATCAACAGATTATTCAACAATGAAAATAATCGTTAGTTGCAGCCCTAGACATGTCTAAACAAGTGGTAGGTTTACCCTTTCTTGAAAAAAAATTATCATGTCATGCAGATCCTGAAACTGGATGATCCAGGTGTCAAACACTATTACCACAAAAAGGTCAGATGCCATCCCAGATGTTACCTCAGCATGTTAGCACCGATCAGTTGTCTCTCAGATTACTACCAGCATGTTATTCACATAATAAATGTTCACCTGACTTGTTTTCAGATGACATATTTTCAACACGTTGACAGTATTGTGTTTCTGTTCCTTTCTTATGTGTGTGACCTCCATTGGATGTGGATTTTGAAATTATTTCTCCTGCGGATCAATCATCCTCCTCTAACCAGACGATGAGGTAAGAAACCAGAGTTTTCCTCAAATCTGCTGCCTGAGACGAAGTAGGTCACTGGTGAAGGGAGATTTGGCCTCGATTGTCTCACCAAAATGAGGACATTGTGGTTTGTTGATGTCAGCCCATTTTACCCCTGATAGCCTATTCAGGCGGGTGTTTGTGCAGTTTGTGTTCATTTGAGAGGAGTTTATGTTTTAAATAAGTGGAAAAGTCATTAGACCTTGAGTCTTGTGGAAGTTTTGGCTGAAGTCACAGACCTACTGTTGTAGCTTCCTATTCACAAAGTGTCCAAACTGAGCATGTGATTTTCGCTGTGAATAGTCTGAGCTTGTGTGACTTCTCTGTGCTTATGTGCTTCAGGGTTTTACTTGACACCAAAGAGGAATAGCTGCATGAGAATAGGTGTGTTCTCAAAGCCCAGATTTTCTTGTTCCTTTTCTCGCAAAGTGACAGCTCAGGGTTTGCCGTTGTGTCAGCTTTGTTTGCGTACCTGCAGGGTTTCACTCTTTACATTTTTGTGGTGATAGTTGCCTTTTCTCTTCTCTTGAACATCCTTCAGCAGAGTCAGCAGCTCTCCTGAAGCATATCATAGTGTCAGAGTGATCTGTTATCGGCCTTCCAGTAGCCACCTCAGTGTCAAAACTGCCCCCTCCCTCTTCTCTACTGCCCTTCTCCACTCCCCTTCTCCATGTCACTGTCTACTACATCCGAAAGCCCAGCAGCTGTATTTGGCCCGTCTGAGTGGGGATAGGGGGGCGTGTTTGTTTTTAAGCCCAAACAGTTCACAGACGGGTGGAGAGGAGTGGATCCGTATGGGTGTGACGAACCCCGGTTCCTTCCTCAGCAACATTCCTAGCCTATGTGACAAAGCTGCAGTGTGTGCTGACGGAGGGAACACCTTGTGAGGAGACTTTCAACATCTGTCCAAGCCTCAGTAGCAGCCGCTGCTGCTGGCTGGGTGACAACATTCAGTGGTTACTCTCATGATGGTCTGGCACACCTCTCTCTGGGTGTATGTGATTAAACAAGCAGATGTCCAAGTCTACATAAATTTCGTTCCTGCTCTTCAAACCACACCCATTGTGTGATTCTCATTAAACACAACGTATCCTCTCCTCTGAAAGCCATCAGGTTGACATAACTGAAGCGCCCTTCCCTTGCGCCCACAGCCCCGAAGCTGTAAACCACGCAGGACTCTGGGGTGTGGTGGGGCAAGAGGGTGGCTGTGGCTTCCTTTTGTTAGCCTGAAAATGCCACATAACCTCACATACATGTACACAGACAGAATGAAATCACTGTTCATGGGTAGTGCCAGCCGTGGACAGAGAAGCAGAGGAGGGGATGGTTGTCTCTCTCTATATCTCTCTCTCTCTCTCTCTCTCTGTCTGTGTCTCTCTGCCTCTCTCTCTCTCTCTCTCTCTCTCTCTCTCTCTCTCTCTTTCTCTCTCTCTCTCTCTCTCTCTCTCTCTCTTCACCATGGTGCATTCCTCTGTGGCTTTTACTCAACTAGCCATTAGCTTCCTGTGCCTTCAATTGCTGCTTGCCACTGCAGCCAAAGTGTAGGCAGTCTATACTTGGACTTTATTAGCCCATTAGCTTGCTAGCTCCTGCAGTGGATGCCGGTTTTCCCCTTTCCTCCGTTTCCCTTGTAGCCGTGTCTGTTTTTCTCGTTTGCTGCTGTCACTACTAGTGTGTGTACACTCATTGCATTCATTTGCAAACTGGAATGGCAGAATCTGGAGATATGCTGCACCACACCCGTCTGTGCACTGATTGACATTTCATTGTTGACGAGACACATACAGTACATTTTATTATTGTGAACAAAACATTGCAACAAGCCATGAGAATGACAAATGATGGGTGTGAGACATGATCTGATGACATTTACCACTTCATGGTTCGACACATTATGTGTTAGATAAAGAGGAATCAACACAGACTCAATACAACTTCTCTCTCTTCTAGGGCTGCACGATTATGGCCAAAATGATAATCACGATTATTTTGATCAATATTGATATCACGATTATTTATCACGATTATTCATGGATTTTAGCAACAACATGTTTTATTGTACTTTCACATTAAAATAAACAGAGCACTGTTTTCACTTCCATGCTGTGCTACATTCCTGCTAATGTACAAATTAGGGCTGCACGATGTTGGAAAAAACTGACATTGCTATATTTTTTTCCTGCTATATATATTCCAATATGAAAAAATACAGGAAAATTCACCCTACCCCTTTATTAGGTATATTTTAAAGTTAAATGCTTCAATCTGGTGCACTTCGAGAGCAAAATTGGCAACAATAAGAGCTAGATAAACAATATTATGCTCTTCATTTAATCATAAACACATTGGTTGTATAGATAATATCTATATCCGAAAGTGAAGCCAAAACATCTCGATAACCGGCTGGTGGCTAGCTGTTTAGGAAGCGCTTGATTTTATATACTGCATAGTTTTCTATGAGCAGAACACACATTTTAAACGTCAATATCTCAGGTCATCATGTTCATTTAATTGTTGCAAACCAAAATTGTGATCACGATTAATATTTGATTAATTGTGCAGCCCTACTCTCTTCCTTCACATATCTAGTCATATTCATTATCATGCGAATCTTAACCACCACACAGTATCAGGTGTTAACATTATACTTTTGCCTGTGCAGTGATCCTATCATACATTACATTATCTCAGTGAGTCCACACACCAACAATAGTGCCACTCTACTCCGTGAGCCATTCAGTGAGGGAGGGTGGTGTATCACTCATCAGTGAAACCTGACCCATCATTTTGTATAACCCTTCACTTGGTAAAGTGTGTGGGCTTTATGCTCTGAGCATGTAGTGAGATCCACTGTGTGGTGATGCAGACACAGAGGCTTTAGCGGCGAGGTTTAGGCCTGTGGGGCTCGGCTTTGACAGGCGGCCCTCTGGGCATTTTCAGTTTGATGCGAGGGCAAACAATCGGGTTAGGGAGCACGAGCAGACACGCAACACTTCACTGAATACGAGGTCGCCGTAAGACAACAATAAAGAGATGGTGAAAGATGAGTGCTTAAAGAGGGATTTGTTGTGAACGTTAGGCGCCATCATGTGTTTAGTATTCTTTTGTAAGAGCCAGTTTTTCCACAGGAAGATAAGCTGTATTGTAAGGTGAATGTACCTTTCAGTCATTGTGAATTATCTAGGTTAATGTTGACTATACTCATCTAACCCCATCACAAGGTACATAATGTGTATACATTTTATTTGTTTTTGGTTTATTTTTTGGGATGCACCAATTGCAAAATTATGAGCTGATACTAATACCGATGTCATTTATTCCCCCTTTGGTGCCAATGAAACAAAGACATCTTCATTATATAAAAATAACTGAATTGTCTTTACTCTTAAAGTCATTCAGCCCTTCATTCATATCGTGAATCAGCACAAATTAAATCGTACAAGTTTATGAAACAAAAGAACTTTAAACTTTAAAATAACCTTCTTTCACATGAAAATATAACTGTTTCAAAAGCCCCTTTAGCCTGTATGCAACTACTACTCAATGAGAGGAATTTATTATTCAGCACTTATCCCAACAAAAACATTTTGTGAAACATAAATTAAATGTAATTAAATCAGCAGCTAACAACACAACATTTAGCCGGCACAAAATGAATGCAACACAACATATAAACATCGGCCACTTCCATCGGTGAATGTCATCTTATTTGCCGATAGGCCGATTGCAGTCAATGAGGCGAAAATCAGCCTAAATTCTAAATAAACAAAATAAATGAATTAATATATTATGTTCGAAAATGAGTAGACAGAAGTAAACACTTATAAAGTCTTACACCGGCCTTTTCTATAACTTGAATAACTTAAATAATCATCTTAATATACAAAACAACATAATAAGGTTAGTAATGGCAGTTTCCGGGTCCTGGTATTGTGCATGGTGGCTCACTGTCACACTGTCATGACGTACTGGTTCACTTGAATAGAACAGAGCCATTGTTAATGTTAGTAGTAGCACTTGTGCTTTTCTTACTGTGTCTGCTGTTAAAAAGACGTGCAACAACACCACCAACTACAGTACAGCCTTAAAATGATCTTACTGTAGAATTGATGCTTGGTCACACAACAAATAGTCAATGTCAAAACACTTTTACCAAAAATGCTGTTAAAGGAACAATGTGTAGGATCTGGCGGTGTCTAGCAGTGAGGTTGCAGATTACAACTTCTCCAGTGTGCCAGTGTGTAAGAGAACTACGGTGGGCAACGCGGGCTAATGGTCCTCTCTAAAGCCAGTTGTTGTAAGAGAACAGTGCTTAGAGTGTGTGTACGTGGGAAGTGAGTGGTAAAGCAAGATAGAGAGAGAGCAGCGGTGACGGGAGCGAATAACGTTATTGACTCCGGCCCAAGCAGGAAAAGTTAACAGTCATTCTAAGCTAACAAAAACAGACAATTCTTATTTTCAGGTGATTAAACACTAAAGAAAACATTGTTATTAATATTATTTTCCATTTCTGCCAATAGATCTCCCTAAATGTTACACACTGGCCCTTTAAGAAACACACAAAATCTACACACATATGTCTTACAGCTGTAGAGTTATTATAGAAAAGGATGTGATTTTTGGCCGTTTAAACTATCCATGTCTTCTCCTTTTAAACATTCCCCTGCAAACCTCTCTGGAATATCTGCTTGAAGACTGCTGTTAATAGTCTTTGCCTCATTTTTGTAAACGACGAGCTTTAGAATGGCTTTTTGAATTTCCCTATTTGGTCCTCCTCTGACTTCCTAACTTCCTATGCTCACCGCTTCCTTCCTGTCCCTGCTGGGCCAGCTCACCAGACCCTCAAGCTAATTGGCTCGTGCCTTCGTCTCTGCAGATGTCCCACGTCAGCCCGAGCTAGCCTCCCAACCTCCAGCCTCAGCACTCTGCAGAAGTTCTGGTCAGAGGGCGACCCTAGACATTCCTCTAAAGCCTCATAGAAGTGGCCTCTGCTAAGCCCCCCACCCGTTATAAATAATCTCAGCCCAGTTCCCATGGCCCCCACCGAGGTCTCCGCACTCAGCTAGCAACGCATGATATGCTATGGCGACACCAACCTGATGATGATTAGCTTTCTGGTAGGATGTGTGGCAGGTGTTAAGGTCATGGCAGCGGCTATCAAAGCGGTCTCACCGCCAGGATCAAAGGGAGTAAAGGATTCTTTCTGTATACAGATAATTTGTGTTGTGCTCCAGCTGTTTATTTGAGAGACTTGGATTGTCTGTCTAAGGACTGCATGTCCTCTGCAATGGTGACAATCTGTGATGCAGCTATTGAGCTGACTGCATGGTTTACATCTCTAGTTTGGCTGTTGTAATTTTGGCATACTCTTGGCATACTACTTTCCTGTTGCACAATTATAGTATTTGCAGCATCCATTTCTAACCTCTAACCCCCGTGGGACAACTCTCAAATTCCTCCAGTTTTTCAATCTGAGGTTTGGAGTGCAGCCATGTCTAATCCTATTGTATTGAAAACATATTTATAGCAGGGGTGTGCTTATAGTTTGGCTTAGTTCATGCAGTCATTAAGCCATAATTCAATATTTGGTGACTACAAGTAATACCATAAAAGGAAAATTCACCACAACGCACTGTAGCTCAGCTAAAACATTAGTACAAATATTTTCATTTTGCATTTTTGTATACGGTTCATCGTTTGATGGTTTATTAGTCTTAGTCACACTTATTTGTGATAAGATGTTGAAAAAGTGACACAGTATTTCCACTGCTGCTACTGTGGAGATTAATAAAGGAAAAGGCCTAATAAAATGTCAGTAGTAAACGCCCAAGGTTTTTCACCAACATTTAACAAGCATATGGCAAGTATTCCATGGCACAAGACCTAAAGATATAAACTTCTGACTGAAGGCTCAATAGGCAAGAATACAATGAAGTAGTCTCAAGACATGCGGTGTGTTTAATAAAGGACAATGACTTTTTCTCCAAAGTCACTGTCATGCCAAACACATTCTCATCCCAACTCCTCACATACTGCCTCTTTGTCACTCCCCTTGGCACAACCTTAGGTTTAGGCAACAAAACCACTTAGTTAGGTTTAGGGAAAAACTACATGTTTGGGTTCTAAACTACTATGTGTGTAAAGTGAAAATGACACTGAACGTTGTGAACACGGGATACGAACGAACAGCTGATTGTAACGTGAAAGTGAAACTTAAGGCATGGGACATGAACAACGGTCTCCTGGATGAAAGCCCTGTGTCTGTTGGACCCATCCATCTCCCCTCCCTCCCTTAATGTGTCTTTTCGCTCTTTAAACTGAATCACCACAGTCACTTCCATTGCACTTTTCTCTGAATGTTTACTGTTGCCGCGGATGGGTTTCAATGTGGTGGTGCTAAAGGGAGCTTTTGCGGGGGTATCACACGCTGACAAAGCCTCAGTATTTGACACACTGGGAATGAGAGCGGGCTGGACATTCTGTTACTAAAACCTATAGAGTGATGAAGCAGATATAGGCTTGCTCTATACATGTTGAAATGCATTTTAGGAAATGTAGGATATGTCCAAACTCTGAACTTCAGTATATATTGTGGAGTTTTTCTCTTACTGGAACGTCCCATATTTTGTGTGTTGCAGTGAAGTTCCACACAGCTCAGGCGAAGTATCAAGAAGCCTGATGTTCGTTAGGACAGACAGTAGCCTGGGCCGAGAGCCAAGACGCCTTGATTTAATCTTTGTGCTTCTGGGAGCAAAGTCAGAGAGTTTACGCTAACTGCATGGTACTGTGAAGACAGAGCCTCGCATCAGGCAGATAACAAATTGAGACAGTCGTTAAAATATCGGTATCAGAACAGCTACTTACAAATGGTTGTATGGGAAAGCATCCAATGTTATGTGATATGACGTCTGCAGAAACAAAAATTGCTGTGTTTTCTTACCCAGGGGAGTGATGAAGTAAAAATACGTGTAGGAGTTTATTTTTAGGTGGATAATGTTTTGCAGGGCACATTTTAAGCCCCCAAGACCATAATTTATATAGTAGAATAGAATTATTCCACATCATATTCAACACATGTTAACCCATCAGCAGTAGCAGACACGACATTCAGCCTTTTAGTTATTTTAGTTACTTAAGATTTAAATATTACATGGGTTTGATATGAGTGCTGAAGTCTCTACATGTGTGTGTGAGTCTGTATATGTGCTAAATGCATAGAGATGACAGTTGTGCGTGTCCAGAGCCGGCATGGTCCTCAGCTGCAGCGCCGTCCACTCCCCTTAAGAAAACACTTCCAGATGCTCCCACTATGCTGCAGGACAGTGAGAGGAAATGCCAGGCAAGCCAAAAGGAAGAGCAGAGGAGATGGTGGAGATCTTCTCGAGGACAGGGGGATGTTGTAAAGGATGGCTAACGTTCCCAGAGGACATAAATCCTTTATCTTGATTCAGTTTGTCAGTGGAAATGAGCCCCTTATCTTCAGGATCTGGGTTTTAGATATAAAAGGATATTGTATAGTCTGAGATAATGTGAAGTAAAAGGGAAGATGCTGTGGTGTTGAAGGGTTTGTTGATGACCCAAAATGTGAAAAGTGTGAGCGGTGATGAATCCAGCATGATGGCAGTATAGAAACCTACTGTATTGTTGTATCCACACCATCAGCATCAACACCACCAGCAAGCACACAGACAAAACAGATACAGATGGTGGTATCCGATTCAAGCACTTGGGTGTAAGTAAAGCATGGAATGTGTTAGCATGCTGTGACACGATGATAGATGGAGGAGAGAGGAGGCTGGGAGTTTAAGACACTTAAGACAAAACCACAATATTTAGAGAATGTCACTGTAAGTGGGATTTAGGAAGTGGTTCTGTGAGACGAGGTAAGAGCGAGAAAGAGGAAATCGGTGTGTGCAAATCAATCAGTCAGTTATTTAATCGTGGATGTGGATTTGAGTGGCCTTTTGAATCTGCTGTTTCCCTCAACATCACAGACCTCCGGACCGTACGGCCAACATAAGCAGGAGACCCCAACCTGCAGCAGATAGATAGGCACTACACAAACAAACACTGGTAGCTGCCCACACAGTGTGGGTAAACAGTGTCAGTAATGTGGGTGGCGGGCAGAGACCAGGTGCACTTTTATTGACCATCAGCTTGCACGGTGTGTGAATTGTCCTTCCTCTGACCCTTTTGTGTGTGTGTGACTTAATACATATCACTCCACACTGCAGCCCTTTTAAAAACCAGATGCTGAAATAACCATAGCACTTGCACGCCACCATTCAGTAAATATTTACTACTCTTTAAGCGGTTTTATGCAAATATTTTCTGGAGTTCCATAAGTCTCTTTTTCTCCATCTGTACACAGATTTAGTATCCAGTTGAGCAGCAGATGGCTTAGCAGCATTGTAGGTGATACCCATTTGGCGTTTTGTAGAAATATAAGTAGCACGTAATATCCACGGAGAATCAGTTGTGATCTGATCTGCTCCTTCCGCATACTGGTGTTACTACCACGCGCTAAAATCTCTTTCATCTTTCTTGGCATGTCAATCTGTTTTCTTTTAAAAGATCTGCACAACTATGTTTGAAATCTGACAGCTTTATTGAGACTTTTACTTCTTTCGAAACGGCTGTTGGAAAGAAATACCAGCTATTTATTGTATATTCCCATTTAAACAGGGTGTCTTGGGAAAAAAAACGAATTATCAAGTAGCCAGTATCGACGAGGATCATCGTATGTTTGGATCATCTCATGACATGTTTGGGTACTTGTCTGGGTATTGATTGGTTTCATGTTGCTCTGTGGTAAATGCTTTCAAATATGAAATGTTTGGGGAACCAGCGATTGAAAACGGTACTGTTGCTAGTGTTGGGATTTGGGATGGAAGCGTCTGAAATGTGCTTCTGTGAGAATTGGGATCATACGAAGTGGGTGAAAACCGCAACAACATGTGCATCTCATTGAAGGATCAAAGAGGAGACTCGTGGCTCCTCCAGCCTCCTTCGGTCCCTAGAGTCTGCTCCCCCTTTCCCCCTTCACCTCTTTCCCCTTTCATGTGCTCCCTTCTTTCTAAACTTGTTTTTTGTCTTCCGGCGTACGAAGGAGCTCCCCCGTCTGTCTAAAATAGCCCGTCTCGCTTACAGGATTGGCTCCCTCTGGCTTCAAGGCTTTCTCTCTTTAACCTCCACATAAACACACTCGTGTTACCAGTGGCATGTTGACCTTCCTATTATCCAGGAGCTAAAAAACCCACGGGCATCCCTCTTTCTACCCATCTCTTTCCACGAGTCTCCACCCTCTGAACCAAAAGTAAACAGTAAGAAGTTCCGGGAAAGAGCCTGCTTTAGATCTTCATAACTCATGCAGTATGAATGTGATGTATTTTACAGAAACATCCATCCGACAATATCAGATTTCTTCCCAGATAGTGAAAGTCACAATGCTCAAAGATATTTTTTGGCACTTTATCTATATGACAATCTGTCAAAGGTGGGTGCACTGGAAATGTCAACTAATTAAGGCTGTTTTAAAAACACTTTAATCCAGTGATTCTCAAAGTGGGGTCCGTGGCACTCTGCTTTTCAGATTCCTTCATTTAAATCCTAATATAATTTCTTTTCTTTTTTTTACAAAAGGCTTCATAGTTCAACAAGTATTTACATGTTTAAATCTATAGTATAATAGTTCATAAATTAAAAACTATAAAATCGTCAAATATGTTTAATACATGTCTAATTCATTTCTAATACATTTCTCTTTTGTTGTTCTTTCACATAACTAAGACTATAGAAGTATAAAATAAAGGCATACCTCAAATAATTCCAAGGGACATACATGAGGTCCCCGGTATATTCTCTGTCTTGTAAGGGGTCCGTGGAAAAACGATTGAGAACCTCTGCTTTAAACCACTATAAAACAAACGCAACACTTTTTTTTGTAGTACAGCTGCCTAAAAAGATTGATCTTACCTCCCTTATACCTGTTGTTCTATTTATATTTCCTAATGTAGGGGAACTCACCGTAAATATACAATGATATTACTTGAGATTTAACCAAAATTGCTAAACTATAGAGTAAGATAAAAACCTCTGACTGGCAGGAAACCACAAACTCATTTACTGCTGCTCTGTGTGAGGTAGTTTTAATTACAGGTGTCTATCTTATCGTGTGTGTGTGTGTTTGCATTCATGATCTTCAAAGGTTAAGACGACACAGAGCATGGATGCCCATTACTGACTGCTTTATGAAGCTGGCCTTGGTATTTAAGCACCATGAGGAGCTAATGACTTCCTTATTTTTACTGTGAAAACCTCTTCCAGTCTCTTCTTTAGACTCCTGGTCATTGAAATTTAAACAAGAAAACATCCGGTAGTTTTAGCACATTAACAGGTTACCACGGGCAACTCTTTATGGGGTGATACACACTGGCAGTGTTAATTCTGACCTTTGTCTGAGTATCTCTAGTATTTGTTTTTATTGTTTTTTTTTTTAATGAAACAAAGACAGAGAAAACAAGAATTTCACGGCAGGTGGGCCATAGCTTTAAAATGCCTGCACAAAAGAACGGGGTCACATTCACCTCTGAGGATATTTTTAAAAACAGGAACTGAAGAGACACTGAAAGCCGGAGAGACAAAAACATTTTATTTGTCTTAAAATAACTATTACATCAGAATATCTGTGTTGCTGAGGGTGACCGCTTTATTTCCAGCTAAATTAATCAAATCAATTTCCCATAAAATCCAGAACCCTCCAAGGTCAAACTAATGTTTACCCGTAGAAGTGGACTGTATTTCCAGCAAGAGACAAGTTCCCGAATAGCTCACATACTGTTAACTATACGGTGCATGTACACCTGCTGGAATTGACCCAGGTTTTTCCTGTTGCAAGAAAATCGAAGTCAATGTCATACTGAGTCTTTAAAGCTGCAATCGGTAACTTTGAGCAAATATGATAAGAAGTTATTTTTTATAAAACTGTCACTATATCCTGACAGTAATGCATGAGACAGGTAATCTGTTAAAAAACATGTTCCTCTGCCTCCTCCTAGTGCTCCTATGGCATTTGCAAGATTTCAACGTGCAAGAAGGAAAACACCCAATCAGAGCTGAGGGGTCTCTACAGTCTCTACAGCAGCTGTAGAATCAAGATTCATATTTGCTCAAAGTTACCGACTGCAGCTTTAAGTGACCTCATTAGTCTGTAAATGAGTGCAGATTCATATAAAAAGCCGGTTGTGTTATTCCCGTGATCTGTCTCATTATCACCAGTTCCTTCCTGCAGGGGATAACTTTGAAAACCAATGCTAAATTGAATTTTAATATGCAGCATGATGTGATAGAGATGATATCATCATAGCGCACCTCAGTCTTTATTCTGTACATGTGCACAAGAATTCCTTCAAAAGAGTTTGTTCAACCAGAAGATAAGTTGACCTGGAACTGTCTGTCTCCTAAAGATGCCAGGGGAAAGAACAGAAACCAAACTCACTTCTTGCTGGCAGAGAAGCTGGAGGAAACTGGGATGGGATTAAGCTTCTTATTAGCTAATGTGGATAATATTTTAACTACTGGAGGTCCATTCCCTGCTTTACTGATGCAGTGGCAGCTTCTTGGCTGACCTGTAAAAGGCTAGTAAACTAAAATACCTGGAAAGAAATACCAGTGGCCAGATAACTTTTTTCAGTGCAGTGCTACAATTTGTTTTACCAGCAATTGCTATTGATTTTTGGACCCATACTGAATGCTATTGAATGTACTGAATGTATAAGGCTCCTATAGTCTCCCACCACAGAGCAGACCACTGGGCAGTACATAAACGCCCTCAGTGTCCTTGCCTTTCCACTCCACCTGTTAACCACTGCCACAGTAGACTACCAGGCAGCAGCCCTCTCATGCCGCCTGTTTGTGATATTTATGATTGTGAGGAATGTGACATATTTTAGGAGCACCCTGAAGGAGGGGGGAAAGTGTTTAACCGTTGATGATGTATTGGATCAAATTACAAAACACACACTGAGGACTTTTGAAAATTGGTGTTCAAAATATGACCTTGGCACAGTGTAACTTCTCATTTAAGCAGTTAAAATGGCTCTCAGAGGTGTTGCATGACATTGTGACTAAAGTAGACAAGTGTGTATTTCAGGCATTGTCAAACTGGAAGTAGTGCAGTTTTCTTGTCATTTTGGTTCCAAGACAACAAGGAGAAACGTTGTAGTTGGACAGTAAGATGTAGCTCTAACACCATGTTTATCTAAAATGACACTTGTGGCCTTTTCCACTCAGCCACTTTGGTTATGACATTGTTTTCACTGGGAAGATTACAACATGAGTGGGCCAGGAAAAAAGATATCTTGACATTGCATAACATCCCAAGACAATGTTCATTATACCGGTGCTTTAAAGAAAGCAAACACATCAGTAGGAGTTCCTGTGTGACACAAAGAAGCTTGAGCTGTAAATTTCTGTCACCATAAAACACCAAGAGTCAGTTTATAGCATGACAGAAGTTTGGCGTGTCTAAAAGCACATCTCAGAAGCCTGTCAAACGTTGTTCATCTTTTTGCTCTAGATTTAGGCAAGTTTTCGACTGATTTACTACCAGCTAACACTAACAAGAGTTAGTGTTGGAGCTGCAGCGCACCAGTATTCTCGTTCTGTTTTTCAGAGTTTGTGGACACAAAAGTTTCCCCACTCTGAATGAGCAGTCTGGTTATGGCATAGCAGCATCTCTCTCGCATTGCTGCCCAGTTTCCCCGGGAGTCGTGCCAAAATGGGTGTCCCCTTCTCTGCAGTATTAGCATTAGAGGGAGATGTTGATGGCTTGTGCATCGTCATGTTTAACCATTCTGCCTAAAGAGACACAGGTTTTATCTCAGTGCAGTAACAGATGTTGATATTTAGCGTTGACTTAATTTTAAGATCTTTGCCATGTTTGAACTGTATCGTATATTTTTAGTTGCATTATAATTTTTCTTGTAAACGCTGAAGAATGACAAACTTCAATGAGTTCAGATGGCGATTCAGGAGCCGTGTTTTTCTTTCTAATCAACAGCCTGGTCCATCTAGAGCCAGACTAAAGCAGGGCCCGGCGAGCGAGCTCTGGCTGCTGACTTAGGAGTCTTGCGCTCGCTGGTGTCTGGGCTATTAATAGAGCTAGCCTGAGAATTCAGACTAAGGTCAGCAATCAGATTCCTGCTCCCAACTAGTGGACGGGAACAAGAAGGAAACGTTCCTCCCCAAAATTATGCATTTTTCACATTTCTATTCATGTATGTAAACATCAACTCATGCAGAAATACTGTGAGGTAGGGGTACCCACCACTCATCCTGCTCTGCCAACTGTTGTGTCCTGCTGCCTACATTAGCTCACTGCTTTAAGCTTTTTATATGATTCACACAGCGGAAAGTACTTTACCCATGGAATTGTGTCCACAGCGTGTCAACTACATTATGTATTTTTAACCCAGGAAGAATAGTTGTTACTGCAGTAATAATTAAATAAAATAGAAAAAATAACAGTAAAAAATAATCATGAGGTGAAACATTTTTATGCACTGGAACTGTTCTTCAATCTCCTTCCTCAATGTCCTCCTTAAAGGTTCTGTATAACAGGGGTTCTCAAGTTTTTTGGGACCAGATACCCCTTACACGGAAGAAAATTTCCCAAGGACCCCTTCATAATTGAAACAGCAATTAAGCATAATGCTTACTACCATTTGTCCTCTTAGATGTCATTGGAACTATTTGTACTCTAAAACTTTTCAAACTAAATACTTCCGACCTGTTTGATAATGATAAACAGAAACCTTGAATCATGTTAATACCACTTTGTTTTGCTCTTATATTCCGGGTGCTTTGTAATCAGATATCACTTTAGCTTGGCCGGCTTCATAGCTTTGTTCGCTAGCACCTGAAGACAAAAAAACAACTCAACTGATTCATGACATACTGACATGACGTGTCACAATCACGTCAGAGTTTCTATTGGCCCAAAGCTAATGTGGGTGGTAGTAATGGACACAATATGCTTGTTTTTTGGTTGCAAATGGTCCTCATCTGTAGATATGCCCTTTTTAATGATACAACACAATTTTATAATATATAGCAAATTATTTCACGAACCCCCTTTGCAGTGTGCCACGTACCCCTGGGGGTCCTTAGAATCACTGCTTTCTACGATATCCAGAACATTAATATAGCAGCAAACAACTATTGTTTATGTAAAGATATTAAGGTGTAATGTTTACCTGAGCAGAGAATGAAGTCGCTCTCCCTCTGTGTGTGTTGTAATGCGAGCGAAGATTGCTTTGCTGACATTGCCGGGCCGGCTGTGCGTGCCTTTTAGTGCATGTTCGTGCATGTGAGCGTGCCCCACACGGTTAGCTCATGACCACCTCTCTCCACTGCTCTCATAGGGCAGTTACAGCTGTTAAAACCATCCAGACCAACAGTGTCATCACGGAAGCGTAGCACCTACCCTCCGGTTCCCCCCCAGGTTAACAATGTTAGCTCTGTCAGCAGTGTTTCCTTTGCTTTCACTGTTAGCACTGCTAGCACCGTTAGCTACAAGCCGGCAGCTCAGCTTTTGCAATGTTGAGAGCCATGCGGAGGCAATCGAAACGCTCCCAATCTCGCATTTAGCACCTTTAATCGCTTTAACATGAGTTTTTGTTTGAGTAGTAAGAAAATGATGTAGATGTAAACAAGCGACAGACGTCTATATTTTGGTTCTGTGTACTACAGGTGCACTCCAATAACCCTGTCAGCCTTATTAGTGAACATTATGGATTAACACCAGTGGCTTAGGTTAGTGTGTTTATAGTAAATTAAATTGACAGCGTGACCAACACTTCCCACTAAACCCCTCTGGATATGAAGAAAAATCCTTGCCCTGCAACAGTGCTATCAGATATCACTCACACAAGTCAGAATTTGGACTGAACTATAGGGCTGCACATTGTGGAAGTGCACATCACGTCCTCTGTGTATTTTTGTAAGATGATGCTGATTTTTCTTGGTGGCATTTTTTAAATGTTTTTCATGAAGGAAATGCCCCAAAAACCACTGAAAAATATAATAACCTACCATTTATTAGTATTTTTTCATAACATGCAACAAGTATTTTATTTAACACGTTTTAGTTTTTATTAAATGTTTAGGTACATTATGTGTAGTTATTTAACTTTCTACACAGTGTAAACATGCTGTGCATTTACCTTAAAATATATCTGGCAAATGTCAATGTCTTTCAATAATTAATATAAAAACGTTTACAGAGCCTTATAATTCCACTTGTGACGTTAGTGTTTAGATGGCATTTAATGTATGTCTATTCTAAAATAGCTGTGGTTTTCTTTACATTACACAGATGTGGCTGACTGGATTATTGTTATTAGCCCAGCACAGCTGCTGGCTAGACGATGGCAGCTTTGTCAGCAATCTGTCCACTAACACAGAATAGATAAATAGACACACGATCGTCCGTGAACATAAACACACACAGTCACACACATCTGGAGTTTACAGCTTAACTCAGAGCCACACATGCCCAGCTATCACACACTAATTTAAACAAGTATCAACACAGGACCGCTTATTTCTCAGTCACAGATGGCCTGCATGACCCTAATGTAGTCCCCACCAGATTAATGTCTGTCCAGCATGACCCACACAGATTACAACTCACTCAAAATCTACATGTACGATGGGTTAAATAGTGTGCGAGTGTCAGTTTGACCATAGTTCACCATCTTTGACATCATTATCTGTGTGTTTGTTTTCCATAGCATAGTTTAGTGTGTGCCTGTGTATTTACAGTGACAGTAATTTGTTCCATACATTCTTGAGTGTGTGCTTCGGTCACTTTGTGTAACATAAATCTGCTATTTTTGGTTTATGGAGATTATACTCTGAACATCTGGTGGAATGACTTTTTGAGTGTCACAGTGAAGAGCCTCTGCAACAGATGCAGAAACGGAACAGTTTCTAAAGTGCTGGAAGCCTTTTGCTGTGTTCAGTTCATCTATTTTTATGTTTTTTTACAGCCATATTTAGGTTGAACGAAATGCAGGAATGTGAACTCCATCATAGGCAAGCTGATCATTTTTGTCCTTTTGGGGTCAGGCCCTGCGAAGGATGTGAACAGAGCCAAAGGAAAAAAACAACAACCCTGGTGGATTGTTATGAGATGTCATTTGATTCTGGGCCTCTGATCTCTGGATATCTGGGCATCAGTCTCTACATTGCTCAAAGCTTTTTCTCTCCCCCTCTCGCTATCTTCCTGTCACTGTTGTTAATTCTTCCCAACTTGCCCTTCACCCACATCCTTCTCTCCACATCACTGTTACGTTGTGCCATGGTGGCTCAGTCCCTGCTGTTCCCAGCAGCCATGAAGACCCCAAGGCTGTTTAACACAGTGGAGTTCATCACTTCATTCAGCTTGACTCACAGAGTGTTTCTGACTGCAGCTCCCTTAAAGAGGCTTCTTACTGTCCCAGATGAGTTGAAAACATCTCTCCTGGAGGTCTGTGCCATTTAACATTGTCCCTATGCCAAATGGAAATTATTTATCGCCCAGGATAAAATTCACTTTATCTCCAAACTCTGCAGCCTTGCCAGGTTTGTGTGTTTGTTTTGGCTGCTAAATAAAATCATCCAATGATTAAAAGAAAAAGTTGTCCTTAGAGCTGCAACCATTAATGGATTAGTTGTCAACTATTAAATTTATCGCCAACTATTTTGATAATCAATTAATCGGTTTTGATAATCAATTAATCGGGTTTTGATAATCAATTAATCGTTTTGAGTATTCCAGATTCTTAAATGTGAATATTTTCTGGTTTCTTTACTCCTCTATGACAGTAAACTGAATATCTTTGAGTATCTTCTGAAGACGTCATCTTGGGCTTTGGGAAACACTGATTGACATTTTCTGACATTTTATAGACCTAACAACTTATCGATGAATTAAATAATACTTGATTTAACTCTGAATTAAAAAAAATAAATCTGAATAATAAATGTTTTTCTCTATCATTATAAAAAAAAAATATCTCAATGTTAATAGTCTGCTCTGCATTACATGTGTACTAGTGGTGCAACGGTTCAACAAGCCCATGTTACGATTTGTATTGCGTTTTTTGGGTCATGATTTCGGTTTCGGTTCGGTTTATTTTGCACTTACGGGAGAAGAAAAATGTCCAATGTGTTTGAACTCCAAAATGTATAAATTGATTGACTGATTGATTGATAGTAATAAATTATATTTATATAATATATGAAGCCATAACACTGATTTTAAACATGAAATAAGGCCAGCTACTTAATGGTCAAGTAGGCCTATGTTCAGATAATTGCCTCTTCTATCTTCATCTCGCATTTTATAGTGGTGCGATGGTTCAACAAGCCCACGGTTCAGTTTGTACGTCATTAAACGGTTTGGTTTTGTATCCTTAATGTGTACACTGTGCATGTCCACCACTTGCTGATGCTTTGTGAGGTATTTCCTACCTTTAACCACACTAAATCCTGGATTTACTCAACCATACACAGGTACTCTCGGATGGTGCAATGACCCACTTTAAGAATGCTTTTGATTGTTTCTTCCACAGAAACGTGGCCATGACAGTTATTGACTTACCTCTGGGTGACAAGTAACTCATAATATAAGGCTTGCTTCTGTCTGACATTTAATGCTCAAATATTTTCACATCTACAAAATCACAATGTAAAACTCAGTACATTTACCGGTGGTCAAATCCAAATGTTGATATTGAAACATAATATTTCCAAATTAAAAGTTGACAGTTGCAGTTAGCGGTTGCCAGTAGAGCAACCACTTAAACTTTAATTCAGCAGATAGTGGTATACATGTTAACTTCAACACAAATGAAAAATAGCCAACATAGATTAACTCTATAATAATATCATGATATTCACAGCGCAATTTACAATTCATTTCCAAGTGTTGGCCCTGGGTTCTGGGTTCATCACGCTGTGTGAGACCCTGCAGGATGTCATGTGTCTCACTGAGTCTGCCATTCTCCTTTTGACGCTCTTCTGACACCTCGTTTACTTGAGGTGTGAGTGCTGCTGATGCACACCATGTGCTGTGCATAATTTCATGCTCTTTGGATTCAAGAGTCGTGCAGCACTCTCCGGAAATCTGCAGCAGTGCTCTTCTCACAACTTTGTGTGCACTTGTACTGCTTATTCTTTGGTTCATAGATAATTGAACAGTAAAGCTCAGTGGAAAATGGTGACAGTGAATATTTTAGCACAACTGAGGCTACAAAACTGAACGCGATCCGCAAAAGAAAAAAGGTTCCAGCTCACTCATCACTGTGTTTTACTTAAAAAATCCAGTGACAAGTTTGAGCTTAAAGGGACAGAAGTGCTAACTTTGATGCTGAAACCATCAACCTCACCCTTAGCTACTGTTCTGTTCATGTGTAAGTGAGGGAGCAGGCTATGCACAGCCTAAATAAATATTATCATGCCCCACTGAATGTACCCAAACTCTCTAGCCAGGGCAGCAGTTACCTAAACAAACCTGAGGTGACAGCCCTCTCTGCAGCTTTTAAACCATAGTGAGTAAGCTCATTGCAAAAGTTGGATGTAGTGATCCCAGCGCAGTAACTATAGGCTTTATTATTTGCGTTGGGTTTCAATTAATCATAAAATGTGTACTGTGTTTCTGAGATGAATTACTTAATAAATAAAGTGGTAAAAAAAATCCCGTCAACACCAATCACAAGTATGGAGCATATGAACAACAACAATTCTTAGTTTCAGGTGATTTTACACTAATGAAAACATAGTTAGATCCTCCCGCGATGTTACACACTGTTCCTTTAAGGCAATGGAACAATGTTAAGTATGTTTTTTGAGCTGTTATAGGGTCTCCAGGACCCCAAACACAACACTAGGGAAAAATGATGATGATGTTTTGTTTGATACTTAAATATTAAGATTAATAGAGTTTGGTGATTCTAGTTTTGTAAGTTAAGTCACAGCAGTGTGTGATACTGCAGCTCCCACCTGTTTTCTTCCTGAGCTCTGTCAGTAAGTCTGAACCACAAAAAGCTTCTCCTTCTGTTTGACCTTCACACTCAAGCAATTCTCTCCCTTTTTTCTCCTTTCCCACTATCGCTGCTCCTTTTGCAGCAGAGCACCAGCCAGTCAAGCCCGGGATGCAGCGCATGTCCGTGTGGTGTGCAGCATTACGTTATTAATGTCTGCCTGTAAGGCTGTGTAGCTCTGCTGGAGCTGGTTTGTCCGCACAGACCTGCTGGAGCAGCTAACAGTCGGTCGCTGTCCTCTACTGGGTCGTGTGTGTGTGTCTTGGCCATCTGCAGAATGGTAAGTGCAGCGTGTCATCTGCATTGTGATGAGAAGTGAGATAAGCTCAGCTGCAGGCTACCTCTCCCTGTCTGTCATGTGAAGAGGGCAGACACACCGATCATGTGTTCATCAATCTGCCTTCAGTTTTTGACAGTCTGATGCTATGACCAGATGTTTATCTGTGTTTCTAACAGCACAGTGTCCTCCGAACCGGTCAGGAGTCTTTTATTAGGATAATAATTTGCTAATGGCTGTCTGGAGTCACTTTGTCTACTCTACCTGCATGTCTTGAGATTGATATGTTCTTGTTGGCAGTGTTACTGAGGTGAAAGCGATGTACAGTAGTGTGAGAGCTGGGGCAGATGTTACTATAGTTTCATTCCAGTTGTGCAGTATTTAAGGCAGCTGTTAACCACAGATGTTAATCAAATCTCTGGCAAAGGAGTGTGAATCCCATATGAATGGGTTGCATGCTGGTTGTACATTAGTTAGCAGCGTATGTTTGAGCTGCTAAAGTCACTGGCATCACAGATGAGTCAGTTGGCAAGGCATCCCATTCGTATGTGTGTGTGTGTGTGTGTGTGTGTGTGGGGGGGGGTACTTGTGTTGAGGTTTCCAAGCTTTTTTGTGGCTCTTGGTGTGTTTGGGCATCAAGATTAGAGAAGCGGATTACATCCGGGAGGAGGGGAACAGATGGAAAAAGAAAGAGGAAGGGGACAATTATGTGTAGTTCATGTTGGAGCCCAGGCCAGCCGGGCACCACCCCAGAAGTCACCAACGCCATCTGTTGAGGGAACATGAAGTCACGGGGTGATGCATATCTCTGAATCCTTATTCAGAATTAGCAGAAATCATTTACCTTTTACTATTATTCTGGGTTTGTCATGTAAAAGAGTCGTCTAAATGGAAATGTTACACACACTCACAGACTTCAGTTCAGACTCATTAAAACTGTTTAACCACATAGGAGACTGTTGAGGCCATGGTGGGAAATCCGCTCTAGTCGGCTCATTAACAGGTGAAGCCCAGATGTAACAGCCTTTATAACAGCTTTTAGCCCCAGTGTGTTGAGAGAGATATTCTGAACTGCTAACCTGCTTATTATGCTAACAGCTTCATAATTCCTCATGTGGTGTCTGGAGCATCTATCAGAGGGCTCTTGTAGGCTCAATTTGGGGACTGCCACTTGTCAATCAATGATGCCGTTAGGAGCTTAACAATCTTTAACGTACGAGACAAACCGCTCAGTCACCACGGAGATGACAGCCAAGGAGGGATGGCACAAAATCCAAGGCAGTTTGTCTAGATCAAACATCATGATCTTGTTTATTTGGGGAAGAAATGTTAACTATTGTATTAGAGGTGGGGGATTTCTGTATTTCAGAGGTTGTAACGGACTTAAGTATCGCGCTGATATTGTTTCGTGGGTCCTCTGGTGATTCCCACCGCTACCATTTATCTCTCCAGACTTTATTCATGGAAGTCTACAGACCAAAGGATGTCTATCTGGTAGATTTCTAAAATGGTGCATTCTTTTGAAAGGTGTTGGTACTGAGGATTATACCCTCACACACTCTCACACAATACTTTCTGCTTTATAAGAATTCAACACTTTCAAATATCTGACTTGTTCTCACTTGAAGTAACACTTTTACTGCATAGTGTTGGTGATAACTATTGTGTAATGGCTGTACCAAGAGTGTACATGTACACTGACCATCTGCTTTAAGGCCTGTTGTGTGTATTCAAGCATTTGTGTGTTAACATTGTGCTCTTCGCTCATATATATATTACTGTTGACCGCAGCAGTCTGAAGCCTGTTTGTGCAGCGATATGCTACCTCTTCTTTGGTCAGTATATTTCTGATATCAGAGACATATTCTCCAATAACGTGCATCGTAACACCTTCCTCCTTTGAAATTGACAATCTGAGTTATTGCAGATGTTGGGTTGAGGGTTTTCCTGTGAAAGGACATTATGAAATGAAAATGTGTTCAGTGCTGTGTGTGATCCTATATGTGCTGACTTGCAAATTGTACCATCGTCAGCTCAGCATAGTAAATCCTGTATCCTCAAATGGCAGAACGCCCTGTATAGACTATTGACCAGGACAAATGTTTTATTAAACATACCGTCTCTCAACTTTCAAAGGATAGAATTACATACAGATTACATTACCACTGTGGAACTGGCCTGTGATCCTTACATGCTGTTGATGTTTTTGACTATCTGCTGTCCTAAAGATCTCTGAAATTAACAGAGATCTATTTGTTTAGTAAAATCTAACTAGATTTGACCAGAAAAACTTAATTCCAGTTAGAATGAGACCTGATAAATACTAGTTCTATCTTACAGTTGGTTTCATTTAAAAACAATGGCTATCCACATCAAGCTCAATAAACACTTGTAATCAAACACTTCCACACATCGTGCCCATTTCATAACTGAGCTCTGCTCCCTTGAATGACATTATATGATAATGTGTTAATGGAAAAGCCCTCAGGAGGCCTGTGGTGTGGAAGAACACAGTATCAAGAAATGGGAAAACAGATGGACAGGACTTGTTTTATCTATAGACACTAGAAGTCTACACACAAAACCTTTTCCATGAGGTAGCTCTTAATGGTAGCAAGCTACCATGCAAGACAGACACTGACCTAACCATCCAGAGCAATTTGGGGTTCAGTGACACTCTGACGTGTTGACAGTAGAAGCCAGGAATCGACCGCTAATCCTGCGATTAGTAAGTTATACCTTCTTCCTGCGGAGTCACAGCCGCCTTACTTAAAAAAGGGATTGTTCAAGGTGGTGCTTCTAGTTGCAGAGATGTATACTGGTTAGATAGATACTGGGAAACAGTTTTAAACTGCCCACACTGCTGGTTTGGGTTGCACATTAAAGGGATAGTTTGGGTGTTTTGAAGTGAGTTTGTATGAGGTACTTATCCATAGTCAGTGTATTACCTACAGTAGATGCCGTGCCCCCAGTTTGGAGAAGCAGATAGGAGTTACTGCACAGAAGCAATGTACTGCTGTGGACGGGGCGAGCTGCAAAATGTATTTTAGCCACCTAAAATAAAGGACCGCCTAAAAAAATCAGTTTCAGTTTAAGTGCATGCTATATATTTAGAATATTTTCACTGCTTTATCTTGCCGTGGGACAGCTATACAGTTGATGTTTCCGACAGGGCTCTGAAGTTGTTGTCTATGCTCTTGCTAGGCAAGGTTAGCAGGAAACAGGAGTCTGGTGGCTTTGGCGAGAGCATAGATGGATACATGCTGATATTAATTTATTTAGGTGTGACTTTCTTTTAGATGGCTATAATACATTTTGCTGCACAGTGGTACATTGCAATGCTTCTGTGCAGTAACTCCATTCTGCTTCTCTAAACTGGGGGCGTGCCGATCATCATCTACTGTAGGTAATACGCTGACTATGAATCTGTTCAAGACACAATGCCAACACTGTTTCAGCAGATCTGTGGCTCCGACTTCAGACTTCAGTAGCATTGTGATAAGACCCAGCAGGAGCCAGAAATCACACAAGGTGGTTTTGTGTTCATGTGATGTGGGAGTTACGCTGGCTGGAAGTCAGTGTTGCAGAAGCGAGGCCACACAACAACCCAGTGACTTCCTCTCACCCGGGCAAACAGAGTTCACCACCCAGCAGATGTTGGGCATGTTTTGTCTGCGGTCGCCTTTTGTCACACAGGTGTTGGTTTTTCTTTGCTCTGTTTGGGTGCAACACACCACGCCTATCTAAATATTAATAACACCTTTCTAGACTGGAAGTCCGTTTGTTCTATGGTTTCATGATTCATCTATCTTGAAGTCAGTGGAAACCAATAATAGACATAATAATTCCTGGTTCTCATTTTGAATAATGGCAGAGAATAAACAGTACAAGTCATTAAAATGTTCAGGTGTCTGCCAAAGATGGTGGAATAAAAGCGTTTAGGGGAAACGGGACCCTTTGTTGTGGCCTCTGTAGAGTAGTTTCAGCGTCTTGTGTGTGCTTGTCTGATTTCGATAAGCTCTAAATCTGCTTGCTATTTTAAACAATTCTTTCTTAAATTAGCCAGGTTACATTACACCATCCATGCTTCTTACTAATGATGCAGTTCAGACTGTTGGAAAAGATTACAAACAGAACAGTGCAAACACCCCGAAATTGAGAATACAGTTCATAAGGGCCATAATTGCCTTATTTTCTGCTATTTTCCCTCTGATTATTTTTGTAGCTCTCACAAGAGTAATGAGTAAAATAGAAAAAAAGGTAGCTAAAATGATCTTTAGACAGATTTTGGGCCAGCTGGAAATCACACTCTCTGCAGGCAGAGCTGGTTCATGTTGGGTCAGTGAACAAGCCACAAGTGACTGCACCTGGCATTACACAACATTTAAATCTAGCATCCCATGAACATACTGTAGATATACCAGTTAGGGCCCTTCTAACCCTGTAAAGCTTTAGATGACTGTTGATTGTATGGTGTGATTAAAATGAATTAAAACGAACAAAGGAATTCCTCGCTTTAATCTGGAAAAGCCTCTCCCTTTCTTTAAGTCGTACAGCAGAAACCCCCCCCCCCCCCCCCCCCCCCCAGAGCCACATGAGCCTTTGTTGCACCATACCTTTTAACTGGGGGGAAAAAACAAAGTGGGAAAATGCTTTAGCAGCTTTCCAACAGGAATCTCTCTCTGTCAGATAAAGCGCCTTAATTGAATGGAGGAGGAAGTGTAGGAAGTGTAAGTTCAGCAGATCCAGCGTTCCTTGCTATTGTTGAACAATATTTATGTTCCTGGTGGATATCTGCTGCTTCAGAGGGCGTCAGCGTCCACTGACTGTTACTGTACTGCTGAGACGTTTCATCCACTTTCTCAGGAGAAAATGTATATCCAATTCAGTGTTTCTGCATATTTTCTGCCTATTTCCTGTTGGCCTCAAACTAGACAAGTTCTCATTCTTTCATGGATTTTCCTCTCGAGAATTCACTTGCACAAAACACGTTGCTATAGATAAAGTCACAAGACCGCTCGTGCTTGGGGTGAAAGTTGTTGTTGAGTTCAGAGCTGGTGTGTACAGTATGTTTCTGCAATATCAACTTTTAGTGGAAACGGCATTGTGAGGATATGATACGTGTTACTGTTTAAGAAAATTCTGTTATTTAGATTTATCATTAAACATCAACATTAAAAACACTATTACATATCTGTGAGCATCTAGATCTTTACTGATTGAATGTTAAAGGCTTTCTATACGTTATCTAAAGCATTAATATAGCACCAAAAAACTATTTGCTATAAAAAGATATAGAGGAGTAATGTCTACCTGAGCAGAGAATGATGTCGCTCTCCCTCTGTGTGTGTGTGTGTTGTAATCCGAGCGTCTTTGTGCTTTGTTGACATAGCCGGGCCAGCCGTGCGTGCCTTTTAGTGCATGTTCGTATGTACGCTCTGCACTGCTCTCATTCGGCGGTTACAGCTGATAATGCCGTCCCAACCCATGTGGTCATCGCGGAAGTGTAGCACCCACCCTCCGGTTCCCCCTTAGGTTAACTCTCTTAGCTCTGTCAGCACTGTTGCTGTTGTTTTCACTGTAAGCGCAGTTAGCTCCGTTAGCTGCGAGCCTCCGTCTCAGCTGTCGCCATGTTGAGAGGCAATAGAAATGCTCCAAATTGCACATTTAGCACCTTTAAGGTTGTGAATAGTAGGCCTTTTTCACATAGACATTTTGACATGTCACAGTTGGAGAAGCACAGGTGTAAATGACAACATTAATGATAGCTGGAATCCATTTATTAACACCTGTGCTTTTCTACTACAAAAAGTCCAATGACACATGTACATGCAATAAATACTATTCATGAAACACAAAGACTTGTATGCACATCTACAGCTGTACATCTACAGTCCAGCTGTTTTTTTTTCCAGTCATGAGCAGCAGGTGGCACTGCCATCCCTTCACTTTCTGCTCCCATGGGGCACTGCAGAATCCTCTGCAATAAGTAAATGACATTTTGCGCTCCATACACAAACAACACAGGCAGTCATGGTTTGTGAAGAAGATGCACTCAGTAGATCAGACTACTCTCTGGCTTGTTGGCTGGGGTCTTTTTTTGAATACCAGCGTTTGTCGGCTGCAGATGTTGGTCCGCGTGCAGTGGCTTTTATCAGGCAACTCATTCCAGCCCTGCTGTTGACAAAGAGACATTTTAATTACGGCCGTCAATGTGATTGTCACAGTGGCATAGACAGCGCTTTACTGTCATGTCTGGTGCGTCTGACCCTTGTGTGTGCAGGCCAACATACAGTATAAGTTGATGCATGTACATGAATGTGTGCATGCAGCCTGAGATTGTATATCTAAAGCCATCCCTTGGGCACTGTCAGCCCTTTCAGACAATCCATGATAATCACTCTCATGATGAGGACCAGCCAGAGAGGATTAAAGCAGACCTGAAGTCGTCTCCCCAGACACCATCTTTCCTTACAGGAAGTAACCTCTCCTGTTAGCCTACGTTCAGCCCCTTCTCATCCACGCCAAATTCTTTACATGTGTCACATTAAGACGGGGGTTTAAGTGAGATTTGCCTACTGTGTGGTTTGTCAGACTGGCATGTCTGTTGGCCTGATACTATTTGTGTTACTCTCTGTCTACTACTTATGGTAGTTATTACTGTTGTATGAGTTGGCACACTTTGCAGTGCAAGCTATTAAGATTGGGATCACGTTACGTTTAGTTCTTCCTCCCATAGGCAGTAAATGAATTCTCAACTGAATTGTGCCTCTGTATTTTTCTTTCTCCCTTTCTTTCTCATGTTAAACTGAAATACTGAAGATTAAATCCCAGACACAAGCTAAATTCTTCAAGCTAGATCTCTGTCTTTGTGGATTAAACAGTGTCGGGTTGTGGTAAGTCAGTCACAGTCTCTTAAATGTCTCTTTTTATAAGTCATACAGTCTATAGCTGAGACCCATTGAGCTTATTCACTTCTGTACTAATTTAATCACAAAATCCTAGTTCCTTAAGAATAAGTGAGTATTATAAGCGTTGCAAAGCGCAGAGATCCATCGAGATTAATGGAAAAGCTTTGTGTTCTGGCCCACTTATGTGTGTGTGCGCGTACGTGCGTGAGAGAGAGAGAGTGAGTGTGTGTATGAGATAAAAAGATTATTTGTAGCATGTAGGCCACAAGTCACCTCCCCACCATGGACACACACGCTGATTCTTCGTGTACCACTCTGGCCCTGGCGCTGCCAGCTGGGAGGTCTGGGTTGGATGTGACGGCCATTGTAAGAAGTTATGTGCATACTGCTGTTGTGTTCCTCTGATGCTCAGACCCCATATCGTTGATTTTATACCATTCTGATTTGATTCATGTTTCCCCACCTTTTTATTATTCCAGTCATTTCTGTATCAGTTGAGACATAATACACTCTTCATTCATGCACACGTGTGCTAGTAATTTGTTTGTGCACTCATTTGTGCGTTGTGATCTCACATGCGGGGCTTTAAGATTGAGGGCACGACAGGCTTGTAGCAAGGCGACGAGGCAGATGTTGTCGACCTCCCTACAGAGCGTCACCTCCTCTGAAGTCAGGAGGCCTCTGCAGACGCGATCCGCCGTCACTTCAGCTGCAGCTCATCTGCATATCAGCTGCAGATTGGCCACGACACAAGAGCAGGGTGGAGCTATATATTGAAATGCTCCAGATGCAGAGTGGCAGAGATCGAAGGTGTACCTGTTTTAAAAAAGACATTTCCAGTCCAAGTGTGTGGGGGTGGGGGGAATTGGAAAAGAAAACTGGATGCCATCTGATTGGTGAAGCAGGGAAAATAGGTGTGCTTATGTAACGTGGGGTGCCCTGAAACTAAAGAAGTGACACTCAGTCTGAGGAGCTTTCCAAAGGCCTTTTTTTTACTGGTTTCTGTCTCTTCTCTGGTGAAACTAAAGGAATACTGGTACTGAAGGGATAATATGGCTGCAAACAGTGATACAGAGGTATGTGCTAATTGCTTTCCTTCTAGCTGACCCTGCAATTAAGTGTATCTCTCTGTTTAAGGCTTTCTCTGTGTTTTTTTCTTTCGAACTGGCCAACGTAGTATTTCCCCTGTGCATGTTCAGTACACATGTATCAGAGTATAGATTATCCACACGGGCTGGACCGTTCACATGAATGCATGTGACCAGGCTTTGTGCTCAAATATGAACATACAAGTAATGACAATTTTCTGCTAAGCTACTGAGAGGAGTGTCTGTTTCCCACATGACTGCAGAGCACAGTGGAGTTGAGCTTTTTTCTGTCCACCTCTGAGATGTCAAAGCACACGTGTATTGATCAGATGTGACAGCTTAATGCATTGAGAGTGTGGTGAGTGTCGTAGCCTCTGCTGGTGGAAGACACTGATGGGAATGCATTTGGGATGGAGATGCACGCACCGTTAGTGTACTTGCATCTTTTATCTTCCTCTGCCTTAAAGCACAGAGAAACTTCTTAATTGTGTTTTCTGTTGCACTGAATATGTGGAGTTTTGGTCAAGTGGAAATTCATCAGCTCCATAACTGTGGGAGTATGTGGTGAAATGGGACTATTTCTGTCTCTCTCTCTCTCTCTCTGTAGTGAGCCAGCTTCACACAGAGCCCCGCTATAACTATCCAAACAGCCACAGCATTCACACAGAGCGCACATGGCTCACTTCACCACCTGCTACTGGCCTCGCCACAAGGGGAAACCTCACTGGTATTCAGCCTGTGAATTCCACGACATTCACTTTTTAAAGAGGATTAAACACTGAGCGTTGTTTCTGGTGTGAATGCCTTTGAATATCCACATTTATATTCCCGCTTCTTTGTGAGGGAGCTTAAAGGTGCTCTACACGATGTCCAGAGCATTAATATAGCAGCAAACAACGATTTGATGTGATATAGAGGAGTAATGTCTACCCGAGCAGAGAATGAAGTCACCATCCCTCTGTTTGTGTTGTGATCTGAGCTTCTCCATGCTTTGTTGACATAGCTGGGCTGTCCGCATGTGCCTTTATTGCACGTTTGTGCATGTGAGCGTGACCCACTGGCTAGCTCACGGCCGCCGCTCTGCACTGAGCTCATACGGCAGTTACAGCTGATAACACCTTTCTGACCGTTGGCGCTGCCCCCCTGTTGCCATGTTGAGAGCTGTGCAGAGGCAATAGAAATGGTCCCAATCTCGCATTTAGCACCTTTAGGATCCCAGTGTACAAATTGGTGACTGCCACCACCCCACTGTATGCACCATCTCCCACACTTAACCAGCATATAGTTAAGTAAGCATCCCTGCCAACAGGGGCAAAGCCTGCCAAGACAAAATTATTTAGCATTCATTGAATAATATTACAGTAATTATTGTAGCTGGATTATAAACGATTCTGTCGACTGCATTTCCTCCCTGCTTTCATCATAGAAGGTCAATAGCTACACGCTGTATAGTTTCTTTATGACATCTGGCAGCTTCTTATTGCATTTCCCATGTCATACAGGGACCATTTGAAGTGGGCTTTCCCCCCCGAGAGCTGCGTTTCATGCAACAAATCATCATCCATCAGCACTGTGGCAGCCAAACCCACTACCACGATCCAACACTAACAAAGCAGCGAAGTCAACCACACAAACTTGTTTATGTTAAATTGGGTTTCATGTCCTTCAATTGTTTCTCAGGGACTGCATGGGCTTTAGTCCCACCGTAAAATATGTCCCACATCTCTCTGACATACTCAAGAGGCAACTTACAATGGTCTCCTTGATAAGCTTTGACTAAAAACTATTTGTTTCTGTAGTTGTGCAGCAACCTGCCATTTGCCCCTCGGACTGCTTATTAAATTTCATTAAAAATATTGAAACCCTTGATACTGTACTGTATATGCAATAAACTTCTCTGATGTCAAATTGCTACTTTAGTCCCACTTTACTCAATTCACATGACAAACAGGACATTCTAGGTCTCCTCTAGAGCGGAGATCTGAGACTGGGCTCAAGATGAAGTTCAGCATGTGAGTCTGTTAAGAGGCATCAACTATGGATGTATAAAGAGAACTGGATACAGCGTTTGAGGCGGGGTCACGTTCCTTCCTATAAAAGTTGCTCAATGGTGCACGAAGCAAGAAAAGCTTCAGTAAAGAATTACCCATATCATCCGGCGATCTTCCGCATCCATTGCACCGAGGGTGAAAAGAGTAAATGTCACGCGCCATCAACGCGTCATATCTTTGGGTTACGACACGTGCAGTAAAATCTGATCTGCACTCGCCAAAATTGAGCCAATCGGAACGCACGTCGCAGCTCCAATTACACTGCGCATGTGTTATACCCCGTACCCCGAGACCCGTGTCCCAGACTCTTTCAATAGGTCTTGATCCATTGGGGCCATAGAGCAGGCGCAGTAGCGTTTCCTCCAAGCAGCTCAGTCCAGCCTCGGTTTGAGTCTCATTCACATGAACGGAGGAAGCAAAACAAATCTGGATTCGGCTACAAGAGTATTTTACAACTTTTGAGACCCAATGATTTAAATAATGGCTATTCAAGAAAGTGTTCATACTGGGAAATTGATTTACCTCAAAATTGGGCCCGATGGCATCACATGACGGACACAGAGGTTGCAATTCTGCGGTTTGGCCTCTATGTAAAATTTGCTTCAAAGCCAAGCGCTCTTCCTGGGGGCTTGGTATCAACACATGTATTGCAGGAAATGCCAAAGAGGCAGCTGCTGACAAAGAAAGATATGTTGTCATTAAGACGTAACATTCCTGTCCACATACATTTTGTTTAATTTCCCATTATGTCTCATTTATTTGGCGCCAAGTAGAAAATGTTTTCGGTAAATGTGAGGAAGTCTTTAAAGCCAGGAGGACTTCAGTTGTCTGACTGTACTGTATATGAAGGCTTATTTGTCACAAAATAGTCCTGAAGTGTTTTTGTGTTTTTAGCTTGTCTGAGGCATTTCCAGCCATGTGTCTCGCTCTAGGGCCTCAGCTACTTTATGCCACTCTGAACCTGAACCACCCACATAGTGCTTTCACCTGGTCTGAGGCTTCATTGCTGACAAACTCTGCATGCCATCGCTGCTGATAAAGGTTGCTCATTAGTCAGGATGAACTAACCCTCAAGAGGAACTGAAATGTCAGTTCGGCCAGTTATGGAAATTGTAATTGGTTCAGGTCTCAGCTGTGACTCGTTCCAGTGGGAGACTCTGTGTGGCCGCTTAATGAAAATGTGTGAAATGGATGTCAGAGCCCATTAGGTTTTAGTCTAGTTATAGAAGACTGTTTAAGGATGAGGGAGTGTTCTGTAAAGAAAATTGTTGTAAAAGAGGTCAGGGCCATGGAGTATCTTTTTTTGTTTGTTCTCTTTCCAAACTTTTAATTGACTAAACATGTTTTATTTTAAAAGGAATAATGACTGTGCATGCCTGGTAAGGCTTTTCTGTGTTGGTATGGCTCACCAGAGCAGGATTGATGTTGTATGGCCAGTCAATCATGTGTTTCACAAGTGTATTGATTTATCTGCTACACACACGATAGCCTGACTTTGGTTTTCTATTGGCTGTGGTCTGGAAGTGGCCGTGGTGTTTTTCAGTTTGAACAGGCTGATATATAGGAAATGCCTGCCTTTGAGACTTGTAAGAGGATGTTCGACTTTGGATGATATTAGAACGTTCAACATTTGACACGTAACTATTCTGTGATATTAGTTTTTGTCTCATTTATAGGACAGTTATAACAAGTTATAGCACAAGACCCTGCGCAGTCAGACTTCCACCTGGATTGTGGTGGATCTGTGGAAAACTGTGAGTTCAGTGAGTGACGCAGAAGAGCAATTCAGTGGGATTAAATGCATGCAAAGGATTGAGTGCTACTGCTTCTGTGTGACAGGAGAAACTGGATAAAGTTCTGGACTAGTGGAAATGTTTGCACGTGGAAAAAAGTGTACACAGTAAAGAATCTGATGAAATCTCTCTCCTCTGTTGAACTTCTAAGATTACTGAAGCGTAATAATTCCCCCGTAGACTTTTTCCTGAAAGGAGGGATCCCTGAGCTTTTCCTACCTCACACAGCTGTATGTGCCAGGAACACCAAGTAGATCTGATTGGAAAGCATGATGTCACCGATAAAACCCTCCATAACAAACAGAGCTGTGTTCATCTCTGTTCATCTTGTGCATACTGTATGCTTTCTCGTGTGATCCATTACATTTTCTTTCTATTTTTTCCTCCAGCTGATTGTCATGATATCAAATATAGAGCTCAAGAGAAAATGTGTTTTTGGCCACCTGGGCAGGCATGTATAAAAAAAGAAATCTTCCATTAACATTGAAATTCCTTCCCTTCTTGAATGTCTTAAAGCCTTTCAGTTGTAACTGTGTTTTTTTCCAAAGACTTAAATATCAAGACTAATAACATTTTAGACTAATAACCTGGCTGGTTCAGTAGGAGAGGAAAAGGTTGCACCGTGTTCCAGTTTTGACTTTAGAGTGCTTAGTGGAAAGTGAATCTACTACTTGGCCTGCACACAGTAATGCCTCATCAGTATCAGTGTAACCAGATAGTATGTGTGGCTTAGAGGGGAAAAAAAGCTGTGACCCAGCTTAAAAGGTAGGGTCAGCATTCAGGAATGCTACTGAAGGAGAGTGGTTAAACTTAGCTGGACCGTTTTCACCATTTTTGCGTTTCGTTTTTTTTGGGCAGGCCTGAAATCATGGCTCGATGACACACTGGAGCCATCCTTAGCATAACCCCTCCCCAAACACTATAGAGAAGCAAGCCCTCCTCTTCTGGTGGACCACCATGGGACCATGGGGAAAAAGTGTTCCGTAGTTAACGATGAGAGAAAAATAATGTTTTGATCCCGTTTGAATTGTGCAATGAATCACACATATGATATTGTTTCAATTGAAAAGATAATTTTGCAAATTAAGAAATTCACACTTTGTAGTATAAGACTGTGAAAATATGTAATTAGAAAGACTATACACACCAAAAGTCACGTAAAGCTACGATGCTTGTGTGTTTTGTACTTGGATGTACTCACACGAGCAACGAGTCTCGCTCTTTCTTTCACTTCCTGTGCGTGTTCCAGGACTGGGCTCACTGGCCAATCACAACCAAGTTAGTTAAACTTGTGCTTATGTCATAGGCTCCTCCATAGCCTATTCCATCACTGCTGTTATGGCTGTAAAACGGTGGATAAATTGTTTTGAGCAGCACAACCAGGGTTGGAAATTAGCACCAGCCACCACCAAAATGCTGGTAAAATATGCAAGCGGCTGCTAGATTTGCTTCACTCATCAGCCAAAGAAACAATGGTAATCTATGGAGCGGCTGGTAGACTTTGGAGTCCACCAGCCACAGTGAGAGGTGGACAAAAAAGTAGATTTCCAATCCTGAGCAAAACCCCCGCGAAATGCCTCGTTTCACTATCAGCATTTGATCGATTCGGTCTGATAACATTTGGAAAGCCTAGAAGAGCCGCACAATTGAATTATTTTAACCTCATTCAAGTTAGTATAGGGCTAAACCGGAAGTTAACTGCCTCGGCCGGCGGAAGTCTGTAAGATGGCCAACAAGAAGGGTCGTATATACTCTACATATGTAATCAACCTTCACCTGCCATTGGGCGTAGTTTCAGAGCCTTCAACGGACAAGCCCCCAGAGTCTCAGAGCAGAGAATAATGCTTATTTTTTCACAATTTTGAAACCTAATTTTATATACTTAGCGACACATATTTGTTTTTGCTTTACCAGGACTTTAAGTTTATGATGTTCATATAAAAGATGAAGTAGGAGAAATGTTCGAGGACTAGCAAAGTATTACATCTGGTGAGGCTGTTAAACATTTATGATAACTGTGTGAGTGGTTTTATCCCAGACATTTTGTCATCATGGTGCTGTGTGTCTTGTAAAGACAAACACCCCGTAGAGTCGATAGTCGCGTTACTTTTTGGAGCAACTTGCTGCTTAAATTTGCATATGAATGAGGAAATCTCCTTAATCCTTAATGTGGTATGTGAAGAAGTACGTTGTTATATAAATAGTTTCTAATGAATTCATTCATTAGCTTAATTAGTGAACTCATTAGCATAGCAGGTTATGTTTAATATATCATTTGTGATTATGATGGGAGCAACTCCTCCAGTGGCTCGTCTCACAGTTTGGTGGATACTCAGGTTGCACTATACAGGTTTGTTATAACTCTGCCTTTCCTGAGCCATCAATGTGTGTCTGACCCAGTCGTGGCTAATATTAGCCATGGAGAATCATAGGTCTGAATAGTGTTAATTGTCTATGTATGTTGTGTAATGTCTGATAAAGAGCTCTACTGCTACAACTTGTAAGTAGATTCAGCATTAGAGCATGTACTGGGTGTGTAGCCTGTGAATGGTGACGCGTGGCTCGTCAATGCTACTGATCAGTTCCCCGGGGGGCGCTGAGCGGCTCGATGGGGCTGAAGGTCGCTGTGTCCTCTGGGATGGAGGAGTATAAATGCTGGAGCCTCTGGCCTCTGTTTCCTGCTGCTTGCTGGAGAGGGCATGAAGAGCAGTGTACGCAGAGGCAAGAGGAAGAGGCTTTACGCGCTGGTAAAAGGTACCACAGGTAAGGCACCGCAGGAGAGGAGGTGAGGCTCTGTGAAGACGGGGGGTGGGGCTGGTTTGTGAGTTTGTGATGCAACTTTTCTGATCCACTTTTCTAAAGAAGGCGGCGTTTGTGTTTTAATGTGGTTCGTGTTTACACTGCAGTTGTGATTTCAGCAAGCGATTACTGATTTTGTTTAAGATCTTTCTCTCAACTAGCTCTTTTTAACACCAAAATCAAGCAAACAGTTGGATGTTGAATGATAAAGTTGTTAGCAGTTCTATTCCAAAAGTTGTCAAAGCTTTGCAATCGACCATCTGTTCTATGTGGGTCACAGGATCCGCCATGTTGGACATTGATCTCTGTGCTTTGATTGTAGCACAGGAAAGCAGGTCACTGGTTTTCCTAAACTGTGAAACTATCAATTTCCCCTCTGCCCTAAAGCTTTAAATCCCAGCATAATTAAAACCGTAGGCCATGGATGGAGGACATAAACCATGTAGGGGTGACATAGATGATTTTGAAGGATTACATGAGAAGCTTTTTTTAAACACTGGTTGAACAGTGATGAAGGGATATCACTATAACATAAAATAATCTGTCAAAATTTTGCTTCAGATTTGAAGTACACTCCAGTGGGATATTAAAGGAATGATTCGGGTGTTTTGAGGTGGGGTTGTATGAGGTACTTAATCAGTGTATTACTTACAGTAGATGACGGTCGGCACGCCCCCAGTTTGGAGAAACAGACAGGAGTACCGACACCGGAGCAAAGCAATACAGTAGAAAAGTAAAAGTAAGTAAAAAAAAAAAAGATATCTGTTTAAGTGTACGCTATATTTAAAATATTTTCCGACGTTGAACTGAAAGTGAAACGTATTTATAGTGTTTTTGTCATCTGAGCCTGTTGGCTTCAAAGAGAGCATAAATAAGTTTCACTTTCAGTTCAGTTCCCCATCGGAAGGGGCTGTCTGATGGCAAGATAAAGTGGTGAAAAATATTCTAAATATAGTGTACACTTAAATGACTATCGATTTTTTTTAAAAAACTTTTAGGTGGCTAAAATACGTTTTTCTGCCGTCCCCGGCCAGCACACAGCACTGTATTGCTTTGCTCCGGTGTCGGTGCTCCTGTCTGTTTCTCCAAGCTGGGGGCGTGCTGACCGTCATCTACTAAAAGTAATACACTGACTATGGATAAGTACCTCATACAACCCCACTTCAAATAATTCAAACTATTTCATTTTAACTTTGCTGTTCATCAAACTTTCAATGACTCCCTGCATTATGTAACTGCAGCTGGCACAGATGATTTAACTGCTGGCACTGACATTAGCTGGACCGGTGCATTTTTTGGTGCCTGAAACACTAAATAGAGTGATATCAGAGGAACTAATAACATTAGGCAGTGCAGTAATGGCAGGTGGCCAGATTGGGCCAACATTATATTGTTACACTATGGAAACAACTGCCCTCACAATGCCATTATGCATCGTTCAGTCATCTCTCTGGTTACTCCTATCTGCGCTGCAATCATACCATTTCCTGTGGTAAATGGTATGTCGTTACTTTGGCTTTATTTAATCATTTGATTTTTTTTTTTTTTTTTTCATCTTCCGTCTTGTCTTCATCTGTCTTGCCTGAACACATTCACTCCTTTTGTCACATCGCTCCCGGCTCCTGAACCTAATGCACTTAATTTCCTCATGGCGGACTCTCTGCTACTTCCTCTCCTGACATGACCCTCCCTGTTATTCACCCTGATACACACCTCCACATATGTGCTCCCTTCTGGTTGGAGATTGCAGAGTGCACTGTAGCCCCAGTTGCAATGGAGGACAGTGACCATGAGGTTCACTCTTCATCAGAGGAGCAGGACTCCTGCCCTGCCTCCCCTAATCACAACAGGGACCATGATGTTGAACAGGTACCAGTGACACCCCCCAAAAACTCCCTATTTAATTCCCCTTCTAGTGGCAGTCAACTGTTGAGCCTCAACAAAAAGCAATATACTGTATATGTATTTTACAGATTTTTACAGACCAAAAGTTATAGTATACTTTTACCCCTCAGCTAATGCATAGTGCATAATCATAACATGAGTGCAGAGTCACAGTATGGGCCTACAGCTGAATTTAAATGGCCTCATTGCTTTCTGAACACCACTGCATTATTTATCTTTGTGCTCGACTAGCAGGGAGACTTTAGTTTGTGGTAACTGGAATCCAGCAGCCTACACTTCAGCTGTGTATCCCCTTACAGGAACTTAGTTATTTTTTATTTTAGCTTTGTGACAGCTTAGTGTGGAAATCCAGAAGCGTATACACCCTAATGCCTGAAATTGTCCTTGTCCTCTAATAACAACCATAAAGAAGGCTTTGTTGCCTCACATTAGCGCTGCAAAATTTATGAAGTGGTCAGGATATTTATAATCCATGATGTAGGAAAAACTCCCTCTCTGCTTCCAGGAATGAACAATTAAATGTATGCCCAAGTATTACAGCTCATTCATTATTAGTTTCATAGCAATGAAATAACGCACAAATCCACTGAGATAGATGTTTGCTATTATTATTCACCTCTAACATGATCCATCCTCTTTGATGATTGATTATAAATTGCACCTTACACGTCACAATATTGCGACCGTTTCTAAAAGTGTGCATTTTCCACCCTTTGGGATCTCGATCCCTTCCCCTCCACATCGACACTTGACCTCTCCTCCACCCAATCTTCGCCTCCGCCCTCTATTTTGTTTCCCACCCGTTCCTCTGCACCCCTTCAACCGTGGTGTCTCTCTAGCATTCAAGCCATTCAGATGACTCCGAGGTGGAGAACATAATGCAAGACCCTCACCACCAAGGAGGGCACGGCGACCATGACCACGAGCACCACCACCACCACCACCATCATGGCCATGAGCCTCATGATGCAGACAGGGAAGCTGAGGGCGAAGACCGCCCCCACACCCCGTCGTATTTGCGTCCCCCCGTGGCGGGCAGGGCGCAGTCGGATTCGTGTTCAGAGCCCAGTTTACCGCAGAGCAGAAGTGTGGAGTTTGACTTGTCGTCAGTCCCCATCAGTCCCACCAGGCCCAAGAGTCCCTGGGGTCGATTTGACCCGTACGGCAATAATGAGGTAACATGAGGAGGAGAAACCCAGGGAGGATGAACGAGATCTGTGTGGTTCAGTTCTGCTAAAGGCGATGTGGTTGTTGTGTGCTGTAATGTATTGAACGATACAAAGACAGTTCATAGGATGTGACTGAGCGTGTGCCTAAAACCAACATGCTGCTCTATGTGGTTAAAAGGTTGATTTGTGCTCATTTTTTTCTGGTGGATCAGGGTGTGATTGGAGCTCTGAGATGGTAGCGATGCTTTTCACGTTTGTCGTTTATTTAAGTGTCAAACTTTTTGTGGGAAAGTTAACTTACTGTGAATGGGACAAGCACATTTTGGTTGATGACCGAGCTGAATAATTACTTTTACACAATTATATATATGGTAATGTGTGCTTCCCTGATGTATCATTTCATCTTTCTGTGTATTTTCCAGGACCACGACAAGGAATACGTGGGTTTTGCGACGCTGCCAAACCAGGTGCACCGCAAGTCAGTGAAGAAGGGATTTGACTTCACGCTCATGGTGGCAGGTAAATCCTTGTTTGCACATTCACAGACATTTGATCTTAAGCCCACCTTTTACTTTGAAGAGACTGCTAATCACCAAGTCTTAAACTTGGCTCTATTCGTCTTTGTTGTTCTTTGTTTGAAGGGGAGTCTGGCCTGGGAAAGTCCACGCTGGTCAACAGTCTCTTTCTCACAGATCTTTACAAAGATAGGAAGCTGCTCAATGCTGAAGGTGAGGGAGCCACAGCTTTTGATATACTTTTTTTCTGTTTTATTTTGTTAAATATTTGCCCTACAATATGTCAATTCTGATATTAAGAACAGTGGCCTGTTTGTGTCCTCTCCCTAGAGCGAATCACACAAACAGTAGAAATCACCAAACACACAGTGGATATAGAAGAGAAAGGTGTCAAACTGAAGCTCACCATCGTGGACACCCCTGGGTTTGGGGATGCTGTAAACAACACTGAATGGTACATGTCAAACATCCTAAATGAATAACTTGAAATAGAAAGAAAATGACCAAAATGAGCAGAGCTCAGCAGGATAACCTAATTTTAGCTGTGCCGTGTTTAAAAAGTCATGTGCAGTATTTAGGCTGTTGCATTGCCTCGGAGACTGAATGTCCCAGTGTGTTTCTGCTCTAGCTGGAAGTCAGTGGCTGACTATATCGACCAGCAGTTTGAGCAGTACTTCAGGGACGAGAGTGGCCTCAACCGCAAGAACATCCAGGACAACCGCGTACACTGCTGCCTCTATTTCATCTCACCCTTTGGTCATGGGTATGGCAAATCATCAGTGCTCTCTCTCTCTCTGTTATCACTCCTAATAATGGGGAATATTAACTCCTTTCTACTGCAGTATGTATAGTCTGTGCTGCTGGCATTTGCATCAGGCTAGTGACTTTACTTTCCCTAAATTACATGCATGCTCATACACAGCTTTTTTTTCCTGCACACACACACACAACCACTTGATTTGTCGTAAACATCCAGCGCACCAGTATTTACTTGTAGTGCATTCGGTCTCATAAATTGTTAATGCAGTGGGCTCCCGCCCGGAGTTAAAACAGTTCTCAGCTGCCTTCAGGTGAATTAACATCTAGTGCAGAGCTTTCACTCTAATCAATAGTTTGTGCTGATGTGGTGCTTTTTGCCGCAGTTGTGCACATGCACCGTTCCACATGACTGGGCTCATTAAAGAACAACTATGCCATCAACCTCAAGTAATGCTGCAGTGCATTTTTAAAGTCACATTGATGGAGAAACTGCTCCCTCTGTTGATGAGCTTCAGCCATTACTCATCAGACACCAAGAGGTCACTTAGAGAGCAAACCTCTGCCACCGCTGATTGGCCAGAGACATCATCCTATTAAGTCAAATCAATGTCCTCAGGCTGCCAACGTATAATTACAGTCACGCTAAAAAGAAACATGTTTATTGGTAGAAAAACACACATCTTGATTATCATGAAGATAAATGGCTTGTCCCTTGATTCCAACAACTGTCATTTATGGAAATCTGTTCCTATGTTTTCAAGATAACCCACTGATTTGAGGGTATATTTAGTCTCACCGTACTTACCGTACATGTATGTTTCGTGTCTCTTCTAGCCTCCGGCCTTTGGATGTGGAATTTATGAAAGCTCTACATGAGAAGGTTAACATCGTCCCCATCTTGGCCAAAGCAGACACACTCACCCCTACTGAGGTCAAGAAAAAGAAAATCAAGGCAAGGCTGATCTCAGTCAATAAACTGTTCATCTATACATGTGTTTCATCCCATAAATCAATCTGTTATTACGTTGCAGAGAACTAATTTATCATGTCATTTACAGTCCAAAAATACATATTTTCACGCTGTACTTTCTTTGTCATCTGTTTCCCCGTAGATCCGAGAGGAGATCGAGCAATATGGTATCAAGATATACCAGTTCCCTGACTGTGACTCTGACGAAGATGACGACTTTAAGCAGCAGGACCTTCAGCTGAAGGTGAGAGGCAGAGCTGCCAGGTATCTTTCTCTCTGCTCTTTCTGTCCATTGTATTTCCGTTTGGAGTTTGCAGGCTGTCAAAGTCAGCACAACACTTTGTTGACATGTGCAAAACTGGATGCTCACATGGATCATTCAATAAACAAGAATAGACATCGCTAATAGCAAGTATAGTATGATACATTTTTATGCCTCTGTGTCGATGACAGCTGTGGCCAGAGGCATTATGTTTTAAGGTTGTCCCTCCGTCCAACCCATTCTCATGAACGTGATATCTCAGTAAGGCCTTGATCGAATTTCTTCAAATTGGGCATAAACGTCCACTTGGCCTCAAGAATGAACTGAGTAGAAGGTTACTGTGACTTCACAAAACACATTTTTGGCCATAACTTAAGAATTCACATGCTTATTATGACAATTTCACACAATTGTCTAATAAAATGTTTAATTTTATCTAATAAAATGATGAAGTGATAACATTTTGGACAGACATGGATGTTAACTGCAACTTGCCTGGTTGGTGAAAGCATACAAATGCAAGGCGGTAATTCTAGTTTTTCATTTTTAGACATTGAAGAATTAGAAGATTAGAAGAAGAATTAGAAAATGATCCACTTAATGGAGTATAGTGATGTTAAATGAATATACAGAACCTATAACACAAAACCTTGGCAGTCAGTCCACTACTGACTACACAGTCTTGATGAGTCAACAGTTTTTTTGCTCTCCTGGCATCATGAGCTGGCAGCGAGGACACAGTCAGTGTGCCAGTATATCTCTCTTTGCTTCTGTCCTTGGGCAGCCTCTGATAAGAGCACTTTGTGTGTTAACTGCAGCAGAGAAATGACAAATGGGAATAAAAGATGAAAGAATTTAAATAATGAATGGGAAGTTAATTCAGATGAGAGTAAGCAGAAATGAGAAAGAAGGGTAAGATGGCACTGAGGAGACAGATGTGGAAAGCTAAAAACATAACAATAAACACATCTGTACTGCATCACTCACTGGTCGAACCTTAACTAATCTACACCCTCTCCTGCCAGATATCTTTGAAACATCGTTTTGATTTCACAATCCTTTTCTGTTCTCCCAACAAGGAAAGCATTCCCTTTGCAGTGATTGGCAGCAACACAGTGGTGGAGGCCAAAGGGAAGAGGGTGCGAGGCCGACTCTATCCCTGGGGCATCGTGGAGGGTAAGCCCATTCTCCTACTGCATCACAAGTTAGATCATTTTAGTAACAAGAATGTAAAACAGCCTTTAGAGATGCTGCACACATGTTGTATTGATGTACATACAGAGAAAGTTGCTAGTGACAATGACGGTGCTTGCGTGTGCGTGTTCATTAATCCTTCATTCTTTTTACATTTTTATTCTGCATGATTCGGTATCAGCAGTTTTTGAAGAATGCTAAATATGTTGTTGAAATTGATCCTCACTCTGTGGTTTGCAGTGGAGAACTCGTCACACTGTGACTTCGTGAAGCTGAGGAACATGCTCGTTCGCACACATATGCAAGATCTGAAGGACGTGACCCGGGAGACCCACTACGAGAACTACAGGGCCCATTGCATCCAGAGCATGACCCGCATGGTTGTGAAGGAACGAAACCGCAAGTAAGCTTACATTGAAGCACGGGGACACCTTTACATACTGCAATGAAGTGTAGAAGAAGGCAAAGTCCCTCCCCTTCCGGTGGATCCCATGGGAACTTTTTTTGGAAAAAAATATGTAGCCTACAGTAGTCAACAGCGAGAGACAAATATTTTTTTTATCCCGTTTGAATGGCGCCATGAATCATACATATGATGTTTGTCAATTTAAAAGATAATTTTGCAAGTCAAGAAAGTCTCAGTTTGTCATAGATTTTGTCGTAGTATCATTTGTGTGAAACTGCTCAGTGAACTACATCTCTCATCTCGCACAATATACAGTACGTCAACAACACTAGCTAGCTGGCTAACTTAGCTATGTTCCATGCACAGATGAAACGTTATCTTACCTGATGTGTTTTATTCAGCGACTACTTGTCTTTTTATCAGCCGTGAAGTGAAAGAACTTGCAAGACCATTTGCTTGTGTGAGTACATCCCAGTACAAAACACACAATAACCATAGCTTCAGCAAAAGAGATCACTTGCGCGACGTTTGGGTGTGTAGCCTTTCTCATTATGTATTTTCACAGTCTTATACTTCAACAGCTTTACAACAAACTGAGACTTTCTTGACTTGCAAAAGTGACAAACATCACATGTGTGATTCATGGCACAAAAAATATTGACTACCGTTCATGGTGGTCAACTAGAAGGTGCGGGACTTCCCCTCTCTGTATCAAGAGATAAGAATAATAGAAAATATAGACATATAAAGAACAATATTTTTTAAGAGAAATCAGTTAAAAATTGTTTTTAAAAAATTGTTTTCCTTGGAGCTCTAATCCATTACTTACATTTATTCACTTTTAAAACATTTGGATTTATATCCTTGAAATTTAGGTAGCTTTTAGTGTATTTTATAGGTTAAGATTGCTTCTGTTTTTATCCTCACAGGCACATGCAAATTAGTTAATCTATTTCCTGATTCTTTTGTTAGTTTAAAAGTGATAAGAAAAGTGGTAATGAGATCTGTCAACAGCATTAGATAGACAGTAACTAATTACCGAGTGCCCGAGGCAGATTTAAATGACTTTATCTGTTGTGCAGATGACAGTTTTTGAGCTTGGATGATGATTGTGATAAGTAGACTTACAACACTGAAGATCAGCCACAGCTCTGATGTCTGTGTACGTAGTTTCCTCTAAGACATTGACGTCTCTGGGCACCATGATATTGCCATACTCTACACAGATGCACAGTATGTTTATCTGCTACCAAACATTTTCCATGTTTAGTGTCTTTTACAGATCCTCAGTCAAATCCCTCATTCACTATGATTAGCCAATGACAAGTCAGATCCAGACCCACCCAGCATTTTAGTCTCGCCCTCTGTGTTACAATAAATGTTGAATTTCTCTATAACATGTACCTCTCCGCAGTAAACTAACCAGAGAGAGCGGCACAGACTTCCCCCTCCCCCCGCCGCCCGGAACGGCAGACACCGAGACGGAAAAGCTCATCCGAGAGAAAGATGAGGAGGTACGGCACGCCGAGCAACAACCGGACTCGCACCACCAAAATGATCACCAGTCTGAACACAACTTTGCCCACCATGAGCACACAGAGCCTCAGCCCAACGCAGAGACACACTCAGAACACAGAGATATGTCTGATGAAGCCCTCTGAGTGTCTTTAGCTCGCAGATTTTGTTTACCCGTGAGCTTTCTGTGAAGTACATTCGGGTCATGTTTTCTGAGGTTGACAATGAGTAGCCTCAAAAACATGAATGGGTGTAATTGTACATTCAAACCGCTACTCCCCTGTCCTCGCAAGTCCTTTGAACCTTTGAAATGGATACAGTAGGAAAAGAGCAATGTTTAATAATCCCACTTTTGAGACTGATCTTAACCCTGCGTTGGTAAAACTTGTTCCATGGCAGGTTCTACACAGACAGTGCGTTTTAAACAAGGTACTAATATTGTTAGAATTCAACAATAATTTCTAATACCCCAGCGATTATATTCAAGGGCTAAATAAAATTGGTATGAAATATGATATAAATTGTTTATTTGGTTAGAAGATATATTCTTAGAGAAAATAACATTAGATGAAATATTATTCCTTTTATTTAAATTCTTTACATACAGTGTGAGCCCAGTCACTGTGATTACTTCCCAGTTAAGGTAACTGAAGATGAACTCAGCAGACATACAGAATTGTACATGGTGTTAGTTTTCATTATAATCAAATACAGCTGATGATACATCTGTTCATGGTGAAGGAACAAACATTATCCCCACTTCCCCACTAAATCTATTTATTTGATCAAATAAAGAGATCATTTCTCCTCCTTTGTTTTTATTTTTTTGTGTAGCCAACATTAAAATGTGGTTAAACATGACAATAGAGTTGCGACGATTAAATAATCGATTCATCTGCAACTATTTTCATAATTGTTCAAGCCCAAATGCAAAACAATTCATGTTTCCAACTTCTCAAATGAGATGTCACTGTGGGCTGTAGGAAACTGTGACTGGTATGTTTCCTGTTGCTGTGTAAACCTAGTGTGTAGTCGATTATTTTCATTATCGATGAATCAGACAATTAATAGAAAACGAATCGTCTGATTCATCAATTATTTTAATTTTCAATAAATCGGACAATTAGTTTTCGATTAATTGGTTACTCAAAATCATTTTTAATAATCCGTGACACTGTACTGTCTCACAATGTGTTGGGAAAGTGGAAAAAGGGAAATGTTTTGCCGTTGGGTGCTATATTCAACACATACAGTACTACAAAAAAAGCACAGTCACAATACTGCATGTGTTTGTTGCTCCGACAGTTTAGCTGAATTCCAACAATTGATATGATAAATCTGAAAGAGCAAATATTTGAGTTTAAGTCTTTTGATTCCCCTTAAACCAAAGAACTCAACATGATTAATTGGTTAACCACATATGTTGCCGTAATATTGAATACACCGTAGTGTGGGTGAAGAGGCAGGTGGAGGAGCAGCCAGGGGTTCCCTGCAGTTGTTCAGCTCAGGTCACGTGATCTAAAATGAACAGTCTGATCTCTCGAGTTATTATTGATTTGGTGTCTGTGCAGTCATGAGTAAATAATTAGTCTGTATAAAAAGCTGCACCGCCTGTTAACATCCCCAGATTTTACACCATCATACATTAAACATAACAGTAGATGTGTAAACTTGTGGATGTGTCAAATCAAACCGCGGCACTAACACTTTTTCTCCTCTCTTTTGACAGTTGCGGCGGATGCAGGAGATGCTGCAGAGGATCCAGGATCAAATGCACACTCAGAAAGAAGGCTATTAACACAGGACAGCCCCGTGTACATGTCTGTCTGTAACTGGGATAAAAAATAAACACCCAGGAAACCTTTATTCCTCTCTAGAACATTGACATCCCTATGTGTCCACCCAACCACCACTCAACCTCATCAACAGCACGTTACACTTGGATCAGGGACCTGCGAGGAGGTGGTAAGATGTTCTGACATTTGCAGCCTCCCTTTATCCTCTCTGACATTAAGACACCACTGCTGCAAAACACTTCACCCTCCACTCTTCTGTTTTCTGTTCTGTAGACTTTAAAATAATTAAAAAACAGGTTTGTTGTTTGTTTGAATAAACTTTAATGGTAAGGAAGGAGGAATAGCAGCTTGTGTTGCGATCTGATATCTGAACTTTATTTAGCCACATGATCACAGGGTTGTTTTATTTTATTTTATACATGAGATCTGATATGAGGTTTACATGTGGTGACCAGCTCTTTTTAATTTTTTTAAAGCACACTTTTCTGGTGTTTATTTTTATTATCTCTAAAGGTCAACATGCATACTGTAATAATTTAATTTTCTATATTACTCATAAACATTTGTTCTACTGTTTTTTCATCTTTTATGTGTTCCTGGTTTTATTTAAACTACACTTATGTATGGATGGTTGTTTTATGTATATTTCTCTTCAGCCGAGGTACCTGCTGGTTAATTTGGTTTAATCTTAATGCTAGGATTGTTTCGATTCCTTTAAATTAATTTTTATCAGTTCTGCATGTTTTTCACAGTTGCCACCTCTGCTGCCTGACAGCACGGATGTTAGTGGCTCCGCTCAATGTTGGCCAGTCTTAACTCACTGCAATGCTTACCGACATATCAACATTTAGAATAGTCCAACTTTTACATGACAAAGGAGTCTATTATTATTTGCAGAATTCCCCCAAAACAGAGTTGTTTCAAAGTCAGTTCATCTCATGACAAAACCACCAACAGTTCCCATTGTGAGAACTGATGATACC